>NW_024543059.1:69265000-70465000 GCF_018167655.1 Microtus oregoni
TAGATGGAGAAGAGGGGGAAAGAGATATATGACCATAATATTTAATAATTAAATTAAGTTAAATAATAATATGTATATGTCATGGATTTGCAAGAGGAGCATGAAAAGGGGTGGGGAAGAGAATGGGATCTAATGATGTCAGTATATTTCATACTCACATATAAAATCTTCAAAATTTCTTAAAAAGAAGAAAAAAATTCTCAATCATTTTTCAGAGAAACTGATCATCTTTGCTTTCTTTCTTCTGGAAAGAGAATTCCATGGAAGGCAGAAACCTCAGAGTACACGTAATACAAGTAGAAAATTGACTTGTGAGAATCATCTCTTACTCAAGATTAGATAGTTCAAGGATAGGGACTTTTAGAGAAGCCATTTTTTTCTCTGACTTAATCTTTGTCAGGCCCCACTACTGCTCAAGATAAGTGTTGTCCATTGTCACCTTCCAAAAGCCCCATGTCTATTTTACTTTTCTAGGGCAATATGGCTAGCAAGTCCATTCTCTCATCAGTTATAAACTTCATTGCATCAGAAATGAATTTACCAGAAAGCACACTTACCAGTAATAAAATGGACGTGCGTTTTTATCTTAATGTGCTCCTAACAGTCACCTCATCTAAACTGTGTGTCAGGCATGCCTTTCTAAGTGTGGCATCATCATGCCCTTGTCTCCCCAGTTTAGTCTCCTGCTTCAGTCTTAGCTCAGAAAATTCCAGTGAATGTAATTTGAAGTCAGCCCTATTCCTGTAACCAGTTCTTGAGACAGACATTATCCCTCTAAGGTAAACCACACTCTTGTGATTACTCATGGTCCTCTCTGGGACGCCGCCACTGCCTGCAATTCCTAGCCCATTCTCAAGGGAGTCCTGGTGTAGGAGTCTCCTATGACTCACCGACTTCAGGGCAACTTATCCATCACCAAGAAAACATTGTCTTAATTCCACGTGGAGACATGGCAAGGAAAACCTATAGGGACTTTCTGAGGATTTCAAGATTCTGTGGAAACTTTGAAAGTTTCCAGTTTGGGTTTTCCATGGAAAGAGTTTCTTGAATTTTTCTCAGTCGTTCAGTCTTTTGATTAACAAACCTTGAAACTATAACTCCTTTCTCCAGTGGGTAGCCATGACGTATGTCTTCACAAATACTGTTAGCTGTCAGAGTATGTTTCTAATTGACCATTTAGAAACTTATTATCTGGATGGTAATAAATCCAGGTTAATTCTAGGAGTAAAATCCACCTTATATTTTAATTGATACTAAAAGTTGCTAAGGCATTTCTTGAAGTAAGCAAGTTAATTAAATTGCTGGACTTTAAAAGCAAGCACGAGATTAAAATCTGCATGTGTTTGCCATGTATCATGGTTTGAATGTCCCCTCAAAAGTCACACTGAAGTTACCATTGTTTCAGGACTGAAAGGTGGGACCCTCAAGAGGTGTCTGGGTTGTGCTGGCTCCACTCGTCTCACAAATCAATGCTACCCCTGAGGGTAGGTTTCTAATAAAAAGGAGTGAGTTAATCCCAACTTCAGTGTAGCATGTTTGCGGCTGCCCTTCTATGAGGTGGTTAGCTGCTGGTTACTCATGTTTTTGTACTTCCTGGCACCCAGAATTATATGCCCACTAAACATCATTGTTTATAAATTATCCAGCCTGTGGCACTCTGCTAAAACAGTGTGAACTGGAAGGAGACACTAGGTCATGTTGAGGAAACAGCGACTGCCTTTTCTCATTGCTTTGCAGCGGGCAACCCCAGCGACTGGCTTTTCCTTTGCTTAAAATAACTCTTGCTGTTTCTGGTAGTTGGATGCCAACGTGGCCCATCTGGCACTGTTTTTCTAGAATATCATAGGACTGCTTTTCTATTCAAAGATACACTTTCATGTGTCCTTAAAGCTTTTCTTGTCTTCAACCTTGCGATGGTCACACTACTAGAATCAGCTTGTCACAAACAGGATTCCGGAGAGAAGTGTGGGGATGAGGATGCCAGCAGCATCCCCAGCAGAAGTGTGGATCATGGACAATGACATCAGTCCTGTGCACATGCTCAGCTCTGCTGAGTCCTTCACGTAGCAGGCACTGCCCCCTGCCAGCAATGGCTGCACTCCAGCATGCTGGCGGTAGACTGAATGGCAGTGCAGGTATTTTGGGAAATACTAACATTTCAAATGGCTGAGAGTATGTAGAACTAAAAAGCCCTTGAAAGGACAGTGTGAATGCTTTTGGTATGTTGATAATTCTACAATATACACTTTACTTAAATGTTGGAAGGAAGCTGATGATTGATTAGAATGATATATTAGAAAATGTAATTTGCATGGTGTATGTTCTTTACTAAAGGGAGAAGGTATGTAATACACGTTCTGCTGTGTTGCCTGAAGTATTGTTTCCCTCAGCCTGAGTGTTATACTTAGGTGTCTACTGAACAAGGCTGGGCCTTCTATAGGTAGGCCTACAATGCTCCATTATGTAAGCTCAGTCACTGGGAGTCATCTTGCTGTCATTGCTATCTCATTCTCTTAATTCTGGATTAGTTCAGATTCCTACCTGATGAAATAATTCAAAAGATTACAAGGCAGGAGGAAAAATAAGTCAAATGGATAATTGCTTCCGCCTACTCCCTTGCCATGTGCTTTCTCTTCTCGCACATTCTCCACAATTGTGCTCTCCAGGCTATTAGTAACTCGAGTATCTAGAATGTGGCTCAGTTTCCTTCTCTTGAGGTTCTAGAGTCTTTGTATGACACAGGAGAAGGCTCACTCTCTTTGGTCCCTAACATCACATGAGCTATTTTTTGTTCTACTGCCTCTAATATTTTTTTAAGTTTTTGTACTTGATTATTTGTATTATTCTTTTTGTATGTGTGTGTCAGTGGAAATACATGTGCCTCCAGGGTATTTGGAGGCTAGAGGACACCTCACAGGAGCAGTTGGTTCTCTCCACCCATCTCCGTTAAGGTTTCTGTTGCTGTGAAGAAACACCATGGCCATCACAACTCTTGTAAAGGAAAGCATTTAATTGGGGATGGCTTACAGTTCCAAGGTTTAGTCCATTGTCATCATGCAGGAGCATGGCAGTGTGCAGTCAGACATGGTGCTGGGGAGTTAACCAGTTCTACATCTAGATCCTAAAGCAGCAGGAAGAGTAAGCCAGCCACTGCAACTGGCTTGAGTATCTGAAAGCACAAAGCCTGCCCGCAGTGGCACCCTTCTGCTAACAAGGCCCCATCTAATAGTGCCACTCCCTATGAGCTTATGGGAGCCATTTTTTTCAAACCACTTCACCATCTTTCTGGATCTGGCAATTAAGGCCAGTTCTCTCAGCCCACGCACAAGCACATCAACCTACAAGCATCTCCATCTCACCAGCCCAGGTCATGTTCTTACCTGTCAAATGTTCTGCCTTAGACTGATAGTCCTCTTCTGAGCTTCCTACCTGCTATCACTGTTTGACTAGAACCTAACTTTCAACTCCATGTTGAAAGATCTGCTCTGCTGCCCCAGAATCTCTACCAGCCACAAAGCCTCTCCCACTTACCACCCAAGCACACCACATTCTTCTATTTTCAAAGTTACTTCATTATCTGTGCCAAATCAGCTTGTGTCTGTTGTCTACGGCTGCCTTTTCTCCTTCCCTCGCTCTCTTTCTCATATATGTTTTCCTCTGTTCTCCCTTGCTTTCTTGTTTTCTTTCTCAATTCCATTGTTCTACCTTTTCCCCTCCATCTGAAATCTGGTAGGCTCTCCCAAATCATCTTTGATTTTTGTTTTCTGCATACCAGCTTCAGATAATTAAGCCCATATTAAAAACAGTGTTCTGCAAGGTATCTTTTACAACTTGAATACAAGGTCAGTGTTTTCTTTTCAATGACTATATACTACTCTAGAGTCTGGAAGTTTTTAAATTAATGATGTATGTTCAGACTGTTCTCAACCTTTCTATAGTAAGAGCAAGTCCATAATTAATTCATAACAGATTTAATTTCTTGAACTCTTTTGGGCTTTTGTGATTTTCATTACTGTATTTCTGTATTGTTTATGTGAGATTTAATGTTGTTTAGAACCATAAACATAACAGCCACCTTCTTTATCTACAAAGAAACTTCCAAACCATTTGTCTTCAGCCAGCTATTTCCTCTTAGGTCTGTTTCCATGGGAAGTGCTGGGTTGGTCACCTCAAGCCAATCTGTCCCTCCACCTGCACTGACCATGAGCAACCTACCCTTCAGATATATCTCTTTTCAAGAATCTCTTCTCCCAATATTCATTGTTGCTGACTTTTCTTCCCATATTCCTGCTCGAGCTCTGATATCTCTCCTAGCCTGTGCTTTTTGTATAGACCGGTGCCATCAGTGAGTGGGTTACACATGAGTTTGTGGCAAGGACTCTAATGGTGCAATCCTGTCTTCTGTAGCACCTAAGGCTGTCAGCTGTATGTCCTCCGAGAAATCAGTGTGTGATCTCCAACTGAACATCTCAACTCTCGGTAGATTCTCAGTCAGGGGAAGCTTTGCTTTGTCACTGATTACAGTTCAACTAAATTTGGGGCTGCCATTTATCACCAATAGTAACTACACGAAGAGGTCCATAGAACAATAAGAGTGTGAGCTTCATATGTGCTCAGGAAAATACTATTTCATTTTTTCCAGATGAATTGAATTTCTACTTTACCTTAAAAATGCTACATCATATAGTTTTGTAGAAACAATGAGATTCTGAGAAACTTAATTACTTTCTCTCCTAGCTGTTAGAATATTCTACTTTGGGAATAAAAAATGTCAATTTTATTTTTATAATTCAATTTTGTATTTTATAGGTACATGTTATTTTATATTGGAATTTTAACTAGTATGTACTTTAGGGTTCAATTATAAAACTTACAAAATCCATTTATATTAAAAGCTATAATAGAGAATAATTTTCAACAAAGATTCTGCATTAAATTGGTCCTTCACAGAAACATTTTTTTATCTATATTGGAGAAGCTAAATTATTTTTTCCATTGGGGATGATATTGTGTTAAAGTAAATGAAAGAAATACATTTTATTTCAATGAAGGAATAGGTACTCAAAATAGTGATATATTCTTATGTATATTATTTCGATTTGTACTTTGGCTCAAAAACAGAAAGCAAGCTTTTATTATGGATTCATGCAAATGAGGCAAGCAGGGTTGTGTGTGCTGGGTGGTACTGAGTGAGCCCCATGTCTTCTTGATGAAAGGGGGATACCACCATAATAAAAGGAGTGTTGTTTTGCTTTATTTTAGGTCAAAGAGGATTTCACACTGACTTTATTTGTGTCTATCCTTCATTCAGAATGGCCTCCTGTGGCCTTTGCCACAAGCATTGCATTATCATGGTGTAAATCACAGTTGTATTTTTCTACGCAAAGGCATCCAAATCCTGTAAAGTGTGTCACAGTCCCAGTGCATAACTCCCAGTCCCAGATCACACTTTCTCTAATGCCACAGATCCCAGATCTGCAAAGTAGTTTGAGTACCCTGAGAGGGGATTTGATGCTGTCTGGGTAAGTTCGAACCAAGCACACTATTTACATGTGTGAATACTAAATAAAATACTTTAAAGGATTCCGGATGCAATGTGACTTGATTGTTTTCAAGCCATAAACATCCATGAAGCAGAATTAGAGAAAACAAAAATTGGTGTAAGAAAACAGACGGGGCTTGACAGGGAAGGAAACCTCCAGTGAGCCAGGGAAAATGTGGATTTCTGAAGGAGGAAAAGCAGTGATTTCCTGGGGAGAGGGGGGAGGGAGATGCACAGTGAGCAGTGCACATAAGCGACTATTTGAGGAGGAGAGGACATCATAATTCATTGGCTATTATGACAAAATATATTTACTGAGACTCAAATTGCCATAGAGAAATAATTTGACTTTAACCTATGGAAAAGGAATATGTGACAGCTGATAAAATAGAGACACAGGAAAGCCACAAAATTTGGGGGAGGCATTTGCAGAGAAATTGTTAAACACCTGCATGATGGAAACAAAGGATTCACTTTAGGCCCTGCATGCGAAGAGCATGGCATCTGTCTGCTGCATTGGCTGTCAAATGTCATAGACATTCCAGTCAAGGTTTGCGGTAAACCTGGTATGTAAAAGTTCCCAGGTGACATAGAATTGTAAGAATAATCACTTTTTGTGGCAAAATGTGGTCTCAAATATAGACTTCAGAGTATCCTGGTGGATAGAAATGAGTTGTGAGTCCCTAGAGTCCTGTTTTGTAGTATTAGAATGGAGCCTGATAAGATGCTTGCTGATGTCAGTGAGAGGACCAAAGAAGTTTGGAGGGGGATGGGAAAGGAACTTCTCCAGAGAGTAAAAGATGCCAGCAAAAGCTGCGGAAGAAAAAGTGGCACCGATTCAGACATAAAATTGAAATTTCAGGGATTTTTGGGGGAACAACGAAAATCAGTAAGAATACTAGCTTCATATTGTCATATGACCATGTCTAACACAGGAGGCAAATTCAAACCGATAATTCTCTCAAGAGGAGGCAAGAGAGAGGTTGGCTACAAAATAGTGAAAGCATAGATAGATAATGATAATTATGTGACAAAGTTATTGAGAAGCACACACCCTCAGGTGTGAGTGGGCATTCAGCTTAGAGGAGAGCCGGCCCCATCCCGGGCTTCTGGGGAAGCTGATGTGAGATGAAGTCTCAGACTGAACTCACTAGGCGATCCCTTCTACCATGGCATGCAGTGCACTTGGGGCAGCTGCGTTTTCTAAAGACCAGATGGTCTGTCTCCTCTGAACCGGGGCATCAGGTAAGAAAGACAGCCAAGGTCACAACAGAGTTTTGAACCATGTCCTTTCCTATATTTGATCTATCAGAAATGGAGGTACAGATACTTCTTTTAAAAAAATAGAGAGGATAAGTATCACTTGATGGAAGAAAATTCTGACTCTGAGTAATGAAAGTGCCTTGACAGCTAATTATTAATTAATTTAAAAATTATCACAGTGAGAAATATTGATATGAGTAAAGTTTAAAATATTTACATATTGTGGGTCCTTAGGTCTCTTGATAAATGTTACGTTTAAAAAGTTCCAGTTATTAAAGGTTAGCAATTTTTATAACAATATAAAACTTTCCAATACAGATGCTGTGCAATATTTCCAAATTCTTAAAAGTTCTCCCCACTAAAGACAAAGTCATTTAATTAGGAAATGACTTTTCTCACTGAATTTGGTATCTAAATTCTTTGAACTGAGCACAAAAATGTAGGTGGCATGGGGAGAGTTATATTTTGGAAAGGAATTATTTTAGTTAATTTTTGTTTTAATGAATTGACCAGAAGCCATCTCCCATGGCTTCCTGTGGACATTATACAGGAAAAGCAATTGAAACTGTAATTCTAGGCTATAGATTTTAAGGGTAATGGGTCCAGCTGCAGAAGATGAAAGAAAGGTGATTTTATAGTGAAAGGATGACTTGAATAGTCAAGAGTGTCCTTACTTAGAAGCAAGATAGATAGACAGACAGATAGATAACTGTTGGAAAGTTTAAGAAAAAGCAATCTCCAATCCATATGGTTTTGCACCTTGTGTTGGTACCAGCACTATCTTCACGGTGGGAAAACAGCAACACCCAAGCAAACAGATCTGCTAATACAACACTGGTCACCTTATTCAAGATGAGAATTCACTTTTAAAAAACCACAGGGTCCTGTGCAGATTATATTGTAATGAGAAACACCAGGGTGGCTGTGAACATGCTCACTAATGGCTCCTGGTCAATCTCCATCATACTCTCACTTGAAAAATTGCTCCTTACCTGAGCAGATTCCTCAAACAACAGGAAACCAGCAGAATCTGTCTTTTATTAGGTTGGACATGAAGTGAAAGAGTAGAGATGCAATTTCTTTAAGATTTATCTATGACTGTGTAAGATTTCCCTGTTTAGTAGCTTAGCAACAAGTGCTGCCTACATCATGTCAGCATTCAGGGGTTTAGTGTAGGTTCAGGGATGTTCTTCTGATCATAAATGACCACAAGGAATGTTGAGATGCCCTTTTGGGCAATGTGATGGCACTGGGGGATAAGAAGAAAAAATGGAGGAAAAAAAACATTATAAACTTGTCTTCATTTGCTTCTATTGCTGTGATAAAACACAGCCCATCATGAAGGTAAATCAGGGCAGGAACTCCAGGCAGGACCTGGAAGAAAGAACAGGAACAGAGACCATGGAGGAATGCTGCTTACTGACTGGTTCCCCATGGGTACTCAGCCTGCTTTCTCAAAAAGTTCAAGACATCCTGCCCAGGGGTAGCACTGCTCACCGTAGACTGGGTTCTCACATATCAACCATTGATAAGGAGACTGTCCCTACATACTTGCCTTTAGTCCAATCTGATAGGAGCATTTCCTCAGTTGAGGTTCTCTCTTCCCAGATAACTCTGGTTTGTGTCAATACCAAGGAAATCTAGTTTTTCCAAGTATAATGGTGAAGCACAAGCAGTGAGAGATGCTAAGAGACAACAAAATGAATGAGCGCAACTGTTCAATGAGACTAGCAGATACACAGCGGAGAGATACAGCCATGTTTGAGAGCCCTGACTAGTCCTCTGGAAGTCATGGTGTTGATTCCAGCACCCACATGATAGCTTACAACCGTCTGTACCTCCAGTCCCTGGAGATCTGCCTCCCTCTTCTGGTCTGTTCAGGTGATGCACACATATGGTGCACAGGATATAGACATACAAACAGAACTCTATGGGAATTTTGCATGTGAGAGAGAGAGAGAACATACTTGATGACTGGAAAGGTTATAAGAGGTGGAGGAAGAAGTGCTGTGAGATTTTATTTGCTAGAAATTTCAGAGAAAATTATCTGTACACATTCTTAAAATCTCCCCACTGCAGTCTTTGTGTTTATACCTTGCTGAAATCCTACCTTATTACTGAACATAATGACTTTTTACTATGAGGGATTCAACTTTAAACCTTCTGAAAATGGACACATTCTGTTGTCATGTGCCCACCAGAAAGAAACCCAGAGGACTTAAACTATACACATGTCTCTTTAATCGTCTCTCATAAGACAATTGCACAGTATGACTGGGGAGAGTTGTCTTCTTTATTCTAACCTCACTTTTAGAGATATCAATTGGAAAATTCTCGAAAGTATCTATGCATAAGTGAGTGCAGCCTTCCTTGATATGTCCAAGCATTGATTTTATAATGATGGCAATTGTCATCTAATGTTACAGAGGTAATTTTTTGGAAATTTAGAATTTTTTGAATGTGTTTAATTAAAAATTTCATTTATCCAGATATAAATCATTTAACTCTAACAGGACCAATATTAATGATGAGTTAGTTCAACCAGGAGAATCTAGACTATCATAAAATGCATGCTATTTTATATACTCGCCGTTTCCAGAAGACACTGTCCAGAGCAGTCACACGGCAGGTTTCTCTGCCTCTCCTCACTAGTTATTGGCTGATACAGTTTGCTGTGTGTTGCACTCCTCAGTATACTGGTGATGCTAACCACAGGACCCATGTCAGAAGACCATAGTGAGGACTAAATGGCTGAGCACATTCAAAGTGTTTTCATTATTTCCTGGCAACGATACTGGTTATTACTGCAAATTATTATTATTTGTCTTGTTTCACTGGCTTTCTTGATGGGCCATGAAGTCTATGAACTTCATGTTTCTGTTTCTATCCTTTATCCTGCAAGGAGCATCAGCCTAGGATGTGGCAAGTGAGCAATCTGTCATATGAGCAAATGGGCGAATAGACAATGCACCATGTTTCTCCCTATGAGCATGGACCTGGAAATAGATTTCAACCGTGTGTGGTGATGGATAACTTCTCTGATCTTTTCTGCCAATTTCATATTTGTCTGAGTTGGTCCTCTTTCAATAAGGTTTTTCCAAAAAGATGTTTTTGCAAGAATCTATGTCTTCCAAACAAAAGGCAGCGACCTTGGGAGACAATAATTCATTGAATACCTAATTTGTAGCACCTGACAGTGTATAAGGAACACTGGAGAGCAGTTACAGCAGCACCCCAGGTCCTCAGTTTGTCCAAGCATCTAGAGCTCTGATGGCCATGAGTGGAATTAGTGATACAGTTCATTGCTGACTCTCTTCAGCATTCTAAATACACCCTGGCTGTCCTCTGGATCTATACTTCAATGCCACAGGGAAAATCGATAGTAATAACACAAGATGCTGAGAGCAAGGGTTCGGTTGCTCCGTTTTCTAAACTAATCTTCTAAGTCTGTGGCATTCCTGTGAACTCAGAAAATCATGAACCATGATTTGGATAAATTCTAGTAGAGAATATAGAAAATAATATACCAAAGATAGCAGAAAGACTTCATTTTAGTCATTCTTAATGAAATATTTAATGCGGTAAGTACATGTAGATTTGGCAGCTATTGATTTGGCAGTTTCTGCTATTAGGATTGATATAATATCTGTAATGAAAGATTTAGACAGTGAGGAGTCCAGGTTTGCTCTCCTCCTGTGCCAAATAAAGATTGTATTTTCATTGTCAATTATAACGTTAATTTCATTCTCACTGGAATGATATATGGTTTGTTATGTCACGAAATTTTGCAGCTTCACAGCTAAAGAGTCTTCAAAACATGCTCTTCAACGTAATGGGGTTAATAAATCAAATTATCTGCAAACGAAAAGAACATGCATTTTCTGTGAGTGTGAATCTTAGAAGATAAATAATACAGAGATTTTACATGTGAATTGATCAGTGCATATTAGAATATTTGGAAGAGAATATATATAGGTTATTCCATTTATTTGCATTATAATAATATATAGGTTATATATAATATATATATATAGGTTATTCTATCAAAATCCCAACACATTTCTCTACAGATATTGAAAGAACAATAGTCAACTTCATATGGCAAAGCAAAAAACCCAGGATAGCCAAAATAATTCTGTACAGTAAAGGAACTTCTGGAGGTATCGCATCCCTGACATCAAGCTCTACTATAGAGCTATAGTAATAAAAACAAATTGGGATTGGCATAAAAATATAAACATGGATCAATAGAACCAAACTGAAGACCCTGATATTAAACCACACAACTATGAACACCTGATTTTTGACAAAGAAGCCAAAATTGTACAATAAAAAAACAGAAAGCATCTTCAACAAAGGGTATTGGCATAACTATTCTGACATGGAGAAGAATGCAAATAGATCCATATCTATCTCCATGCACAAAACTCATCCAAATGCATCAAAGACCTCAAGATCAAGTTACACTGAAAGTGATATCTGAGAAAGTGGAAAGTAGCCTTCAATGCATGGGCACAGGAGACCACTTCCTAAATATAAGATCAGTAGCATGGACACGGAGAGCAAAAATTAATGAGACCTCCTGAAACTGAGAGGCTCTGTAAGGCAAAGGACACAAACAATAAGACAAAGCAGCAGCCAACTGAATGGGAAAAAAATCTTCACCAAGCAACCCCACATCTGACAGAGGGTTAATATAAAAAATAAAGCACTTAAGAAACTAGACATCAAAATATCAAATAATCCAATTAAAATTGGGGCACAGATCTAAACAGAGAATTTTCAACTGAAAAAACTAAAATGGTCAAAAGACATTTAAGGAATTGTTCAACATCCTTAACCATCAGGGAAATGTAGATCAAAATGACTCTGAGATACCATCTGTAACCTCTCGGAATGGCTAAGATCAAAAATACTGATGACAGCTTACACTGGAGAGGGTGTGGAGTAAGGCGAACTCTTCCTCATTATAGGTGGGAGTGCAAACATGTACACTCACCTTGGAAATCAGTATGTTAGTTTTTCAGAAAATTTGGAATCAATCTACCTCAATACCACTCTTAAGCATATATATATATATGTCCAAAGGATGTACAGTCATACCACAAGGACATTTACTTAACTATGTTCATAGAAGCATTATTTGTAATATCCAGACCCTGGAAACAACCTACATGTCCCTCAAGTAAAGAATGGATAAAGAAAATGTGATACATTTACACAATGGAGTACTACAAGTTGAAAATTGCAGGCAAATGGATGGAACTAGGAAAAAACATTCTGAGTGAAGAAACCCAGACCCAGAAAGAAAAACATAGTCTGTACTTAATCACAAGTGGATATTAGATGTAAAGGAAAGGATAACCAGGCTACAGTCCACCTCAGAGAAGCTAGGTGAAAAGGAGGACTCTAAGAGCGGAACACATGGAGGGCCCCAGGAAAAGGAGATAGTTAGGATCTTCTGAGTAAACTAGGAGGGTTTTAAAAGGGAGGGGATGTAGGATAGGAACAGGGGGGCTTGAGATGACCGAGTTGTGGGGAAACGGAGAATGAAAGCAATGAAAAAGATATTTTTGATAGAGTGAGCCATTATGGGGTTAGAAACAAACCTGGTGCTAGGAAAATTCCCAGGAATCCACAAGGATGACCCCAGCTAAGACTCCTAGCAATAGTGGAGAAGGGGCCTGAACTGGGTTTTCCCTATAATCAGATTAGTGAGTACTCCTATTGTAATCATAGAACCTACCTCCAATAACTGATGGAAGCAGCTGCAGGGATTCAAAGCCAAGCACTGGGCTGAGCTCCTGGGGTGCAGTTGAAGAGAGGGAGGAAGGATCATATGAACAAGGAGGATCAAGATCATGACTGGGAAAACCAGAGACAGCTGACCTGCACTGGTGGGAGCTCAGGGACTCTGGGGTAACTACTGGGGAACTCGCATGGGACTAAACCTTTGAATATGGTTGACAGTTATGTGACTTGATCTGTTGTGGGGGAGTGGTTGGCAGTGGAACCATGACTTATCATAGGTGAATGAACTGGCTTTTGGGAACACATTCCTTATGATGGGATACTTGCTCAGCCTTGATATAAGTGTGTGTGTGGGGTGGGGGCTTAGTCCTGCCTCAACTTGGTATGCCAGACTTTGTTGATTCCCCAAGACGGCCTTACTACTTGGCTAGGGGGATGGAATGGAGGGAGGTGGGGAGGGAGAGGGAACTGGGGCTGGTATGTAATATGAAAATCAATTTTTTCAAATAAAAAAATGTCTGAATTTTGTATGTATGGCCTAGGAAAGAAAAAAACATACAGGTTACAGTCAAGACTGATCAACTAGCACTAGTGAGAATACCAGCAAACTCCAGCGGACTGAAACCTCAATGGTTTCCCTGCATCCAGAATGCAAATGTACCTTGGCCACTGCCCATCAAAGTTGCTAAGGTTGGCAGACTCCATTTCAGCTCACAGTGCCAATCTTCCTGAAGCAGGATGAGGAGAAGCTGGTGATGCATGTGCTGGCTGTCCAGCCTTCTGACAAAGCCAGGCTAATGGCCAAGCCAAACTCAAGACACACAGGGTACCCTGGCCTCACGATACACCTAAACGGGAACTGCAGCACAATATCAGTCTCAGCATATAGTTCCCCCGTGGCTCTTACCTCATTGTGTTCCCAAAGTGACTACTCTTACATCAGTTGTATTATGTGGGCCATTTTCATACCTTATTGGTTATTAACTCTAGGACTAGAATGGAAATTCCAAAGAACCTAATTTCCAAACACATGAAATAGCTAAATTCTTCTAATTTTTCTTTCATGTATTTTTCTGACCTTATATGAATAAGATCTCATGAATTATTGTCCTGAGTCAGACCCATGGCCATTGCAGCCAAAATCTTACCCTTGCAAATTTTTAAAATGTCACCTCTATTATTTCTTCATTCTTCATAGAGAAAAACAATAGAACTATTATAAGAATCGCTATTTTAAAAATAGATTCTCCTATTTCATGGGCACAAAAGTGAGCACATATCCTTTCAAAACTTAAATATTTCTTTTGTTGAGTTTTAATAAAATCCTAATAAAAATATGATACAGTAAAGTTCAGTTTTGTGAAGAGTTTCTAAATATTTTTGAAAGTTGTAATAAAAAGAGGAGGCAATTTGTATCTCAAGCAAAGCATAGAAAATCGAAGACTCCATTTCCTCAGTTTTGAAACCCAAATTGAAAAATAATGGTGCTAATTGTTAATGACCCCCGCCTTTAAAAGTCACTCTTCAAAGACCATGCAAATCCACACGATCATTTCATAAATGGGGAAACTATATCCAGGCAATAAAAGGGGGAAAATTAATTTCTGCCTCCATATTAAATTTTGGAGGGATAAGATGTCTAACTACAAATTTGATTTCATTGCAATAAAGTATGTGTTGTGTGAGGGACTTATCTCATACTGAGTAAGCAGTGGGCATCATCACAATTTGTGCTTTACAAGAGGCCTCTCTGCCAAGTCTTCTTTCAATACTTAACTCACAGGTCTCCAGATAGATAGATAGATAGATAGATAGATAGATAGATAGATAGATAGACAGACAGCTCTCAAATATTTGTAGACTATAGAACTTTTCAAAGCAGTTAGAAAGATCTCTTGGAAATATTTAAAAATATGCCAAGAGAACTTAGAATTAGAAATGTTTCACGATCATCCCCCCCTGCAATGGAAAGAAAAGATAATGACATGATCACAAGGAACATTATTGTTGCTTAATCTCATTTGATAACAGAATTTTGCTTTAAAACTTTAACATTTATATACTGATTTAGATTAAATATAATCCTTTGAGGCACAGAGATTGTGGCACTAACCTCACTTCACAAAACATTTTAAAATGCAACATGGAAGCCTATGGAAATTAAGGCCTAGTTTTTCCATTTATATGAAGAATGAGTAGACGTCATTTGACAGAGTCTTGACAATTAAATCCAGACTACCACATGCTTTTGTAATGTACTGTGTTTTTATGAATCTTTAAAAAAAGAGGCTATGCAAAACAAGTAGTGACAGATATACTAGACATGAACTTTCATACAAGAGGAATTTAACATACTTTTGACACAGAAGAATAGTGAATTGACATGAATATTTACAAGGCAATAGTTGGTGTAAAATTCTACTCTTTGAGAAGGATTGTATTGTTTATGCTTCACTGTGGCAAAGACTTTCTTGACAACAAAATAAAAGACTATCTCTGGTAGCATTTAAAATTTTATAACATTGGCTTCTGACTACATAAAGTTAATTTGTATGAGTGATTTCAAAGGAAACCAAGAAATCTATGGGCATGATCCAGAAAGAGAAATAACAGTAAACAACCTGTTATTGTTTTGAATAGGAAAAATACCTGATTCTTGCTGGGAGGTCTCAAATGACTCACAATGCTATTAAGTGATTCACTCCTACAGTCTCGGGATTTTAAAACACATTTTCGAAGAAATATAAGCTTTGACAAACCATAATAAAAGGCTCAGTATATGATATACAATTTTTATTTTAGCTAGGTTATTTAAAAAATTCATCTTCTACCTATGTGTGTATGTGTGTTTGTATAACCTATACATAGATTACACATATTTCTGCATGTAGATTTGTTCTCCCACTCTTAGGGATTAATAATTTGTAGATTTCTGCATATATGTATTACACATTGACTTATATAAATATGTGAACCTATGTATTTGTGTGATTTAAAAAGGATTGAAAAATGCTCTTGATATATAGTAAACCAATTTATGCACTGATAAACTAATGAAGGTTGTTGCTTGATTTCTATGCTATGAGTTTATCAAACTTTAGTATTCTGCCGCTTTTATAGGAGAACGTGTTATCTCAGTTCTAATATGAAATCAAGCATCCTTTTCATACGTTGTCAAACTATTTGGCCCTTTCTGGGAATACTCAGCATCTTTTGCTCATTTTCACTGGTGGTGTTTTGGTCTTTTCCTTCTCCACTTGGTTCTCCAGTGCTACGCGAAAATCACAGATGAGTTACAGAAGGCTTTTCCTGAATTTCCCATTTGTCTTCCGAGTTTGCTTACCATAATCTTTACCTGGTAACGCAATTCATCACTTTTGTGTTGCCAAATTTACTAACCAGTTATTTTAACAATACAAACTTTTGAGTGAACATTGCAAAAGTATAGAAAATTTTACAAAGAATCTTATAATGGGTGTTTAATAACTTTTATGTTCATTTTAACATTTAAATCACTTGTTCTTTCAGAATTTATTCAAGTTTAATGAGTGCAAATTAAATCTTTCCTTCTTGAAATGGGTATCTAAATATCCTGCAAGTTGCTCATTCATTTTTCTTTACTGATTTGACATTCCATTTGATAAAATATATTCCCACATAAATCAAGACTTATTATCAGTTATAAATGTTTGGTCTTATGCTTGTCTCATTAGCTCTTATAACTTAATTTAACCTGTTTCCCTTCATCTACATTTTGTCTTGGGGCTTTTTACCTTTCTTTCATTCTGTATGTCCTAACTTTTCTGCTTTTTCAGTGTCTGGCTGCCTGGTCCCAGTCATCTCCCTCTCTTTCTCCCGCATTCTTTTCTCTCAAGCCTAGATTCTTCCTCCTACTTATTCTCTTTGCCTACCAGTCCCACCTATCCCTCTACTGCCCAGCTATTGCCTGGTCAGCTTTTTATTAGACCAGTCAGGTGCCTTAGGCAGGCAAGGTGAAACAAATGTAACACATTTTTATGTAGCTAAACAAATGCAACATAAGCAAATGCAACACACTTGCACATCTTTACAGAGTTGAAGTAATATTCTACAACAGCTGGGTGCACCAGTAGAGAAACTGTTAGGGAGTCAAGTGGATCATCTTATGGCAGCCAGAAGGCAGAGAGAGGCCATGAGAACAAAACAAGAGATGTCTTTTAAGGATGATATCTCCTGTGACCTATTTCTTCCAACAACAGCCCCATGCCGCAGTTCTCCCAGCTGCCAAGTCCACTTAAGCCCTGAATCTATAAAAGTCTCCATCCACTGAAGACAGCATTCATGATCCAAACATCTCCCAAAGCCCTGCTTGCTTGCACTAGTAACCAGGCCTTCAATATATACCTCTTTTCAGGGAGTTGGAAATGCACTTCATATTCAAACCGCATTCATATTCAAAGCCATAAGACCCTCCAGTCCTCTTATTTCTCAAATTTTTCATTATTTATGTTTTTTTGATATTCAAGTTTTAGAAAAATTGTGCAGGAACTCTAAAACTAAAATGTATTGAGATTACTCTCATTATTAGCTTAAGAGTCAGTGCATGTTTTAGAGAGAGTGGTTTTAACTAGAGCACATGACTTCATTTATCCTTACCTTGTTTATGTGCTTGCGTGAGTTGCATATTTTTTCTTGTTTTGTCCATTCTTGAGTTTAGCCCTCATCATTTTAGTGACTATTATATATGGGCTTTCATCTGTATCTTGTGTCATTGATTATATAATTTTAGCTATTGATTTATGTACGTTGATCCTTTACGATGTTGTCTGGAAGTACACATCTCCCTCTACCTGATTTTCACGAGTTTGCCAAGCATGCTATGCATTGGGATTAGTCTCCCTATTGCTGATTTAATTATATCAAACTTATTTCTTCTGCCAATTGCAACTGTTATCCAGCTGGCGTGTTACATAATAGCTGCTGGTGTCCATCTTAAGGCCTCTCCCCTCCAGTGAGAATGCCTTTCCTCTCTCCTCACTGAGCCACAGTTTGTCACTGGGTCTCACAGATGTGTTTATCAGGTAACATAAATTTGCAGTTCTTCCTTCTAGAAACATACTAGCAAGAATAAATAAAAAAAATTGCCAAGTAAGTTTTGGTATCAGTACATATCAAAACACATCTTCCTTTGATTTATCAGTATGCTCTGGAAACAATAAAAGCATTTTAAAGCCAAATCTATAAAAATTACAGTCAGAGCCGGGCATGCCTTTTATCCCAGCACTTGGGAGGCAGAGACAGGCGGGTCTCTGTGAGTTCAAGGACAGACACTCCAAAGCTACAGAGAAATCCTGTCTCAAAAAACCCAAAACAAAAAAATTACACTCAGAAAATTACCCAATGATATATATTCTTTTTCACAAATATAACAAAATAAATTTAATAACATTGAATTAATGTGATATTCTTGGAATAAATAGCCCCTGGTCGTGAATGTACCAGTAGATTCTGATGGATAGATTGTAATATTTGAACATTGCCATCCATGAGTAAAATGGTCTGCAGTGCATATTTCTGAACTCACTGCTGGTTGTGCTAGCCATGATGTGAACAGATTTGGAGATAGGCTCTGACTCACCTTAGTAATACTGGGATGACATCTGTCAATAATTGCCCTGATCTATGGCAGAACATTTCTTCTGAGCACTCCATCGTCTATTAAATTGCTTTGCTCTGTTCATTGCTTTTGCTTTTGCTATCTTTCCTGGCTGATTGTAACAGATTTGTCGTTAATCATTTCCCTCTGGGAGTCGCGTTTCCCCATGCATTCTCATCGTTCTGACAATAGACTGCCCGCTAGTCAGGTTTCTCCTGCAACAAAATAAGATGGCTTCCTGAAAGCATGCTTGCGTTGAGCACCTCTCAGGGAGACCCTGTCTCCTCTTCTTTTCTGAGCTAAACTTTGAGGAAACAGTAAAGAAGAGGATTACAGCTTGCTTCTGGTCTGTTTTCTCCCTGAACCTCTAAGTCCAAGCAAGGCTTGGTTCTCAACATGTGGGCCATGACCCCTTTGGGGTGGTCAGATAACCCTTTCACGGGTTTCACCTAAGACCATCTGCATATCATATATTTACACAATGATTCATAACAGTAGCAGAATTACAATTACGAAGTAGCAATGAAATTTTTGTGGTTGGGAGTTACTATGACATTAGGAACTGTATATAAGTGTTACAGCATTAGGAAGGTTGAAAAGCACTGATCCAAGCTGTCTGCATGGGTCTCTCACTATGAGGAAGTTGGGACAGCTGTCTGTACTGGACTCACTACAGGCCCTCCAAAAAGCCTTTGTCCCAGGGGCTTTGACAATAACCTAGTGTCTTTGGGCAGCCTTTTCTATTCCTGGGTCTTTCTCTTTGGCTTCATTAACAAGATTTACTGTTTTGTTTTCTTGTTTCTGAAGATGATTGAGAAAAAAAACGGGGGAAAATGATGTCATACTGTCAGTGAGACAGACCTGGCTTCTTTAAAGACAGCACTTTGATAGAATGTGTGATCTATTTCCTCCTCTGTGGCTCTGATCATGATCAGTCCTCTTGTGGCAATAAAACGCTCCCTGTGGTTTGTTCCAGAATTCCACTGTGACGTCTACTAGGAACCCCGCCTTCCCATTCACTGCTGTTCATAACTCCTAAGGAATATTTTAGCCAAATCAGTGTATTTTTACTTTGCAGTAAACAAATATGATTAATTTAAATACTGTACTCTGCTTATCATGAATTTTATCATTAATTTTGTAAAGTACTTTCCCATTTAACAAAAGTACTAACAGCAATATTCATAAAATACTAAGTTTCTATTATACATTCAAAGCAAATTTTTACTATTAGTATTACTATTTTAATGACATGTTATTTCTATATAAAAGGACTAGCGATATTATATTTCATTCATTTAACAATACTCAATAACTACAATCAAGTGTGATTTAAAAGCATTTCTCAACAAATGCAACAAATTAAACTAGCTTTATGTATCTAGTAATCATATTTTACAGATATGCATATGTATAAGCAAGGAATGACAGGATGTAGAGCCTTTTCTTAAAATTTAGTCTCCACACATAATGATTATGTGGCACCAGAAATTTTTCCATTTGCAGCTTTTATAGATTTTGCTGAAATGTGCCTTTATTTTATTTTCTTTCAAAGTTCATTGATAAATTTGAAGGTGAACATGATTTTTTAAATTTTTTTATTTAAAAACATTTTTTATTTTACATACCTGCCCCAGTTCCCCCTCCCTCCCCTTGTCCCACCCACTTTACCCACCTCCTCCCCCCTCACCCACTCCTAAAAGGGGGTAAGGCCTCTCCCTTGGGATGTCAAAGTCTGGCACACCAATTTGAGGCAGGATCAAGGCCCTCCTCCTATATCAAGCCCGAGCAAGGTATCCCATCATAGGAAATGGGTTCCAAAAAGCTAGTTCATGTACCCAGGATAAGTTCTGGTCCCATGCAAGGGTCCCCCTCCCAAGTCACATAACTGTCACCCACATTCAGGGGGTCTAGTTCAGTCCCATATAGGTTCCCCAGCTGTCAGTCCAGAGTCCCTGAGCTCCCACTAGCTCGGGTCAGCTGTCTATGTGGATGCAGGTTTTATGATGATAATTGGGGTAGTCACTAATCTGATTATAGGGGAAGGCCTCTCTACTATTACTGGGAGTCTTAGTTGGGCTCATCCTTGTGGATTCCAGGGAAAAAGATATTTTGATAGAGGGAGCCATTATGTGGTTAGGGAGGAACCTAGTGCTAGCGAACATGATATTTGAAGTTAAAATACTAATTTACCACTTATACTTCAATATGGTATTAACATCCAGCCTTGATAAAACTTATATGGAAACCAAATAAAGTATAAAAACATTTTTATAATTTATTGGCAGTTTAGTATAATATTCAAAAATCTAAACTCTGTAGACTTAATGGGTTTTATTCTTGTCTTTAATACTCAGTTCTTGTAAGTTTAGGAAAACAGTTAAATCACTATTCCTTAATTTCCTTTCCTATAAAATATTACCTTCCGTGATTGACTCTAAGGAAATGAAGAAGAGGGAGTTAAGATGTGTGAAGTGCCGATGATCGTTTCTGGAACAGGGTGGCAGCTATTCCAATTTCAGAACACTCATCTCTAAAATTAGAGGTTTCCTCTTGATGCAAAAGCATATAATCTACTTGTAGTGTGGCAGAGTCATCCCAGATCTCGAAAAATTAATCAAGAGTAAAATAACTTGAGCCAAGTCTTTATACCACAAAGAAATTTTTGGAAGAAGGAAAAAGTCTCTTAATATTTAATTCAGAAGGAAATTACTTAGCTTAAAGTACTTGATTTACCAGTGTTACAGTCTCCCCAAATTAGCTTACTCATTTTCAATATTATTTCAAATTATTGCCAAAAAGTAATTCAAATGTTATATTGGGCAGTAATATCCTGGCATAGGTGTAATGTAGAGAAATGGTTCTCAGAGGACCATAGAAAAGCCTGAAGTGCTTGACAAACAAAATTCTATAATCATATTTTTCCACTGTGTTAAATCACAGTTCCTTTTGTCAATGAAACTGAATGTATAGCTACTTTTGAACATACTAACAGCCTAAGTGAGACATTTGTTTTTATCATAAGAAATTATTTTTTGTCATAGTTTTGATACATAAAAATTGTCACATTTTCAGATGGGCCCAAGAAAGCTTGAAGACAAAGAAATTAAAGGTTATAATACTGAGCCTTCAAAAGTGAAAGCCAAGGTCAGGATAATCCTTGCACTAAATCCATAGTGGATTTTAAAAATGTGCAATAATTGTTCACATTGAAAGGTTCCAAATCCCAAGCTTTAAAGCCACTTGGTTGCCAGAGGAAGGGTCTCATTTTGCTTGTTTCTCCCGCCAGAAATAAAGAGCACATTTAGTTTCCTGCAGAGCTCAGTGCACCCCTCACATAGCGTGCGGTGCCGAGTACCCTTGACATATGAGGGCTGGGTGGATAGTTGCTGCTTCCGCTAATAGTTGAAAGAACAGCAATAACCCTTTTGAAACTAAAGTGAGACAGAATTTCAATTCTATCTAAGAACAAGTTTAGTGGTTATCTAGTTCTATTATTTTTATTTTTATTTTTTTTTATTTTTCGAGACAGGGTTTCTCCATAGCTTTTGGTTCCTGTCCTGGAACTAGCTCTTGTAGACCAGGCTGGCCTCGAACTCACAGAGATCCGCCTGCCTCTGCCTCCCGAGTGCTGAGATTAAAGGCGTGCGCCACCACCGCCCGGCTCTGGTTATCCAGTTCTAAACATGAAAATGAGATGCTGTGTAGAGAGAGAAATGCATCTATAGTCTCAGACCTGTAAATTCAGACAGAGAACAAACTAATATGACTATAAGGGGTTCTATGAGGTATCTCTATGAAGAAAGGAGAGAAAGAGGGATAGATCCTTTTGAGTATCTTAATAATTCTGATGTCATACATTAAGGAACAGGACCCAAAGTGGCAAGTATTAGGAAAAAATTAAAGCCTGAAATAGTCATTGATTTCATAAAGACTATGGCAACAAGTCTAACCCTGCACACAGTCAATATTATACCATACTCTATGATTAGACCCACTAAATTATGTATACAAAGATTATTCAATGGTTATTACAATAATAATATCAGAATGATAAATAAGCTTCTATCAATGTCTTCTACAGATGCAAAACATTCTCAAAATAAAATACAATATAATAATTTAAAATAACCACCCATATTCAGGATATACTAGAAGATTCAGGGTCCTGACCCTAGTTATAGCATCAGTGTCCAGCAAGATGGGCCTTCATATATTCTGTGCACCTGTTGACGAGTTCTATCTTTTAAGATTTCAAAGGACTTGACAGAGATGGCTAAACATGAAGAAAATGTTTAGTATAAAATAGTATATCTAAATGTGAATTTACTTATTTCTACATATGCTTATCCATCAAAAGATGCTCATTACAATCTACCAATTTATGTGTGATGTCCTTGTATATATGTGTTGCTTTTAGTGGTTGATGAATAAAGCTCTATTGGCCAATGGCTTAGCTGAGTAAAGTCAGGCAGGAAATCTGAACAGAGAGAGAGAGCAAGTAGGCAGAGTCAAAGAGATGCCATGTAGCTCCCGAACAAGAAAGATGTTAGAACATAAACAATAAGCCACACTCTTACTATGGCAATACATAGATTAATGGAAATGGGTTAATTTAAGATGTAATAGCAAGTTAGGAATATGTCTGAGCCATTGGCCAAACAGTGTTGTAATTAACATAGCTTCAGTGTGATTATTCGGGTCTGTTTACATCCAATCACTGTGATAAGAGTTGAAATATGAAAGGGACTAAATTGTGATTCTTCTATAAAAATATCAAAACTCTGTCTTATAGACTTCTAAACATTTTTAACATGTGCCTGGTAAACTTGCATCTCTCATTCTGTTTAATGAAAACATGAAATAAGGGTTAATGATCATACAGAAGATGCTTAAAACATTTTTACATTACTGTAGCTCTGTAATAGAGTTTGAAGTCAGGGATGGTAATGCCTCCAGAAGATCCTTTATTGTATAGGATTGTTTTGGCTATCCTGGGTTTTTTGTTTTTCCATATAAAGTTGATTATTGTCCTCTCAAGATCTGTGAAGAATTTTGATGGGACCTTGATGGGGATTGCATTGAATCTATAAATTGCCTTTGGTAGAATTGCCATTTTTACTATGTTGATCCTCCCAATCCAAGAGCAGGGGAGGTCCTTCCATTTTCTGGTATCCTCTTCAATTTCTTTCTTCAATGCCTTAAAGTTCTTGTCAAATAGATCTTTTACTTCCTTGGTTAGAGTTACCCCAAGATATTTTATGCTGTTTGTGGCTATCGTGAAAGGTGAAGCTTCTCTGATTTCCCTCTCTGCTTCGATATCCTTTGTGTAAAAGAGGGCGACTGATTTTTTGGAGTTGATCTTGTATCCTGCCACATTACTAAAGCTGTTTATCAGCTGTAAAAGTTCTTTGGTGGAATTTTGGGGGTCGCTTATGTACACTATCATATCATCTGCAAATAATGAAAGTTTAACTTCTTCCTTTCCAATTCGAATCCCCTTGATCACATTATGTTGTCTTATTGCTATTGCTAGAACTTCAAGCACTATATTGAAGAGGTATGGCGAGAGTGGACAGCCTTGTTGTGTTCCTGAGTTTAGTGGGATGGCTTTGAGTTTCTCTCTGTTTAATTTGATGTTAGCTGTCGGCTTGGTGTATATTGCTTTTATTACATTTAGGTATGACCCAAAACTCTATTACAGAGCTACAGTAATGAAAACAGTATGGTACTGGCATAAAAACAGAGAAGTCGACCAATGGAATCGTATACAAGACCCGGATTTTAACCCACAAACCTATGAACACCTCATTTTCGATAAAGGAGCTAAAAGTATACAATGGAAGAAAGAAAGCATCTTTAACAAATGGTGCTGGCATAACTGGATGTCAACCTGTAGAAGAATGAAAATAGACCCATATCTATCACCATGCACAAAACTCAAGTCCAAATGGATTAAAGACCTCACTATCAGTCAGAACACATTGAACCTGATAGAAGAGAAAGTGGGAAGTACCCTACAACAGATGGGCACAGGAAATCGCTTCCTAGGTATAACCCCAGCAGCACAGACAGTAAGGACAACATTAAATAAATGGGACCTACTAAAACTGAGAATCTTCTGTAAAGCAAAGGACACAGTCACTAAGACAAAAAGGCAACCTACTGACTGGGAGAAGATCTTTACCAACCCCGCAACAGACAAAGGTCTGATCTCCAAAATATTTAGAGAACTCAAGAAACTAGACTCTAAAATGCTAATTAACCCAATTAAAAAATGGGGCACTGAACTGAACAGAGAATTCTCAACAGAAGAAGTTCAAATGGCCAAAAGACACTTAAGGTTATGCTCAACCTCCTTAGCAATCAGGGAAATGCAAATCAAAACAACTTTGAGATATCATCTTACACCTGTCAGAATGGCTAAAATCAAAAACACCAATGATAGCCTTTGCTGGAGAGGCTGTGGAAGAAGGGGTACACTCACCCATTGCTGGTGGGAATGCAATCTTGTGCAACCACTGTGGAAATCAGTGTTTCGGTTTCTCAGGAAATTCGGGATCAACCAACCCCTGGACCCAGCAATACCACTCTTGGGAATATACCCAAGAGATGCCCAATCATATGACAAAAGCATTTGTTCAACTATGTTCATAGCAGTATTATTTGTAATAGCCAGATCCTGGAAACAACCTAGATGCCCCTCAATGGAAGAATGGATGAAGAAAGTATGGAATATATACACAGTAGAGTACTACGCTGCGGTAAAAAACAATGACTTCTTGAATTTTGCATGCAAATGGATGGAAATAGAAAACACTATCCTGAGTGAGCTAACCCAGACCCAAAAAGATGAACATGGGATGTACTCACTCATAATTGGTTTCTAGCCATAAATAAGGGTCACGGAGTCTACAATTGGTGAACCTAAAGAAGCTAAATAAGAAGGTGAACTTACCACAGGGCAGAGAACCCTGACTGCTCTTTGGGCTGGAGAGGGAGGGGGAGAGGAGTGGGGGGAGAGGGAGAAGGGTGGGAGGAGGGGGAGAAGGGTGGGAGGAGGGGGAGGGAAATGGGAGGCTGGGAAGAGGAGGAAATTTGTTTTTTTTCCTTTTCTCAATAAAAAAAAAAGTTAAAAAAAAATAGAAGGTGAACCCAAGGAAAAACATATAGTTATCCTCTTGCCTATGGGAAGTAGACAAAATTGCTGGGGAGGAAAGAGGGATCTTGGGGGTGGGGTGGGTTGGGGGTAAGGGGAGATGGGGAGAGAAAAGTGAGAAGGGGAGGATGGGGGGAACTTGGGGAAACAGGATGATTGGGATAAAGGAAGGCTGGATAGGGGAGCATGGAAGCACAATTCTTAGTTAAGGGAGCCACCTTAGGGCTGGCAAGAGACTTGAACCTAGAGTGGCTCCCAGGAGCCCAAGGCAATGTCCCCAGTTAGTTCCTTGGGCAGATGAGGATAGGGAACCTGAAACGACCCTATTCTATAGCAATACTGACGAATATCTTGCATATCACCATAGAACCTTCATCTGGTGATGGATAGAGATAGAGACAGAGACCCACACTGGAGCACTGGATTGAGCTCCCAAGGTCCCAGTGAGGAGCGGAAGGAGGGAGAAGATGAGCAAGGAAGTCAGGACCACGAGGGGTGCACCCACCCACTGAGACAGTGGAGCTGATCTACTGGGAGCTCACCAAGGCCAACTGGACTGTGACTGAAAAAGCATGGGATAAAACCGGACTCTCTGAACATGGCGAACAATGAGGGCTGATGAGAAGCCAAGGACAATGGCACGGGGTTTTGATCCTACTTCATGTTCTGGCTTTGTGGGAGCCTAGCCAGTTTGGATGCTCACCTTCCTAGACATGGACAGAGGGGGAGGACCTTGGACTTTCCAGATGGCAGGGAACCCTGACTGCTCTTTGGACTGGAGAGTGAGGGGGAGAGGAGTGGGGGAGGGGGAGAAGGTTGGGAGGAGGGGGAGGGAAATGGGAGGCTGGGAGGAGGGCGAAACTTTTTTTTTCCTTTTCTCAAAAAAAAAACAAAAAACATTTTTACTATCTGAATTTAAGTATCTATCTCCAAAATAACTTGATAAAATTCTAGCTTTGCAATGCTATATTTCATATCAAATGTTTTTCTCATTCATGAATTCATCTACCAAGATTACTTCTCTGGTACATAGTAAATGTCTTAATTATATACATTGCAGAATCCCTACTAAGTGTATATTAAATAGAGTAAGTTCACCTAGCCTAGAGAGGGAAGAGAAAGCAGCAAGGGACAGTAAGATGACCTGACACACAACAAGTTAAAGGCAGGGTGGGACTAGAGCCAGCTTCCTGCTATGTAATCTAAATGACTTTGTCTCTTGGGAAATATGACTATTTATCCTCTCAGGCAAAAATTCACCCTTGATTATCCAACTTCTTTAGGAAATCATTCAAAGGAATGAGCAATTTAGTTTATTATATCAAATACAGAATTTATTAATATTTTCTAAGTATGTATTTGTGTGTGTGTGTGCACTCCTTTCATCTTCCTAAGGCCTCCTAGGTAGGGCTGGGTACTCATATTTAATGTTTACAAATAAGGGAAAAATCTGAGTAATAGAGAGGATTATGGCCCATAATCATACTGTAAGTAAATGACAGAGTCAAAATTTTAATCCAGATGCCAAGGGTTTAATCACTAAGTGTATTGCCTCTGTTTTCATATTATCTTACACAATCATTCCAAGTACACAAAAACTAAACATAGCATACACCAGTGAAGTTTATCTCCTTAAGAATCGTTGGGGGCTGTCTCTTATTATAAGATGTCCATGCCATTCTTCTAAAGAATTCTTCAAACTTTATAAGTGTGGGGCTGAGCATGACTCAGCAGTTCGCAAAGTTGTTCTTGTTGCTCTGACAAGGAGCAGTAAGAGCCAGTCATGAGTCTACACATCGCTTCCAAGGCCAAGGTGACGAGAGGAGTGTAGATGGAGATACACACCAAGTCTCAGATAACTGTTGAGCTAGGGCCTCGGCGACTCTCAGCGAATCTGTTCCAAGTTAAGCTTTTAGGTATTTATCTTTTCTGCCCAAACTTTGCTTATCTGGATGTTTATTGTTTGTTAGAGATACCTTATATAGTCAATTTATTTAGTTATAATCATTTAATTTTATTGAAGTTAGCAAATTATATGGCAGACTCTAATTTCCTGCTTATTAATTTTTGGAATATACATTTTCTATAGCTGTAAAGCAAGCATTTCCTGGATGTTAAACTAGCTTTACTCTTCATCTGCTGAATACACTCACTTTCAAGGGTGGTCCATGGCAGGGAAGACTCATAATCGCACCTAGGGTAGAACTGCTCCTGTTCTATTTTTGCTATTGTTCGGAGGTACTTTCCATGTTTTGTCCATCTTCCCTTTGATTTGTAAATTGCTGGTACAGGGGCACTGAACTGGAGTTAGCCTCTTCAGAATTGTTAGCCAGCCTAGCTCATTATAAATGTTCTGGCTACAACTCTGCCTTCCCATTTTACTGCTGTTTACAACTGGGCAGACCATGAGCGTGCGTTCATACAGTGTATTTTGAGGAAAACTTTGGAAACACTTTCAAAGTCTACGTCACAATACTCTTCGAAGCCTTCCAGTATGAGCCCTTCTTGAATTTTATCTTTATAATGGTCAGGACTTCGATTTCTCAAACTCACCACAGCAAATATTGCTAAACATAAATTCAGAACCAGAACTGATCTAAAAGACACCAATACTTGAATCTGGCAAATTTGTATAAGGTTTCACTAAGACAGAATGTTCATCTACCCACTTTGTAGCTCCCCGATGGATGCCCTTGGCTGTATGTTGGATGACAGCAGACTGTACTGGAGGGGAAGCCACTGCCCCTTGCATGGGTCATCTCAGATGATCTCAGGGCCATTGTGTCTATTGTGTGGGTGTCTGACTCCACTCCCCTGTGTACAAAATGTATCTTCGAGAAACACCAGTTTTCCCAATTCTCAGTTTTTCCAGTTCCATTTTCCACTTGGAATTCTTTGATCTCAGTTCAGGAATATTATGTTTTTCCCAAGTTTATCTTGAACTTGGGCAGTGTTTTAAATGTTCAACTCTCTTCTCTTTATTTAAACTGTTTTTACACTATGTGGTAGAATGGGTTGACTGGGCCAGCATTTCATAGAAATACACAAAGCATATCAGAAAAGTATCATATGGCACTCCTAATGCAGAGATTTTTTTTCCACTCTACTAAAAAATTGTCATTTGTTATCTCAGAAATATACAATTACTAAAAAATAAATATATACTCAATATTAAAATAGATAAATTAAAAAGACTATAAAGCTTAAAAAGAAGTATCCAAGCAAGTAAGAATTGGGATATACTCTAAAAGTTTAGTTAACCAAACTTTTCATGTGAGATCGACAAAAAGATATTACCTACCCTTTACTAAAATCGATACGGAAGAAGGAAGCAGTCCACCACTAAAAATGAAGACTAGGCTCTCTTGTGATCTGAAGTGTGGATGAGATGACAGTATTGATGAATGTTTTTCTTGTACACCTTTTGTTGAATGGACTAGCTGTTGTGCTATTGAAAGAAATTTTTGACTAATTCAATAGTGTACCTATACTTCTAACTTTCAGATAATAGTGAACATTGTACCAAGGGTTCCATCAAATAAAACCTTAGTTTTCATTAAAAAAAATTGTCATGTGAGCAACTTTAAAGATAGGGATTCGTGCGTCCCACATCCAGTAGATTACTTAACTTTGTCCAAGATGCTTGCAGGAAATCTGTAGTTTTAAAGGCCCCTTAGGCAATTCTCACAAGTAGCCAAGGTTATCGTTCTTGAGTTGCAATCTTCCACATGAGACAGAACTGCTTGCTCCTCATCTGCACTTGGAAAGTTTCTTAGACCCTTACGGAGTCTGTCACTTGGCTAGGATTCTTTTTTGTCATGTGACTGATCATTTTCCTCCTTCCTTTTACTTGATGACTTTCCAGAGGCATTGGGTAGTTCTGCTTCAGCCTCCTGAGATTACAAAACAAGCCTTTGCTGTTTAAGTTGGCTCGGCCAAGTAACAACTAACAAGGCTCATTAGCCAAAACCCCTGAGACACACCTGCAGGCAGTCAACATAAGCTTATTGCTGGGGGCAGTAAGGGAGACTGTCGGTCCTAACTGCGGGCTAGGTATGTCAAAAGGGAATCTAGGGGAGAGGACACATTGGAGGTTTGGGAGCCATGATGGAAGAAACTGCTTAGAATGTGCAAACATGGGAACAGAGGGGGACATTCTGCAGTCTTATCTTTGGAACAAGGAGCCTATCTGTGAAGGCTAACTATTTATAGTTTTATCATAAGACAGAAACATCAGTGAACCGTTGTTAAAAAAATTTGAAAAATAACTTCAGCTGTTCATGATAACCATGATGGTTTTGATTTAGCCCTGGTCATCCTTTTCTAGGACTTATGAGTTCAAAGGCTCAACTCTTCACAATGTGGATTGTATTTTTAGCAAAACTGTTTTTCACCTTATAAGATACACAGTTTCCTACCTTCAATAGCATAATAGTCATCTATCTATAACAATAAATGTGATATATTCTAGGTAAAAGTAAAAGCATGACTCATATAAAATATTAGATGGTTTTTTACTATCTTTTTTGTATTAAGAGATATCTTTACTGTCTTATCTTTTTTGTATTAAGTTTTGTATTAAGAGATATCTTTACTGTTTGTTTGCTCAGAAACATAAATCGTACCTTGCTACTTCTAACTGTAGAATATTGATAGGAATCATTTCTGAGGATATTCAAAGTTGATGGTTACCAGTCTCATAAAGCAGAGTAAAGGGTTAGCAGTACCATGTCTCCTCCTTTGGATTGGTATTCCTCCTAATTTACCTCCTGTTGCAGAGAAATTAAGTTGAGAGGAGAAGTATATTCCTAAGTAATTAATTTTTTAAATACAGGAAAGTCAACTCAGGCTATGTCTTCACACCAAAACTAATTGGTGTTATTAGTTTTCTGCTTTAGTTAAAAGAGTTATCTGCTTTAATGAAGTTCCCCTCCCCCAGCTTATGATGGGGTGATATCCTGACAAACTGAGAGTAAATAGAAAAATACAGCAAGTGAAAACACACTTTAAAAATGAAACCAATCAAGCATCCTAGGAAGCAGTTCACTGTCCACATGGCTGTAGACTGCCCAAAAGCATGGCTCACTGTCACTCCCAGTGTCTGTTGCATCAGAGAGCAGATTGCCAGCTATGCAAAGATGGAAATTCAAACTCTAAATCACTGATTCCACCAAATGCTGTCATTTTGAAGAATTATTATCAAGCCAAAATTCATCATCACACCATCATAATCGGCTATTTTCTGCAACTGGTCAGGAACCATTTCCTACTGCCTAATGCAAACTGATAGACCTGGTGTTTGAATCTACTAGTAAAGTATTTACGAAGTTTTTACCCACATTCAAGTGTATGTGAGTTTGCATTCTTAGATACAAAAGTCCTGGAAAGACACGTAGGTAGAGTATCACTTCTTCTATGTGATTCGAAACTAGGCAAATTCCCTGTAGTCTAGGTTTATATATTTTGTTGCTAAAATATTCAGTCTGAAACAATTTCTAACTTACAAAAAGTTATTAAAATAATGCATATTGCCTAGCTATCCCACTTCTGGGCATCGACCCAAAGGGCTCCATATCCTACTTCAATGATATTTACTCATCCGTGTTTATTGTTGCTTTTTGCCCAATAGCAAGGAAATAGAATCAGCCTAGATGTTTGTTAGTAGATGGAAAGATAATGAAAATGGGGTAGATGTACACTGTGGAATTTATGAGGCAATAAAGAAAAATGGAATTATGTAATTTGCAGAAAAATAGGTGACTGAAGAGCGTGATTTTTAAGTGATGCAACCTAGGCACAGAAAGACAAACATTGAATGTTCTTTCTCATGTGGATATCTCTAACTTCCCATTTTATATTTTTATTTATACACGTCTACGTTGGAACAAGAGAATGTAGGTCACAGGAATGGACCCACGACAGGGGAAAATGACATTATGATGAAACCTCAGTAGATACAGCCTTGTGCCACAATGTTAAAATTGGGCATGCTTGGATAAATTCACTCTAAAGTTGTCATAGGAACTTCATCCTATGGACATACTTATCACTTCCCTAACACTCTGCTCCAAAATATACTCTTGCTCCAACAGAAACCATGTGGTAGAGTGAAGTAAGGAAGCTGGCCCTATTCTGGCCCCTAAAGCCTTCAGAATAAAACTCGGATTAAACCTTCTACTAGCTATTTCAATAATGAAACAAAATTAAAGAATATTTCACACTGGGCAACATGGGAATTTACAGCAGATAGCTCCAATTTGCTAAGTCTCTCTCTCTCCTTTGTTCTTTTTCTACTCAAGCAGCCCATTCTTATTCTCAACTCAGTCTTCAGTCTTGCATAAATGAAGGAAAGTACCTTGAAAGCAAAACCACTTAGAATCCAATATACATTTGGCAGGACAAAATGAAGAACTCATATCTGGTACTTGGATAACTTAAGCATGGCTGAGCATGAGCCAAGGTTCACTGGAGGCCTTAGTGGTGATCTCACACCTCCCAAATGGTCAATTACTGGCTCCGAGTCCAACTGCAACCAGAACACAACCTGCCAAGAGGGAAAGGTCTGTTCTGTACCTGTGAAGCTGGTTGAAAAGAATGCCTACGGGGACATAAATAGACCTGAACACTGTCAAAGGAAAGAAGTGGGAGACAGGCTTGAATTTCAGCATTAGATAGGGAGGCCGGGACACGAGCATCCTCTGCCTGATTAATAAGGGGAAGCCAACCAGAATTTGAGCACAAAGATTGTTCAGTTTCTTCCTATAAATAATTAAATGAATCTGAGTCTCAGAAAATGAGGGGTTTTGTACAAATCTATGCCAACATCGAGATGATCTTGGCATGGACTATATAACAAAACCAGAAAACACTGGAGGCAGTTTAGTTTGCACTTATCCAGAGTTTAAAGGAAATGATAGTAGTGGCAATGGAAGAGCAAGCCAGGCGATTTGTTACTGTTTCTGTGATAAAATACCACGGCAAGGCAACGGTAGAAGCAGTTGTTTATTTGGCTTGACAGTTCTAGAAGGGATAAGAGTCATGGAAGCAGAATGAAGGCATGATAGCGAGAACTAGAATCTGGGAACTTACATCTCGAACTACAATCAGGAAACAGAGGGAACAATCTCAAAATGGCATAAATCTTTAAACCCTCAAATCCCACCTCCAATGATACACTTCCTCCAACAAGGCCACACCTCCTCCAACAAGGCCACGCCTCCTCCAGCAAGGCCACTCCTCCTACACATCCCAAATAGCACCACCAACTGAAAACCTAGTGTGGAAATGCCTCTCACTCTGGGGGACATCTCATTCCAGCCACCACGAGTGACAGATGAAAGAACAATGTGTTCCTAAACTGAGAGATTCTGAACTTGGAAAGCAAATAAGTGTGCTGTAGGTCTGTTACATGTGCAATTGTGATATGATGGGTAGAAAGAGATCTTAGGACAGTGTGTGTATATACACACTAATTAAAGTAAATATGGAAACTTGAACACAAAACAGAATGAGATGCCACCCAAAATTTCTATATTTTTCTAAGGACATAAAGCTATTGACAATGGCATCAACATAGATCAAGGATCTATCAGTCAGAAAAATTCATCTGTTACTCATTATTTTAGAGTTTACAGTCCCTATTGTACCATCTTCCTTCTCGTTGCTATTTACCATGAAAAGCTGGCGACATTCAAGTATATCCATTGAATACAGTAAAAAGAACCCCTGTAAATTTCTAAACTTCTAATAATGAAATTGGATGACTCATAGGTCAGTCTCCTACTCACAATACCTCTGGTCAAGCTGAAGTTCCAGGGCTGCTATAATCCTATGTCATCAGTTCTCATCAACTTGCAGTTATCCCCAAGGCACAAATCAAGCTGTGCAGTGCTGTCGGGTTTTAATCTAGTAGATGCAAAACAAATTGAGACTGTGAGTCACAGTAGTGAAGAAGCCAAAAATACAGGTGGACTCAGGTTGGCTTCTGAGAGCCATGTGTAGGAGGCAAAAATCTAATAAGAAAAAGCATAAAGAGTGGGTTTTATTGGTTGGTCCTGAGTGTCACAGAAAGCTAGTCAGCAAATCTAATCGACATTGGAATTGCAAAAAGATTAAGACCCCCGATTTCAGACTGACGACGATAGATTAGTTTTGGAAACTCAACAGAGGTAACTTTGCCTGATGACTTTCCCACAACATAGCATTTTAAGGACCCCTTTTGTTTCTAGTTTACCTTAAAAGCTGCAAAGGGAAGTGATCACATTTGTAGGAAATTGCCAAATGGTTAAAGAAGTACAGGGACAACAAGGAGAGTGGCATTAAGCATCTTTGAAAAGCAAGAAGTGGTTGGCTGTGGATTCTGGATTGTTTGATGGTTATTAATTAAGTCATCATGAGGTCAACGAGGGAGGAGAAAGAACTGATAAATTACATGCTTGAGTGCAGAGGAAAGACTTGAGAAAAAGAGTTAAAAGCGAATACTAAATATACTCTGAATTGGGATTTCAGAGTTTAAAATGAGGGTCAGGGAAAGAGAAGATAGCTAGAGATGGGAGGAAGGTTAAAATTAGCCAAGCATTATTGAGCAATATGGACCCATTTCTATACTGCCACATTCAAATTAACCTCTCCAGATCTATATTAGAATAGCTTGCATTTATAAAAACAAATGCTATCTTTTTCTTATCCACCTCACAGAGCAAGCAACACAACCAACAGTATCAGAACTCTGCATCTTTGATATCAAATGAGGACAATGACTTCATGATAATTTTTTTTCTCACTGGAGACTTTCTATTTTGATGCTACTTAGGTAGTTTAAAATATGCTGTGTCTTCAGGGCACCTTGCATTTGGGGCTTTTGCCTACTGACCACGGAGATACCACTCCTAATGTTTTGCCATATTTATGTTGAAGCTTGCTGCTGTTGTATGTGTCACAGAAACATCAGCATTTGCCAACATTCTGTAGAAAGAATTTTCAGTCCAATTGTTTTGACATATAGAAGATGGATAGCATTTACAGACAGCTCTTTTTAGGCTTTGGACAGTGATGGAACTCTAGAAGGAGGGTACCTATAGGAAAGCAAAGAAGGTCAAGTGTCCATGCCTGCCCGCATCCCTCATGAATGGCTATTATAGCTCCATTCGCTTTCACAGAATAGTGGATTCCAGAATGAAATGCATTTTGAAACATAAGGTTCTGAGATGCTGCCTTCTACCAGAAGATTCAGGCAAGTTTGTTTAAAATGCCTTTGCCTCCGTTTTAACATCTGTGAAATCAAGATAATAATGGCATCTAACCTGAACTGTTGTGACTTTATGGTGTGAAGTCACAAAAGTGCTGTGAATACTGTTGACAGGCAGAAAGCAGGCAATAAGATCACTATGAGATGCTGTGTCGACTACTGGCTTCCATATGCTAAACATATGACACAGGGTGCCGTGCTGGGAGCTCTCATACAGTGTACAGCAATCATTATCAAGAGCAAGACGCAATAGTGTGGCTTCACTTTATGTGTGCGCCCACACATCTGGTAGGTGGGAGCTGAGAAAAGAGTCCTGTTAGATGGCAAGGCCTTTCTCTTTTAACAGTTCTGCCAAACTCTTCCTTAGGTCTATGAAGTGGTGAGAACATCTTTATTGGCTTCTTAAAGTTAAACACAATTGATTGTGATACTTCTGAAACTTACAGCTTAAAATATGAACTGCTTGCATGGCTCATGCTATTGGCAGGCGGGCCCATGTTTGTTGTCTCAAGTAACACCTGAGGGAGCAAATGTTTTGGCTTTGTCTTTTCACATTGTTCATCTGTGAATCTATTTATCAGAGGCTAAAAAGGAAACATGAAGAAACTGAAGGGGCCTTCTAGTATAGACCAGGTGATAATCTATTTTTTATATTTTGACATTTACAAAAAAATCTCAAAATGAACATAAACAAGTGATCACATAGAATTCTAATTCATACAAGTTCATAGTTAGACTCGTTATGAAGACCCTGTGGGCCTTTCCCAACATTTCGTGTGGCAATTAAAGTCAGTTCTGCACATATCTGAAGAGGACAAATACAGTGCATTTCTCTCTGTATGTATGCATGTATATTTGTGCACATTTATGAATATGTGTACACACAAATTATCAAGTTGGGTCATTTCTCTTTTTTTTCTTCTTTTGTTCTTTCCTTCTTCCTTTCTTTCTTTCTTTTTTATTTTTCTTTTTGTGCCAGATCATTCCCTTAAAAGAAACAGAAGAATAGATGGTACAAAATTCTCCCACCAACTAGGAATCTGCAAATTCTTTTAGAATCCTGAAGGCAAATGACAAGATTATCATTGTTGCCTGCCTCATAAAGTTGTGTAGGGTAGAGAAAATGTTCTCAACACACATGCCATGCCTATTCTTTAATGTATAGGTGAAAATGTTAAGTTCAGAGGTGTGTATGTGCTTCTTTAAAACAATATAACTAGCGGGTGGCCAGCCTAAGGATTTCACTCATATTTCTGTCAGTCATTCCTTGCTAAATTTTATGATTATTTTGATTAATAAGATTAACAACAAATGACTTTAAGCAGGAAAATGGCAGCAGAAAATATTTTCCGGTCATGAATAGATGGTCATGTGCAAAGGTCTTTCTCCAAACAAACTGACCAGAATTGAAAAGATGGGGCTTCAAAGTACTCATTTTTTTAGTAAATTCTCTCAACCAAAATGTGGCCACAGCATTTATTTTCATTCTCATAATAATCACCTAGGTTCTATTCTTTTAACCAAAAACCCTTTTGCCATCATCCAATCAGTGTCTCATAGAGCTTGTGTATAAGCAGGTCAGTGTGCAGGACCCAACAACTCCTAGAAACTGATTTACATAGGCAGAGCCTAGAGGCTCTGAACCAGGATTGCTTTGTTTTCCAAAAACCTCTTTTGAGGATGACTATCTGCCTACCACTCCTCCCCACCAGGCTTCTGCTGAAATATTTAAATTGAAAATAAGTAAAGAGCACCATGGTATAGTTTTCTAAACCTTGAAACATGTAGAAGATCGCCTGGCACACATCCAAACTTTACAGAAGTAAATGCCAACTTCCTGATCACAATTCAAATATGCATTGTACTCTCATGATTTCCCTCAGTACACAGATATATAAAATTCCATTGCTACAGTGAAGTCACTATTCCTGGGTACAAGGAGGTGAAGGTATATATAAAATTCACTAGCCCAGGGAGTAATCAGCCCACATCTGTGTCAGATATATATGTGTTCCCACCTCCTGGAGAACTGGTATTTGTCCTCTGGGCAGCTAGGATATTCTGTTCTTATACAGTCTAAAGACTTTTCTCCTTCTTTCTGTATCACGGTTTTTAGGAACCTGTTTACTTTGAAGCTAATTTCTGTAAACGACATGCCAAGTCTTAAATAGCTCTTAGTATATATGTCTGCAGTATTCTTCTTCTTTTGAAAAAATCAGAAAGAGAAGGGAACTAAATCAAGGCAGCAAGGTGCACAGAGACGTGTGTGTGTGTGTGTGCACACGCGCGTGTGCGCGCGTGTGCATGTGTGCGCGCACGCTCACACACACATGCGTGTTTGGCAATTGATTATGTTTTCATCAGAAGTAGCAATTGTTCTTTCTTTTAGGTAATTTAGTATAGTCTCTCCTTAGATACTAGCCTACAAATCTCCCTGAGAACCCTTTGGGTTTTCTTGATCTAGAACTCTCACTACAGAAAGCACCAGAAAGGGAGAAGCTAGGCTGGGGGACGAGGTGAGTGATGACAGTCAGTGAAGATCCTGGGTTTTGCAGACGTTGAGGACCTGAGCTTTGTACATGCAGTGCCAAAGCTGACTGAGCATGTTTCCTTTGCAGCAATAATAATTACTTGGCAATAAAGAAGCACTTGCTGATGGGGCATTTTATTGCATGGTATTTTATTATCTCTGTCTTGGAAAATGGTGGCTAGTGATTATCTAAGAGAGAGGAGAAACTCACCTCATTAATTTCTTATAGCCCTGAATCCTGGACAGGGTATTTGATGGCGGGGGAGGCACACATTTTAAATGAGGCAACGCTTCTGGTAAACGCCTTCTGAACACTCTCTCTTCTAGAACATGGAGACTTTGTCCTCCAGCTTTTTCTGTCAGGTGACGTTTGCTCAGTTTCTCTGGATTTGTTTTGACTTTGACTTTAGTGACTGTCTTAGTCACTGTTCTATGGCTGTGAAGAGACACCATGGCCAAGGCAACTCCTATAAAGGAAAGAATCTAATTAGGGGCTTCCTTATGGCTTCAGAAACTTAGTGCATTACCATCATGGTAAGAGAACATTGTGGCAGACATGGTGCTGAAGAAAGTAGCTAAGAGCTTTACATCCCGGTCCTTGGGCAGTAGGCTTGGAGAGAAATACGGTACTTGGAATGATCTTTTAGAAAATCAAAGCAACATACTAGTAACACATTTCCTCCAACAAGGTCACTCCTTATAATTCTTGTCAAATAGTTCAACTGTGGACTTAACATGAAAGTATAGGAGCCTTTTTCATCCAAACTTCCACAGTAACAAATTCACACCAGCTGTATTAGACAGTTTTTCCTTCCCAACATAGTACTCTAGGGTCAGAGCCCAGGCTGTGCTCTGGTAGTGCTGCTAATAGCTGTGCCTATAACCTTAGCATGACTTTTGATAACATTGGCTCCTGTTTCTATGAAATGGAAAAATGGGACTGATGTGTCTCCTCTAGCCATTGTACATTACAGTTGGTGCTGAGATTCAAAGTTGAGTGTAAGCACTCTTTTATGTTTCAAAAACAAAAGATATATCTATGAAATTCCAACATAAGACTCATTCTTTGATTTGGCATTTAGTTTGATGGATTAAAAAAAAATCCTGTTCATTGTAGTTTGTTGTGTTGACCATTTCCAATGGAGATCATCTGGAGGGTTTCCACAAGTGTGCTTCCCTCAGAGAGAAAGCATTCACTTCTGTATATGACTACAATTACCCTTCTTGCCTGACTTCATAAGAATTTTACCATCTGTCTAATGTTAGCAATTATTTGTTTTCCTGATGAATTGATAGAATCTATGGGGTTTTTAATGCTTTGTGTCAATTATACTTTTCAAATGGCTGCTTGCTAGATGCTGTTGTGAATGGTGTGTGACAAGGGAAACTGAAGCACAGCAACCGGGACTTTACAGGGTTCTGAGATGCCTGAGTCCAACCCCTGCAGACCTGACAAGGTGTGCAGCAGAGAGCCTGTTTCTCCTCATCCCTGTTGTCTTCATAGACCACTAGAAAATTGCTTCTTTCTGGTTCCCAGAAGTGCATCTCCTCTAATATTTTCTAATGCCTTTTATTTCAAAATGAAAGAAAGCTAAAAGAAGCAAAGCCTTTAAATTTCTATTGTTTTGATCAGTTTTCTCAACCTAGTAAACTGTGGAGAAAGTTTAAGACTCAATCCCTCAATAAGGTTTATGACAACATGAACAACAGAAAACATGCTGTCTCCTGTCCTTCTGATCATAACCCTGATGCCCGTCTTCATTTCTTTGTCTGTTTGTGATCTTCATTTGCACATTTCCAAACAGGTACTTGATCCTGTTAGCTCCTGATCATTAATTGTAGATCATCATTGCAGACACCGCCACTGATGTGTTACAGGATCATATGACGATTTCAATTTAAATTTAACTCTTTTCATAGATAAGCAGTCATTCTCTTGGTTCCCCATCCTCCATCTTCCCAAATATTATGGCATTCCTTTCAGTGAGATTAATATCTTATTTTTATATTTTACAATTAAATGACTATTATCACAACTAACCCAAACCGAGCCATTGTACTTCCTGTCTCATTCAGTCCCACTTCATTGTGATGACCTCTTGTAGGATTCCTTTTTCTGCCTTGCACCAAATCAGTAACTCACATCCAAACCTCCTGACATAAATGTAACTGCCAACTAAATATAGTCAAAATCATTGGTTTCATCTTCTCTTGGAGCTTTACGCTTCCATTATATACTGACAGCTTCCTTGTTCTTGAAAGGACTTCATTATTCTTCAGTCATGTACTGCCTTTCTTGAATTTGAACTCTGTTTCCTTAGTTCTGACCAGTCCACTTCCGTGTTTCTGAATTTAAAGAACACATTCTTTAGTAGAGACCTGGCAAATGGTACAAGAAATGTTTTGAGAACCTTGGGGTAGAAAATGTCTCTATCCCTGTTGCTATCTATAAAGACCTGGTTTGAAATTACAGTCTTCTAGGAATTGTAAGACCCTGCTCCACAGCTTCACCGCTCTTGATTTCCTCATGCTCCTTCATAACTTTGGCTTGACCCATTGCCAATACTCAAGTCAATGAAACATACTCACTACCAAAGCCCATACCTATCGCCAACCAGTGCTCACCAGCCATTGAAACGTTGTCACTACCAAAGTCCATGCCCTTTACCGCTATTGGATACAGTGATAAATTAATTTCTGGAATTCTTCTAGAGAATTCTCTTACAGAGATGTCAGAGGTGGAACAGCAGAAGTAGACATGGGCACAGCTATTGCAGGTCTCTGCGTTTTGCTGTGCAGTAACAAATGTCAACAAGCTAAACAACGGAACAGTGAACATTTTTGCACTTGTAGCTCAGTGATCAGAAATCTACAGTCAATTTCTCTGTGCCAAAGTCCCCATTTCCACCTCACTCTAGCAAGGCAAACACTGTCTAGCCAGTGCCTATAAGAGTGAACTAATTTAGGTCCCTCGTGTCAGTAGAGTAATGCACTGTTTATCTCATGACTTGATTCACTCTGCATAATTTCCCTGAAATTTTTCCACATCGTCACAAACTAGAATTTCTTCTTTTTTAGTGCTAATATTGCATTATGCATCTGCACCACATTCTCTTTACCCTTTTATCTATTGATAGATGCTTGGTTTGTTTGAAAATTCTTGACTACTATGGAGCATACTTCAATAAACATGGGAGCAAGTCTATCTCAAAATGTGTATTGCAGTTCTTTTGTATACATACCCAGTAGTAATACTGCTGAATCACATTGTAGTTTTGCTATAACCTTTATTTTATTTTTTTGCTTCTCAATATGGTTGTATCACTCTCTACATTCTCAATAGTGGACAAATTATTCCACACCCTCCCTAGCTTTTATCTTTAATAAAATAATGTCCAATAATAGGTGTGAAGTGATAAATACACTATGGTCTTTCATCTATATCTCCTTGATTATTAGAGATAGTGAATCCGTTTTCATATCCTTGTTGAGCATTTGTTGGTCTTCTCTGGAGAAATGTTTGTAAAGATATGTTTTGCAATGTGATACCTACAGTTCACAGTATGGTGCTGTGTACTTTAACAGGTAAAGAGCATAGATTAACTGTTGTTTGCCAAACATACACAAAGATATGAGTGCTGTACATACATGCTTAGTGACCTGGCATGGTGACACTGGCAGGGAAGTGAATGTCCCCAAGTTCATCAGGGTATGTGTATTAAAAGTATAGAATGTGTATTAAAAGTATAGAATGTTGTCTCTTTTATGCCTCCACACAGCTATACTAAAAAGCAGTCAGTAAACAAGGATCTGCTCACTTGGCTTTGTTTCTGGAAGCTCAAGAGAGAATTTGGTTCCTTACCCACTCTAGCATGTATCTCATGTTTGTGGATGTACGATTCTTTGACAAAGCCAACAGCCTAGAGTTTTCTTTTTTTAAAAAAAAATAACAAAATAAATTTTTATTAAACCTAAGAAATCATTAAGTGTGATAATTACATATACAAAAATAAAATATTAGTTAAGAATAAAAATATAAACTTAAAATTAAGAATCATTGCATAAAGGAGAATTTATTTGGAGTTCTGCCTCTGAGTAGATGAGAATTAAAAGTAGCATTGTCTTATTGTATATTATAACTAATATACACATTAGCATCTAATCAAAAGCAAAATAAAAATCCTTACAGATGTGTTTAGTAACCAATGACATAGTTTACCACATTTTTTTTAACTTTTTTTTTTTGAGAAAAGGAGAAAAAAAAAAAACAAGTTTCTGCCTCCTCCCAGCCTTTCACTTCCCTCCCCCTCCTTCTACCCTTCTCTCCCTCCTCCCATCCCTCTCCCCCTCCCCCCACTAATCTACCCCTCCCTCTCCAGTCCAAATAGCAGTCAGGGTTCCCTGCCCTGTGGTAAGTCCCAGGTCCTCCCCACTCCGTCCATATCCAGGAAGGTGAACATCCAAACTGGCTAGGCTCCCACAAAGCCAGCACACTAAGTAGGATCAAAACCCCGTGCCATTGTCCTTGGCCTCTCATCAGCCCCCATTGTTCGCCATGTTCAGAGAGTCCAGTTTCATCCCATGCTTCTTCAGTCACAGTCCAGCTGGCCTTGGTGAGCTCCCAGTAGATCAGCTCCACTGTCTCAGTGGGTGGGTGCACCCCTCGTGGTCCCGACTTCCTTGCTCATGTTCTCCCTCCTTCCACCCCTCACTGGGACCTTGGGAGCTCAGTCCAGTGCTCCAGTGTGGGTCTCCGTCTCTATCTCCATCCATCACCAGATGAAGATTCTATGATGATATACAAGATATTCGTCAGTATTTCTATAGGACAGGGTCATTTCAGGTTCCCTATCCTCATCTGCCCAAGGAACTAACTGGGGACCTCGGCTTGGGCTCCTGGGAGCCACTCTAGGTTCAAGTCTCTTGCCAACCCTAAGATGGCTCCCTTAACTAAGAATTGTGGTTCCGTGCTCCCCAATCCAACCTTCCTTTATCCCAATCCTCCTTTTTCCCCAAGTTCCCCCCATCCTCCCCTTCTCCCTTTTCTCTCCCCATCTCCCCTTACCCCCATCCCACCCCACCCCCAAGATTCCAATTTTCTCCCCGGCAATTTTGTCTACTTCCCATAGCCAAGAGGACAACTATATGTTTTTCCTTTGGTTCACCTTCTTACTTAGCTTCTTTAGGATCACCAATTGTAGACTCCGTGACCCTTATTTATGGCTAGAAACCAATTATGAGAGAGTACATCCCATATTCATCTTTTTGGGTCTGGGTTACCTCACTCAGGATAGTGTTTTCTATTTCCATCCATTTGCATGCAATATTCGAGAAGTCATTGTTTTTTACCGCAGCGTAGTACTCTACTGTGTATATATTCCACACTTTCTTCATCCATTCTTCCATTGAAGGGCATCTAGGTTGTTTCCAGGTTCTGGCTATTACAAATAATACTGCTATGAACATAGTTGAACAAATGCTCTTGTCATATGATAGGGCATCTCTTGGGTATATTCCCAGGAGTGGTATGTTTCTATGAGACCTGCCAAAATATTCTAAGACATTGTTTACATACACTACTATTCCTAAATGTCCTTTTAATCCTAGTGATTGATTTCTTTTTCTTACCTTATTGCATTGATTGATATCACTAGTGTAAGCTAGAATAGAACCAACCGTGGCCAGAAGCCTTATTTCCTGTTGTTGTGTTTCAGTAAGTACAGTATTACCATAAAGCTTGGTTGGTATTTTCATCTATAATCCCGTTTATACATAGATTGCTGAGCAATACTGTCTATTTGGGGACTAGTTTATTTTTGTAATCAAAAATGAATATACACATATGAAAACGTATATTTATATAATGGCAAATTTTTCTTTCTACAAAATGTGTAGGCTCTTGGTGTGTTACTAAAATATGCATCTTTTGAAGTTCATGCAATTTTGTTTCAAATCACAATCTTCCAAGAATTTATCTGAATCATTCACTAAATGTTCTCTTTAACTAAAAATGGACCCAAAATAGATTCACTGTGCCTGCTGTTGACAACTAGAAAATGACTACATCTAATAATATCTTCAGTCATTTACCAACTGAAAAGAGCAACAACATGACAAAAAAACATCTTGGAATCTCTGGTTCTATATAGGATATTCTACCTAGGATATTCCCAGCAGCAACCTACCAGGGTGATGTTTCCTAAGCTACCAAAGTCAACATGGAAAAACAATGGTAGAATGGTATTAGAGATTTTGAAAGGAGCCAGACCACCTGATTTAATTTGAGCAAGCATCCCTTTCAGAGGAGTGTGTCAACACACACAGCCTGTACAAGTCAGGAAACAGAGCTAAGGAGATGGCTGAGTAGCTGAAGGGCAGCTCCACAAGCGTGAGGAGCAATGTGCAGAGCACCCGTGGCCGCCTGCAGCCAGCCCCATGGTGCTGCTTAGAGGAAACATGCACTGTGTTGAGTGTAGCTTTTATATGTAAGGAAGATAGTATATTAATCGTGTTTTGTTTTTTGTTTTTTTTCACTGCTGTGATCCAATCCCTCACATGAGGCTACTTACGGGAAGAAGAATTCCTTTTGCTTCTGGTTTGAGGGCAGTCTATCATGGCAGGGAAAGCCCAACAGTAGGAACAGCCGTTAGTTTTGACAGCAAGAGCAGGTGGCTGCTTGTTCCCATGTGAGTGGATCAGGAAGGAGAGAGGGGAGTGCTGCTCTCCTTCGTCACTCTTCTCCCTTTCGTCGTCGTCTTCAGTCTAGGACTGTAGCTCATGGTATGATGCTGAGAACATTCAGGGTAGCTCTTCCTTTATCAGTTAAACCTCTGAGACACGCCCTCAAAGATACATGTAAACATTTGCTCGCTGATAATACATGTGTTTCCTAGTCCAATCAAGATGATAATTTAAATTAATCATAACAAGTGCTTGAAACATTTGCCTCATTCTGAGTGTCAGACTAAGCCCTGTTGATTGCCTCCGTGGATGGTTGTACCCAATGCTGGAACACAAGAGACAGGAACATCCACTGGGTAGTCTAGAGAAGCCTATGAACAGTTCAGAAATCAACGTGTGCAGCAAGACCAAAGAAATATATAGATTGTGCTTCTCTACGTGTGAATAGAGGAGAGTTCCGGTAAATGGAGCAAAATCTTAGACAGTTTATTAAAACCCTACAGGTGACTTGTTTGTCTGATGGGGCTTTTGTTTGGTTTGGGATTGTGTGTGTGTCTGTGTGTCTGTGTGTCTTTCTCATCATGTTTGGTCACTCCTTTTTCAAAAAAGAACTGACAATATCAAGTTATCGGATGAAATCACAGGCTTCAAAAAACCATAGTAACAGAAAATAATAAAAGATAGAACTGCACTCAGTCAGAAGTCATTTGCAGCATCTGGGGAGTGTGGTGAGGATGCTGAGTTAAGGATCATAAATAGACAGAAGAACGGAGTCCAGAATGACTCAAGAGCTAGGACCTGTGAGAGCATGATTCAGCAGGAATGGACATATAGCAGCAGCATGAACTCAGAGTAGGAGACTGCCATGACTGAGTTCAGCCACCAAACCCTAGAAACAAAACTAGAACTCGAGAGAGTTTCCTGGGGAAATTACATGCAGCACTAAGGCCACGAGGGAGGCTCCACTTCCTGTCTAGAGGCAACTCTCTGGCGCAAACAAATCTCATGCAGCTGCTTGTCTCTTGCACATCCATTTTTATCTGCTTCTTGCTGGGTGAGGGTGGGAAAGGGAGTTCCAGTGGCATCCAGACACTGAAGAATTCTCTCAATGTTTCATTTCCTGTAAGAACTTTTTCTCCTCCCGTGTGGAAAATACTATCCTGCCACATGGTTGGCCTACATATCCCCCACATATGATGTGTTGCAGAGAGGTTAAGGGGCCTGACGTAACTGGCATAAGGACATGGTTTCTGAATTCCACATTAAATAATTCTTGATCTGGGCCAAGTTTCTTATTCTCTTTGTAAGTGTGCTTCTTCCTCTGTGAAAATAAATAAGTAGCATTCGAATAGAAAGTGATGACGTGTAAAATGATAGTTCAGTGCCACAAATAACAGCTAACATCACTGCTGGTGTTATAACTGTTGTTAAGCTTTGTTGTTAGGCTTTGCTGTCATCACAACTGTATGTGATAGACCGATGTGAGCACACACACAAACACATGTATAACATCCCATTCACATACAGTAAGACTTAACTAAATGACTGTTTCAAGGTCAGACAGCCTTAATTTGCAGAGCTTTAATGACAGGCTTGTGGCTTAGTGCCTCACTGCATAAAACCAGAAACTGATCGCAGAAATCCATAGGCAATACCAGACTTCAGAAATCAGTCTTACCAGACCATCCAGAGGTGGAGTCCTAAGAAAGTGAGCCACAGCGCAACTCTTTGAAGCTAAAAATAAGGCCTTGTGATCCTATTCTCAAGATACCTGAGTTGGCTTCAAGCTATTTCATTTGCCATTTTATCCTGTAAACTAGAAGACTCACACTCAAATGGAGATTTAACCAAAGGAGTTATGTATCTCTGCATATACCATCCGACCTGCTTGGCTTCTAGCCATTCTAGAACTCTGAGTTAAACCATGACAGTGACTGATTTTGCTCATCAGTCTGCCTGCATCTTGCACATGGCTTGCTTATCTTTTCTCTGTGGAGGCTTCAGTTAAGGCGAGATACAGGGTAGACTGTCTCAGCTAGATGACCTGAATGTTGGAGAGCAGAGCTCAGCTGATGGTAAGCTGGGGACTCTGCTCCTCCCCGTGAGGACAAGATCCTGTTTCACAGACTACCTTCTCACAGTGCTCAAGTCTGAGGATGCACATTCTGTGGGAGAGACAGACAGGCAAATCTGTTTGTTATTTCTGTGACCCAAATTTATGAATCTCGCGTAGGTACCCATGCTCACTCCTGAGCAAAGGCAATGAAGTAGAAAACTCTATGACTTTTAGGTTGAGGGGATATGAGCACTTTCTGGCTATAAGGGGTAGAGAGGTTCTGGGAAAACCTATGGAAAGGTAAGTACATGCACAGATATGTAAATATTTATACATTTTTGACAAATTATATATCTTTTAATATACACATATTTTATATCCAAACATATATTCCACAGTCATATACACATATATAAAAAGCATTGGAGCTATGTAAAATAAGAACTGGACTCTGCCACTACTCATCTTTATTTTGTCCAAACCAACTTTACCTACATGACATATTTTCTGTTTATTATTTTATTATCTGTCTCCCATCCACTAGAGTGAAGCTCCACAGAGTCAGAAACTCGATCCTATTTTCATTACTGCTATATCCTAGGTCCCTTCCTGACACACAGTATGCATTCAATTTATCTATGGAATGAATGCATGCATGCATGAATCCCGCTGTAATGTGCAGGACCATAAATTCAGCAGCACAGATGAGGGCTTTCAGGCTGAATGCTGAGACGTCGGCTCAATGATGCCTCGCGGCACTGTCTTCTGCAGCTAACAAATTCTACACGTGGTAGAGGCTGTCGTCCAAGCTCCTTTAACTCGCGCTTCTGTCCCACAGGAAACGAGACTCCTACAACCACCTTTCCTCTGAGTTTAACTTCGCTCTCAGCCGCCAGTGCTCGAAGCAGAGGGCAGCTGTGAAGTATTAAGCATAAGGCTGTGCCAGATGTCAGGATTTCTTTTTCTTTTGCCTTCCACAAGATGGAATTCGTGGAGCCTCATAAAATCACAGTTAATAAGCTGCCTGCTTTGCCTTGAGGTCTCTCCAGGAGTTCATAATAGCGCTTATTTTGGAGAGCAGGAGAGCCGCTGCTCACAAATATCTTCTGGTATATTAAGAGTCAAGTAGAAATGATGAGAAAAGACCCTGTTTGCCTTTTGAAAAATTAAAACCCTCAAAGCATTAAGAGCAATAAAAGATTATTACATGCCTTTCTCAGATAGGAGGTATGTTATAATGAATCCCTATGGCAGGGTCCTGCACACCATTTGTTGAGATCACCTTAGAGTGAATGCTGGGTGTAATACCCTCTCACACCTTTAACACTACTAGCTGAGCTTCTCTGTACACATATAGGTTCTGATGAAATACTGTTTAATTCCAAAAGGGAAGAAACAGCTAAAAAACTCATGAATTACACAGTTTTTATAGTACAGCATTTGCAAAGTTCTTAGATTTTGGTTGCAGATAAAACAAGTCATGTAAAATGTTGCATTATAATAGTTAACACTCTTTGGAAGAAATCAAACATACCCATCACAATAATTGTATTAAAGCACATGAAAGTTATGTTACTGAGGCCTGCAAGATAGCAATAATTTATGAATATTTATAATTTTCCTTTGAAAAGAAGCATCCATCCACGATCACATATAGCCATGTGATGCATGATTAAAATACACCTAAAATGAACACATGAACAAAAGCTCTACTTATTCGCCATCACGAGGACAGGCTCCTCCAGACGATTTTTAAAAATTTGCTAATGCATTTGAATCATTCCAAAAATTTTGTGAACCAATATAGAGAAGAAATGTGAACCTTGTGTTTGAAAGTTGCATTGGTTGCTCTTGGTGCTGGTGACTGTGGTTCATGGACACAGGTAAGGACACTGGGAAGTACTGGGGGATCCAGTGTCCAGTTTTCTACTCACGGAAAATGGACACACTCAGTTTAAACAGCCGTGCAGGAGTCCAGTGCCGTCATCACTGTTATTATAATTACTGTGATAGACAACAGTTACTACTCTGTTATTTGCAGGCAGCATCTTAATTCTTTAGGCATATGTTACACTTTAAGAATTTATGAATCACATAATTCTTTTAAGATAGGAACAATTAATCTTCCATTTAAAAGATAAATAAACCAAGGAACAAAAAGTTAAATGTTTGATGGTGACACAGAGTTCTGGGAGTAATCAAGATTTGATGGGGAAGCTCAGCCAATCACTTTGGCTAGGGTGTGGCCGCCTGGGGCCAGGGAAGAAAACCTGGCATCCTGGTGAGCTCGCTCTCCTCTCTGCGTATGGTGTTTGCTGGACCCTGGTCGTGTGAGTTTCCCCGTTTTCAGTTATTAAATTATATCTGTTGTTTTGAGCTAGTCTGTTTATTTAAGTGTATCAGTCGAATACGCTGACAAAGATTGAGACTGGAACTTGACCACCAAGAGTCATGTATTCTATACAGAACGATTCAAAACTATAACTCAGGAAGTAGACAATGATGGACTCTGAGATGTCACTAGACGCTTAGGTCTAAGAGCTGCAGCGCAGCTTCCGAGAGCAGCCCATGCTGTCCTACTTCACCTGCATGGCAGTAGCTTTCTGCTCACTGCACGATGGTCGTCATTCTCAACATATATCAAAAATAAATATATATCTGTTCTCTAAAATGAGCCAAAATATAAGTCCTTGGTTTACCAAATTAAATTAGTTCTGAGAAAAATAACAAAACCAAAAGTGATGAACCTGGGGCAGGAGCTTGTCAGGATAATGATGGGTGGGCACTGACACATTGACAGTGGGTTGGAGGACTGTATATATGTCCATTGAAGGACAGTACATATGTGTATAAAGCCACCAAAGCACAAAATTAATCTTAAGTTTACATAACTTGTTCCTGTCCACATTTAGACATCTCTTTGAAATCTGTGGTTCTTCTTCCTGAAAACAGTAGAATCAGCCACAGGGTCACTAATATATGTCAATGGCTGGGTCTGACTCTCACAAATCTGTTAACAGCCTCAGGTGGGACCTAGGCCAAGGCACAATGTTCAGGCCCTGTATAGTGAAGTCCAAACACATTACAGACTTGGCATCATCTCTCACTTGATGTCATATGAAAGCTCATCTTTCTTTCATCGATATGCATTGCTTGTTAAAAGTAAAAGCAAAAGAAAGTAGCGTCTTAATGCTAAAGTCTGACAATGTTATCATACAGGTGAAAAGCATGATAGAATCCCTGACAAAGAATGTTGGAAGTCTGCCACAGAGCATGCTGGGTATTTGACAACCCTGAAATGAAGATTTGCACATCTGTTCTGGACCAGATAGAATGAGAAAAAAAAAAGCAAGCAAACAAAAAAAGCAAAAACAAACAAACAACCCCCCCCCCACCCCGAGATTTAGCAAAGGATCCTCAGTAGGTTTTGAGTTAGGGGAAGTGAGGACAGTACCAGAGTCGCTCAAACCATGGTGGGTACTGTGTCCCAGTGATGTGGGATTTCCCTCTGTATGTTGTGATTACCATAAATGAATAAAGAAACTGTTTTGGATCTATTGCAGGACAAAACTTAGCTAGGCAGGGAAAACTAAACTGAATGCTGGGAGAAAGAAGGGTGGAGTCAGAGTGACACTATGTAGCCCCACTGGAAACAGATACTGGAACTTTAGCCAGTAAACCTCAGCCACGTGGTGATACACAGATTAATAGAAATCGGTTAAATTAATATGTAAGGGTTAGTCAATAAGAAGCTAGATAATGGGCCAAGTAGTAATTTAATCAATACAGCTTCTGTGTGATTATTTTTGAACTAAGTGGCCAGGAAATAAACTAGCAGCCTCCTTACTATATATCCCAGGACAAGCCAGGGTCAAAAACCTAAGTGTTTTGATTTCCATTTTTGACTGAATATTAGCAAAATAAGAAGGAAACATTATAAAGTTGCTGTTATGATGAGTATCAAAAAAGAGCAATAGTCTTAAATCACAATTTAAAATTAATTTTAATACTCTCCTAACATTTAGATGAATGTATCTATAAATGTTTAAAATTTTTCTTTTCCCCTTTTCTGTCTATCAAGATAGCCAGAGCCTAACTTAATAAAAATGTTTTCTATGAACAGAATAGCATTGTCATTAAGAGTGCATTTCTGGTATATCAGGAGAATATGGACTTTCCTAACATTTTTGGGAATATGCAGGGTCATCTTTTAATGCCTTAAAGTGCTGGTAGCCATATCTCATTCTAAATGGAGCACATGAATCTAGATTTTCTTAATTTCATGTTTTCATACTTATTTACATTCTTTAGAATATATTAAACAATTTTGGCCTTATCTTCCTTATGAATCAATAATGGGTCTGCTGTTTCATTGGAAGTCTGCCAATCACCCAGGATATTTATCTTATGTGCTCTTTCTGGGCAGATTTGATAGATAACCTGACTCCCAGCCCCAACCCTAATGCTCAGATATGATTGGCAAGCAGGAAGAACTATACATAAATGGGATTTCCCTGAGGGTCACACACAGATACCCATTTCCTGACCCTCTGGCCAAGCCAGGCAGCTCCTTGTTCCACAAAGAGAACCTATGGTTTTTTTGCTAGATCTTTGATTATTTTAATTATGTCATTTACTGTCCATAGTGTCCTCTCCCTGTCTCTGCTTTTGAATGTTTTATGATCATAACTAGAAGTCTTAGATGCCACCAACCTGAGGTTTACTTTTTGCAAAACTCTAAGTTATGCCTTCTATGAACATTTTGGCTTGGTTTATAGAATCAGATGACTTGGCATGTTACTAACATGACTTCCTGTGTATATACTTACTTATCTTACTGTTTGAAACCTCCAGTAAGAATACTCTCTGTATATCCTTGGGCAAGTTAGTTAACCCATTGTGCTTAATTTTTCATTCACTTAATGAAAATCATAATAGCAAACTAACTCAAAGGTACATTTAAAATTAAATATGTTAACATTGGAAATTAATTTTGTAAAGCTTATAGCATTTCTGGTATAGTAAATATTATTTAAGTTACTCTTAATAACTATTAATACTTAGGTTAATAACTATTGACACCTAGGTTATTTCAGCTATCATATTTACTATAAATATTGCTTTTACTAAGATAAGTTAATATATTTTTATTTTGTCTCCATTTCTCCTTTTTTCAGTTTCTGATATTTTGGATAAGTGCATCAATAAAGCTAACTAAAAAATTATCTTCCTTAACATTATTGTTTTTCTTTACTGACTGGACTTTGCTTATGTTGGACTGATATTGTTTCCATTTTTGTTTTAAAGGCAGTTTAATTTTCTCATGAGTTGTAAATTTTTATAAAACTGTCCTTGGCATGGAACAGACTGTTTAACCCTACCCTACTCAACCCTGCCCGACTTTACCCTACCTTACCTTATGCTACCCTACCCTACCCAACCCATTAAATACTTCATCCAGTCTTTGGACAGTAAGTAGTGTTCTCCATTTAAAACTAAAAGAGTCCTTCCAAAGATCCTCAGAGGTGAAGTTGAAGGTGAGCGAGGCACAGCAGACAAGCTGATTTAAGTCTGTATTACCCTACACTATGAAGAGCGCTGCTTTCAGATTCACATGCCTGCTAGCTGTGTTCCGGCACCCTTAGAACTAGCTGTAATTTCTTTAGGCTGTGACTATGAAGATTAGGAATTCTTTTCTTTCCCCAGTAGCTGCAACCTGTGTAGTGAATCACTCATGGCTTTAAGATGTCAAGCTGTCCCCTCTCCCCAACAAGCAAAATGCTTAGTGACAGAGTGAGGTCCTATGGGCCTTACTGTGCAACAGTTGTGAAATCTGCACAGTGACCATCTTGGTGTCTTGGCAATGGACTCCACAAAGTCAAATGCTTTACAGTATTACAAGTTAAAATAAAAACTGTCAGATAGCAGGACTAAAGAAAATGCTGTTTTTCTGCCAAAGTGAACTCACTGTTCTCACCGATTCTCTTCCAATTTGATTTCATATGAAAGTATTGTGGAAATAAATTTCTTTAATGACAGTGCTTTTTCTTCTACCAGGAAAGGTTTCTGCTTTATATTATCATTTAAATTCATTCAATTACAGAAAATGCATGTATAAGAGGTTTGTGCTATTATCAACTTATCAGTGTATTTTGCTACAATCTGTGGCTCCTTTGGGTGCATCAAGTATTGTTTCTTGTGCAGAAGTAATGTTCCTTGAAGAGAAAATCTGAGCATACATGTCGCCAGTGCTCTCATTAGAATGCAAGAGGATAGCAACGCCTTTGGGCAGCTGATGTGAATGGAACTTGACAGCTGAGATGGAGTGGTTACAGTGGGTTTAATAAAAATATTAATCAAAGATATATATGATATCTCTCAAAGAATTTTTTTCTTTTTCTTCCTAGTGAAACAATTCATTACTACCAAATATAGCGTGAGCAAAGAAACCAGGAATGTTCTTAGCTTCGCAACACATCCTCAATAATAAATGTTTTACTTTTCCTTGCTTCGTCTCCCATCTTTCAAATATTGTAATCAATAGGAACCAACGGTCCTTATTTGGAAACTGAGATTATCTCAGGCACATGAATACTGAGAATAGATTTGCCGCAACATACGCTTTAAGGATTGTTCTGTCTAATTTGTCAAATAACACTTATTTGTTCATAGTAATAGTATAAAATTAAACAGTCCTTTGTTTCACTCGTCAAATAACACTTATTATCTAACAACTGAAGAGTATAATTTTTGTAGGAAATTGCTAAGTGTCTAACTGGCATTTTATGTTTGCGTCTGGCTTGAATTCAGAAACTGCTCTTACCTCTTATTTTAGATAAATGGAGTGTCCTTCCACTGTAAGGATGGCAATGTAGCTTTTATTGCTCTGCTGTTTTGACCGCTTGCTTCTTTGACCCAGACTCAAATTATTAAAGACTCAGAAACAGCAGACAATGAGTTTTTGAAAATTGTCAACACAAATATAAACGTGGCCCTTTGCTTTCACTAACTTCAATCTGCCAGCTTGAAGGCATATAAGTCTGTCTACAACCTGCCTTCTACTTGGTGTTCCTTTGCATTATATAATTTTTAATCTTAATTTGATTACAGTATTCAAAACGAGTTAATGATTTATACCCTTGTCATGATGGTGCCTTGTGTGTCCTCTGCTGACCTTTATTAACTAGATTATTATAAATTATTAAATTTAAAGCTAAAACCAATGTCTAGACTTCGGAGTACTCAGTAGTGAACTTTGTGCTACTGTCTGGTACACGCTCCTGTTTTTGCCATGAATATTAGAACAGCCTATATTCTAGGTGTGGCAACTATAGATGCACATGCTTAGTCAAGGTCTTTTCGTAACCTCCTCACCGCTCTCATATAGACTCTGTGCCCCATCTATGCCAACATCTGTCCCTTCTCTTTACATTCCTGTTATTAAATGCCTTATTGGTGGCCTGGGCCGCACCTTCCCTCATTTTGTGCTGGAAGAAGAGAAGTTAATTTAAAACTAACCTAAAAATTATCTGTAATATAAGCATTGTAAAATCAAAGTTTACTACCTTGTAGGATACTTTGAGATTCCTTAAGCCTCCACCCTCCTGGCCTCCAGCTCCTTCATAACTTTACAAAGGAAGCTGTGCAGGATGGAATCTCACCAGGTATGAATGCATAACCTACACACCCTGGCCATTTGCCCTGCTTAATACCTATGAGGATAAAGAGGTTCAATATGAACCTATGATAATATTTGTGCTATGATTCCCTATACCTAAATAGGGTATAACTTAAAAAGATTGTTAGCTAGGAAAAGGTGTCTGTTTTTAATCTTTTGTAATTTGGGGCCCTTTGGCTTTATTCTTTATTCTCTAGTTTGAATACAACTGGCCTTTGTTCAACTTTGTAACTGAATATAAATGTTTATGTAAACAGAGCTATGTGAAAAATATAGTAACATAAAATTTAATTCTATTTAATTTAGAGTGAAACAACACTCTAAAATAATATATGTAGCAATTGCAGAGAGTTTTCTGTTTACCAGGTTTTATTCTAAGTCCTTGATGTCAGCTGTATTTTCCAGTAACTCTATAGCGAGAGATACACTGAAGCTCTCTTGGTATCTAGAGAGGCCAAACCAGAAAGGAATTAGCTGAGCTGATGCAAGTACTAATGGAGAGGAAAATCTGAATCCACATCTATCTGATGACTTTCCTTGTCTCAGAACTCATGACCCATGGAATCTGTGCATGGTCAAAAGGGTGCCAATTAGAAAGACATTCTGGCAATGAGCAGCACCTGCCTACTCCACGCTGAAGCTAACCTTCAGTAAACAAGTGCTGCCTCCGGGCGTCCTATCACAATTTACATCTTTTAAAAAACCATCATCTGCTGTTTTGATCCTGTGGCTTTTCTCTTTGCCTCATTTTCTTATGGACCACACTGTTTTGCTTTTGCTCTTCTTCGCTAGAACACCCACCTCATTCTTCCACCAATTCCCACCAGTTCCTTCATCCATTAGGTCAGTAAACATCCATGAACTGCTACCACTGGATTCAGGATGAGTCTCCACCAATTCCCACCAGTTCCTTCATCCATTAGGTCAGTAAACATCCATGAACTGCTACCACTGGATTCAGGATGAGTCTCCACCAATTCCCACCAGTTCCTTCATCCATTAGGTCAGTAAACATCCATGAACTGCTACCACTGGATTCAGGATGAGTCTCCACCAATTCCCACCAGTTCCTTCATCCATTAGGTCAGTAAACATCCATGAACTGCTACCACTGGATTCAGGATGAGTCTCCACCAATTCCCACCAGTTCCTTCATCCATTAGGTCAGTAAACATCCATGAACTGCTACCACTAGATTCAGGATGAGTCTCCCAAGCCTTTCTCATCCTTCACAACCCAGTTCTAGCTATTATTTCACTAGGCATCTCATATGAAAATCTTGAATTAAGCAAAATACAAAATTATAATTTCTTGCTATATTTTCCATTGATTTTTTTTCCCGAGCTAAATATTCAGCATCTTAGGGGAATGTTATGTCATCTCACCCTGTCTACTTAGAAACTTGCCATGTATTATAGCATCATACACCGGGAAGATCCGCAAGAAATGTCCACTGCCTGATTGGTCCATGCTGGTGATAACAACCATGCTTAAACATGTCCCTCGCAGATGGTGTGTGAGGACCTTCTGGCTGCAGCTGTTGAGTAGTTTGGGTAAAGTCCCTGAGCCAGAGACTTCTCTTTCTGTAAGATGTTTCAGCTCAGTCCTGAGCATCATTCTGAAATCAGAAATGCTTAATAAAGAATGGTTCTCTTTCTAGTTTGGATTTCTGACTGTGTGATTACATTTTCCTTGTTTCTCTTTCTTGTACTTTTTCACTAAAGCTCTTCTGCCCACTGCTTCCTACTCATCTAGCTTCATCTCAAAAAATGTTGACACAGCTCAGGGTTTTTATTCACTGTTCAGAAGTCTGTAGTACGAAATTTATCTGTTTATTTTCATGGCCAGTTTATCATCTTATATTTTGGAAAGGAATGAGGCATTAGTTGGACAAGTATATTTTATAATCAGTGTTCAGTAGCCTCTTCTGAAATCTTTAAAGCACAATTTTGACTCTGTGCTTGCAGTTCAGTTCTGTGAGGCAAATTTGACAGTTACGTCTTACTGATCAAGTCAGAAGCGTATTTGTCCTCTGCAAAACTAGTCTGTTTTCAGAGATTGGAAGATTCTATACTTAATGCTCATGTATCCACTCCAAATATATTTTCAAGTGTTCCTACATCCAATACAAAGGATATTTAAGCTAAGCATGTTCTCTAAGACCTCCAGCTTAGTTCTAGATTGCATTGAAAAACGTGGTGTTAATCCGTGTCCACATCTCTGAAGGATTTTTAAAAAAAGGCTTTAGCCTGAGAACTGGCCATCAGTTATTGAGGGTTAGAACTTTTCAGGGTCGTATTTGACTCCTTCCCTCCGGCCTTTAACATCATAGTTTTTGTTTTGTTTTGTTTTTGTTTTAGTTTCTAGATTTTTTTGGTGTTTTTTTTTATTTTATTTTTTTTTATTGAGAAAAGGAGAAAAAAAAAACAAGTTTCCATCTCCTCCCAGCCTCCCATTTCCCTCCCCCTCCTCCCACCCTTCTCCCCCTCCCCCCACTCCTTTCCCCCTCCCTCTCCAGTCCAAAGAGCAGTCAGGGTTTTCTGCCCTGTGGTAAGTCCTAGGTCCTGCCCCCTCCGTCCATATCTAGGAAGGTGAACATCCAAACTGGCTAGGCTCCCACCAAGCCAGCACATTAAGCAGGATCAAAACCCCGTGCCATTGTCCTTTGCGTCTCATCAGCCCTCATTGTTCGTCATGTTCAGAGAGTCCAGTTTTATCCCATGCTTCTTCAGTCACAGTCCAGCTGGCCTTGGTGAGCTCCCAATAGATCAGCTCCACTGTCTCAGTGGGTGGGTGCACCCCTCGTGGTCCCGACTTCTTTGCTCATGTTCTCCCTCCTTCTACTCCTCATTGGGACCTTGGGAGCTCAGTCCAGTGCTCCAGTGTGGGTCTCTGTCTCTATCTCCATCCATCACCAGATGAAGGTTCTATGGTGATATGCAAGATATTCGTCAGTATTGCTATAGGATAGGGTCATTTCAGGTTCCCTATCCTCAGCTGCCCAAGGAACTAACTGGGGACTTTGCCTTGGGCTCCTGGGAGCCACTCTAGGTTCAAGTCTCTTGCCAACCCTACAGTGGCTCCCTTAACTAAGAATTGTGCTTCCGTGCTCCCCTGTCCAACCTTCCTTTATCCCAATCCTCCTGTTTCCCCAAGGCCCCCCCTCCTTCCCTTCTAACTTTTCTCTCCCCATCTCCCCTTACCCACATCCCACCCCACCCCCAAGATTCCAATTTTCTCCCCGGTAATTTTGTCTACTTCCCTTAGCCAAGAGGATAACTATTATGTTTTTCCTTGGGTTCACCTTCTTAGCTTCTTTAGATTCACCTATTGTAGACTCCGTGACCCTTATTTATGGCTAGAAACCAATTATGAGTGAGTACATCCCATGTTCATCTTTTTGGGTCTGGGATACCTCACTCAGGATAGTGTTTTCTATTTCCATCCATTTGCATGCAAAATTCGAGAAGTCGTTTTTTACCGCAGCGTAGTACTCTAATGTGTATATATTCCATACTTTCTTCATCCATTCTTCCATTGAAGGGCATCTAGGTTGTTTCCAGGTTCTGGCTATTACAAATAATACTGCTATGAACATAGTTGAACAAATGCTTTTGTCATATGATAGGGCATTTCTTGGGTATATTCCCAAGAGTGGTATTGCTGGGTCCAGGGGTAGGTTGATCCCGAATTTCCTGAGAAACCGAAACACTGACTTCCATAGTGGTTGCACAAGATTGCATTCCCACCAGCAATGGATGAGGGTACCCCTTCCTCCACAGCCTCTCCAGCAAAGGCTATCCTTGGTGTTTTTGACTTTAGCCATTCTCACAGGTGTAAGATGATATCTCAAAGTTGTTTTGATTTGCATTTCCCTGATTGCTAAGGAAGTTGAGCACGACCTTAAGTGTCTTTTGGCCATTTGAACTTCTTCTGTTGAGAATTCTCTGTCTATCACCGTGCACAAAACTCAAGTCTAAATGGATTAAAAACCTCAATATCAGCCCGAACACACTGAAAATCATAGAAGAGAAAGTGGGAAATACCCTACAACAGATGGGCACAGGAGATCGCTTCCTATGTATAACCCCAGAAGCACAGACATTAAGGGCAACATTGAATAAATGGGACCTACTAAAACTGAGAAGCTTCTGTAAAGCAAAGGACACTGTCACTAAGACACAAAGGCAACCTACTGACTGGGAGAAGATCTTCACCAACCCCGCAACAGACAAAGGTCTGATCTCCAAAATATATAGAGAACTCAAGAAACTAGACTTTAAAATGCTAATTAACCCAATTAAAAAATGGGGCGCTGAACTGAACATCATAGTTTTTAAACATCCCGTTTGCACCATCTCTGTAGTCCTTGCATCTATAACCCCCCCCCATCAATAGCTTATATTTTGAAAACCAAATTCTGAGTATAGTGACCCTCTGACTTTCTGTCCCATTGTTTCTGAAAAGAAGCCTTGTAACATGATTGCATTCCACTCTTTGCTCACAGTGAACTTCTCAAGATGCTTTGTGCTAATGATTCCACACAACCATTATATTTCTCCTCACCCAGGTCACCAACAACTCTCCTTGAAAGTCAGAAAAACTGGCTTCAAAGCATTTCTTTTGAAGTTTTGTGAAGCATTTAACTTTGTGATACATTTGAAACCCTCTCTTCTGATTTTCCTGTTCGGTATTTGGATGTTTCCTCTCATCTGCCCTTCCATCCTCCTGATGGGTATTCAGGTGTTTCCTTTCACCTGTCCTTCCATCCTCCATCTACAATGCCTAGAGTGTAGCTCCAGGAGGTTTGGAGAGTCTCTAGATGACCCATCTATTGGTAGAAGTGGGGTATTGAAATCAACCATCACTGTGTTGGAGCCAACTTTAATTCTCTATTTTATCTGTGATGATTTATTAAAATAAAAAAGTAGTGTATCTTGTTTCCCTTTATCTTCTAGCAACAATGAGTAATTTTGACTTTATTTTTTAACTTTCTTTTTTAATAACACTATATTACTATATAGAAACCTGACTAAACGTTTAACAACTGTATGGATAAAGTCAGACTTAGAAAAAGAAGGTCTGCTTTCTTAAAATTATTTATAAGAAGGAAAATCTATCAAGTCCATATTATTATACTCATTAAGTACTCACTACATGGTAGAGATGTGTTGACTTATATTATTTTGATTTGACCTTCAGAAAATGAGGGGCAGATCTTTAAGCCATTTGAAGCTTGCATTCAAAGCGTGTGGTCCCTGTTAAATACAGTCACAGGCCATCCTTTTCTCTATGCATTTTGACAAACACAGTTTCTGTCACTTGGCTTTTTCTAAGAGGAACAGAATGTTCCACAATTATAAGGAGCTCTGTCTCCTCAGAGAGCTTAAACAGAACTAGCTCTTCCAGAGATAAATATAATTTGTTCTCACTCAGTAAGTCTGTCTTCTACATAGTATGACCTGGGGTATAAATCAGTGCTTAATGCATAGCATGTGGGAGGCCTGGGTTCAAGATCCACCATTGCTAATAAGTTAATAAGTAAACAAATACTAGAACCAACTTCAAAAGGACAAATAAATAGAAATAAATGAGCTACTTTCTTCCTTATAAACACATGGAATAAACATCTTTAAAATATGATTACTTTCATCATATTACAATATACCTGATATAATTAATCTTTTCAATATTATATTTCTTTTTTTAAAATCAACTCAGTATTCATGATGGGTGGCTTTCTCGCTTGTAATTTGAATGCCATGCATTGAACACATGTCGAAGGTTATAACCAAAGTTGGTAATAAAGAAGAATTAAGTATTTAATGAAACTTTAAAAGTATTTTCCCTGTAGGTATGATTAATGTACATTATTAAAAAGTGCCTTCTTTCCTTTCAGATCCAAAACATTAACAGAAATAATGAGCAAGAAAATGACTATGAAGAGGATGTTGCCTCATTTTCAACACATTCTCCCTGTAAGTTTTCCTCCACTCCATGAATACATACATGTTTTATAATATGGTGGATGAAACCTAAAAACAAGACTGAACAGAAAATGTGGGAAGGTATTTCATCAATCAATGGATTTTTAAATAATATTATAGTAAAGATGTTTTACCTACTTATGCTAATTTAAACACCTTTCACAAGGTCAGGATTTAATAATCAAATATGAGTGTATGAGTTTTCTTACCCTTAAAAATTATGAGTCCATTTGATATTCCTTTCTGGGTATTTGAAAACTGTGTTCCCAAATTTGTTTTTCAAGACATAATCACGTTCTTGGTGCAGCTGAGTTTCTCAGCTGTAAAGTGGGAAGCTAAGGCAAGGCTGTTTCTAAGATTCTCCATGCCACAGCACATATAATCCTATGTCTAACACCTGAAGACAAATTCAGTATCATAAATGTTCAGGCCAGGTCTCTTTAGCTTGCAGCAGTTTGCTTATCATCTCTACCAGTGATTATGATAGGCATCTCACCCTTCAATCCGGAAAACTCTGATTACTGCTGTCCTCCGTGTCTCCACCTGCTGACTTCCTCCCCAGCCAGTGGAAATGCCTTTTCAAGTTAGTTCTAAATTCTTGAAGTTACCCTGGACTTGTGTTCTTTTTCTGCCACTGTACAGCCACCCCACTATAATACTACTGATTGCACCTTCAAAATATTGCCATCCTTCAACTCGCTGTCACTGCTCAGTGTTATTTGTCCTAGAGAGAGGGAGGATGAGCATGCCTCTGCCCTGGGTTTGCACAGTTTCGGCTCCCTCCACATGCTCTTCTTCCCCTCACTATCCTCGCTCCCTCCCTTACTTCATGCACACACCATAAGCCCTATTTTAACAATTTTTTCATTTCCCTTTGCCTGTACCTTTCTCCACTGTGCTCAGTATCATTCAGCATTATATTTCATTTATCTGGTTCTTCATCCATGGCCATTCACTTAAAATACTTGTTTGGGGAGATTAGGATTGTTTTGTTCACGTCCATATGGCCTAGAAGCAGTACATGATCAATGCTCAGCTATACACTACTGGCCACAAGCTTTTCAAGTGACAGGCTAATGGGCAAACTAGACAAAATTCAATGCAAAGCTTACCAAAGTATACTTTGATGAAATCCTTCAAACATTATCATAAAACACACATAAATACTACATATTAATGAGCTGGTTAAAAGGGCTATAGGTTATATATTTTATCATCTTAATAATCAAAGGCTATAATTCAGGTCATTTTAAATACTGACCATACATGTATCATGATATTCCACCCTCTGAAGAACTGCCAGTAACAAGAGAACATTATCACAGTCTCATGTAAAGAAAAATCTCATCTCTACAGCTGAAACTGAACTCTCTCGGCTATGAAACCATGACTGGGCTCAGACATCAGTTTTCATGGGGTTGGTGGAGGTTGAGGCACCCCAGTCAGCATCACAATAATGACAAAGCATGCCGAACCCTCTGCCTACTAACCCTAACTTGCCAGGGCTGGCTACATCTGCCAAGGCCCTGGAATGTCTGCTCCTTATTGGTGTCAAGAAATGCTGATTCTAGAACTAAAGTGCTGGTGTGCAATTTCCTGCACTTGGCTGTAGTTCTGGGCTGATGACTGATTTTCTTAGATGAAATGGTCAAGCATCTCCAGGTCCTTACGGCTGAGCAATAGTTCCCTTCCAGTCATTCCGTCATCTGCTCCATGAGCATTTGCAGGGATCTTTTTGGGGTCAGTGTTTAGGTGTTAGGAATAGAAGACTGAGACCTCTGAAGAAATATCACACACAAACAACACAGTATACACATATACTCCCCCAAACACCTACATACACCACGCACACAACACACCACACACTTATACTCCCCTACATACATATGCCACACATACATACAGTATATAACACACACCACATCTATCACACACACACACATCATACACATACACCCCCACACATACACCTACATGCACCACCTATACACACATACATTACACACACACAAAATTCCACATATACCACACATACATCACACACACCAGGTACATAACACACACATAATACTCCCCCATACACATACCCCACATACACCCCATACACCCCACAACACACACAAACACCACACATACACAATACACACACATCCCAGAAGTCTGCTTGCTGTTCCCAGACTAGTATTTCTAGAATCTAAGTTCAGTTCCAGAAGTAAAAACTGAGCTTTTTGCTGCTTCGTATGAAAGAAAAGATTGTCCAGGGTGCCATTGTACACGTTCTTTTCCACAGACCTAATTCCTCTCACACTGCTGGAAGTTTGCTATGGTGCAACTTCATTTTTCCCAACAACAAACAACAAATGCCTTCTTCCCCCACACTGTTTCATAGAATATTTAAAGCTATATTTTAGCTTAACCAAATTTAAAAATAATTCTTTTTCATTGGAAATGATAAGACACATTCCAACGTCTCTTTGAAAGATCAGAAAGATTATGTCCTTCATTTTCACTTTTAAAAAGAAAACATTGTGTAAATTGTTTTATGGGTGTGAAGTTATTGCAGCTTGATGTTGTGGTGATATTCCTGGGTTGTTAGAGTATTATTCTTAGACTAGAGGGACATTGACTCAATTATGTTGATATTGACTCAATTACCAAAAATTTCAGAACAGAATATACTTTATCATTAGATATGCTTTCTCCAGGAAAAAAAAAAAAGACGTTTCACTAAGAAACAATTTCAGAAATTAATGAAGTACCCATAATAATGTATGGTTGTTACTTATACAAATTATTTAAAATGCCTATTACCAGCACTAAGTAGTATTATAATATTTATTATTATATTACTGTTATATGTGTATTTACATGGAGATGAGAAGTAGAGGCACAAATTCCGTTTCAACAGTTTCTCTACAGTTAAAGATCACTGTCTCTGTGACTGTATCGTGTGCTCGTGATACAAGATGAGCTGGGGCATTGAGGTGAATTGTGAAGCTGAGCTATGCACTGGGCATCTTTTTACTATACAGCAGGTCACAAAAGTGTGTCAACTGTGTTACAATTTTCTGTGAGACATTGGGTCTAAGCAAAGGTTCTCAATCTTCATCTTAAATAGCTACGCCGTCCCCAGCATTTCATCACGAACTCTACAAGACACACAGACAGAGCATGGACGGATCTGAGGAACCTGAAAGGGCAGGGGACACAAAGGAGGAAGAACCAAGCGCCAAGGCAAGACCCAGCCTGCCAGAGGTCGATGGTGTAAGCTCTGAGAATCAGTATGATGATTTGTATGTGTTCATCCCTGGAATTGACTCCGACGGCAACTCCCAAGAGCCTATTCCATACTGCAGACCGCCTCTGCCCCCACCCCGACCGGGGACTGCTGCCTCGCAATTGGAAAGACCTCATTTCACCTCACAAGGTAAGTTTGTAGGTAGCAATGCAAAGAAGCAATTTGTTCCAAGGCTTCTGCACAACAGATGGTAAAACGTGGACTCTGTGGAGACACGATCCGATTCCAAAACCAAGGGTGATGCTTGGATCCAGCTGAAGCTAAGGGAAGAAAAGTAGAGATAATCTCCTTACCCCTTCTCTCAATCCCTTCTCCCCCCAAAATAAAATGAATGCCCTTGCAACGCTTCGGGAATATGAATATGGTAACTAATGATACTAAAATAAGCATAATAGTTTGGAAAGAAGCTGTCGTGATGCACGTAAAAGGAACGTGGTACATTCTGTGGAAGAGTTCAGTGTTCTAGCCAGAAGGAAGGCTGTTAGGGGCATTTTAGACATGAGCATGGGCGCTTCACTCACCTGGTGGCTGGGTTTCCTGGCTGCTAGATCTCCTAGGATTTCTCCTTGGAAATCTCTATAGCCTAAAATCTCTCAGCTCCAAGGTCATTCAGCACCATCAGCCACTTTATTCACGAATTTCGGGCTTAACCTCTCAAATTATACACTGTTCTCACAAAGAAAATTTCATAAGACTAAAATACCACTGTTTTTATTATATGCTATAAATAACCTTCTAGGATCTGAGCACTAAAATATGTTATAAAATGTATGAGCACTGCTTGAAAGCGTGGAGTGATGGTTTGGCAGTTAAAGAGCACTGGCTGTCCTTGAAGAGGACCCAGGTTCAATTCCCAGAACCTACCTGATGGCTCACAACTGTCTGTAACTCTATTCCAAGGGTCTGTCCCCCCTCTTCTGGCCTCTTTGGGCACTACATACACTTAGTACACATGCAGACGTACAAATACTCATACACATGAAATAAAAATATAAGTGAATTTTGAAACCATAAAGTTCAGCATTACTGCCCTCCAAGAGCCTGTCTCTGGGAAGGCTCATGTTTATCAGTATAAGCTCTGCTCAGGTTCTACACTACATTAGAAAAGCAAACCTGGGAGATATTTCTCTGGCTTATCCAACCTGCATTCTTTGTTCACCTTTTCTGGAACCCTTGGGAGGGAGGAGTTAGCACATAAAAATCTGTGGCAGAAGAAAACAGGCCAGCAGTAGACTGGCTGCAAAATTCTACTGCATTAATTTGAAAATTTTAAATATTAAAAATGAAAATATCTTGGGTCATCATAATCTTATAACATCATAAGTTTTCATATATAATATGTTAGCTAAAAAACCTATGCCACTATTTCATAAGTTTACCAGATACCTATGGCCAAAATTATAATCTTGGCTAACATATCTCCTGAAAAGTACCACATGTAAGAGACAAAGACCTCCTCCCAAAAAACCACATTGCTTTAACTTAAAAAAAAATCACATTTGTTTTCTTTAATATTTTGTATATAAACAATGCAAAATAAAGGGTTTCATAATAATATACACATTATAGATATAATTATTTTCATCATATTCATTCCCCATACATTCTTGTCCCCTTCTCACTGGTCCCCTTCCTCTTGTCAATTGATCTCCTTTTACTTTCATATTTTTTAATTCATCTTTTCACCCATTGCAATGAAAAGTGAGTAGAAAAGAAAATGGCACTGTTAAGATATTTTTATAAATTTTCAGGTTTTAATTTTATTTTTTAAATCTATTGACTTTTTACTTTATGTGTATGAATGTTTGATTGGCCTAAACAAACGTATTTGTGCTATGGCATGCCTGTTGGAACCCATAGGACAAGTGTTAAAGATGGCTGTAAGCCAATATATGGGTTCTGGTACTCAAATCCAGGTCCTCTGCAATAGCAACAAGTACTCTTAGCCACTGAGTCGATTTGTAAGAAAATAGGCATCAAATTCGACGAGTAAGACTTACAGACATATTCATTAAATAGAGTCTTAATTTACATCACCAGGAAGCATCTTCTCACCTCCCCAACAGTCACAAGATTGAATTATCATTGTGACGTTTCTGCCACTCAGACACAAGAGCAGAGAGTCTAGAATTAGAATATGCTGCATCCTTACAGGGTTCTTCTCTTTTCCATACACATGTGCCCCATTATTTCACCAGCTGGAGTGATGCACTCACAGGAGTTAAATGAATCAATTGTTCTTAAGTATACAAGCTGGGGTGAGAAAACTCAGACCCCACTCCTTAAAGCCAAGCACAGTCTGATGCTTTAAAGGATAAGAAATAAAATATATGACTTCTAGTGTGAGTCCAACTTTAGAGAGAGTTGGAAAGAGAGGTGGGTGGGGAACAGCTCAGGAAATGGGTTCACAAAAGTGAGAGAGTTGGCACATTTTGCTGCAAATGAAGTTCTGAGAAAGTCTTTCCCACACACTTAATCAGGTTTCACCCAGAGGCTGTCAGGGAAACAGAAGTCATGAAGTTGAAATCTCAAAGCCATGTTATTCGTGCAGAAAGAGGAGATTTTCAATGATTTCAAAGCTGGTGCCAGACATATAGGAAATGAACAGTTCTTGGGTTAAATGAATCAGAAGAATATAGTTTGAGATGCTTTGGAAGAATGTCAGGGTCACCCCTCTCAGAACTACCAAAAGCAATTACCGAATATTTTTATAAAAAGTACTCTTTCATGTAGTTCTATCAGCTGTATTTCCCCTGAGTGTCTAAGTTTCTCCACTAAAATCCCAACTGCATTAATTATTGTCAGATGTAAACTATCCAACAGAAGCAAATTGACAATGAAAGAGTAAACAGTAATATCCACAGTCAAAGACCTTCTCATCGGCCTAGTCGGGAGCCACAGGTTATTTTAAACTTATTAATCATTTCGTTTAATATGCTTGTCTACTTAACAACTGCCATGAAGATGTCATAGCACATTCTTACAAAGCAGGGAAATATTTTTCTGACTACGGATCCCTAAAAGATTCTGCATCTGTGACGGAATTCTAATCACACAACTAATCCTGAAGGCAGTGATGGCCTCCAGTTTGGTGTCATGTTTAAGTGAGGTTCTTATTCCCCTGGGATAACCACGACTTGCACCTTTGAAAAAGTCAGTTTACCACAGCAGAGAAACACTTCCCAGGACAGAAAGTGGAAGTATGTATGACTGGTGCCTCATGTTATTTTCTGAGAACTCAAATTTTTGGTGAAATATTCAGTACAAGCAACAGAAAGGGAAGATGTCTTACTGGGGAAGAACATGTCCTAGTTTCATGGTTAAAAACACCCCTTTTGGAGCTTGAAATATAGATTTTCAATTTTCTGATATTCACTTTTTTGATATCAAATATGTACCTAAAGTAAAGTTTGAGAAACCATATTTTTTGAAAACATATATTAAAGTCTTTGCTTCGCAGAACAGGCGACTCCAAGCTGTGTAAAGGGATCAAATGACTGACTTTTCCTTTCAAATTTTGATAGCAATGATAGGCATTTTACCAGAGACAGGCCTTTTTTCATGTTGTTTCAATGACATTTGAGTAAATTGATTTGAGAAACAGGAAATAAAAAAGCAAGACTATTGCATAAAATATAAGAACTACCCCTTAAATGTTTTTTAAGCAGGAAAAATGGTGGAAAACCATATGGAAAGAAGTCAGAACTGGTGTTACCTCAGCACAAGACAAGAGGCGAGAGAGGAGCCCAGCAGAGAAGAAAAGAAAGAGGATGAAGGACAGAACGAAGAGGAGGAGGAGAACCCGTATACGTTTGCTGAGACCGATGACAATGAGTATGATCTAATACTGGCCAGCAAGAGTGTAAAGAAAAGAACTGGAAACCGGTCTTTCATTGTAAACAGGCCTCCTGCTCCCACCCCGCGGCCCACTCACGTCCCTATCAAAGAAGAAACAACACCTTACATAGCTCAAGGTAATGGTTCAATATCTCAAGATTTTTTTAACTTTCAAATTTTGTGTGCATGGATGTTTTATCTGTATGCATGTCTATGTACAGTGTGCACGCCTGCTACCCAGAGGCCAGAAAAGGGCATTGGATGTCCTGGAAATAGGATTACAGAGAATTATAAGCTACTGTGTGGGTGCTGGTACTTGATCCTAGGTTTTTTTTTTTTGAGATTTATTTTTTTAATTTATTTATTTATTAAAGATTTCTGTCTCTTCCCAGCCACCGCCTCCCATTTCCCTCCCCCTCCCCTAATTAAGTCCCCCCCCCCCTCAGCCCGAAAAGCAATCAGGGTTCCCTGTCCTGTGGGAAGTCCAAGGAACCCCCCACCTCCATCCAGGTCTAGTAAGTTGAGCATCCAAACTGCCTCGGCTCCCACAAAGCCAGTACGTGCAGTAGGATCAGAAACCCAGTGCCATTGTTCTTGAGTTCTCAGTAGTCCTCATTGTCCGTTATGTTCAGAGAGTCCGGTTTTATCCCACGCTTTTCCAGACCCAGGCCAGCTGGTCTTGGTGAGTTCCCAGTAGAACATCCCCATTGTCTCAGTGTGTGGGTGCACCCCTCATGGTCCTGAGTTCCTTGCTCGTGCTCTCTCTCCTTCTGCTCCTGATTTGGACCTTGAGAATTCAGTCCTGTGCTCCAATGTGGGTCTCTGTCTCTGTCTCCTTTCATCGCTTGCTGAAGGTTAATATTCAGGAGGATGCCTATATGTTTTTCTTTGGGTTCTCCTTATTTAGCTTCTCTAGGATCACTAATTATAGGCTCAATGTCCTTGGTTTATGGCTAGAAACCAAATATGAGTGAGTACATCCCATGTTCCTCTTTTTGTGTCTGGCTTACCTCACTCAGGATAGTGTTTTCTATTTCCATCCATTTGTATGCAAAATTCAAGAAGTCCTTGTTTCTTACTGCTGAATAATACTCTAATATGTATATATTCCATACTTTCTTCATCCATTCTTCCATTGAAGGGCATCTAGGTTGTTTCCAGGTTCTGGCTATGACAAACAATGCTGCTATGAACATAGTAGAGCATATACTTTTGTTGTATGATAAGGCCTCTCTTGGGTATATTCCCAAGAGTGGGATTGCGGGGTCCAGGGGTAAGTTGATCCCAAATTTCCTGAGAAACCGCCACACTGCTTTCCAAAGTGGTTGCACAAGTTTGCATTCCCACCAGCAATGGATGAGTGTACCCCTTTCTCCACAACCTCTCCAACAAAGGCTATCATTGGTGTTTTTGATTTTCGCCATTCTGACAGGTGTTAAGATGGTATCTTAAAGTTGTCTTGATTTGCATTTCCCTGATTGCTAAGGAGGTTGAGCATGACCTTAAGTCTCTTTTGGATATTTGAAGTTCTTCTGTTGAGAATTCTCTGTTAAGCTCAATGCCCCATTTTATAATTGGGTTGGTTAGCCTTTTACAGTCTAGTTTCTTGAGTTCTTTATATATTTTGGAGATCAGACCTTTGTCAGTTGCGGGGTTGGTGAAGATCTTCTCCCAGTTAGTGGGTTGCCTTTGTGTCTTAGCGACAGTGTCCTTTGCTTTACAGAAGCTTCTCAGTCTCAGGAGGTCCCATTTATTCAATGAGGTCCTTAATGTCTGTGCTGCTGGGGTTGTATGTAAGAAGTGGTCTCCTGTGCCCATGTGTTGTAGAGTACTTCCCACTTTCTCTTCTATCAGGTTTAGTGTGTTCAGACTGATATTGAGGTCTTTAATCCATTTGGACTTGAGTTTTGTGCATGGTGATAGATATGGATCTATTTTCATTCTTCTACAGGTTGACATCCAGTTTTGCCAGCACAATTTGTTGAAAATGCTCTCTTTTTTCCATTGTATACTTTTAGCTCCTTTATCGAAAATGAGGTGTTCATAGGTTTGTGGGTTAATGTCAGGGTCTTCTATTCGATTCCATTGGTCGACTTCTCTGTTTTTATGCCAATACCAAGCTGTTTTCAATACTGTAGCTCTGTAGTAGAGTTTGAAGTCAGGGATGGTAATGCCTCCAGACGCTCCTTTGTTGTATAAGATTGTTTTGGCTATCCTGGGTTTTTTGTTTTTCCATATAAAGTTGATTATTGTCTTCTCCAGATCTGTGAAGAATTTTGATGGGATCTTGATGGGGATTGCATTGAATCTATAGATTGCTTTTGGTAGAATTGCCATTTTTACTATGTTGATCCTCCCAATCCAGGAGCAAGGAAGATCTTTCCATTTTCTGGTGTCCTCTTCAATTTCTTTCTTCAAAGACTTAAAGTTCTTGTCAAATAGATCTTTCACATCCTTGGTCAGAGTTACCCCAAGATATTTTATGCTATTTGTGGCTATCGTGAAAGGTGATGCTTCTCTAATTTCCCTCTCTGTTTCCTTATTCTTAGTGTATAGGAAGGCCACTGATTTTTGGGAGTTGATCTTGTATCCTGCCACATTACTAAAGGTGTTTATCAGCTGTAGGAGTTCTTTGGTCGAGTTTTTGGGGTCGCTTATGTATACTATCATATCATCTGCAAATAACGAGAGCTTAACTTCTTCTTTTCCGATACAAATCCCCTTGATCCCTTTATGTTGTCTTATTGCTATTGCTAGAATTTCAAGCACTATATTGAAGAGGTATGGAGAGAGTGGACATCCTTGTCGTGTTCCTGATTTTAGTGGGATGGCTTTGAGTTTTTCTCCATTTAATTTAATGTTAGCTGTCGGCTTGCTGTAAATAGCTTTTATTATATTTAGGTATGACCCTTGTATCCCTAATCTCTCCAAGACTTTTAACATAAATGGATGTTGAATTTTGTCAAATGCTTTTTCAGCATCTAATGAAATGATCATATGGTTTTTTTCTTTCAGTTGATTTATATGCTGGATTACATTGATAGATTTGCGTATGTTGAACCAGCCCTGCATCTCTGGGATGAAGCCTACTTGATCATAATGGATAATTTTTCTAATGTGTTCTTGGATTCGGTTTGCCAGTATTTTATTGAGAATTTTTGCGTCAATATTCATGAGTGAGATAGGCCTGTAATTTTCTTTCTTGGTTGGGTCTTTGTGTGGTTTTGGTATCAGGGTAACTGTAGCTTCATAAAAGAAATTTGGCAATGACTCTTCTGTTTCTATATTGTGAAATACATTAAGGAGTATAGGTATTAGCTCTTCTTGGAAGTTCTGGTAGAATTCTGCATTGAAACCATCTGGTCCTGGGCTTTTTTTGGAAGGTAGGTTTTTGATAACGGTTTCTAGTTCTTCGCGACTAACAGGTCTATTTAGATCGTTCACCTGGTTTTGGTTTAGCTTTGGTATGTGGCACTTATCTAAAAAGATGTCCATTTCTTTTGCATTTTCTAGTTTTGCGGCATACAGGCTTTTGTAGTAAGATCTAATGAGTCTCTGAATTTCCTCTGTGTCTGTGGTTATGTCCCCCTTTTCATTTCTGATCTTATTTATTTGCGTGTTCTCTCTCTGTTGTTTAATTAGTTTGGATAGGGGTTTGTTGATCTTGTTGATTTTCTCCAAGATCCTAGGTTCTTTAAAAAAGCCACCAGTAATTTTAACCATGTTCCCAGCCTCTATTTCTTGAATGTTTTCTACTCCATGGTTTATGGGAGAAATTTGGGTTGACAGATGAGGTAGAAAGTGGAGAAATTAGTGCTTTAAAATCCTAAAGGCTGTAAGCATCTTTTCAAGTCACAGATGAGTTACATTGGCCCAATTTTTATTATGGCATTTTATTAATTCTAAGAATTTCATACGTCTATACAAAATTGTATTTACCCCCACTGCTTCTAGATCCACCTTCCTCCTCCCAACTTTCAAACTATTTTTCTTAATAATAATCTACGTTGTCCAATTTATGCTACCTACATATCCAAGTGAGTGGAACCAAAAACCGGAAGATACCAAGTGCCCATACACTTATAGAAAACTGAGTCTTCCATTCCTAAAAGCCATTGAGTGCCAGTGATTCCTTATTTAGGTGTGGGGTCTTCTGAGTCCTTCTTCTTTCATGCTAGCATTTTGACTGATGAGATATTGTATAGGCCTTGCTCATGGATGCAGCAGTCTTGTCCTGCCCAGAAGATCCTGTTTTTCCCCAGTTTTCTTGCTCTTACAATCTTTCTCTTTCTTCTCCACAATGGCTCCTGAACGTTGGAGATACAGAGGTGACATACCTGTCCCTTTTATGGCTGAGCACTCCACAATCAGTCTCTGCCTGTTGACCAGTTGTGAGTTTCTATGTTAACTATGCCATTCATTACACATAGAAACGCCTCTGATTAGGAATGAGAGCTAATCTGTGAATTGAGATCATATAATCTCATTGAGATCTTAGAGGGCAGCTTGATATTATGTCCATTTAGCTAAATAATAATAAAAGTAGGTTCACACATAGGGCCTGTAATATCCCTAGTTCCTCGGCAGATTTAAAGTAACAAGGTAAACATTTCTTCCTTCTTACCTAGTTCTACAAAAGTCAATTAGAGTGAGAAAAAGAGAGCAGGAAATGTGGGTCATCTATTCAGAATGAGCAGTTGGTGGCTGAAGCTATAGCTTATTATGCAAGCACGAGGGCCTGAGTTCAAATCCCCAGGAAAAAGTCAGGCATTGGTATACATGCCCAGAACCCCAAGATTAGGAGGTTTTTACCACATCGTTCCTAGTCCTCCCACTCAAGCAGATCTACTAAGTGGAATGTCCATCATTTTCCAGAAGGTCATCCATTCCACTATCCATTTATCAGAAGAACATCAATTTGCACCATTCTTGATAGCTGCTAGACAGAGTGGCAGAAGGCTGTTGGCACACCTATAGTGTAATATAGTCAAAGAGTAAGCTGTAAGATAGAGAACTGAAGAAAACAGAATAAAGGATCCAGGTATATCATTTCAGAGAATAAACAGAGAAAAACCAGAGGGATGGAAGATGCTGTGTTGACATTGTAGAAGTGCCTTTGTGAAGATCTGACAAAAAATGACTTTGATATACTAATTCTAATGCTTCAGCTGCCACCCGGGATATCAATAGGAGGGGTAACAGAACAACGGGGCCTCACAGGCTGCTGGTCCTGCTTCCTAGCTTCATCACTGGGACAGTGCATCGGAACTCTCTTAGCATCAGCTCTCTTATCTGAAGTTACACTGGCAATGTGAACCTCACAGGACTGCCAAGTAAGAACTCACAGGGATTCCCTCCTATTGATATCCCAGGTGGTAGACAAGGCTAAGGTACCTCAACAGATCACAGATTCTCCTTTGTGTCAGATGCTGTACTTTCTTGTCTATTTTCCTTGACTTCTGGCTATAACAGAACCAAAGAAATATATAGAACCCTTCTCTGCATTAGAATTAGTTTTTTTGTCAGATACTTGGATTCTTTACTCTGTTTTTAAAACAAATCAAGAAAAGAAAATGGTAGTCAGTACAGCATAGACAGACTGGTATAGAATTCCATCTTAGATCGTGCACAGATGTGAACTCCTATGAGGGAAAGGTTTCAGCATCAGTGAATCATTTTTCATTCTCCCCTCATACAGTTAATAGAACAAAGACAGGACCAAGTCCATGTGGCTGATCTGGGGCAGAATACAATTCCCCTTTCAATTTGTGCAATTGCTCCTGGGGTATCCTTGGCATTTTGCAGTGACACAAAGTTGCATTTATGACCTTCTTGAGGGCGTTTCAGCTACCAAGACCCTAAAATGTCAAGTACAACTCAGCTGTTCTCCTAAGATTTCCACTTACAGTACGCTTGTTCCTGAAACTGATTACATACAATGAATTGGGGGTAGGGAGAGTACTTGGTGAAAACTCTTGGGAAAATTAATACCCGCTGTTGTACATGTGACAGAGTAAAAGACCTTCTGCCTTCCTTAGTAAAGAAATAAATTCAAGTGGGTTAAAGTAGCTCTTATGGCCAGAGCCTTGCAGCCCATTCTCTGCCTAGGTGACCTCATCCAAAGCATTTAGTTTCGGGACACCATATGCACATCACAGGTACTCTCAAACATAGTGACATAGTCATCCTTCTATTTATAAGGCTAGGGGTCCTTTCTTTCCGGGTAAAGTTGTTTTCTTTCTCTGAAAGGGTGCTGGTCTAGCTCTACAAAGGAGCCGTCATTATGACTGAGTATGTGCTGTTAATTGAACAGAAGCAATGTTGCTGTGTAACCTGTGTGTAATGAATTGTTCTCCTTGTCCTGAGAGCAGAACACCACAGTCTCCTGGCTCGTTCACAGAGACACTGAGTGAAACCAGGGAGGACTTTCTAGGCCATCTCTTAGCATAGGGATATAAAGAAAAAAAACATATTGCCCTCATCTTCCAAGGGTTCAATTCCTTGGTCATATAAAGGGGGCTAAAATCAAATTGGTGTGAACTGACATTACAGATTTGCATTTGTGAGCAAAATGAAAGAAAGCATCCTCAAGCCATTGGGTTTTTTCCCATTGTTCCACAACTTTGTGTTTTTGTCTTTAAGATGTTGCTAAACTCTGTTGAACGTGTCTGTGGTAAGAAGGTTAATTGACCTGTGATAGTAATTCTTAATGACTCCCAGACGTAACTTAGCAATGTCTAGAGAGATTTTTATTTTCATAAGTAGGATAGTGCTAGAGGTTCCGAGGAGGTAGAGCTCAGAGGTACCTGATGATCATCCCACAATTTAACAGTCTTCTACAACTACAGTCCAAAGCCTTTGCAGTATAGAATGTCAATAGTTCCAAGGTTGGCAAACTCAGATCCACATGCTTGCCATTTTTAGCCAGAGGAAACATTTGAAAGCTTTAGGTAATGGTCATTTAACCGCTGCCCAAAAAGACACCCCCTCTTCACACAATCACACATGTGCAGGCACATGCACGCACACGCACACACACACACACACACACACACACACTATAACTGAGTCACGTGATTAGAGAAGAGTGAGAGACTCTAAGGAGCTGTCACATATGAAGAATCTCCTGTGAAAGAAATTTATCAGTAATTCATGACCCCCCTGAAGAGAGACAGGACTGAGCTCGATGTCACCATGCACACAGTGCTGGGTAACTTGGCAAAAGTTGCACAATCTCAGAATAATCTTTTTAAATTGGTCTTTGTAACTTACTCATAATACCTGTTTTTCTGGGTTTCCACGAGAGTGGAAACTGCACACGCTCTGTGGTTGACTTGGAGCAGTACACAAAGAACAGTTCAGATGATAGTTGAAGTTCTTCTAAGGACACAAGGCGAAGCCACCTCTCTTTTTCCTATCAGTGCCTGCCGTCTGCTTCTCCTCTCACCTAGTTTCACATGCGTATATATTAGATTGTGTGCTATCCAATGATATTCATCCGCTGCCAATGTTGAAAACAGCACAAATGGACACAGCCCTGCCTTTGGAAATTTCCAATACCCATAGGGTGAGTTCTATAAGCATATTGAATATCTAATGGTTGTTCAAAGTTTGCATAACCAAATGGAATATAAAATTAGACTTTAGAAGGCCGGATCCTATGAACCTTTGAAAGACAATGAAACAAAACCATGACTCCACTGTTGTCTAGCATGAAAGCATTTCCTGACACAGAGGGATGAAGAATGGAGAATTTCATTTGGATAATCACAGAAGATGAACCAATAGGTAAACTTCTAATAGTTTTAAAGGCTACCAGTAGCTTCCATACCACCTAAGCCATTTTTCTTTGAAATGAAAGAAAAATTAATTAGGTTATCACTCAATTAATAGTTACTCATAACACCTTCTAACTGCATAGAAAAGAGTTAACAAGTCAACATGCTGCTGGGTAAGCAGCATGTTCCATATGTGTTGATTCCCTGGTAACCGAAAGAGGAATGCCTACCCAGGGATGCATGGAGCCTCAGCAAATAAACTCACTGTCATGGCCTCAAGCTGTCAGTTCCACAAAACATCCCATTTCTTCCAGAATCTACCAGCTTTCTATATAGAAAACATTTTTGAGTAGAAACATTCTTGTTTGTATAAACTAAATGTTCAAATAGAAAGTTTGTTTTCTGTCCCCTCCCCAATTAAGTTGCTTAAAGGTGGAGGAAAATTTGATTGTGACATTTTTCTGTGCAGAAAGAGGATTTTCACTCTAATCTACCAATCAAGCTCAAATTTCTGTTACAAACAGAAAAGAAAATGGATGGATTTTTTTTCCCTTAAGGAGCTAAGCATCCACAAACACCGCCCTTGTGATTCAGTCTCTCCACCATTTACCTTCAGGTCGCTCCTTGCTTTCCATTATGCTCTCTCTGCCAATCTCAAATGGAAGATGTACCACCATTCACGACCATGTGTACGTTTTCCCTGAACACCCGAGCATCGCTTCCATCTGCATGAATCTGCATGCTCCTGCCAGGTGAAATAGCCATGGTCACGTTCCCGTTCTGATGGGCTGGCCTGTGCTGATTAACCATCCCAGATAGTGAGGTGGACCTAACATCAGCACGGCTAAATGGCTCGAGCTATCGGCGTGTTTGCACTCTCTTGTAGAGGCTCTCTTTCTTTTCTAATCTTCAGATGCGTCTCTGGACCACCCATGGTGTTACAGCAGCTTTTCTCACCCTCAGTTGACACCTACAGAAAAAGGGTGGACTGTTGATTCTTTTTTATTTTCCCTTCTTGCCTTTTCGTGAGTAGCCTTCACATAGCACACAGTGGGGAAACAGAAGGGGAAAATAGGGCTGCAGGGACTGAGTTTGAAACCTTGCCTTCCTAACCACTCTGGAAAGCAGTGTGGCGGTTTCTCAGGAAATTGGGGATCAACCTACCCCTGGACCCAGCAATACCACTCTTGGGAATATACCCAAGAGAGGCCCTATCATACAACAAAAGTATATGCTTAACTATGTTCATAGCAGCATTGTTTGTAATAGCCAGAACCTGGAAACAACCTAGATGCCCTTCAATGGAAGAATGGATGAAGAAAGTATGGAATATATACATGGATGAAGAAAGTATGGAATATATACATATTAGAGTACTACTCAGCAGTAAAAACAAGGACTTCTTGAATTTTGCATGCAAATGGATGGAAATAGAAAACACTATCCTGAGTGAGGTAAGCCAGACCCAAAAAGAGGAACATGGGATGTACTCACTCATATTTGGTTTCTAGCCATAAACAAAGGACATTGAGCCTATAATTAGTGATCCTAGAGAAGCTAAATAAGGAGAACCCAAAGAAAAACATATAGGCATCCTCCTGAGTATTAACCTTTATCAGGCGATGAAAGGAGACAGAGACCCACATTGGAGCACAGGACTGAAATCTCAAGGTCCAAATCAGGAGCAGAAGGAGAGAGAGCACGAGCAAGGAACTCAGGACCGCGAAGGGTGCACCCACACACTGAGACAATGGGGATGTTCTATCGGGAATTCACCAAGGCCAGCTGGCCTGGGTCTGAAAAAGCATGGGATAAAACTGGACTTGCTGAACATAGTGGACAATGAGGACTACTGAGAACTCAAGAACAATGGCAAAGGGTTTTTGATCCTACTGTACATACTGGCTTTGGGGGAGCCTAGGCAGTTTGGATGCTCACCTTACTAGACCTGGATGGAGGTGGGTGGTCCTTGGGCTTCCCACAGGTCAGGGAACTCTGATTGCTCTTTGGGCTGATGAGAGAGGGGGTGTTGATCGGGGGAGAGAAATGTGAGGCGGTGGCGGGAAGGAGGCAGAAATCTTAAATAAATAAATAAATAAATAAATAAATAAAACCTTGCCTTCCTGACTGCTTGCCTCTCTCCTCTCTCATCAGCGTGTACTAGCAGCATGTTTGACCTCTGTCTGAATGAACACAAGGAAATGTACGAAGGTTTGGGAACTCTGATATACTTGTGCACCCCCAGGACCTTGTTTATACAGCTCTGGGCTGTATCTAAGGACAGATTGTCTAGGAGCTCATCCCCTACCCTGTAAGGTCAGGATGCAGAGCAGATGTGTAAGGCTTCCATCCCCCACCTGCAATGGGCACAGAGCATCATGAATTTATGACTTGTACTTACTTCTTCGTGAATGACATCAGCTTAGCCACTTAGACAATAATGCTGAGGGAACTTCTTCCAGTTTTCCAGAAAGGGGCACTCTGGATGAGTTCTTACATCTCAGGAGACTCGAAATGAGGCTGACACAAGGACTGTTCCTGCTCAACAGCCTGGAAAGAAATTGTGCAAGAGAACTTGTTCCATCTCACCCTTCCCTCCTCTGCTACTTCTGCCTTGATTAACATTTTTGAATTTTTAATACTATGCTAATCTTTCCATTCAATGTCATTTATATTCTGCAGAAACCTTTACAGAAGTCATTTTTACCAATATTCAAAATAAATGATGGTGTCGTTTGGGAATTTGTATTATTTAGGATAATTTTAAACCTCAAAAACTTGTTTATGTTTTTGTTTTGTTCTCTATTGACTTTTTTGTTTAAAAGTAATGACAAGGTAAATACTGCATTGGTCTTTTGTCTTTTCAGATTCTAATTGTAGGTAAAAAGAGAAAAATAAGATTTCACTGTACAAAGGTTAGTCAGATTGGCATGTCATAATTGCATTGGTAGCATCTTTGGACATCGGCCAGATGCAATGTAGTTGAGACGGTGTTATCCAAGAATTCAAGCACAGAGGGTCAGAATTTGTGTGTGTATGTGTGTATATAACCAGTAATAATATATATATTTACATATAATATATATTATTAATATATATTAAATATATTTCTATTACTGGTCTACAGTTTAACTTTCTGGTTTTTCTCTTAGTCTAAGCCTTCTGATCACAAATAATAGGTCTTTCCTTGTGGCCATTCTGTATATGAAAAATGCCTCTGAACTTTAAAAGCAATGAGAAGACTTTTTGCTAAGTCTGGATTTTTGTAAGGATGTAATGGCATCATTTCATAAGGATGTGTGGGAGGGGAAAGCATGGGAGCAGCAGCAGGTGAGCTAAGGAACTCTAAGGCAGATGAGATATTAAGGGGACCTTAGTCCTGTATCCTACTGCCTACCTTCCACCTACAGCTCCGTTATCTGCACATTCTCACTCCATCACCCATCCCAGTGGTCCAGCCTCAGCTCCAGGCTCATCCTGATGCAAACCTAGAGAAATCACACTAATGCAGAGTGACTGTAGGACAGCATTAGCTCCGTGTGACATGGGCCAAATGTGCTGCCTGCAGGAGGTATTCCCATAACATATCCAGGGTCAATGCAACTGGGATCAAATTCATACCAAGAAAGCTGAAAAGAGAAGTCCGCTTTCAGATGCTCTGCAGCTCCAAACCTCAGTCAGATCCATGAAATTCACAGACAGCGTGCAGCTTAGTTGGAAAGATTCTTGCTGCATTTGCCGTTGGGTTCAAGTCATTTCTCACATTAATGATACTGGCTACCGTTTTTCAGCCGTAGACACTCTCCGCTACATATTAACAGTATTAGCAAAAACACTGGCTGCCTGTTATTATTGTATTTAATTGAAACTGGATAACTAGCTGATGAAAACACCAAGTATGGGTTGGAAAAAAAATCTAACATCCTCAAGTATGTAGTCACCTGCCATATATGCCTCAGAGTACTTCATTTAGGAAAAAATGCCACAAACCCTGAACATACAAAGAAAACTGATTCTCAACACGAGATATTACTTTATATGCATAATTTTTCTCAAATGCATCTTATTGGAAAGTATATTCTCTTCTCCAAAGGACACGGAGAGGAATAATCTTTTAACTTTATCTAGATATGTGATTAATAAATGTTGATTTGATTTGGGACATTTGTTTTAAAAATATGTGTTCTTAAACTGGGCAGTGGTGGTGCACGCCTTTAATTCCAGCACTGAGGAGGCAGAGGCAGGCAGATCTCTAGGAGTTCGAGGCCAGCCTGGTCTACAAGAGCTAGTTCCAGGACAGCCAGCTAGGGTTGTGACACAGAGAAATCCTGTCTCACGTGTGTGTGTGTGTGTGTGTTCTTGATTATTTCCATATATGACTTTGATAGTAGAGTGCTTTAACTAACAAGCCATGGCAGAACTCCATGACAATCACTGAGGTGTCTTCCCAGGTCACAGTGGGCGAGTGCCATGCAGTTGTCTCCTTGTCCCCATGTGCCTCAGTTCCATTTTATAGGAAGATCCTGCTGAGATACCAAGAAGAACAAGAAGACAGCCATGCTCCTGGAACTCCTCCCAGCTTCCCTCTCTAACTTTAAAAGGGAACAGTTACTAAGTGGGAGATGCAGCATCACTGTTTAAGGGGGAAGCAACAAACTGAAGGCCAAGGCTTAAGGGTCTAAATCATCTCTCAGCTAACAACTAGGGGATCATTTCAAACTTCACTTAGCCCTTTTACAAGCTGCTTACTTCCTCATCTATAAACATATGAGGCTGGACTAAATCTCCCAGGCCTCTTCGAGTTCCCAAACCCCATAATTCAGAGTGCCCATAAAGAAATAAATGTAACTCCGGATGCTCATTTTCCAAAAGTAGAGCAGTAAAGGATCTGGTCTATTTCATTAGCAAATACCAGAAAGTACCCAGAACTTTGTGGGTGCTTAATAAATATAAAACGCTGATTTTACCTTTCATCTGCAAAATAGGGTGAGTAATGCTGACTTAATTCCCAGAATTTCATGTGAGAAATAACAAATGAGAACAAAGCACTTTTCAGATAATGAAGTAATTCAAACAAGCTGCTTTAATAGGTCTGAGGTCTGGGTGGATGGCGCAAGAGTAAAGCGCCTGTTTCATTATTACATCTGTGGAGCACAACAGGGTTTGCTCCACTTTAAGAAGAAACAATAATTGGCCTTGCTTATCACCCACATGCCAGTTTGGTTTCTATGCAAATGGATTCTTCATGTGAATTTAGCATTGATCGCTTGTAACCAAATCAAGATTTTATCTCCACCTGATGTCAAAAGGGACTTGGCCCAAGTAAACCAGTGAAGGGAAGCATTCCATCATTGTTACAGGACTTTGTCTGAAGAAAAAGCTTCCCAAAATTACTGATTAACTGTGCAGATGAGGAGATTACAATTTTAATAATCCTTATACTCAGAAATGAATACAATTCAGATATTGTTACTAAGGAAAATGATACATTGCATTCTGCTTTCATGGTGTATTTCATATTCCTAAAGCCTTTGTCTAATAAATTTTATGTATTTATTTTTATAGTGTTCCAACAAAAGGCAGCCAGAAGACAATCTGATGATGATAAGTTCTACAGTCTCCCCAAGAAGCCAGGTATTGTTGTTAAATTCAATCCATTTAATAATCTAAATAAGATTTGAAGGAATCTTGGGAATATGCATAAAGTCTCATAAGTCATATATCAACAACTGAGTTTGATTGATTTTGCTTTGAAGTTTGTATCTTATTGTAAGACAGCCCTGCCATAATGAAATCAATGCAATGTAATCAATTTAATTAGCAAAAGCAGAAAATATCCCTCATCGTATTGCCTGTGGTGATGCTATCAGTGCACCAGGAAGGAGAAGTAAGACAAATTCCATACCGAGCATCAGAGCCCCTCCTTTTACGGATATGTAAAGTGGTGCCTCCAGTAGAATAGCTTGGGTATTTTTACCCAAGTAGAATTGGATCAATGGGCTATGAATGTCGAGCAAAAATCAAACCATTTCCCCAATATAGTCTTGTCTTGAGCATTTGATTCAACACATTGTGAACAATAATTTATCACGCAGAGTAGAGCTACAGACTACTATAGTCACACACATGGTTTGAACAGGTGGAACATTTTTGCTTCCAGTATTCACTGGGATATTGGTCTTTCTCAAGGATAGACACTAGCAGACTATTGATTACAATTCTTTTTCATTAATCGAGAATGAATAAATGTTCAAATAAAGAAAACTGACATAAAAGTCAGTTGACACCGGACTTAGGTAGCTGGCTTTGGTAATCTGCGAGCATATGCAGTGGTACCTTTGACATAAGTTCAGTCCCAAATTATGTCACCTTGAGACTGGTAACAGGTAATTATTGAGAAAGAGACATTGAAATAGAACCATAAAATCGCTTCACTGCAGCCCCCATAGGCTGCATCTCCTTTTGTGCCATTGAAGGGGCAAAAGTCAGGATGTACCAACTTTTAACACTCACTGAACAGAATTCAGCATAGACCCTCAGTGGACCTGCTCTTAGGATGCTGTGAGTGGTCCCATAACAGAGCTGTATTCTTAGATTAATGACTATCGCTCATCACTTCAAGTGGCATTTCTCATGACAGCTAAGTTGTACTTAGATTGTTCTATTAGGATGCATGGTGCTTGAACAGAATACATGAGGAAGGTGAACCTCTACTCTTCTATGAATTAGTTAGACATACTGCTTGTACATTTATATGCAAAATGCCACTCTTTAAAGGGCAATTCTCCAATTTTTTAAGCATGAATTTAATAATTTAGTCATGCCGTGGTTTAGATGTAAAGTGTTCTGCACAGGTTCCTGGGCTTCAACACTTGTGTGCAGCTGCTATGTGGAGGCAACAGAGTGGGACACGTGGCTAGTGAAAAGAGATCATATGGGTGGGCTTTGAGGTTCATAACCAGCCCAACCTTTGGCACGAACTCTCTCTACCTCTTAGTATTCTGAGATGTGGCGAACTATACTGCAAAGCCCTGTAATCACAAACTCATCCGCCTCAGCACCCATCCATGCCTTTCCCACCATGGGGAAACTATGAGCAAACAATAAGCCTGTTCTCCCTGCACTTACTTCTGTTGGGCATTTTCAACAAGAAAAATAATTAATAAGGAAAGTTGGTAGTGAAAGTCGTGTGCCTCTAGTAAACCTGACCATATACTTCATAAGCCTTTGGAACTAGGAAAAATGTGGAGGAGTTTAGGGCTGCAAGCCAGAGAAGCCCTGGAGTGCTATCCAGGGAGATTAATGAGACTTCCTGGTGGGAGTACAGAGACCATAAAGTTGATAGAAATACAGACAGAAAAGGCCAGGCTGGTGAGGTTTTAAGCAGAGGCAAATGATTGAACTAGAGGATATTCGATTCATGAAGCATTCTGGCAAAGCAGCTACCCATGTCCTGAAAATGTAGGTGAACCTGAATCCAAAAGTAATGAACTATGGTTGGTGGAGGAAATTTCGAGGCAAACATCATGTAGGTTGTTGCATATTTACTCAGTGTCTTTAGCTGGGTTTACAGTAACAGAACAGAAAGGCTTGGGGAAATGAAGAGAACAGTTGAAAAGGAGATGTACATGTTGTACTGGAACAATAGAAGTGATGCCTTGGTGACAAGACCCTACGCAACAAAGGCCTCCAAGTATAAGACTGAAACCCAGTTTTTTAAAACAGTCATTTTAACAGAGAGCTCCTGAAAAGGGGAGTTGAGATCCTGAATAGGATCTCAAACCTTTAAATGGGTTCCCTTGAAAATACCTTCCTAAGGAAATGAAGTCACACATGCACTTAGCAACCACAGCCATGATCTAAGTGGGCCAGCATTCATCTTGACCTAACAGCAAAATTCAGCATTATCTGCCTAGAGCTGATGGTGTGACAGGCAGTAGAAAGCAAGAGTCAGAGTTATACAAGTCTGTACTAAGGTTCCAGAATGGCCCTGAGGTCACATACTGTGGAACAGAGATCGAGTACCTCCATAGTAGAACCCCTAAGAAAGCTATATGTGGCTACACAAAGCTATGTGTGACATCTACATTGGAATGCAGACCCAAGGGTGCTGGCAAAATAAGGAGTGTGAAATGTCTTCCAAAAGAGCCTGCATCCACTAAGAGGACCCAGGTCACATAAGAGCCCATGTGTGCTGAAAGCAGCTAATCGGTAGGAGTGGGTCTCTCAGTAGCTCCATGTGAAGCTGTAAGGTTTGAGGTTTGTCCTACTGGGTTTCAGTATTGCTTTGCTCACGACTTCCCTACTGTCCTCCCTCTCTTCCCGTTTGGAATCAAGTGCCATTGTCTGTTGGAGGTATCCAGCTTGCTCTTTGACATTTACAAAGGCTCACATCTGTGAGTTTGCCTTGAGTCTCAGAAGAGACTTTGTAATTGTGAACGGTATCCATACTGATGCAGCTTTTGAAGTTGGATTGATTGCAATTTGTGTTCATCAATATCTACCAGCCAGTGGGGAATTAGGGCCAAATGTTACCGTGTGAGTATAGAATGTTTCCCCGCAGGTCCCTAATTGATTGTGCTGTGGGAGGAAACTGTAGAAACTTGAAAAGCTTGTAAAACGTGGCTGATGGAGGTAGGGAAGTTGGTATAGCCTTTGATGATTGGACACAACCCTACTTCCAGGCTAAGCTTTCTCTACTTCCCAGTTTTCTGAATTTATTGTAATAAATCATGACATACGTGTGTCCCCATGGCCTTGAGCCATGGTTCAGCCACCATGCCTTTCCTCCCATCATAGACCATGCCTCCTCAACCTCGAGCAGAAAATAAACCTTGTGTCTTGCCATTTGTTTCTGTCTGTCACAGTCATTAAAAGGTAGCTAATGTAAGGATGGATCATGGACCTTTGAAAGTTTGTTGTCCCTTTTCCTTGCCTTTATGTCTCTCAGGGAATAAATGTAAAACTCCAGGAGAGGTCTTAGTACACTTAGGAGCCCAAGAGTTCTTAAAGATTTAAACAAAACTGATTACTCCCATCTGGACTCCCACATATAACTCAAAGTTTTATAAATAATAAAGAGGGGAGGTGGGTGTTTTGAGCGCTTTCAGAGAAAAAAATCCCTAAGTATTTCTTATTATAAATTATTCAAATATCATAGTTATAATTCAGTTCTGGTAGCATTGAAGGTGAGATCTGGAAATGTCAGGATTTCTCCTTTCACAGGAGAAAAAAGATGGTAGAGACCTGGGGAGCACCTGTTCTTAGCAGTTGGCTATCTGTCTGTCAGTTGGCCATCTGTCTATCCCACAGAAGGCAGTTTAAGAAGAGCTGAGGGTTTCCCTTGAACCTAGAAGGACTGATTTATGTTCCAGGCTGTATACAAAGAAACAGTTTCCATGCTGGGATAAAAGGCTAGAGAGAATGGAGGAAGGAAAGACGTTTTACAATGAACCTTATTGATAATGTGGTGGTTTATTATTTTATACACTTGGTCATATATGACTTTTGCTTCAAAAAAGTCAATTTTTATTAAACTTTTTAAAGGCATCTCTGGAGTCTCAGATACTAAAAAAATGTCATATGTTATTTGATTTTTTTTATTTTGATTGTTGGATCCAACTTATTTGTAGAATTTTAAATTAGTCACAGTAGGATATTCCTTTACTCTTAGACATCAAGAATTTACCAGAATAGAACAAAATATTGTGCTATTTCTAAAAATAAAAGAACATCAGATCTTAAGAAGTTTTCGTTTTGTATTTTTTTTTTCAAAATCTGATGACTGTAACCTCCAGGAAAATCAGTTTTCAGCATGATCAAAAAAATAATTAGGATCGTCAAAAACATCCTGGGTAATTAGAAGGCATTTATATTATTAAGAATTTTCTTTAACAAAATGTCTGAGCAACCAAGCTGGGAGGCAGATTTATCCAGTCCATGGTTTCAGAGGTCTCCCTCCTTCATATAGGCATGATTGGGAGAGCAGAGCAGTTCATGTCATGGCTGCCAGGAAGCAGAGAGAATGCCCTGCTCCTTCCAGATTTCCTGTAGTTTGTAAAATTGAAATCCCACCCCTAAAACAACACCCACACCTGAGAAGCAAGCATGTAATGTGTGATCCCGTGAGGAACATTTCACATTCAAACCATCCAGCCATTCTTCTTGACACTGTTTTGGCATTATGGAAAAAAACTGCATCTTACCGTTCTCAGAGCATCCTTCAGCGGTCCTGGGATCTCATCATCATTGGAGAAGCATCTACTGTTTTTCTATGACCTGATATCTGTGGAGGATAAAGGAGGGAGGGTTGTGAATTTGTTCATGAGTTAAAATTTTCTAGGGGACCCAGAAGGCTCCCTAAGAAAGGGTTAAATAATGTATTTCTTCTACTGTGTACTGGAAGGGAAAAGAACACAGAAGAGCCCACTATTTCCCCCACGGAAAGCAAAAGCATTCCAGAATCTCTAAGGTGAAGATTGCCAAGGGGTTGCCAGGAAGTTACATTATTGCTGAGCCAAGGAAGTTTCCTGAGGAACAGAAAAAAAAAAAAAAGAAAAAGAAAAGAGAATTAATTGGCACCATTTCTGTGGGAACTCAAAGGAATTCCTGGACTCCGATTTTACATCTTGAGAAAATATGAAGGGAAAGCGCTAAGGACTGGGAAGTCACAGGTAAAATTTTCATCAAAAAGCAGTTCTAAAGTCAATTTTCCCAATTTGGTTTCAAAATCCAAAAATGCCAAAGAATGATGCCACAGATAGAAAGTGCTTCCGGTCCACTCCATTTCTTCCCTGAGCCCCAGGAGCAGCCAAAGGCGTGTTCATCGTGGCTACAAACCAGAGGAATAGGTCTTGTTGGCGTATTTGGAGCCTGCAGAGGTTCTGAAGTCAGAGTTATGCTAACCACACTCACCAAGGACCGATTCATTTGTGAGATTCTCACTAGCATTGGGTATAAGCCAAACAACAAACATTCCTATTAAATGAGCTTGTAGGTATCAGGCAAATGGTCTATGATCGAGAGGCAACTACTTCAAGGATATGGACACAAAATTAAATAATATTCCCAGCTCGCAGATTGTCTGTTTCCTAGACTTGTTTCTGTTGCACTTTTCTTTCCATGCCAAGACGAACTCCATTTTCTGTCTCCACTATTGTTTTACTGCAAGTAAAAAACACAGCAACCAATGAGCTGAAATTAACAAAGAGCCTCCCTGATCATGACTCTCTCCCATAATCTGTGTGTCTCTCAGTTAATTACTGGACCACATGAAGGATGTCCTGGTGCTGTACGTCAGGATAAACCATAATTTACAGGGGCATGTTGGTAAGCGTATGCCTGTCCTAATCAAATGTTTAGGGCAGAACCCCCCCCCCCACACACACACACACACACGATTTAGATGAGCATGAGAACTTCCAATTTTTGATTGCCTAAACCTAATTCATATTCTGTATATAAATATAAAATTACATATATATTTGCCATATACAACTTTCACATTGTAATTCTTTCCATGTAGATTTTTTTATGGTTGATATACATTTCTTTAAAGTCATAATTCAATCTGAAAGAGTCTTCATGATAATGAGAATTATTTCAGTGTATTTAATAATCAATCACTAAGACATTGCTTAGTGACTTTGTGCTTGACTTCTATGTATGGGCTTATAGCTTTGGAACCCCTGGTATGGTCTCAGCCAAACTACAGCATCGTTGCAGGCCTGACTTTTGGTGGGGTTTGAATGCCCATGGAAAAGATTCAGTCAGGGCATATATTTTTATGTGTTCTCAGAGTGCACAGTGCTGGGCAGTTTGATTAATGTTAAATAATAAAATTGTCTTTAAGCAGGAGACCCGGGGAAGCCTGGAAGGGATTACTCTTATGTGGGGAAAAGAGACTGCTGAGCCCTGAGGTGTTTCCATCAGGCTGTTCTTGCCTGGATATATTAAATAGAAAAGCGGGAAAACTGTCAACATGTGGTCATTTGTACTCCATAAAAGAATAATGGCTTCGGCTGCCTTTTCCAATATAACTTATATTTTCATTTGTCATATTGCTCACAAAAGGGCATTTTTTTCATTGTTATAGTTACACCTGAAAAATTTTCGTTCAGTTTCTGAGTTCTTGCCTAAAATGGACTGTGCTAGCAGTGCGCATTGCAAAACCTGAGAAATACAGAATCCCTAATAATAATGAAGACAGAAATGAAAAATTATTTGGAAAAATCTAGGGCTAGTGCCAAATTTTGGAAGATAATTGATTTAAAAAAATCAGTGTCAACAATACACCCCTGAAGTCTGTGAAGCAAGGCAGCCATTTTCCCATGAAAGAGGGAGGGAAGCTGTTCAATCCCCCCTCACCCTGGAATCCAGATACCACTCTCTTCAAGGGCTGACGTTAAAATACTATTCTCCTCTTCAGCTTCTGTGGCTGCGTGTGAATGCACGCATCTACTACACCCTCTAGTAGACGGCAGACAGCGAGAAGGCGTGAGAAAGAGGTTTATCTGTGAGTTGGTTGTTTGTGCACAGGCAGGAATTTATTCCCAGTAAATCACGTCCCCTTTCTATGTGGAAAAGCTGTGCACCTAAGGACCTTATTTGTGTGTTGCCTCTATCAAAATCCTCTCCAGCCTTAGATCTGAACACAAGAAACAAATCCAAAGGTCAGTTAAACACGCTAAGTGTCTTGGTGAGCAATGAGTTTGGCAGACATGTTTTTATATACCTGCAATCCTGGCAAATGGATAAGCAAAGCAGGTGGAGGAGGCCAAGGTCAACCCAAACAGCATCATCACGGTCTAGCCTGTGCTACCATGTCTCACAAAACAGTATCAGGAGGGAGAGATAAGAACCCCAAACTTAAAATACGGGTTTTATTGAATTGAATTTCCACTTATTTAATTTAAAACTTAAGTATCCAACTTGTTTAGTAATAGACACCCGAAGACAACTTGGAGGAGGCAAGAAGAGAAGGCGGGGAGTGTTGGAAGATAAAGAACTCATATGTAAATTAAATAAAAAGCAACAACAACAGATTCGGGGATTACGATCAGACTAGGATAAAGACAAAATAAATTAGTAACATCTAGGGAGAAGACACAATGAGAGTAATTCTAAAACTTTAAGGAAAGGTGCTGTGGGTGCTGAAGAAGAAAAAACACACCAGAATGCAGCACCAAGACGTGCACAGTAACTATTGCTGAGGAGTCTACTATTGTTTGATAATCATCTCTGTTCTTAGTACTGTGGTATCCTTTAAGTGACAGGAGAAAACTTGACTTAAAAAAAAAACAAACAAAATGAAGTGATAAAAAATACATATGCATCCCTCAAGTTAAGGAGATGTGGATGCTTTGTTTAGAATTTATAAATAAATCTACAGTCCAAGTATTTCTCAGCTTATCTTGTGGAACTTGGTTTAGGTGCCTACCAGTTCTCAAGCTCATTAATAGAAACAGCCAGACTGTAATCTGGCCATTGGCTAAGTCATTATTACCAAGGGGTTCTTTGCAATGTTACAAATTAATTTGCTGTGAAAAATGTAGGATGCACCATGTCTCAGTCTTTTTACCATGAGAAGAGAAGAAAGGGCTGTGGAGATCTCTCAGTAGGAAACATGCTTCTGGTACAAGCATGGACCTGAGTTTGGATGCCTGGCACCGTGTAAAAAGCTGGATAGAGAAGCTTATCTGTGATGGCAATGCTAGGGGCACAGAAACAGGCACATCGCTAGAGCCTGCTGACCAGGCAATCTAATCCAAAATGGAAAATTGTGGATTAGACTCAGTGAGAGACACTGCTTCAAAGGTGGAGAAGCAATTTAAGAGATCTGACCTTGACCTCTGACCTCCATGCATATGTGTAGGTGCACACACACACACACACACGTAAGGAAGAAAGGAAGAGGGAGGAGGGGAGAGAAATGGAAGAGAGAAAGACAGTTGGAAAAGGGGAAGGGGAAATGGAACAGAAGAGGAAAAGAATAGGTAAAAACGGACCAGAATGGTTTCTACAGTGTGAGGTACCTGCAGTGCATACCCCTCAAGGGCCAGGATAGTATGTGCTCCATTGGGAAAGCCTATTTTCCTTACTATACAATCAATATAATATCATTACAGAAAACTGTATATCAACAGAAAATACTCTCTTCCCAATAATCATTTTTGAACAGTATGAATGTTTCCTGTGATACTTGCTTTTCTTCTGTGTGTATGTTTTTATCATGTATGTCCTTGTCACTATAGCATAAGCCCTTGCATGGGACTGTCCTCATTTTTAGTATGTTCTTTGTAATGACATGATACTTATCAAATATATGTTTCATATTCAATATTGGTCTTGTTATCTAACAGCAAGTCCTAATTAAGCCCTTTCTTTTTCCAAGTTTTAGTAAGAAATATTCTAGTCAGTCACTCCCTACCAGGAATTCAGTGCAACACTTTCTGACCTGTTCTACAGATTCAAAAAGATTGAGTATAATAGGTTACTTGTTGTTTTTGTGGACATTATTCAAGTCAAATGAAAAAAATACTAAAAAGAAAAATTAAAGGGAACCAAACCATTCATCTGTGTGAGGCTTTTACAGTAAGTGACCAACAATGGTTTCAAACATGCAGCTAGCAGGATGACAAAAGCTTTTTGATGGAAGTGATGTCAAGATCACACTAAGTCTTCTAAAAGTAAACAGAAACAGAAAAATTGGATGGAAGAAACACCTGCCCTTACAACCTGCATTAAATGCTAACCTTGATGCCATCAAAGAGCCTATCAGCATTGCCAAGGTTTGCGGGTCCTGCGTTTAGAATAATGAGCCTGCCTTGAACGAGAAGGTAGTAAAGTCTCCAGATCATTTTTCTTTGGAGCTTGTCATGCTTAATAATAATTGATCAAGCCAGGTGCTTTATTATATTTCATATGAGAGGGAAAAGCAGGTTTGTTGAAAATTAGTTTGTCCACAAGTTTTTTTTTTTTTTGTCTCACTTTTAGGACTTGAAATTGGAAACTTTTTGTTTGTTTGTTTTATTTATGGGTTGCAAAGGACCAAAACCTATTTCTTTCTGCACTGAGGTCATCTTATTTACAATTTAAAAGTTAAAAATTTGAAATGAGATGGGGCTATTGAAACGAATATTGTTAAAAGGATTCAGTTCTTTATTAAATTGTATGTGGAGGGGTGAGGGGGTCACAGTATGGGTGTGGTTACAGAACAACATTCTGAAGTCCCTTCTGTTCTTTTACCTTACATGGGTCTCAAGGGTCAGATTTGTGTTTCTAGACTTGGTGGTAAGTACCGTTACCTAACGAGCCATCTCAACACCCCCAGATGCAGTATTTTAATTCAGTGGAACCGGTATGTGGAGCAAGATTGACTGACACTTTCCTAGGAATGGTTTACTGGAGATACCTTCTGCGAACACGGAAAACGTAGCTGCAGGGGTTTCTTGAGATAAAAATGGATTCTGGCTTGGGCAAAAGGATGGCAGAAGTGCGGTCATGGTTAAATGGTATCACTTTTAATAATGATGCTGTCCTCCTGCTCTGGCAGGATGGCGCGTAGATGCCACAGGCCCCCGCCTCTCAGGAGCTGAATTTGTATGGAAGCCTATACATGGTGAGGGGTAGGAAAAGCAAGATCTCACCAGCTCTTTGTGCTTCTTGCTGCTCAACCAGCTAGCCTGCTGACTGGCTGATGCTCTCCATGTCTCCTGGGATTCTGCGTTCTGTCATCCCTGCAGGAGGATTTAGAGTGTAGAATCTGTTGACATCTTGTTAGTTCTGGTGCAATAAACTTCTGAAAAGGGAAGGAAGTCCCTCCAGGCAACCAGAATGACTGGCCTTGGAGACGATTTAGATGCTAGGAAACCACACGGCAGACTCCTAGTTCCTAGTCCTGGACTCGCTGGGAGAGACTCTCTCAAGTCTGAATGGGCGTTAGCGGTCAGTCCACACAGTCTAGGCCTGAGCACCCTTCAGGAAATTAAAAGGACTGCCTAGAGCTTAAAATGTCTTTCTTCCAGAAAGAAAAAATCTTTTTCAATTCCATCAGTGACCCCACTGCTAGACAGGAACACCACTCCCCCCGTCTCCCAAATCTTTGATGCTATGTTTGATGATCCAGTTTCTTCCTTTTTCTGAAGGATTCTTAAGGATTAGTGCCCCCTACCCCAGGGCTAGGTAACCAAACACTAGCTGGACAGGATGTTTTTCTATCCTTCTGCACTGGGCATATTGAGAAGTGACAGCTGGTTAAGAATGTACTTCTCCTGCGACATTGCAATGAGCATGCTGGACTTGATGGCAGTACATAAAAGAGAAGCTGCAATCTCGCATGAGTCCCGAGCCCAGGCAGGTGGCACAAATATGTTGCCACTTGGTAACAGGAATTGAGGTGGTCTGCAAAGACCATAGCCTACCCCGGAGACGTGTGGGTCTATTCATGTCTTTGGATACCACAGTGGGTAAATGAATTTCCCTGTATCCCGCCAGTAGGCTCCCCACTCCAGCCTCCCTGTTCTCATGCCAGCCTCCAGTGTTCCATTGGCACCCACACAGAACATGGGGGCCTCTAATCTGTGCTACACAAAGAATACATGGCAACTTCCAAATAATTTTCTTTTGAAAAAGAAAGCATTTCATTACTAGGAGAGTATGTGTTTACTTCCATCTTCTAGGGATAAGGTTTTAAATGACCCTAATTCTCTTATGACATTTACATCTTTTACTGAGATCGCTTTTCTCAAAATTAGAGATAGAAACATTTTCTCAAAAAGTGTTTAATATTAATAACATTTATAAGCGGCAGGCCCTCAATTAAGTCATTCGTCCACCTAATCTTATTATAATTGACTGTATTGTTACTTTCAGAAATTTGTGGGAGACTGTCGGAGAAATGATACTTATGTATAGTGTGTTATGACCAAGGCAGGAAAGCTAGCAGTTATTTCTCCATGGATATTTAAAATAGAGTAATTCTGGAACGATGTGTGTATACATTGTGTACTGTCAGATCAGGAACTAATGTTTCTGTTTCATTAGTATTGCTTTGTGTGTAGAAGCTCCGGCCTCCTCTCCTTCCGCGGCTCATAAGGTGCACAGTGGGTTATTGTATACTATATTCACCCCCTTGCTGTTCTGAAGAACACTAGGATGTGTTACTTCTCTCTAGCTGTGTGCCCCTTCCTCAACCTCCACGTGTCCCTCCTCTCCTCTACTTCCCAGCAGGAAGCTCTGTGAATTATATCTTTCACCTGATATTTGCAGCAGTCTCAGATGGGAGGAAACTTGCAGGTCTTTTTCATGCTGTGTCTTAGTTCATTTAACATAATACCCTCCAGTTCCATTTGTACTTTGGGGTCTGCTTTCATATTAATTTTAGAGTTTTCCTCTAAACGTGTGAAAGATGTCCTTGTATTTTGATGACTCTATTGAACCTGAAGATTTTTCAGATTTTGTATGAATATTTTATAACATTCTTTCTTCCAATGCATGGACAAGCCTGGACTTCCCACGCTGTAGTGTTTTATCTATAATTTATATTGGACATTTCGCAATTTCCATTTGCATCGGTCTTATAGCTCTTTATTTATCCCTTCATATCTCCCCACACACCTTGTAGCTATTGTCATGTACTTTGTCTCCTAAAGACTACAGGAGCTTGTGGTCTAGAGTCACCTATGTCCTACTGGGTCCCTTGGGTCTATGAGGCAACAGTCCCCATTGCTAGTATGGTAGGGTATCTGTGAAGTACCAGATATTGGAATACGCACAGGTCTTTGCGTATAGAGGTCAGTATAATTCAGGCAATCGCTGCCTTCACAGGATGATGTCATGCCACAAAAGGGTGGGCTCTGGAGACCAGTGATGATGTAGGAGTTCTTCCTCCAATGAAAAACCACCATGCAGGCTCTAGGTTACTAAATGATCTTCGTGCTGATGAATAGTGAAACTTTCCAGGAGCTGAGTTGGCAGTGTCTGTGCTGATGAGCTTTACTGAGACCCCTCCACCCCTGCTTTCCTCTGAAGAGGGTTTCCCTTCCCCACTAGGCAGGCTGGGTTACAGGTGCTGGCTGCTCCTGCTCGCATTCCATTTTGCTGTCTTAGTTTTCCAAAGCTTCTTAATGGATGAATTTCATGGCTCTCTGACAGTCGCTTACCTCAAAGTGCAGCTGCCATCTTTTGCGAGTGTTCCCTTTGGGAAGAGGAGGCAGACCCTGCGCTCCTCTAGGTACTGTTGAATCCCCATCCACATGATCTCATTTTACTTCTCATCAAAAATGGGGGAGGTGGTACTATCTACAAATAGTACATCATTTTTACTTGGCCCTAATGTTTCACATGATAAAATGATTCTTTTTTCCTTTAAGTTAGAGGCTATGGACCACCGTCCTTAAAAGGAAATTACATTAAAAGATGCTTTCTGCTCTCACAATCTTCAGGCCACAAGCCTGAGATCTCAGTACTCTGGAGGCTGAGGCAGGAGGATATCAAGTATATGGTCATCTTGGGTTACAAAGGGACAACTTCTCTCATAAAGAGTGAAACAAAAATTTTATGCTAGTTCATTCTTCAACTCTGAATATATGGCTAAGAGCAAGAAAATCCAACGAGTTCTTCTGTAGAATGACTTTGTTTCAGTGTTTCAAACATTAATTTCCTATTAAAACACCCTCTTCTTGTATTGTAGACAAAGCTCGGATGGAAGGTCCAACCTTCTCCAGTACAAAGGGTTATCTGACCACTGGGCAGGAAGAACTGATCCTTGGGCAGGAGGAACTCATCCTCCTGCAGGAGAAAGTCAAGAATGGGAAAATGTCTGTAGATGAAGCTCTAGAGAAATTTAAACGTTGGCAGATGGGAAAGAGTGGTCTGGAAATCATGCAACAGGTAATATGATCTTCTGGAACATTCCTTCCCCTATGGATCTCCCTAGATTCTTTAAATGTTTAGTCTTCACAAGACATATAGACAACCATTCTTCTGTTCTTAACTAGACACTAAAGATGTTTGCAACAATCAACTAAATGCTTGAAGATAAATTCATTTATGTGAACTCGGTCTTGGAATCCATACATCAAAACTGCTTATAGTCCCTGCCCTGGGTGCAAAGAACATTTGTTTTCTATTCTTGCTGAAATGAAGACGAAGCAGTCTCACAGTAGCAGCTGCTCAGCATGCTAAAACATATAGCATAGACCAGACTTAACGGGACAAGAAATAGCTGACAACACACCAAGCATTTAGTCCTAAGTGTGATTAATTTTAACTTCTTTTTCCTTATAAAATATGTCACCTATGCCGCCTTGACTGTACTCAGTAAAAAGCATCTGCTCCATAGTCTACTTATCTCATAGGTTCACACTCCCAAAATATTTTAGGGTTCTCTCCTTTCTGCAGCAGGAAGCCTTCTTGCCTCAGAACGCAGTTTTTATGTAGCTGCTTGATTAAACACATATAATAAGCCAAGTTTGGACAAAACACAGGGAGCTAATATTAGCTGAATATTCTACCTCTACCAAAGAGATCATTTTTTATTTTAAAAGACAATGTAGCTTTTAACAATAGAAAAATGAGTCACTCGGGTGAAGTTTCAAACAATATGGTATATTGGCCAAAGCAGCGTAGGCGAGAGGACTTTCCAAACACGTCTGAGATCAGAGCTTGTCAGAAACCACCCACCTACAAGGGCAGATTCAGTTGCCAGTCGGTGGCAGAAATAGTCCAGGTTTCACAATACTAATCAAAGGCAATTGTTTTTTTCCAAACAAATGCTAAAGGAAGTGGAGGGTGGAGTTCCACACCTGTGCCCTGCCCATGAGCAGAACGACAGCGCTGTTTCTCCATCCTTACCAATGCCATCACCTTCATGGTCATTCTAGTCTGAAAATGGAGCAACATGTGTTCAGTTTCAAGCCCATGCAACTCATTCTGCTCCCAGGAACTGCATACACTTTATCCTTCTCAATCCCTTAAAAAATAAAGATTTCAATGCAGTTTGATGTGCTCCAGCTTCTTAGAAATGCCTTACCTAGCCATTTTTGGAAACATTTAGTTGCTTGTTTTGTTTGTATATTTATATCCATGAGGAAGGATTTAAGACATCCATACATGTGTTCACCACTCCCTGATATTTCATATGTTTTTCTATATTCCTCTCCTGGCTACAAACATTCATTTGTATCCTGGAAATGAATTTGCCAGCACTTATTGGGACATGGTATGCCTGGTGGAGGATTGTTCTGAGGAAAAGGGCTCATTTTCGTGTATGTAGCAAGAGTTTGAAGAGCAGGGAAGAATCACATCACATAGACTCCCCAGCCCTGAAGATGAGGCGGTGTCAAAGCTAAAGGCTTTGCGCCTCTCACCTTCCTCCTTGGCGTGCCCAAGGCACCTGGCTCCACTCAGAGGGGAACATCTGCAAAGCCATGGAAATAACCCCCAGGAAAGAGGCCTTCCCGAAGGGGGATGAAGCGCTCTTAGGTTGTCTTCTCAAGAAATTTATGAAGTTCTAATGTGCTTTTATTTTCTGCAGAATATTTGGAAGAACAATATTCTGAGAAAAGGACTCTAGTTTCATAGTGTTTTCCCCTGGGTTCTTAATTTTTTTTTTATAAATAGAGTACCAGGAAAGAATACGGCACATGGAGGCTGAAAATGGGCTCAGGAGGCATCCGGCCCCAGCATCCTGGTATAACTCTTCACTCAATGGAGGCACACAGCATGAGGCTAAGTGCTGCTTCCAAGCCTGACTTATAGCTGTGATTAGATGAACTGCTGAGCCTCCCCGCTCCTCAGTTTCCATTTCTGTGAAACAGGATGACCGTTTTACATCTCTTTCACGAAGAATAAGATTATGTGTAAAGTACCAAAGATATTTTAGACTTTTTAAGTATCAACTTATTACTAAGTAGTGGTTTGGGCACTGGTTATAGTAATAAATGCTTTTATTTTGACCCTTTCATATCTGTATTATCTGTGTTCTGCACTTTTATTAAGGAAAAGCTACGCCAACTACGAGACAACATTATAGGGAAACGGCCCGAAGATGAAAACGCCTGTGGTGAGTGACAGTTGCCTGCTACTCAGAAATGAGAGTGTGATTGGGTAGAAAATGTAAAGACAGCAAATCCAGACAGATTTCAGCTCAAATCCACACATCATCTTCCTTCCCACTCTCTGGCTAGAGACTCAGTATCTCTGGTTCATTCTCTGCCATCCACCCAAGAGTGCTCTACTGACCCATATTGACCAACCAATGCTCAACTACTTCTGTTTGATGTCTGTTTAACTTAGGAATAAGATTATCTTGCTCTAGTGTATTTTCATTGTTCATTTTGTGGGCAATATACAATCATTGTCCATTATACATCCAAAGAGGTAGGTCATTCCAGTACATTCAAGCTCACAAAGCTCACAACTGTCCACATGTGAATTGCTTTACATTTTCTGTCTCCGGTTGACCTTTCCTTACAACCACAATTCCTGGCAGTGCCGCTTTCCCTTGCTGATAGGAGTTGCCCTGGGGAAATAACTAGGGTTAAAGGCCAATGCCATTAAGATGGCAGATCATCTCTAAAGATGAATGACATATCGCAAAATTGAAAGTAAATTGTATTATTGCTATATGGCCTCTCTTTTTCCAAATCTCTCCTCTTGCACAGAAAATTAAAAATAACTACTAAGAACAAGCACTTTAAAACCCCCATCTCCCCACTGTAAGTACATATTCCATACCTTTAGGTTGTTCATCATGTGGAGATTCACTGTGAGAAATTTATTCTCTTTCTTTTATTTGTTGGTATCTGTTTTCCCACAGAGAATTCTTTAAGCTTTCCTATAACTGTGATCTAAACTATAAATATACTTTTTAACATAATTAATATCATGAGCAAGAGACTGATTTACACATAACTGAGATCAACAAACTTGAATTATTATGTGAAAAAATACCATTTTAACAACTAATAAAATTAAATTCTAAAAATAATTTTATTAAAAATACTATGTAAAATATTATGTATCATATCTAAAGAGCACATATTAAATACTAATGCTTCCTACAATGGCCATAGTAGATGTCATTCATAATCTATAAATAAGGAAATAGGATTTGAGAACTGGAAAAAAACACACAGATAAGAATCTACTATACAATCTTCGTTTGAACTCAAAAATCAGCACCAGTATTTTAACAGCAAATCAGTTATCTCTTCAGTCACAGTGGAACAAACAGTAGTGGGCATGCACTCCAATTATAAGGTTCTAATAATGATCAAAGATGAGCAAGTGCTTTTGCCAAGTGGATAGTAAGCCGGTAAAGACTGTACTGTCAGTGGTAAGCAGACTCACGGGGGGAATCTAACCATTGCCCACCTGTCTGCCAAAGAGGCATTTCCTGGTTGTGAGAGGGCGAGGCAAGTCAGTCCCGGACCTAGAACATGGAGAACCTAGCTGAAGCAACTGAAACCGCTGTGATGTGCTCAGAACTGGACGAGAGTGGGCTCAGAATCACACAGGAGGAACTTAGTGGCTGAGAGAGGAACTGAGCGAGTGTGTGCAAGAAGCATAAGCACTGGAAGGGTACTGGAAGCAGAAAACAGAGGCCAGAGAGAGGTTGGGTAAGCTAGGCAAAGGCCTACGGGGAAAATCTTTGTTCCTGACCTGCCAGAGTGGAAGCATCCCAACACTTCTTGAAACCTGCAATTCCTGCTGTACTAAGACCCTAACTCAAAGTAACCTCTACTCATGATATACCTGGCAGGCTCTCAAACCAAACTATAAAATCCCTGAGAGAAACATAGCTTGTACCTCAGGCCTTCTGAAACACTTTGGAGCTGGGGAATACTGAAAAACAGCAATCAAACCTAGAAAAGCTCATGTCAGAAGTTGAACTGCCTACTAAAACAAGATCCTACACAGAACCCCCCAGTATACAAGAGTTGTAATGCTCAACATTCCAGCCAAAAAGTGATTAAAATTATATAAAAATCAACAGGAATCCCTAGTGAAGGGAAAAAAAATAGCTATCAATGGTAAGAAGTAAGCAGTCCCTGTTGACCGTTGTAGAAGAGGCCACTAAACATTAAGGCATCTCCTATAAGCATAAGGCATCTCCTATAAGCATACTGAACTCATGCAAAAGACAGCTCTAGGGGGATAAATATAAAATATCATGAGAAAATTCAAAACTAATTGAAATAGCCAATTGGAAATAACAGAAACCAACATTAAAATATAAGAATAGTTTATAGATTATAAAGTCGACGTATCACATATTACTGAGCATGAAGATGAATGAACATGATTTATCCAATACTAGGGAAAATAGATGAATGACATATAGAGGAAAATCTTAAGGATATTCACTAATATCTCATCAGAATCCACACAAAGTTAAAGGTTATATGGTACTATCTTCAAAGAGCTGAAATTAGAGGAGAAGCACACACCCAAAGAAAATAGCCTTGAAACTTTTGCTGAAATAATGAAGATTTTACATAAATGGAATCAAAGGATTTCAGAAAAATTGCAAGGTAATAAACATTAAAGAATTTCATATAGGTAGAAAGAAATGGTAACAGAAATAAATTCAGATCCACATTGAGGAGATAAAAACACGTGAAATCATAAATGAGGTATCTATAGGCTGTTATATTTTCTATGTTTTGGTAAACTATGTTAACTATAGTAAACTATAACAACTATTTACAGCAAGATCTGCAGATACGTTACAGGTTAGAACATGCGAAGGAGAAAGACATTTAAACAAACCACCTAAAACAGAGGCTGCAGTTAACTGGAAGTGGGTAAAATTTTATACATGATAAAGTGAAACGTGGAGAGAGAATGTGAAGTCTCAATCAGAACACAAGAGGAAGGAGGTAAAATAAGACGTGTGAAGAGAAATATACAGAAGAAAACAGGGAGGAGGGCTTTACTATCTCAAAGTACTTTGAGAACCTAAATTTGCATATTTTATATAAATTTAAAAATAAGGGACTAGACAGAGGGCTCAAGGAGTGCTTGCTGCTCTTGCAGAGGACCTGAAAGCCACCCACAGGGCTTCCCAGCACCCATATGGAGGCTCACAACAATCTCTACTAAAGGTTCTGTCTCCCTCTTCTGACCTGTCTGAGAACTGCATGCATTTATTACATACACGGACAAACACACTTAAAATAACAAAAAAGTAAACCTAGGAAATCAATAAAGAAAATTAGTTGCAGTATTAAAAAGCATTTAATTCTAACTAATAAATCAGGAAAATTGCAAAACTGGTAAATACACAAAATAGATAAGCAAAACTGCAAGAAAACAAAATAGCAGTGGTTGGAAAATTGAGTACTATCAATAATTGTGTTCAATGTTAATTTTAAAATAATGTTTTTGCTAGGAAAAAAGATACCTAAATTTAGGCACTCTACAAAATATATTTTTTAAATAAAGATTGCTAGGAAATGAAGGTCTACCACCATGCAAAGATACAGTACAAGACGGCTGTAATGGCCATGTAGTTACACGACAAAAATAATCTAAAGATAAAACCCATGGCAGGAGATAAAAGACAACTCTAGATAGGAATAAAGTTCAGCAGGATGACATGACAGCCTAGATACTTCTGCCTTTTGTGTTATACGTACACCTATAAGTTTTATCACGACCAATGTATCAAAATTTCATGGCAGTATTCAGAAATGTTCTCACATGCTTCTCAGTAGTTAACTGAATGTATGATAAAAATCAATAAATATACAGAGGCCTGAATCACAAGTAATTTAACCAATTTGACATTTACTGACTACAGCATGAGAACACGGAGCTCACCGACTTGTGTAAGACGTGCTCGGCTGGCTACGAAGATGGAGCATGCGCTAAGTCACAGAAAAGCTTCAATACGGTCCAGAAGAGCAAAAAGATGAGAGAATGCCCCCTAAGTGTTGCAGATTCATTCCAATACAATGTTTCAAAAATAATCAAAAAGGATCACAGAATTATTTTGAAATGAAAGAAAGCTATTATAGACAGGATACCAAATTTGTAGCATAAGACAAATTTCAATTAACATAAATTAGGGGGAAATTTATGATCATAGAAGTAAAAAGAATATACTTATTTCTATGTGACTTTTAAGAAATGGTTAATATTTTATATATTCAGTAAGTAAGAATTGAGTAGAGAGCTAGAAGAAGATAAAATGTAAACTGCGCTAACTTAACGAGGTTACATAGGACTACCAGGAAAGACTATAAATAGGAAAGACAATGCATTCTGAAGCTTGAAGTAAACAGAAACGGCAGGTTGCACATCACCATGCTCTCTGCTACAATGACAGTGGACTGAACCTCTGAAACAGGTGCTGAAGAGCCTAAACTAAAATGGGAACATATTACAACCCTCATCGAGAGCCTCAGTGTGAGGGTCATTGACCAAAAACCCACAGCTACTACATTATCAAAGCTGAAGCTAGAGCTGGGCTTGGACAGCCACAGCATCGGTCAGGGGCAGGTGGCCCTCTTTGGCTTCCAGGATGCTTGCCTTGGACAGTATCATCCGAAAGGCTGTGTAAAGAGCTCTTACCATTCTGGTTCCACAATTGAAGTCACATTTTAGCCTTGCATCTGAGAGTGACACAGCTGATCCAGAAGACTTGGATGTTAAAGATGAATTCAAGGGTTCATCTTCAAATCAAACTACCCGAGGACCTTAGGCCATTATTGAGGATGCTGTGGGTACGTTGTGGGTGAACACGCTCAGCTCCACTCTATCCCACAATTCCTAGAGCTCTTTCAGTCTCTGAAAGTGCAGTTTGTAAGGATGAAAATAGAAACTAAGATTAGTTGAAGAGTTAGTTCAAAAAGAGAAAGAGTTACAAGCTCTCCTTCATCAACCTATTGAAGGAAAAGACCAAGAAATTAAACCCCTGAAAGCTCTCCGTAAGTCCTAACGGAGAGACACCATTTCCCATGCGCCATCTGAACTGTCCTGGCACAACCACTGAAGATGCTGAACGGACTGGCTGGCTGAGAGAAAATGGAGCTGATGCAGACACTGTAAGTCAGTTTCTGGCTGAATATTACACACTAGTAGTTGTTCTCTACCATGTGACACGTGATGATTTAAAGGGCCCCAGACTAAGGGGACGAATGTTGTGCCCACTGTGGAAGACCAGCTTGACTTTTAGAACAAACGTGCCTGACTGTCACTGACTGAACCTTCAGTGGAGAATCTGAATATTAATGCAGGACTGATCTCCGTGGGGGAGGAGAAAGAAGCTGAACTTTAATTACAGTGTTTGTTTACTCATGTAAAACACACACACACACACAAAAAAAAAAAAAACCCACCAAATTTTCCCAACTTCTAGTTTACAAAATTCCTAAGGACCCTTTGTAAAGGCTTTTAAAATAATCCAAGTTATAATCCTAACGTCTAGGATTGTTTCAGTCTGCACATTTTGATGGAGATGATTTTAAGCTGGCAGCTATTGCATTTCAGCCAGATGTTTATCACGGAGCAGACATAACATTTTGTGTGACAGTATACCTCGGGAACAAAACCAAAGCGTGACCACAACTTTGTAGGATTTTCTTTGTATATGATGTGTCCTGAACATCTGAGCAGAAATGCATAATTTGGATGGTTGTGTAAAGTTTTCTTTTTTGCGGGGGGGGAGCATCTAAGTAATGGTTTCTCTTTATGCTAATTGTCATATTGACTGTATGTTCTAATTTATTTAAGTGTCTGGCCTGAGTGTGTTTGTTGGGGGTGTTTATATACTACTGAACTGCACCAGTTGTACTGGATCATAGTAGAGTTTGCTTGTCCTAAAGCTACCCACTGTGTCATATTTACTCAAAGTAAAAAGATTGCCAACATGTTACTTTGATAAAGCCAAGAAATTTCTTTTTTAAAAAAATGGTAGATAAAACGTGCTTTACTCTAGTTTGTATGTTCATCTCTCCACATAGCTGTTGTATAACAATTTCAAAGTGCCAGATATTCTAGGATTGATCTAACAATCAATCCTACACTACAGACAATGGTAGGTTCCTATTGTCAAAGACAAGAGTAGCAGCCAAGTTAAAAGAAGGCTGAAAAGAACTTCATGAGGGACCATTGGATTCAAAGGCAAATGACAACAAACCATACTGCTAACGTATACATTCCAGAGGAGTAAGTATAGAAATAAACACAATCAGATATTTACATCTAATTCTGTCTGCTGAGAGGATTTAAGAACAATGACAGGTCAGCTCTTACGAACACACCTAACACCCAGATCTTAATTAGCAAAAGCAAATGGCCAATGATTGTATAAAAGATGCTTGACATCATTCATATTCCGGAAAAGACAAAGTCAGTCTCAATGAGATGCCAGTGAACAACTGTTATGAACATGACTTTTAAAAGGCTGCTGGACCAACGTAGCTGTAGGATGTGGGACTGGATGTCCATGATTGCTGATAGAAGGTTGACGTGTGGAATGCCTTTGAAAAGGTCGGATATATGCTTAGTCTGTGGTCTGGTGATTCCAACCCAGGATTTTTTAGTTATAAGTAAAACCTTGTATCCGCCAAAATACCTATTCACAAAGTCTATGGAAGTTTGATTCATCATAGCTGGAAACAAAACGTCAATAGATGTAATTACATTGTGCCTGTGTGGTATCTAGTCTCATGTCAACTTGTCACACAAACTAGAAGTATCTGAAAGGAAGGAAACTTAATTGAGAAAAGGCCTCCATAAGATTCAGCTGTAAGGCATTTTCTTAATTAGTGACTGATGGGGGACAGCCAAGCCCATGGTGGATGGTGGCATCTCTGGATTGATGGTCCTGGGTTCTATAAGAAAGCAGGTTGAGCAAGCTATAGGAAGCAAGTCAGTAAGCAGCATCCACCATGGCTTCTCCATCAGCTCCTGCCTCTAGAATCCTGCTGTTTCAGTACTTCCTGTCCTGACATCCTTCAGTGATGCCCAGCAGTATGGGAGTATGAGCCAAATAAACCCTTTTCTCCCCAACTTGCTTTTTGGCCATGGTGTTTCATCACAACAATAGAAACCCTAATGAAAACAGCCTGTATTTATGCTGTAATACCACCTAAGCAGTACAACTAAATTCATCTATGCACAATACAAATGAATTCCAGCCAGGGCGCTGAGTGAAAGGTACCAGGCACAAAGCAAACCATGCTTAAGATTCAATTTAGCTGGTGTGTTAGTTAGGATTTCTATCGCTTTGATGAGGCACCATAACCACAACAACTCTTATAAAAGAAAGCATTTCACTGGTGCTGGCATACAGTTTCAGAGGTTTACTCCATTATTGTCATGGCAGGAAGCATGGTGGTATGCAGACATGATGCTGGAGAGGCAGCAGAGATTTCTATATCTGGATCTTCAGGCAGCAGAAAGAGAGAATGAGCCACTAAGACCTGACTTGAGCTTCTGAGACCTCGAAGCCTATCACACTTTTTCCAACAAGGCCACACCTACTCTAACAATGCCACACCTCCAATATTGCTGCTCCCTATGAGTCTATGGGGGTCATTTTTATTTAAACTACCACAGCTGGCTTTCCAGACTAAAATAATACAATCAACACTAATCTATAGAGCTGTATAGCTTATCAGCAAAGACTGTGAGGAATAACGTTCTGATGGAGATTAACAGGGTTCTGAGTGTATATTCTGTGACGAGGAAACCTGTTGGATTGGTAGGCACACAGTTAATGGGTTTGTTTTTATAAATCATCCGCTTATAGATTCACTTAGAAATGCTTATACTCTATCATATGCAGTAATGAAAATCAGATGTCTAAAATGAACAGAATGTTTCAGACTAAAGGGATATCAATGCACAGAGCAGGATTCCAGCAGCTGTCAATCAAGTGTCAGACCATAACACCCCAGGAAATGTCAGGAAGGACAGATGTAATGAGGCTCGGGTTAACACATTATCCAGAGAGAGGGTTAGTATTTTCACTTTATGTTGTAAATTTCAATCCCCTCAGAAACAGTCATAGAACAATAAAAAGGTCCATTGGGATAAATATTAAACCAACCTCACAGACTGTTTTTTGTCTTGTAGATAAACTCACCATTGTGCACCATCCAAGTGGTAAGTGTTAAGTATTAAATTAAGGATTTAAACTATAATGAAGTACACATTCGATGTTTATAATTGATATAACCCCAGCAGTTTTATGTTGGTCTATACTTTGTAGAGATTGCATGTTTATGTGCAGAACCACCTGGCATCAAATATAAAAGTGCGGTGCCTCTACAGCAGCAAGGTGCATCCCATCATAACAGAGGAAAGGGACATGGTGATTTGGCCTGTTGTGCCCTTTGGCACCTAATTCAAGCTCTTGGTCTTCATATGTTTTTGGTTTTTTATTTAGTATACAATATTTTCAAACATGATTTGTCTTTGCTGATCTTTCTCCCCTCTCTTCTGCCCTACCATACTGTGCCCCTTACGTACCGTCACCCTCAGCAGCCTCCTTCCCAGTTTCATAACACATTTGTTCAATTGCTCTCTCTCCCCTTCTCAACACCTCCTTTCCCCCTCCCATGATCCCTTATCTCATTGCACAGCCTATATATGTATGTACACACAGAAACATTAAGAGCCAGGATCAGCATAGGAAAGACAGCACACACAGTTTTCCCTTGGGTTCCTGGGGGTGGGAGTTTCATTCTAGAGCACCTCACTTCTTTAGTTCTTTTTATTTCTACCAGTGATTTGGTTTGTTTGATTTGGTCTTGTTTTATTTTTTTAAGATATTGTGAATTAAATGTTTTCTCCAAATTCCTTTCTTGGAAAGTTTATTTTATATATAAATACACACACACACACACACACATATATATGAAAAATGATGGCTTCTATTTGTTGGTTTTGAAGCCTGAAACATTGTGCCATGTGTTTATTAGATCTCAGAGGACCCTGCTGGAGTTTGTCTTTTAGAGAATCATGTTGTGATTAGGAATAATTTAACTTCTTTTACAGCTTTATCTTGTCTTGGTGGTTTTGAACACTATATTGAAAAAGAGTGGATTGATTACCCTTGTCATCGCCAAGATTTTAGGAAAAAAAATCTTTCAAATTGTGCATATTTAGTATAAAATTGACTATAGCTTTTTATATATATAGTCTTTATTAATTTGAAGTATGTTATTGTTATTTCTAATTTCTCCAGGTCTTTGTAAAAATGCCTTTTCTGCCGCTTTTGAGACGATCATGTGGCTTCTATCCTCATTTTAATTAGACTATATAATATGCTTGGTGATTTGCATGTGGACGACCAGACTAAAAGTGTAACTCACTTGGTCATGGTGTTTGATCTTGTTAATATGTTTTTCAATTTTGTTAAGAGTTTTCCATATATAATTCATCAAGGAAATAGTCTGAAGTTCTCTTTTTATTATGTTGTGTCCCATTCTGGCTTCATAGAATAAGTATGAAATGTTGCCTTCCCTTTGTATTTCTTGGAATATTTTGAGACATATTAGTGTTAAATTCTCCTCTTCCTGGGCTTTTCTTTGTGGAGATTTTTAGTTTTATCAACCTTGCTCATGTTTTCACAGAACCAACTCTTCCATATCTGTGGAATATCCATTTAGTCTATTTTGTTAACTTTCACTCCGATCTTTATTCTTGTCATCTACTGGGCTTAGGTTTGGCTTGTTATTCAAGAGTCTTCTGGTACACCATTAGGTTATTTGAGATTTCTCTTACAGTTTTAAGCTGTAAACTTTTCTGTAGAGCTGCCTTAGCTGAATCTAGAGGATCTGGTAGGGTGTGCTACTGGTTTTTGTTGTTATTCCTGGGTTTTAGTATCCTGCTACTCATTCCAAATTACATTATTTAGTCTCTGAATGTCTGTTGTTTCTGAGGTTTCTCTTGCTGTTTGTTTATATTTTTATTTCATTGTGATCTGATAAATGCAAGGAAAGGAATTGTCCCAAGGAGGGCTTTTTGTATTTAATAAGGATTACTTTGTATCATATAATGCAGCCAACATATTTGTATCATTAGAATGGAGTAGTGAAGTCTCCCGCTAGTATTGTGCTGCCACATATGTGGTCTTCTATGTCTTTTAGTGTTTATTGTATAACATGCCAATATGCAGTTCACACATATTTACAGTCGCTGTGTCTACCTAGTGAATGTTCTCTTAGTTAATATGGAAGGTCTCTATCTCTCCTGACTAGTTTTGCTCGGATGTCTTCTTTAGCAAGCATAATAATTGCTATGCTTGCTTCTTGTGGCAGTTTGATTAGTAGGTTGAGTTTCATCCTTTCGGACTCAGTTTTGGATGCCCTTGATAGCTAAGTGCATCTTTTTTATTGATTTTTATTGAGCTCTACATTTTTCTCTGCTCCCCTCCCCGTCGCTCCCCTCCCCTTCAAATCTCTACCAAGGTCCCCATGCTCCCAATTTACTCAAGAGATCTTTTCTTTTTCTATTTAACATGTGGATTAGATCTATGTATGTCTCTCTTAGGGTCCTCATTGTTGTCTAGGTTCTCTGGGATTGTGATTTGCGGGCTGGTTTGCTAAGTGCATTTTTTGAGATAACAGATGGTTGAATCTTGTCTTTAAATGCAAACAGTTAGCTAGTGACATGTTAGAAATTGAGACATTTTTCATTTAAAGTTATTGTTGAGAGGGGCTTGCTCTTTTGCTATTCTTTTGGTTAGATTGGAGTCTTGTTTTTCCTCCTATTGTGTTAGTATTGGGGGTCTGCTGGTTAGCTATGTTACACAGCATTGATCCCTTACCACCTCATCTTTGTGTATTCTTCTCATGGCATGAACTCTTTCCTGTCTTCACATGGACGAATCAGACTGTTTTCTCATATGTAAAATGTAACTGAAAAATGTACGTGGGAATTCGTTATAAAGAATGATAATGACTTATGGAACTGGAGTCTGATAGTTGGTGATGGAAGTCATTGATAGGGAAAATTAAATTTGTGCTCCACGAACCAAGTGTTTCATATGAATGTAATGAAAAGAGGAATATTTGAAAAATGTTGGGAGGGAAAAGAAGAGTTAGAAGCCAGATAGAGACCTATTGAACAACCAGTCGAAACCGGTAACTGCAAGAGGGATAAGCAATTGGAGTACAGTGTATGGCTCAATGAAAATGGGGGGTCACATGGTAACATTTGGGGAGCAGTGTAGTTGCCAGTGGGGAGCCTAGAATACTGTGATTTGCAAATAATTAGTTCTGACAAATGGTGAAAAAAAATAAAAGGGTTTTAATTAAATAGAGGTTGTTAATACTAGGGTTTGAAATTTTATGTCTAAACAGAACTGACTTCTCAATGTACTCCTTAATATACTATATGAATATAATGTTCAGTTTATCTAGTACACTTGTAATATGTCCTTGTTACCAATTTAATTTCTATTTACTCATATTCCATGTTTCATATTATTTTCATGATAAATAAATGAATTATTATTTTATTAAGTGAAGAAATAATCAAAGTCTATATTTATAGGTAATACTGCCCACAATGATATATTGTACAGTAGTCCCTTCAACAATAAGGTAAGTTCTGTTCATTTTAATCTTTTTTAATACAAAGGAAGACTTTCTCTGCTGAGGAATATAAATTTTTCCCATCTTATCTATTCTTTGAGCCCATGAATCAGAAAAACTAGATAATCATTATATTTAAAACCCATGAGAAGTGTTGGGCAGTGGTACCATACATCTTTAGTCCCAGCACTGGGAAGCAGAGGCACAAGGATCTCTGTGAGTTTGAGGCCAGTCTGGTCTATGGAGCTAGTTCCAGGATGGCCAGGAATACACAGAAAACCTGTCTCAAAAAAATCCATGAGTAGAAACTTAAGAAAATTTATTATTTAGAAAAAATAAAGATGGAATTCTTAGATGGAAAAAAAACAAGTATAGCTGGATTCAATGTGTCCATAAAAAATAAATGTTAAAGGAATTGTGAGCACATCAATTTTAACAATAAAAATCTAATGAGAATTTTATTCAGGAAGTGTAGTCATTATGGTCAGTGTATAGGAAATATATAGCCCCAAAGTATTGATTGTGCAAATATGTAGCATTTCACATCAACGATAAGAAAATGCTAAGAGAATAAGAAGATCATTAAGACAGAAAAGATTAACTGAAAATCAAGACACTTCAAGACATCATAGTTAGTGTCCTGACCACAAATACTTTATGAAAACCACATTATTTCATCTTCCTGCTCATGTGACATGGAAAGTGTGTGCTGTTATCAAGAGTGACGTTGCTTTTTAATTTCTTGCTAAAATAAAGGATTAAAAGTCATTGGCAAGTTCCTAATGAAATCATTTTAATTTTTCAAAGTTGTAGTAACCCTTTCAGTTTCCCTGTTTCAGATAAGGAATATTTTTATCATAAAAGTCCTTCATGCTTCAAGAATAACTTAAAGTGCTTGCATTTCTGGATTTCGTGACCCACTGTAGAGTATGCTATAGGCTCTCTGCTCATTGGAGGGCAGAATTGCAGACCACACTGAGGCACAAGAGTTATAAAAACACTTTGTCACCAGTCAGTGCTGGCGCATGCCTTTAATCCCAGGATTTTTGGGATGGATTTCTATGAGTTCAAGGGCTAACCTCGTCTAATGAGCAAGTTCCAGGATAACCAAGGCTACATAGAGAAACCCTGTCTCAAAAAAAAAAAAACTGTATCAAACAAAGATCCTTATTCAATATCTGAAGGACAGAAAATAAGATATATTCACACACTTTAAGGCTATACTTTATATTTTAAGTATATTTAATTTAAAGTATATTTAAAATATAAAGTCTTTAAGACTTGAGAAATTTTGCATAAGTGTAAGTTTCCATTGCTTTGCTGTTTCCCCTCAAAGCTGAAGCAAACGTTGAGCCAGGTATGATGTATTGGACTCTAATCCCAGCATTGGGGAAGCCAAGGGAGGAAGGGAGCAAGTCCAAGGTCAGCCTAGAGGACACAGAGAGATCCTGCATCTGAAGAAATCAAACCCTAAGACTGCAGTGGAGTCGAGCTTCACTGTGACTATTTCCCTTTATGATAGAGAACTGTCTAAAAGTTACCTTACAGAGCTGGGTTTTTTCCCAAGAATGAAAGGCAACTATGCTTTATAATGTTTCCTTTTGAACCTTAAAATGGAAAAGTCTTAGCTCTGTTCATTTTTTTTATTATTAATTTCTAGTTTCCTGCTCGACTCCAAGTTGAAAAGGAATTTGGATTCTCCTGCAAGAAAGATCATTAAAGAAGGTAAAATGGTAGTTGTCTCTTAGGAAACCTAAAAAGGCCATGTCACAGATTTCAATCAATCATTTAAGGGGTCTTTAAGTATTTCATTGTCTTCTCTTGAAGCATAAAGAAGCTTGCTCTTTTTCCAAACTAAAGGAAAATGTTTCTTCGACAGATTTATAGATGTAATTTTCAGCTCAAAGGTAAATATGCATTGATGAATCATCATCCCTAATCCATTGCCTGTGATGTGGTCTTATTTTCAGATTAATATCTTTAAGCTCAAGAACTGGCAAACATTCTGATATCTGGACGAAGCAAGGCTGCTGTGGAGTGCCTGATCTCTAGGACTGATCTCCATGTGGAAGAGCACAGAATGTGCCTTTGGATTCCAGACTATGTTATCATCACAATTTATTAGGACTTAATGGAGACTGATAGCATGTTCTGAAAATCCATTCATTTTGTCACTGAAGCACCTAGTTTTTCTGTCTTGAAAACTAAAGACAAAAAAAAAAACAGAAAAGTTAAATGCAGTCTGGCAAAATTAAGGAGCCAAACTATATCGATTATTCTTCCTACTCTTTGTCCCCTTCAACTAAAAGCTGATTTTATATTTGCCTTTTAAATGACAGTCAACTTCCCACCTTTCTCACATTTAGAGCTTAGTGTTCTTGTTGCATCGTATTTCCAGACAGCTTCTATTGTTTACTGCCAGTGTGCATGTGCCTTTGAAATGCACTTTTATTTACATTTTCCTCTGTTGATGATGGTTTGCTTTTTCAGTGCTAACCAAGCACACTGCCACTGAGCCATTCTTCAGCCCTCTACGTTGTTTTCTGAAGTCATATCAATGTTACCAATTAATGGTGTGCTGCCTGCTATTTCAGAACAGACATCACACATTGGTTGTGTTGTTCATCCTGTCCTCTTCTAGAAAGACATTTTCCCATACCCCTGTCCCTGAGTCCTTACTAAATGTCTTTCTCTCAAATTAAAAAAACATTTTTACAGCATGTGTTGTTTCTTATTAAGAGCCAGGAGACACCGTCCACCTGTTCCTCAGAAGTGGTCATCAGCTCAGACTGGGGTGCAGGTTAACCAGACCCTGATCCTCGTGCTGTGCACACTGAATGCTTACAACTACTGCTGATTCTCTAATTTATTGGGATTAACAACTAAATTTTCCTGTCTGTCACCTTAATTACCAAACAAAGTGTAGCTGATTTCAGGAGATGGAAATGATGTAAGAAAATAAATACAAATGATTGCTTTTCTAGTTTCCAAACAGTGAAATCTAAAACATTTCGAAATCGTTTATAGAAGTTCAATCAACTAATAGAAGGTGCTTTTGATTATGACATTTTAGGAAATCAATTCAGAAACGGAAGATGTTGCACACACATTTCTATAGGTCGTCTTTGTCTCTGTAGGGTGTCTCAGCCAAAGATTTAGGGAAAACAATAGAAAATATTGATATATTTTCCAGATCCACTAAATTTGAACAACTATATCATCTTTACACAAGATCTCCCACAACAATCTATGGCCAAAGCCCACAGTTAAATCACTGGCTTTATTCTTATTTAAAATGTGAAATTTAATGAAGTATAAAGTGGCAACTTTGATATTTATAACACATTAATTTACTTCTCTGAAGTTCAGTTATATGCCAGAGAGAAAGCCTGGATTTTACTTGAGTATTAATGACAAAAGTTAATGTTAGACACTCTTAAGTACTACACTGGCATAAACTAAAGATAACCAAAGTGGCATCTTTTCATATGCTCTGTGGCATTTGAAACATGACTTGTTCATCAAGACAAAGACACATAGCAGAGGAAAGTTGGAAATAACTGCCCTTCTCCATAAAGTCCCTTTTCTATGCCTCCTGTCCTTGACCCAGCAGGGTTTGTCCAGTATGAAGATAGTTAGAGAAGGTTGGAGAGAAGGGAGTGATGAATTGTCTTCTTCCCACATGTTGCATGAACATAACAGATAAAAACTAAGACAAGATGAAGGAGGTGGAAGTATATACTAAAGTCTGGATGTATAAGTTTGTACTCTCACCAGCAATGAAGGAGTATTTGCCTTGCCCTACATCCTCTCCAGCAGAAGCTGTCACTTGTGTTTTTGATCTCAGCCATTCTGGCAGGTATTAGATGGAATCTCAGAGTTGTTTTGATTTGCATTTCCTTGATGGCTAAGGATGTTGAACATTTCATTAAGTGCTTCTCAGACATTTGAGATCCCTCTGTTGAGGGTTCTCTGTTTAGATCTGTACCCCATTTTTAATCCGATTATTTGGTTTGTTGATGTTTAGTTTCTTGAGTTTTTTATATATTTTGGCTTCAACTGAACTAATCTAGGACCTTTGCACATGTTACAGTTGGGTAGCTTAATATTCTTGTGGGACTTCTTGTGGAACAGGAGCTGTCGCTGACTCTTTTCGCCTGCTTTTCGGACCCTTTTCCTCATTCTGGGTTGCCTAATCCAGCCTTAATATAAGGGAGGTGCCTAGGCTTACAGCAACTTAGTATATCATGGTTGGCTGTTATACATAGGGGGGCCTGCGCTTATCTGAAGACAAAGGAGGAGTGGGCTGAGGAGAGAGGAGGGTCTGGGAAGAGAGAAGGGAGGGAGGAAAAACTGATAAGGCTTGAAAATTAATTAATTAATTAATTTTAAAAGTAGGGATGATCTGACTGAGAGGATAAAGAGTACACTGGATGCTGTAAATTAAGTTCAGTGAATCTTTCCACATAGTGGAGGAGGAACAGAGTTTGTTTTAAAAAAAAATGCAATCAAGCCATATATTCTTGAAATCAGCACTTCCCTCCACTATCCTGAGATGGAAATGACACTTGATAAGACAAATAAAAATGTTTTAAAAGAGCAAGTAAAGTGGATGGGGTGCAGTCCCCTTAGGATATAGGTGGCAAGATATAGGAAAATCTAACAATAGGGTTCCGTGCTTGCTGTTGTGGCCACACCAAATAGCTTCAGTTGCTTATGAAGGTGCAAGAGAGGTGGAGAGAGGAAGTGGGTGTGATCAAAGAAAAGTGCATGTGTGAATCCATCAGACTTCCAGCTACAAGAAGGTTCATCAAAGTGATGTCACTGCACAAGAATGGGGACCTAAGTCCAGGTCCCATAGGAAAAGTTGGGTATGGTAGCGCTCACTGGTACAGCAGGGAGAGGAGGACCTTGGAGACTGCTGGCCAGCTAGTCTTACCAGTTTGTTGAGCTCCCACTTCAGCAAGAATCCCTGATCCAGAAAATAAGGTAGAGCATTACAGAGGAAGACACCTGACATTGACCTCTGACTGCACACACACACACAGGCCCTGCACACATACACACCTCCACACACAGGCAATAAATAAATCAAATACAATGAAACCCATGACGCTGGACAACTTACATATGAGGAGTTTTAAAAAGAATCTTCTCCAAGCCTATTATGATGGTTAATCTTTTCCTACGTTTCTTTTAGTTGGAATAAAGCACGTACTGCTGAGGATGTCCAGTGCTCTGATAACTGCTCATGTTTATAGACACCAGTGTGGTCACCTCTGCGACTACACACAGATCACTTCTATCACTCCAGAACCTTCTGTCATGTCCCCTCGTTTGTTACCTTACCTAAGCTGAACATTATCTTCTAGTTTTTATTAAATCTGTTCTTCAACACTTTATGCATATATAATGTGCTCTGCTTACACTTACCCTCAACCTTCGCCCATCTCTCCTCTCTCTTTCCCATAAAGCCCTTTCTCACACCCACATCATTTTGCTTTGTTTTGCTTTGTTACTCACTAGCTTTAACAAGGGCCATCTCTGTGACCAGAGGTTTAGAACTCTCCATTAGATCCTAGTGGACCTACTTACAAGTGCACAATTGAAGACTGTGAACGCTCCTTCCTAAAAATCCAGCAGTGGCTAATAGCTTAGAAGAGAAAGGTACATCCCCAGGAGTCTGCCCCATTTCACGCCATGCTCACTCTTATGAAAACAAGTGTCTCACCACAGCTGCTATGAAACCATTTTAACAAGTGCTGTGTCATGCACAGAAGACAGCATTTTTACTGCTCTTAATCTCACCCTTATATTCTTTCTGTCTTCTGTCCCACAATGCTCGCGGAGTCTTAGAAGGAAAGGTATTAATGTCTTGTTTGGGGCTTAGCTGTTAATGTGACATGTAATTTTGTTTGTCAATTTGTTTGGCTTGAGAGATGCCTAGGAGATTAGTAAAAATACATCTGTGGGTATGCCTGGAACATGATCATGATGACTCTGACCTTGTCTATGGTTGAATCCACTGAGTAGACTATCAACATGAGTGATAGACTATGGACTATGGGGCCTGGCTTTAGTGTGATACTGAAGACATTCATTTAATATAATCCTCTGATTATATTAAATGAGGCGAGTAACTTGATTTTTCTCTAGCACAGCTGCTATCATGGTGTTCTGCCTCATCATGGGTCCAGACACAGTAACAGTGGTCATGTAGCCTCCAAACGTGTCAGCCAGTAACCCCTTCCTTCTTTATCTTGATTCTCTTACATACTTTTCACAGCAAAAAGAGTGACCTCCATCCTGATCTTCTCAGGCAGACCTCTCCTAATGTGTATGTCGAATGTTCTTTCCCTCCCTGTTTTTGCTTCTAGCATATATCACTGTCTCGCTGTCTATTATTATTTCTTACTGTCTGTCCCCATCACAAAAATATAGCTTCATGTTTTTTGCTATTTTTGCCTCTATACTTAAATTGGTGAATGCATGAAGAAACAAAATGTATGGATTGATAAAAACAGTGAACAAAAATATTCTTATCATTATAACCATAAATTTTTAAAATTAAAATATATGCAATATGATTTTAGTAGTGCCTTAACTATAATAGAAGAGTAACTCTATGTAAATATTTGACAAAGGGGTTTTAGATATTAATTAATCCACCTAACTATTCAGTAGATGATTTTGTGGTAGACATTTCTGTGTGCTTCACTGTTATTTAGGTGAAAGAAACAGCTGTTAAAAAAATGAGCATACCAGTGTCCCAAATGCTAATACCTACTATAGCAAAATTAAAACGAGAAAATATAGGAAAGCAAGAAAATGTAGCACTCAACCTAACCTCATTAGGCAACAAATGTAGACTGTTATGTGTGACATATAACGCATATGTTATGTGTGACATATAACAGATATAACACATTATGGTATGAACATCTAATAAGTCTATGACAGCCTGGAAAATTGGTAGAAAACTAGGGATATTTATCTACTAGAAAAAAAATGGACAAAATGGAAAAGAAGTGTAATCTTTAACAGAAGACACTAAGAATTTTTGGAGATATACATATTGCTGATGCTGTCTCCTGGCAGAGCCTCCAAGTTGCATAAAAGACTCTGTAGGTAGGCTGAAACTTTGAGCTGAGGATGTCTTTTCTTACATCACTGGGTATATGTTCAACTTCCCTATGTTTTCTTCTCTAAACTATCTAAATTTCTGAGCAGAAGAAAAGTACTCAAATCCTACTAAAGTAAACAGTTCTATAATATACCTTTCATTTATGTTTAAGGTCATCTTATAATGCCTATGTTTTGTATTTTAATATCAAGTTCTCTTTTCCATTCATTTTGTGGAATTTCAATTATTTTTTCAAGGACTTATGCAAATTAAAATCTCTATAGAAGTGAAATGACCACCCAACTTTTAAATGATTAATAGTTACCATTTGTAGATTATCTTCCTTCTATTTTCAGCAGCCAATAGTTAACTCATAAGGAAGGAAAGATCCAATCTAACTTGCTTAAGAATTTGGGGATTTATACTCAGAAATGATCTATGGACATGTGGTGACATTGCTGTTATGTCACCATGACCTGGTGAAACCTCCAGGACTGAAGCAGTCCGGGGTCATATTTTGCCTTGTCTAGGTTTCTCCTGCTCTTTTTCCACTGTTGCTGCAATCATTGCTTTTGAGAAATTTCTCTACCAGCTATAACAGTGGTTCCCGACCTTCCTAATTCTGACTTTTTAATATATTTCCTAATGTAGTAGTGACTTCCAACCAAAAATCATTTCATTGCCACTTCATAACTGTAATTTTGCTACTGTGAAGAATCATAATGTAAATATCTGATATGCAGGATATCTGATATGTGACCTCTGTGAATAGGTCGTTCAACCCTCAAAGTGGTTGTGAGCCACAGGTTGAGAACCACTGAGTTATAGTTTTGACCAAAAACAAGTAACACAATTTAACTCATCACCATATCATAAATTAAAAGGAAAAGTCATTCTTCAAGTGACTGTGATATGAATGATATGAATGAGGTCCCTAAGCTCAGCCAGTCAGAGCCTCCCTTCGGGACATATGAGCAAAACTTAAGGGAAAGGGAATCCCATGGGGCAACACAGGTCCAACTGGCTATTTTTGTGGATGACCTGGGAAAGAATTTTGGCTATTCAGTCCCCAGAAAATCCCTGTCTCCTATGTGCTTATTTAGGACATGTCAAGATAATTTCAGTTTGTGCTCCAACAATTTTGATTTCTAGGACCTGTGAAGGTGTTATTTTTGGAAAAAAGAAAAAAGGTTTTAAAGGGGGCATGGATAAAATGAGGCCATACTGGAGTAGGGCATTCCTATAATCCAGGATGTTGCCTGTCCTCATGGGAAGATGAGAGAGAAGCAAACAAACACCTCAACACCATGTAAAGACAGACAAGTGACCCCCAAACCATCACGGAAGTGCTGGAACTCAATGCCTGGGAAAGTCAAGGACTGATACAAGCTTCTAGAAGGAAGGATGATCCAGGAAGGATTCCCCTACAGGATGTTCAGAGGTAGCAAGACCCTAACAATGCTTGGATTTTAGATATCAGACTTTAGGATAATGAGAGGCCAATCAGCATCTGTTAGCATACAAATGAATAGAAAGCCCCCCACTACGTGCCCTAAAGTTCTAGGATCATCTTTTTATTCATCTTTATATCTAATTATCAACAAGATGCCCTAATACCATTGGCTTAACCTTTTTCTGAATATTACATATTTACAAACTAAGAAATAGACATGGCATAGCAACACCAACTTTTCAGAACATCTACGTTTTCATCATAATGAGGTCACAACTCTGAAGAGTATGTAAATCAAGAGAATATTCATAGCATTTTGTCAGCTCTAGTCATACTTGATGGATACATATAGAGAAATCAAAAATTCAATAAAGGAAGACTATTCAGATTAAAGACTCAATGAAATGGTTCAATAAGCTACTGTCCCTTCCAGGCACATATGTTGGATACTTGATCTACAGCTGGTGGGGCTTCTTGGCAGATTATGAAAACTCTGGGATATGGGGCCTAGCTGGAGGAAGGGAGTCCCAAGGAATGTACCTGGTCTTTGTTCTCTTCCTCTTTCTTTACTTCCTGTCAGCCATGAGATTAATGACTTCCGCCACTATACTAATGCAACCTTCATGATCTGACTCACCACTGGCCGGGAATCGTGGGAGCCCAGGACTATGGTGAAATCTATGAAACTTCAAGCAAAATAAATCTTTCCTGCCCTAAATTGTTGTCGCAGGTATTCTGTCACATCTATAATAGAGCTGAGTAACACAGCACAGTTTCCTTGTTAGCTGACCAGGCATCCATCAGTGTAGTTAAAGTGAACAATGATTAGATTTTTAGACTGCCTTCAGGTTCTGTTATATTTCATTTAGCAAAGTCAGATTTGACTGTGGGATATTTTGGAGGAAAAGTGTGTGCTGCGGGTATTTTGTTGGTCTTCTAATCTTCTACTGGGACTTTCATTACAAATTAACTCCTCGGTCGTTTCAATTTTTTTCACATTTATTTCTGGTACTGCCACTCAACTTAGCAACTGGGTAGAAGTAGCTAAAAACATCTCTGACTCTTATAGTAGAGTTGGCCGTAACAAATATTTATGCAGGAATACAGACTGATCCCACATATTTATTGGGGCATCTGGGATGTGTTTGTGGCAGAGGAGAGGAGAGGAAGGATTTTTATGTTGATAAACTAGAAATCTAAGACCAACACTTCCCATCTGGGATTGCTTTGATGAGAACGCTGGTTTACCCCTATCTATTAATTACTAAATTGCAATATCATCATGCAGTGATAATGATATCCATGATTTAAACTTTAAGCCAGTGAGAATAAACACTTTCATTTAAATGCGGCTGTATTTATTTACTATGACATTCAGCAAACTTCTAGAATTGATAGAGGAGAAACGCATTTATACATTTAGCCCATACAAGCACAAGGAAGTTACATAAACCCAACATAATTAAAGCAATTTATATAGGACATAAACTTCATGACATTTATAGTTAACTTGCAAGTAAAGGAGGCAACTAACAGAAATAACTTGTAGGGGAAAAAAAACACTTATGTGGTTTGCACAGTTCCAAAATCCCAGTCTTTAAATATGCACCATTCCACCACAGTGCCAAGAGGAGACTGGAGGACGACATAGAAAATATGGCCTCAATTTTGAGATTTGGTAAGAATGTAAAGCAAAGACATACTTTTTTACAGTGGCTGTTACCAAGAATCAGCTCGATGTTACCGGTACTATAATTTTATTAGCTCCATTATTAGTGAATACCATTTCAAATAAGCAGCCTCTTTGCATAGCTCTACTAAACAACTGTTATATACTACTTGTGATAGAAAAACTACCAGGTTCAAGAAATTCTCAAGCCTTCCCACTGTACAATCTAGCTTGTTAAATATGATATGGTGTGTTTTAATGCCAGTAGACAACTAAGTAGCAGACTGCATGGCTACCTGAGATCATAACCATAACAGAAATAACAAGCGCCACCTTTATGGACTAACACAAAACCCAGTTTATTCCTAATAACCAATCATCTGGATGAACCTTAGCACATTGTCCCATACTCCCAGCCCACTAACTAAGGAGATGTCCATCTGTGTGTGTCTGATGACGTCATATTCTAAACATGTTCTTGGCAGAATTGTTAGCATGAGCACAGACCCTAGCAGCAACTAAATACAAGTCTCTGAGAAGGAGATTCCCTCCTGTAGTGACAAGAACAAATGCTTGGCCAGCAGATTTAGTATTGGCCTGATTTAGAAAGGTGTGGAGAAAAAGCAACAGCAACTCAATAAATGATTCTGCACCCCTAGTCAGAGTTACCATCTGTACTTTGGAACCAAGTTTCAAGGCAGGTTTTGAGAAAGAGTGTTCTTTCTTGAACCATTTTTTAAAATTAAATTTTTTTGGTAATTTTATTCATGTAGCTAATGAATTCTGATAACTCTCTCCCACAACCTTCTGTTTCTCCCTTCCACACCAATCAGTACCCCTTCTTACTTCCTGTCCCTTTATCAGGTTCATAATTGTTGTTTTGTGACCCATTTAGTTTAAAGGGGAGCATTTCTCTGCCCATCAGAATGAGACTATCCATTGTGTGTGCAGTGGTTCACAACTGAAACCTATGGTTTCCCTTTCCATGGAACTGTAAAAAGTAGTGCAATAATGATGCCTAGGACTCCTTGAATCCTTCCTCTGTCCTTGCTCTATCCTTGCCTAGCTGGCAATGGGTCCATTCTTGGGCAAACGCATTACAGTCATTTTCAGTTGTTAAAGAGTTCTTGGTCACAATGACTGTGTATTGATGAAAAAAATGATGTTTGCCAGCCCTTCTTCCTATCTTCGAGATTTTACAATATTTCTATCCCTTCTTCTTCAGTGTTCCCTGCTACATAGGGTGAGGTATAAAAGTATTGTTTAGGGCTCGGAACCCAACCATCACTTATTCTCATCACCCTAAAGTGCCATAAGTCTCTGCATTTGTCACAGTTCACTGGAAAGCACAGCATCTCTGATTAAGACTGAGAACGGTTTTTGTCTGGCTATAAACATATGCTTAGAAGACAATTCAACACTATGTAAATTTAGCTAAACAACAGACTTAAGTTCCCTCACGGGCTTTGGGTTTTCAATATAAGGAATGAATTCTGCCCAATGGATTGGCCCTCAGCTTCAATCTCTGATTGGTTGGTTACCCCCATGACCATAGTGCCACTATCACATAAGTGAACAAGCATCTAGCCTGCAAGTCTTGTAGTTTACAGGGTTGACAACTCAGTGAGACCCTTGGTGCTTTTTCTCACCCATCAGTCTTTAAGGAGCCATCCAGCACTACTGAAAGCTACCCAGCCTGGAGAAAGCTTCTAGCTCGTTTCAGCTTGATTTCTCCATATCATGCAAACAAGATATGTGGTTTCTTCGGTAATGAGCCTTACCATGTGACCAAAACCCATAAGGATTTATTCAACACATGTCATTTGAGCTTTTGTTTAATAATCTATAGCTTCAAGAAGCATTTTCCAGCCATGAAGGATATTTTCCTTCCAAATCTGTTTGTTGGCTTTATTTGGTTATAAGATTAAAAGTTTCTATATGGTATTTTTTTCATACTCCCCTCTTTTTGGTTAATCCTTCCTCATTCCCTCCAGCTCCCTTTTCCTCCACCTTCTCCCCGTTTAAACCTTCCCACCCCTCTAACCTCTTTTTCTACTTACACCCTCACTACATGCACCATCCCCTCTGTCAAGACATCCTCCTCCCCAGTGCCTTCTGTGCCTGTGCTACCTCGCTCAACTCCAATACAAATTGGAAATTTAAATGACTATGATGTTCACAATGATTTATCTTAACCTATGAATTTTTATCCTTTGGAAGCAACCTCATCTCTCCAGATGAGAACAGCCAACTCTTTAAGGAAAAGAAAAGAGTCCAGTCAAATTAAGTGTCCTCAGATTGATTCTGAGATAAAGGGTAGAAGACCTGTCTCAAGTGCATAAGACACACAGTTCTAACCCTTGGTTAGAGCTCATTTGAAGCAGTTACATCAAAGTCACTTCCTTTAAACTTTGTTCTTCCTTTTCCTAGTACACAATTCTTAATCCCTAGAAAGAGGCCATGGTGATACTTGAACTACCTTCCCAATGCCTCCTCATAGTTTTTCAATTTCAGAGTGAAAACATTCTGTCCACATGAGCTCTAGCTGGAGGAAGGGAACAGAGCACAAGAGTCAGTTCAGGGCAACTTATTTCAGCCTTGCTCTCCAGGTTTTTTGATCTTCCATTTTTTAGCAGCAGATGAAACCTGTGGGTGTCTGCAGGCTGAGCAACCCCCTCAGGCATGTGGCCCAGGGTGTGCTCAGATGGAAAAGAGAGCCTGTGAGCCTTCCGACACTTCCTCCAGATGGGACCTGATTAGAGCTGGTGCATTCTATCATAAACTTTGGGAGGACAACCAACCTTCTTCCTACTCAGGACTCTCTCTTGCCTACCCAAGGTCCTTCCCAATAGGCTGGTGGCTTTACACATCCTAATAACTGACCTTTATTATAGAGATATGAAATGATTCACTCTTTGGCAAACAGTGTATGCATGACATACTCTGAGACAAAATTTTGAGAAATATATTATGGAAAATTATAAATAATACTTCTCTGCATAGCCTGAGCTGTGGGGCAGTGGCTAGTCACAATTCTCAGACAAATGACTTTAAATCACATATGGAAAAGACCACCTAAATGAGCCAAGTGATTTGGGTATATAAGCTGATTACAGAGCCATAAATAGATTAAGCTTAATGAAATATTTGCTAAAAACCCTCAGGCTTCAATATAGAAACAAAAGCAAACACCTGCTAACATGCTTGACAAAGGATGAAGTTGCCAGAATTCAAACAATAGTTACTGTAGTCGGAATTTTAGCCTCCCAATTCCAAACTTCACGTGTTGAAATCTCACTCCAAAGAAAAGAGCACTAACACACAGGAGTCTGGGAGTGATTTTTTGTTCAGAAGAACACAGCCATCATCAATGGGATCAGAAAGGCCCTTTGCCTATCCATCACAAGAGTAACACAGCAAGAGAGCTCAGCAGGAAAACCAGGACCCCATTAGACACTGAACCGACCTTGATCTTGGACTTTTTAACATCAAAAACCATGAGAAATAATTTTTTGTTGTTTATAAACCACTCTGATTATGGAATAGCATCATAGTTGTCTTAACCAGCACAGTCATCTTCGTATAAGAGAGACATGAGGAAAAACTGTTTAGATTGTTCCTTCCGTGGGGATGGCCAGTTCTGGGAAAAGTGATCAATAAACTTTGGAATCCACACAATCCCTCACACTGAAACCCGGCCTGCTCACTACTTCCAACCAAGACCTAAGCAGAGAGTGGGGGCTTCTCCCAGTGTGGGAACTTTGCTCTGAGAGTCCCGGAGCCGTGTTAAGCTCTCTAGGGTAGAGAAGCACTGAACTCCTCACCTCTCCGAACCTCCTCATATTTCCATCTCCTTTTTCCCTAGGGTCCAGGTGCACAGTACAGCCCAGACCCCCACCCCGCCGCCTTTGTTGTCACCAGACGTCCCTTCCAGTAAGTCTCCTGCTCTTCTCATTCTGTCACCTCCAGGAAGCCCTCAACTCTTGTTGACACATTCTAGAGCCCTTCTACCTCATCTTCCTGGAAGAAAAAAAAATAGCTACACATTTTTAAAATTAATATTGACTGAATAGCAAAATAATAATCATCTCCTCTATCTTCTACACCACAGAATACATAATTTCTAATTTTTAATTTCCTGCTCAAACTGTTGCTCCTCCTCCCAATAGAGGATCTCTTTCCTTGGCCTTTCTCCTGTATCCACACTCTGGCTTATAACAGGTCAAAGTCTCATTTATTCTGATGACATTGACATGAAAGTTACATTGGCAGGAAATGAGCAGGCTTCTAGCAGCTATAGCCATTTCCTAAGAACAAGTATTTAATTAACTCTAAACAGCCATATGTTGTGCTTTTCAAATCTTGAAAGGAAAGGTAAGTGTACATGTTGGAGCCAATTTCACCTACATAGCCTTGGCTTGGGAGGGCAGTAATGTTCCAACACAAGACACGTGATCCTAATGGTTGGCTGAGTCTACATTAAGACTCACCCACTATTGTTCGTTCACTCTGGAGCTCTTGGGAGGCAAATCTTCCTTTTTTAGCCATTTTCCAGGATCAACAGACTCCAGGGTTCCTGCCTCACTTACCTTCCTTCTTGCATCGCTCTTGGTGTGGAACTGTCCTCTGATATCACTTGCATGCACGTGTTTTCTCTGTGAACAGTGAATGGAGCGACAATTTGGACAGATGTGGAGGATGCATTTTCTTTAGAGGGCGGCATGGAGGCAGAGATGAAAAGCAAATGCCTGCTCCATGGTGAGCGCCCCCTGACTTTGAGAGCATGCATGCGGGATGTTCCCCAAGCCTCGCAGAAGCTGTGAGCAGGGACATGAAAGAGAGAGAAATGTGGCACTTGCTAGGAGTCTGCAAAGATCAGATGCCGTATGAGCCCCAGAGGAACCAGGATATGAAACTCATTTTGAGTTTTAAAATCAGCTTTTAACTTTTTGAGCTGAAATGAGAGTTTTTCTTCTTTCAAGCCCTAAAATTTCTAATTCCCATCTGCTCAGATATTTGCCTCCCTTGACAGAGCAACAAAGCCAGAGACGTGACCAATCTCTAAAGTACTGGGTTAAAAAATATGTACTGCTTCTTTTGAGTTTTTTTTTTTTTTTTGTAAGTCTGCATCTTAGAGAGAAAGAGCAGGGTGCTGCCCACTAAAGAGGGAGAAAAAGCTGTGTTTGCAGTTGGTAAGGCAAAGCCTGTTCCTCTGGAAGGTAAAATAGGAGGAGCATCAGTAATGAAGGGAGCAGCCTTCTGATAGATGTGAAGGGGCAGGAGGAAGGAAAAGCAACAACAAAATAAGGGTGCAAGGAAGGGAGGCAGAGAAAGAATGAAGCACAGGAATGGGAAACAAAACTTTAGCAAGTTATTTACACTACAACTCACAACGTAAGTGTGAGGTTCTAAGGAAAACTAAAACCATTGAAGAATAAGATTGGTCAAAGACCAAAGTGAGTCAAATGCCTTCCTCAAAGACAAACACAATGGACACTGTAACGGAATTAAAATAGCAGAAAAGTATGTGACTGTAAGAGCAAGAAGTTTGAAAAGTGGAAGCAGCTAGTAATCTCTTCATATTTTAACAACAAATAAGGAATAGGTATTATAGACCAATAGTAATTTTTATGATCTATTAGACAGGTAAATTTGGGTCAATGAACAACACGTAGATGAAGAATGCAACACCTCACTTGCAAGGATCACCATAAAAGCTTCTTACATGAATATTAACCAGGATAAGATGAGGGAAGAAGCCATTACTGGCTGTCACCTCTTCCCCCTGCTCCAAAGGCAGTTTCTGAAAGGTCTAGGTAAATGTATGAAGTATAATTAAACTTCAAAGAATGACTTTTTTTCTTATTTTCAAACACTGTGTTGGCAAATAAATCCTTAAGTCATTTCTCCATCTTCAAATGTCAATGAGAAAATTTGCTGCTACAGAAGTTAGCACAAAGGGGCTTAGGAACTGTTGGATACACTAACTCTTCTCCAGTCAGAGTGCAGCTAACTCACTTTGAAGATGGTAGAATGTCAGCAACTTTGAATCAACTTTCCAGGACTGCTTTGTAATGGAATCTTTTTGTGGCTCAGTCTTTGTACCTGTGATGTCCTTGCACAAATCCTGAAGAGAGAATTTAGATAAAATAAGGACAGAGGCAGCAGCTGAGGTCACACAAGTCAAAGCTACAAATCCAATAACCTGCAGGAGCAGGTTACAAATCCAGCAGCAACCCTGGGAGTCCACTGTTACAGCTGAGTTTGCGACCTTCAGATCAAGCTCTAGTGGAACCTAAAAACCAGGGAAAGTAAGTATCCTAAGCCCTGAAGCAAGGAACATTCTGAAGACTGAATCCTCAGAACTAGCCCAGAGCTATAAGTACCCACTTCCTTATTTCAAATCAGCTTTGGAGAAAAAAAAAGAGCTAAATACTTGTGATCTTTGCAATCACAGTCTGGCTAACAGCTATCTAAAAGATGTATTTCAGTGGGATCTGGGGTTGTACAGTTCCTTGGGGTAAAGCTTTTTCTTTGCTTACATGTGGGTTCCCTGGCCTGCACATCACCACATTCAGCAGGTTTATTTTCAAAATATGTCCTGTTTCACACTTTCTCTCTTGGACAAGTCAACGTTGACTACGACAAATCACGGATACAAAAAAAAAAAAAAAAAAAAAAAAAAAAAAAAAAAAAAAAACCATAACACCGTAAAGAATCAAAGAGCTTATTATTTGAGAAATACTGACAACAGAAGTATTCAAAAGTGCACAGGGAACAAGAAAACAAGAAAGGTTTTTGAGAAATTTCTGGACACTCTGAATGGGTAAGGACACTTACCAAACCCTGATGACCCGAGTTGGACTCCTGCAACCCTCATGACGCTGAAAAGAGAGAATCAATTCCTGCAAGTTGCCCTTTGACCTTCGCACACACATCTGCCGTGAGGGCATGCACAGACATGCAGAAGCAAATTAAAAAATAATAAGAAAAAGCTACAAACAGAATACTTAACACTACAAAATACTGCTAAAAATCAAGGGTGAGCTAGATTAGTGGGGATGTATCTGGTCATAGCCAGTTTATCCACAGATTCAAAGCAGTTCCTATCAAAGAAATTGTAGACATTTAAAAAATAGAAAATGAAAGAAATGAATTTAAAGGCAATGAAAACTAGTCCAAACAATATTTTTAAAGCAGAGCAAATGAGACCTTATGCTTCCTGATGTAAAGATTTACTACATGGCTCCACCTACCAAAACAGTGCGATGTTGATTGACGGACAGCGATACACACTAAAAGGATAAAATAAATCTCACAAAAATCAGTTCACACATACACAGTCAATGGATATTTGACAACAATGACGAGAATTTGGCTATGAAAAAAAGGGATATTTCTCTTTAGGGATGACTCAGAACAACTGAATAGCAACAAGACATATACATACACACACACATATTATATATATATTAGTTCACCAATTACCTTATTCCACACACAAGCATCGGCACAGGATACAGCACAGACCCAGCATGAAAATTAAACTACAAGATTTCTACATAAGCAGATAAGAAAAACTTTTTGATGATAGTCATAGATTTCTTAGGATGTAAAAAACAAAAACAAAAAGGATGATGGTATGCACTTTACCAAAAACCTAGAATTTCTCTTTAAAAACAGTATTAAAAAATAAAGACCTAAGCTGTAGCCTGAACTGGGTAAAATATTTAGAAAATAAATATTGTACTAGAAACATAACTCAAGTTTATAGAGAATACTTACAACTCAATAAGGAGGAAAACCATGATAAAAAGCAGCCGAAAATTTGAACAAACTTCACCAAAGACGTGATGTGTTAATAACCATGGGAGAGGATGGTCTTGTTACCGGTAGGGTTGGGATAGTGCAAAGGAAAGGTTCCAATGCACCAGTTCAAAGCTCCAGAGCAGCCACAACTCCTCTTCTGCTAAGCATGAATACCACTCACAGAAAGCAGTGCAACAGTTTGCTTATCAGGTAAACATACGCTTTAAATGACTTGACAAGTTTACTCCTAGATGTTTACCAGATAAAAATGAAAACATGTGTCTGCACGAATGCTAGTATATGAGAGCTCAGAACAGTTTACTTCTTACTCTTCAAAAATTTAGATGAAGGCTGGAGGGTGTGGCTCAGGGCTGCAGAGCTTGCCTGGCATGTACAAGGTCACGTGTTAGACTACCACCACTGTCAGAAAAACGTCAAAACCACCTAACTACCTATCGCTGGTAAAGACACGAGCCAAGAGCGCTAGCCTATGATGTGGAACACAATTCAGCCATAAAAAGGAATGAATTACCAATATGGGTAACGACAAACTGGATCCCTGAGATACTGCAGTAAGTGAAAGCGGATGTGAAATGCATTCGTGCATTTGTATAATATTCTAGAAAAAAAGCTAAAATGAGAGAACAGAAACAGTTGTTAGTAGCTAATGACTGGAGGGTAGAGGGAAGAGACCAGCTGTAAGAAGCTGTAAGAGAACTTACAGAGATGAGAAAATTGTTCTGTATCTTATTTCCCATAGATATGTAAATGTACACATTCACTAATACTCACCAAATTATACAAAGTGATTAATTTATTACGTTGCATTATTCTTCCACACATAGCATGAAAACTAGAATATCAAAATGTTTTCCAGAAGCTGCTGTTAAATTATTATGGATGAATACATCTGGTTTCAACAGTCTTCAAAGATAATGGTTTCTGTTGGACATTTTGTCTCAAAAAATTAGAAGAAAATTATTTCACTTTCGGTTATGACAATTAAAAGAATAAAAGCTGCAGTTAAAATTAACCTCTAGTCCAGACATCAGGAATGCATATGTATCCAAGGACAAGGTCAATAATTTAATGAGCAGAATAAGCTAAAAAAAAAAAAAAGAAAAAAGAAAAGAAAAAAAAGAAAGATAGGGGAAAAACAGTGTTGCTGGGTGATACCAGCAATCAGCTCAAACTCTAACAATGTGGGAAATGTTGGCCTCCAGGGAGGGGGTGAAGGGCAGGAATAACTTTGCCATTGTTTTTTCAAAAATTTGAAAAGCCATGAAGTACAATTTCACATGCAAGATCTACCAGGTTAACTCTGTTTCAGATTTTTTCTGAAATTCAACATGCAGGATACCAAGTACAGGCATTTTCATTAGAGTACGAGATGCAACCTGCAGCCTGAGGTCTCTGCCAGCAGTGAAAGAAAATCAAGACAGCTCTTTGTTCCCTTGAGAAGTTCGTGTCCATATCTGGGAGTAGACAATTGCCATTTTTTAAGTATCTCTCTTTAAAAAAATGAGAAAAAATGAAAAACAAAAATACAAAAAAATCTTCTTGCTTAAATCTAAAGCAAAAGTAAAAATACAAAAGAAAAGTACACAGAAAAACATAAAAATGGGTTAAACATTAAAAAAGGATTGTGAGAGCTGGAAGGGTCAAGGGCACCACAAGAAAACTCACAGAATCAACTAAACTGGGCTCACAGAGACTGAACTGACAATCAGGGAGCCTGCATGGGTCTGACCTAGGTCCTCTGCATGTATGTTACAGTTGAGGAGCTTGGTGTTCTTGTGGGACGCTTAACAGTGGAAGTGGGGGTTGTCTCTGACTCTTTTTTCTGCTTTTGGGACCCTTTTTCTACTACAGAGTTGCTTGATCTAGTCTGAATATGAGGAGATGTGCCTGGTCTTACTGCAGCTCGATATGCCATGTTTGCTTATATCCAAGAGGCCTGCTCTTTTTTGAAGGAAACAAAAGAAGGAGTGGATCTGGGAGCAGAACGGAGTGGGAGGGACAAGGAGAAGAAGAGGGAAAAGAAACTGTAGTTGGTATGTAATATATGAGAGGAGAATAAATTTTAGAAGTATGTAAACAAATGTCAGCAAAGCTTAAAACGTGATGAAAACTATAGATATAATACATAGAAATAAAATTAATAAATAATATACTGATATAGTATCAATTTCTATTTATTAAAGATGATAAGAGAAAACCAGGAAGCAGCAACATGAAAGCAGCAAACTGAATAGCTATGAAAGTTGTTATGTTATAGCTTTATTAACGTCACATAATTAATGTATCTCAAAATCAACGCAAAAGAAACACCGTATTCTAAAAGTCTCATTTCAAACAATGCTAGAAGTTACAAAGTGTTCAAAATTAAAAATGTAAAAGTATTGTCAGTAAAGAACTTTGTTCCCTGATATTATAAAATAATAACAAAAACTAAAGCACTCTTGGGCCTATAATAATAAGATAACTACAGAAAAACTAAAATATCAAGTCACAAAACAATGCATGCAAGAGAAACAAGCTATGGCCAGTGTTCTTGGTTCCCCACTAGCACCCAATGACTTGATGCTATTGCAATCAAGATGGTGGTCCCACCTGGAAGCTTCATTCCTCCTGGCTGGTTTTCATAGGGCAGGGCATTGTTAGGCATGCTCACAATAAAGAAAATTAATCCTCGCTCTTACCCAGCTAGGGACTATGGGGGTTATACTAATAACTGACCTGGCCAAACACTTTACCGTTGCAGCAGTGACATGGCTACCATGGGAGTAACCAACTGTATTCTGACTGGCACTGAGGCCAATTTCAAAAGATTAAACCCATACCTGGCACCATTATCAAGCCAGTAACCTGTGGCTGGGTAGGTAATGGGCCCTCAGGGGAAACTACTATCGTTAATCTGCCTAATAGACATAATATTAAACTGACTCTTCATGTCATATCATTATACCCATAGATTATTGCGTCTATCAGCTCTTGTGGTAGTAGCCACTATTTTAAGTAGATGGTGATTAACATAAAGACACGCAGCTGGTCAAGGTGCAGAGCATAAGAGACTTTGGAATGCTTGGTCCCGTACAGAACATCTATATCATACCACTTCCTTCCAAGATTCAAGGATCATTGCAGAAGAGGGGCAGAAAGATTCTAAGACCCAGAGATGACTACAAAGAAACAGTTTTAAGGATACAGGAAGACAGTTGCACATGCTGAATTCTCAGCGATTGTAACAGAATCCATGAGACCTACCCAGATCAAGCCAGACCAAATCCCAACATGGAGAAGGGAGGTGGGAGAGAACTCCACTGCTAGCTAAAGAGCTATTGACATCTGATAATGTCTGAAAGAAGGAGAACAAGCTTTCCTTAAGAGTGTGACCCCTGGGAGATGGACCACACTCCTGTGTAAGGCCACGCATCCTTAGCAAGGCAGCACGAAATGGGGTTAGAAAGAAATAAAGAAGATACAAAGCTGGGTTGGAAAAGAAGTAGGAAGTAGATATGGATGGAGTTAGGGGAGTGGATGAATATGATCAAATAAAATTGGATTTCCAAAAAACTGATAACAATGAGAAAATAAATAGTAATGGTAATAAAATGAAAACTTAAAAGCAGAATTTTCTTTAAATAAAAGTACAGACAAAATAAAAATATAACTGTAATGTGACTGCTCTGTCGATATCTTTAAAGTATAAAGAAACTTAAGTTTGAAAAGAAAATGAAAAGCTCCAATCACATATATCTAAACCATTAAAGGAAGTTGGTACGTAAAGGAATTACATTTAGCAAGAAGACCGGGATAGAATAAAATATTTAAACAAAGATACCAAAATCAGGGGCCTCAAAACATTTTTCTCATAAAAATGCACACTTCATGTCAAAAAAGAGACACAAAAACTCTAAACTATAGTTATGTGTTGACCCAGAACTATGAGTGTTTAACATTGTTCAACTTGAACGCATCGCTATGCCTACGCCCTTTAATAACCTCCTAGATGAAAACTGTCCACTCTGTAGAGTAAGAACCAGTTTACAAACAAAAGCTAACATCTTGTGAGCTAACTGACCAGAGCTTCAAGTGCAGCCGTTCCAGCTTTTGTTCCACACCTGAATACACTGTGGATGTTTCTAATTATATCAAAGCAGCATGCAGAAACTCATTCATCAAACACCAACTTACACGAGCAGAACCTCAGAAATAACAGCTTGCTAAATAAATAAACAGGCATCTGGTTGGTGTATTCATACTGAAAATTGTGGTTGAAAGGATTATGTAAATATATTATAATATTAAATATAATAAAACCAATTTTTTAAAAAACTGAGGTAATAGAATTCATACTCTCACCAGGTAAGGCTTTAGAGACTATCACAACTGGATGATGCAATACTGTACTCTTCACATCTCCCAAATGATTGGCTTTTACTGTTTAAAATACTATATAAACTATGGAACTAGTACAGTACAGTTGGGCTGTGATTTTAAACACAGAGCCACGAACACATCACCTCTGCCCTCAGTTGTCTGTTGTAGAGAGATTCAGAAACAACACTAAGTGCACATGAACTATAATAACACACCAGCAGTGACTGAAGAATGTCACTTGCAAAAATTACTTAAATACAGGCTCTAGATATGGGTAAATAAAAATTTGCTCCACGCATCATACACTCCATAAGCTGAAACAGAAAAATCAGCCTGAGGCCACTAATTTGCCCATCTGATTCAGAAAGCAAACACATCACTTAAAAACAACTTCATCTGCTAACAACAGTGTTTCCCAATTATCCAGTATAAATATCTAACCACTTTAATAATGGGCTTCTCTTCGGGTCTATAATCTGCCTGAACTAGGTCCCTAGCACAGAAATGATGGCAAAGCTGATGGAAGCGGCATCTGCTCTGCTGTGGGTACCCAAGTCAGGAAGTACCACTGTCATGCCCAGAGGGCTCTGCTCACCATCACGAGGCCATGCCACCAGCTGTCCATTCAGGCCACGCTTCTTTCTACTATGGTTGTTCCTCTCTCAAGGACAGGAAGGTAAATCAGTCACAAGATCAGTCCCTGGTCACGTCTTGTCAGGCTCAGTTATTACCTGACTCAAAACAAGCAGTTGGGAAACTGATACTTTATGGGCTGGTCATATGTCATCTAGAATCATCCAGAACCTTGAGAGGTAGATATAACACAACAATGACAGTCTGGGAGATTCCCTGAACTCTGTAGTTAATCCTGTGGACATACAATTCAATTCTTCCACATAGTCCATCATTAGCAAATAGGTCTGGTATTAATGTAATTTGTGTTTTGGTTATTCTGCCTTTCAAGACGGCAACATTTGACATAAAATGTCTCCAGGGAATAAAAAGCTACAGCAGTCTTTGTTTGACTAACAATATTCCTTGCTGATTTCACTATGTAAGTCAAGTTTTCATCTCTGCAGTGACAGTGAAGGAAAAGCCCTAAGAGGAGACTTCTAGTTGCTAACACCATACAATAAAGAGCTTGGAAGTGGCCACTTTGTTAGACGAGTAAAAAGCAAGATAATCTGAAAACTCACTAGTCTTTCTCAGGTCTCCATGAGGGTGGGAAGAGCACACAGAGCTGACGACTTACCTCAAGACTGGAGACAGGCAAGCAAATCCAAAAAAAAATCACCACTTCCTAGGGCAGAGGCAAGCCACAGGTGGGAAAAGCTGACTGCAGGGACAAATTGCTGGGGACTCAGTGTGGACAACGAGAGCTACAAACTCCAGGAGCTCCAGCCTGGAGGTATGCCAGCCCCTGTGTTTTCATGAGTTTATCTGCAGAGCTCAGTGTGACTCCCATAGGAAATGCTAGAGAAAAATCAATCCTACCCCATGTTTTCTGCAGGAGAAATGGGGAAAGAACCTGTTTAAATGGTGCACTAGCCATCTTCTCAGAAAGATCTGCTCCCTGCAAAAAGCAGCTGCAAAGGTTTGCCACACATGGGGTGTTATCAGAGTCTTACTGACCTGCTGGAGGAGAAACCAGCAGCCTCAGTCAGTCTCCTCTATGAAAGAGAAGAAAATGTGGAATGCTAGCCCATACGAGCCTCTACCAAAGTGTGCGTAGTATGCGTGTGACAATTAAATCTTCGTGAAGTTCACTTTCTAGTCTAAGACAAAGTTATAAGACCATAGGATGCTTCTCCTCCTTTCTATCGCACTAGCACATTGATAAATGTTACATATAACCATTTCATTCACCTGGGACATCACAGCCAGCTAGCAAGCAAAATGGAAAAGGTGTGCAAACAACAAAACCAACAATTTGAAGATGTATGGCAAGCATCACGGTAAGACATGGCAACAATGTTTTAATCATCAAGCCATGAAGTAAAGCTACTTTGATTATTATGCTAATAATTCTATTGGATAAAGTAGAGGGTAGACTTGGACAGTTAAAACATGGGAATCCTAGGTTTGAGAGCTGAGATGCTAAAATAAAGTACATTCTAACAGAAATGGGCAATGATTGTGATAGACTAACAAGTGGGCTGAGTACCACTCAGGGGAAAACCAGTGAAATTGAGCATATGCTAGTTGACACCACAAACACTGGAAATCAAAGAGAATAAAGACAGCAAACATAGGCAAGGTCAGCTAAGAACTATGGGTAACCAGGAGAGCAATAACATGCCCATAAAGAGTATGGAGAAGGAACAGAAGGAGAATATGTAAAACAACATGACTAAAAATTCCTATAAGTTGATGCCAGATGCCCATCACAGATCCTTCCAGCCCAAATAGTGCTGACCTATTATGAAATAGCAAGAGAAATGCTTCTATGAATAAGTCATTTCCAACCACAAAAAGTCACAGACAAGGAAAATCATAAAATAAACCCAAGAGGGGAAACACATTACTCAGAGGAATGAAGAGAGTCAGTTCCTTGCACACCATTCAAACAAGAAGACAATAAAACACTCACAGCACAGACTCAAAAGAATTTGGTACCCTGTGACTTTATCTCTTTCAAATATGAAAGGGATAAATGGGAGGAACAGATGCTTCTTGGCAATTGGAAGTTGAGTTGGTAGGCCTCGTTTTCAGGAAACACTCAAAGTTCTATAGAGAGAAGAAAATCTAAGGCAGAAACTAGAAGCCTGGTCTATATAAGAAGAGGAAAAGCCATACTGTGGTTCAAATGGATCACTGAGAAGCCCTATAGAGTCAGTCACAAAGACTGGGTTCTGTTATATCATCTAGTCTAGCATAAACTGTCCTATGCGAAGAATTATTCCTGAGGACAGGACGTGCCTTCAGGATAGTAAGAAAAGCTTACCCTAGCCTAAACCCAAGCCTGGTCTCCTTACTGGCTTTTACTTCTGCTCCCCTATGCTCTCACAGTAGCTCCTCAAAATGTTATTAAGACAAAATGTTGGGCTCACAAGACAGTCGAGCAGGTAACAGCGCTCCATGTAGGAGACTGATGCTGAAAATACAGTACTTGAAACCCATATAAAGAGGAGAGGAGGGGGCTGGAGAGATGGCTCAGTGGTTAAGAGCATTGCCTGCTCTTCCAAAGGTCCTGAGTTCAATTCCCAGCAACCACATGGTGGCTCACAACCATCTGTAATGAGGTCTGGTGCCCTCTTCTGGCTGGCCTGCAGACATACACACAGACAGAATATTGTATACATAATAAATAAATAAATATTTAAAAAAAAAGAGGAGAGGAGAAAACTGACTTCTGTATGTGTGCTGCAGTATGCATGACCCCCCAATCTCAATAATAATAAATACATTTTTAGAAGGGACAAATGTCAGCTTTGTATAAGGACCTCCATAACAATAATGGCTTGTCTTTTAAATGAACCCTTACTTTGGATTGCTTCTTTCTATATAATATAATCTTCTTATCTTTGTTCTTATGTCGTGGCTTTGGAGGCCTATGCGGTTTTCAATATTTTTCCAGCCAGCCACCATTTCTATTACTGGCCCCTAACTCACAGAAGCATATATGATATTCATCAGATACCTCAAGCATATTCCTACCTCAGCACCTCTGAACTGGCTATTTCCTGGATCTCAAAATCTTCTTCCTTCTATCACTAGAGAACTCTAGTCTCACACTCCATTTAGTGTTTGCTTCAATTTGCAGCATGCAACCAAATAGTTTAAGGAGAAATTTACAGCACTAGATGCATATATTAGACAACAAGAAAAATGTAAAATAAAAGATGTAAGTTTTCCACATTTAAAAATTAGGGAGAGCAAATAAATAATAAATAAAATAGCAAGAGTTAGATTAGAAGTCAAGAAACTTGAAAAGGGCAGCTGGACAAATCAAGTACCACAAATTTGATAACTTAGAAGAATACGACCAATTCTTTGACAGACATAGTTTAGCAAAACGTATACAAGCAGCATCAACCAATCTAAATAAATTGGTATCTGTTAGAGGAGTGGAGTCATGACTAATAATGTTCCAGAGCAGAAATGGCATCGCCAGATGGGGCCTCTGGAAAATTCTACCAAATATTTAGAGAAGAAATTGTCATGATTCTTCATAATCTCTTTCAGCGGACAGATACAGACAAAATACTACATCTTCATCCTATGAAACAGTGCAAGCCTGACATCAAAGACAACACAAGAAGCACCAACACACACTAATATATATATAGACCAAAAGGCCTTCAGCAAAATATCAGTTGATATCTTAATTATTTTCTTCTTGCTAAGGGAAAAATACCTAGCAAAAACCTTTCTGTTTGAAAACAGAAGGGTTTACTGTGGCTTACAGTTCATTTGAAGGTACAGTGCACATGGCAGGGATGTGAGGACAGCTCCTGCTATGGCTGCAGGAGCTAGTGCAAGATGGCCAGTCACATTGAGTCCTCAGAAAATGGGATTGGTTGATATACATCAAGGTATGCACCCCAACAAATGGGATTTATCCCAGGTTTGCAAAGCTTGTTACACTCAGGCATCGATCAACCATTCTTTCTACCAACACCCAGAAAATTTACATGTCTTATAATGGTGAAACTGAATTTCAAAGTTTGTGGTGGCTTTTAATCTAATATAGGATGCCAGCGCTATTCGGAGTGGCCAGGTCATCATAGCTGTAGAATTGAATCACTTGGTCTAGGAAGACACCTATCTGCATGCAGTCCATTTACTAGTCCAGAATTCCATGCCAGCGATGGAGTTTAGCATAGTTCAGTCATGTCGCAGCTGCTTTCAGACCTCTTCTAAAATGGGAGCTTTCCAGCTAAGGTTTCTGCAGCTGCCTGCCAGAACCAATCTCCTCTAACACCCTCAGGATGCACAAGGGCTTCTCAATAATGCAGGATCTGTAGGAAGACAATAGACTGTAGGCTGCCCAACAGTTCAGGAAGAAGCTTCTTTCTTCTCCATCTCTATCACACCTTGCTGGGCAAACAGCCAAAGCTTTCTTAAATTGGGTAAAAACACAGACTTATTCTTTGCATTTTTCTTATACCTCTGCAACTTGATATATTCCTTCTAAATCCTAGATTACTACTGTCTTCTTTTTTTTAAAAAAAGGGGGGGGGAGGCCATACCTTCTGCTTTCAAGTTCCCAACAAGGCTAACTTAGAACATTTCCTGCCATAAAGGAAAGGACATGCCATATCCAATTCTGTAATCTACCTGTTGCCACTGATCTGAACTTGGTTTAAAGGTGTTTGTTTCTTGATTTCTTTGTTCTGTTTGTTACATATTACTGGCAGATGGGCCTAAACTGCAAAGGAGGTTTTTTTTTATGTTTTAGTTAAGGAAAAGAATATATAAGACGGAATAAGAAAAAATAAACAATAGACAATGTTATCTACATATCTTATCATAAGCAGCCAAACACTTCATTCTTATCAATAGACTTGATCCCATCCATGGTCCTATAGTATCAAACAGATCATTTTCCCTCCTGTTCCATAAAACTATAGCTTATAGAAAAGAAAAGATCATATACTTAAGCAATAAAACACCTTCTATCATAAATTACTTTTGGAAAAACAATTGGAGGGTCAAGTTCTTTTTTTTTTTTTTTGGAGTGTTCCAGATTATCTTCTGTTGTGCCATTTGGGTTAACTGCCTATAATTCAGATGTTAATACACTTTCCATTGTTATGACAAAATACCTAAAATGATTTATTAGGAAGAAGAAAAGATTTGTTTTGTCTCATGTTTCAGAGAATTCAGTCCACAGTTAACTTGGACTATGCCCATAAGAAGGAAAAACATGGCAGGAACCACATGGCAGAGCAGAACTGCTCACTCATGGGGGCCAGGAAGCAGAAGAGATCTCACTTCAGGAACAAAGTACCTTCCCCGAGACTCAATAAGCAATGGATTATAAGTGAAACAACCCATTCTTGAAATCTTGAAATCAGAAACCTCATGATCTCTCAAGAGCCCCACCTCTGAGCACTGCTGTCCTAGGGATCAAGCTTTCAACACCTGTATTTTGGGTGACATAGAAGCTATAGACTACAGAATGTGGGATCCTGCACCTTTCCAGTCTTGATATCTAATTTAGGATGGTTATATCCTGCACCAGGAACCATGCTATATATGTATGCTCTCATTTCAGGCTGGCTTCCTAAGCCATACATGCAAAAGTAACAGTATCAAAACCTGAAGGCGTGGCCTTGGCTACCTAACCCTCTCACATCTCAGTTGTTCAGTTAATAGAAGAGAGACTGAAGTCAGCTCTAATTCATATTGGGCTCAGATGTTCTCGTTCTGCCCTATAGCTATTGCTTTCTAAATCAAAATTGTTTGTTTATGTCAAAGCAGTTGCAAGCTTGCCAAGTCTATACCATCAGAAGAGCTAATCGCATTGGACTGGAGGGGTGTGATAGAAAATGATGAAAAGATACTGAAATTGAAATTTAATGGTGCTGGACCCGACTAAGCAATACTGTCGGATTTGATACCTTTCTGAACTTTGTGATAGTTAGATGTGTGGAGACAACTGGTGGGCGACAGAACAGTGTTGGAGAGGTTGTAAGAGGACATAGAGTCGTCATATGAGAATCCTGGGAACAACTACGCATGACTGTTTAGCTGAGAAATAGCCCCATCTCTAAAGAGCTTATTTTATTATGACAACAAGAATTACATCACGGAGCCGGGCAGTGGTGGCGCACGCCTTTAATCCCAGCACTCAGGAGGCAGAGGCAGGTGAATTTCTGTGAGTTCGAGGCCAGCCTGGTCTACAAGAGCTAGTTCCAGGACAGGAACCAAAAAGCTACGGAGAAACCCTGTCTCGAAAATCCAAAAAAAAAAAAAAATTAGATCACGGAAGAGCTATGGGTCACATCTGATGGATGCTGGGGAAAAGAGAAAAGGTCTTCAGTAGCACAGCCTCTGGTATGTTGCCCATGTACCTAAAGAGCCCCACACCCATGTTTAAACAAGGACCCTAATTAAATAAAGCCAGTATTATTTTTTTAAGAGACATGATTCTAGAAGGGAGATTTGTTGGGAAAGAGGATACAGAGAAGTTGGAGAAAGATCAGAGAGGTAATGGGGGAGAGGGTTGTTCAAAATACATTAGATATCTGTATAAAATTGTCAATCAATCAATTAAAAATAGATCATAGCAACAGAGAAACAACTCAATGATAACATGCTAACCAACATGGACAAACTCTGAGTTCATCCCTAGCACAAATGTTATGGGGTTTTTTTTGTTAAATAAACTTTTATGCTAATCAAAAAATAAAATTCGTCCATAAGAAACGAAGACACTATGCACAAAGAAACCCTCCACAGTCCAACAGAAAATCAATTACAGAGCACAGTAGCAAACATGGATCAGCAGATGCAGCCCTGGGTGTGACAGCCATGCAGTGTGTAGACACTGAGGACAGTATCCACAGAACAAGCACCTACGTCTCAAGCTTAATTACATAAGGCTTTTATGGTTCATCCTAAATGAGCACATAAAAGGGTGACTGCCATCAAATGCATCAAATAGATGGGAAAAACACAGCCAGAAGCAAGCGTAGTGAAACTCCAAGCTCAAGCTGTTCTATGGAGCAAAGAAGGAACCTTGGGGTTCTGCTCCCCAGGCTTTGTCATCACCAGAAGGAAGTGTGTTGCTCTGTGATTGCCACCAGCACTGGAAAGCACGCCTTTTTGGCAGAACCTGCTTACTAAAGATGTGCGATCTGAGAAGGCTGAATAAGCACAGGTTTTCTGTAACCTGGAGCATCGCTTTGTTTCTATGTGGGACCTGCCCCCTTCTCTTGCCTTTCTTATAATCCAAAGGATAAAAACTTGTTTAAGTGATTTTTTTTCAGTCATTTTCAGATTCTTTTCCTAAACTTGCCTCAAGAAGAAAAATTAAATACTTTGAAAAAAAATCATGTCAAATTCTCTTTCATCCAGAAACAGCATAACATCCCCCAGAACACGATAATCAGCCATTCTACATTAGGGGAACTGAGCTTGACAGCACAGTTAAACTCTGGCTTCTTTTTCTTTCCTTGTGATGGACAGCTGTGGGCCTCAGAGTCTGGACGATTGTCATCTCTTCATTGAAACACTGTTTGACCAATTGTTTCATACTTTAAAAAAATAACCACCCAGATTAGGCCACCCAGATGCTATAATCAATCACTTCCAAGAGCACTTCTCTATTTACGTCATTCATTGGTTCTTGTTCATGAAACACTGGCTACTAAATTTCTGTGAGCCAATCACTATGATATGTGACACAATAATAAACATGACCAGGATCCCTCTCTGACAGCTATTTAAGCAGTCAGCATCATATGACCTAGTATGCTGCTACCCATTATGGCTTGTGTAGTAACCCTTCTTAAAGAAGACAGAAACAAATCATTCATAGTATGTCTAACAGAAACTTTTATCCATTTGATTCTGATACTACAGCCCACCCTTCTAGCTTGGTTACAGAAACAGACATTGTGAAGCAAAGTCGGAAAAGAGTTAACAGGACATATGGATGAGAAAAACACTCCATGCTGGCACTTGGTGGCTTCTGGGACAAGTTAATTAACTGCCTACCACCCTTCGCTTACAATCTTTCCTCTTCCAAATGCATACCTAATATTTGTGTTACTAATAACGCAATTATTGGAACTGTAATCATGGGCTGAGAATTCGTATGGGACAAGATCAATAAGCAAATACTGTCTCTAAAGCATTTGGTTTGATAGACATTCTCTCTAACACAGATTACCGTTATCATTATAATTGCAGAAAATTACTAAAATATTCAAGGTAATTTACACGAAATTTTCTCTCCCCTTTAATCAATATAAATAATTATATGATTTTTAACGTGAAATAAAGTTTCTTCCTAAACCACAAATTATTATAGTCTAGTTCAAAATATGCTCAAAGAACTTACTAAGTGGGACAGATGTAAGAGGAAGCTCAGGACAAAAAAACTGTGTTCAGATGGCATCTCTGTCTACTAGTTCTTGGTTCAGTGGTCTTGGAAAAGTTTCAGGCTTTGTGTTCAATATTCACATCATCAAAATATAAAAATTCTGTGTTGTTCAAGAGGCTGTTCATCAGCTAAAGAAACAATATACATCAAACTGCACAGACTAACATAGTGAGAACCAACAAAGGGTAGATTAAGTGCATAAACAATTTTCCTGCACATATATATAGGTATAAAAAAATCACTTGAGTTAGTAAATGCATTTGGTATTATGTGTCTATAGTCAAACCACAGCTTGTATTTTTCCACTCCTGAAACAAAGAGTGCCAAAGAGAATCAATAAGAAAAATCCACATCTAAAGACATTATCATAAATTACAGGAACATCACAAACAAAGCAAAAATTCCATATGCTGTCAACTGGAGAGAAAGAACAAACAACTTATAAAAGAACAATAATTAAACTGACATCACATACTTCAACTGAGAGGAAAAATACTGTGAAATAATGCCTCTTGCACAGGGATATCTGAGTATAGGATGTATTTGGTAACATGTTTACTTTGAAGTAAAATTGAAGTAAAGACACACTCAGACACAGGAGAACTCAGAAAATTTACTATACAAAAATTCACTGACAAAACACTTTTAAGAGAAGCCTTCCTGGTGCTCAGTCCTAGGTAGGATATCTCTATCGTGGCCATCCTCCCGGGACTCAGGAATCATGGGATAAGAGGCAGAAAGACTGCAAGGGCCATAGGCAGTGGATGACCCCATGACAGCCACCTATGAACTCAGAGTGACTGTGACTTCATGCCAACCCCTGCACAAGATCAAGCCAGTCCGAATCTCAGCAAGGAGGAGAAAGGATTACAGAATCCTACCCTTAGTAAAGAAACTATGAACAGCTGATGGCTTCTGGGAGAGGGAGAGTTTTTTTCTAGGATATAGAACCTGAAAGACTTACCCACATTGCAACTGGAGAACTCGCAGATCACCCTGCCCCCATGCACATACTGGCAGTGCTGAAAGGACTCAGTTGTGGGGGACACATGAAATTTGGAGGCAATAGAGATGGGGAAATGGGAGGATGGAAGAGAAATAAAAGTGAATGGAATGGGGGGTGGACTTGATTAAAACATTTATGCATGTGTATAATTCTTAAACAATTTTTAAACAGTGAAGAGACAAAAAAGAGCCACTCCTGGGTGGTCAGGGCAAAGAAATCATGAGAGAAGCAAGGTAAAAATATAAGACACAATAAGATATGGGTGAGAAAGCAAACTAAAGCCTCTCTCTCTCTCTCTCTCTCTCTCTCTCTCTCTCTCTCTCATATGATATACATCAGCAATTACTCAAAAAAAGGCAGGAAACTAAATATAAAGACCAACGAACCACAAAACCACACAGAAGACCAAGACGATGTCAACGTCAAAACTGGGATTGTGGGAAAACATAAAAACAGACAGCGCATGTTGGGGACATTTCTTTCCTTAAAGAAAAGTAAACATGCGCATTGTTCTTAATGCCTTAAAGACTGTTGCTAGACAAGTATGCCATCTATACAACTTTCAAACAACATAGAAATGAAGCATAAGAAAACAGAAAGACAAACGTACTTCTGGCAAAGAAGATCTCAAAGATAACTAATGTAATCAGTTTAATTTAAACAAAGCAGGCCCACAAATTAAATAATGGCATTTGAAATGGACTAAACAAAACAAGGAATAGCAATGTTACCTCTAAGAGATGCACCTAAAATCAATATGATACAGAAGAATTATAGGGTAAGAGATGGATGAATATATTTAGGCAAGTTCAAATTAAAGCAGAATTGAGTATGATAGCAAATACTAAAAATCAATGACGGCAAGTGAAGCATGCGTAGCCTCAGGCAGATGGCTGTATACCTGAGGAAGAGGAGAATGGTAGGGCAAGAGCTCAAAGGAGAAGTTACAGGGCTGTTCTGGCTGTTACCAGGATGTAAATGCTGTGCACAGGGTAGGTAATACAACAGCAGGCAGAATTACAGAGGAAGAGACAGAATGCTGTCACTCAGGCAACGGTCCCTCTGGGCAGCATAAGATACCCCTTCCCTGGGAATCATTCCCATCGGCTTATGACATTTCCTATGTCTCCTCCCCTTAGGCTCCCTCTCCTTCAGTTCCCAGTTGCAGCAAAACACCTCAAAAACAAAGTCAGCAAAATCCATTGCTTTCAATCCACTCCTTTCCATTTCTTTTGAGACCTCTCCAATCTCTGTCTCCCCGCTGGTCCGCGTAAACTTCAAGGTCCCCAGTTGCTGTCAGTGACTTATTGTCCTCAAGCTTGGTCAAAGCTGATCCACTCTACTTTGAAACAATTCTATAAGTTGTCTTGGTCATGGTGTTTATCCAACCTAAACCTTTTCACAACCTTGCCTAAGCTAAATCTATTTCTTTTCTTGAGAAACACATCCTCAACTCTCTTAGCCTACCACCTAGACAGACCCTGTAAATATCCATTCTACTTAGTTCTTAACTGCCAACTTGACACAGCCTAGAGTCATCTGAAAATGGAGCTCTAGTAGAGGGATTTCCCAGATCAAATGGGCAACACAGTATGGCCTTAGACCAGCAAACATACTTTGCAGTTGAGGAAGAGCATACTCATGGAATGCATTGTTATTACCACCGTCCTGACGCAGCTGGCTTGATAGAAGAGTGGAGAAATCCTTTTAAAGACACATCCAATGTGCCAACTGGGTAACAATAGCTGGAGGGGGCTGCATATGCTTTGAATCAGGGTTTAATATATGGTACTGTTTCTTCTATAGCCGGGATTCATGGCCCAGGAATCAAGGAGTAGATTGTAATGGCTGGTTTTAAATGTCAACTTGCCACAACTGAGGAACTGACTGCATCACATCGGCCTGTTGCGTTGGTCTGTGGGAAATTGTCTTGATTGTTAATTGATGTAGGAGGGCCCAGCCCAGCCCACTGTGGGTGGTCCTTAGCTAACTTGTTTAGACCGTCTCCATAATAATTGTATGGAAGTGTAATTTAAAGCTGTCAGTACAGTCATTCCGTGTCCAGAAGGGAAAAAATTACATAATTAGGTTAACTGTTCAGAAAGTTATTAGAAAGCAGAGAAGCAGAAGAGGGAGATCTGGGAGTGGAGCACTGGGAACGAACTTGTGAGGTGTGTCTGAGGCTCTCGTTTTGATCCCACACCCCACCAGGGGAAACACAAGGCAAATAATAACAAGGAAGACCAAGGAATGTGGCTTGATTAGGACTGTTCAGAAAAATCACAAACTGCGATTAGAAATCACGTGAAAGTATTGCTCTCACTGTTTAACATTCAGCCTAGAGAAACTTTGAAACCAAACTCATTGATTATCACTGCTCCTCAAGCCTGGGGACTCGAGGTGAACTTGTTACAGTGAGGAAAAGATCTATTTAGAAAGCTAACAAACTAGAAATAAAGAGGTTGTCGTTAAACAAAGACCGTTCCTCTGAGGTGTAGCCTCCCCAAGTTACATTCTAGCTAGGGGAGGTGAATCAGAGAGTCGGGTGTAGTGTGGCTATAACGCTAATGCAGTTGCCAATTTTGAGTGGCTTGCCCTTCTGGTATGTGTGCTTTTATTCTCTGTGGGTCAAACAGACAATCTGAGTTCCGTAAATCTAAAGAAATGCTACTGATCAGGAACTCCCACAACTCGTGCATTCGTAGTTCTTCTCCCCAGGAATTATCAATCATTAGAATATAGACGCTGTCGCCTTTTGGGAGAACAGGAGACGACAGCAGTAGGCTACTATTCTCAGGCAGAGACCAAAGGATATTTAAAAAAAAAAATACATAAAAACAAAAACCATTTTCAGCTGGGTAGCAGTGGCACATGACTTTAATCCCAACATGTGTGGGCACAGAGGCAGGGGGATCTCTGTAAGTTTGAGGCCAGTCTGATGTACAAGGGCTAGTTAATTTCAGGACCGGTTCCAAAGCTGCATTCTCTCTGCATAGCACTTTGAATCTGTTAGGTTGTCTTGGCTGTCTGGAGAAGAGGCATCTACTTTGGAGCAAGTGAGAGACCAGCTGGGTGACTGATTGGGTTAAACTTCACCTAAGTAAGTAGAGCTACAAGGCTTACTTATGGTCTTTTTTCTGCAACAGTTCACACCTGGATAAAAAGTCGAGCCAGCACTGCTCAAAATACCATCATACATAACAAAGAGCAAACTACTAGACGTTGTAAAAATTGGTCAATAAAGTAATTAGATAAATTATCAGCTTTAAAAAAAAGAACACTTCTTTATCTCACCAATAACAACAACAACAACAACAACAACAAAAGAATTCTTAAAAACCTTTCCAACGGAACACTTCTGATTTGCCAGAAAACTATAACCATAGTTTTAGGAAGAAAATCAAACACTTTTAAAAAATATTTCTTAAATCTGAATAAAATGGGTATAGGTGAAATATTAGTGTAAGATGCAAATTTGTTCTCAACGACATTGCAGGGGGAATCAAAATTCCAGCACAATAGTTTTGTAAGGAATAATAGTAACATTAATCCTGAAATTTAATAGGAATTATATAGATCTATAGATCTATGGTGAGCTAAAACAGTTTGGAACTTACAACTTGACAATGCATGAGAAATTTTTTTACATCTAATGAGAGTATTTTTGAACTTCAAAAAATTGTTTTTAAGGAAGGCCAAAGAAGGGATGCATATGGCGGCCACTTTGTAAGATCTGGAGATCTGGCTCAAGTCCTCTTGCTTGCTTTGTGCTTCACAAAAGGGAAGGCTGGAAACAAAACCCTTGCTCCTCCTTTTATTAAAGATAAGGGAGTCTGCCCACTGTTGCTTCTTTCTACTCTTAAAAGTACAATCTCTGATACTGTCAAACAATTCAAAGGATTTTTAAATTCAAAAACATTAAAGAAATAAAGGGGTGCTGGAGAGATGACTCAGTGGTTAAGAGCACTGACTGCTCTTCCAGAGGACCCGGATTCAGTTCCCAGCACCCACATGGCAGCTCATAACTGTCTGAAGATCCAGTTCCAGGGGATCTGACACCTTCACACCAGTGCACATAAAATAAAGTAAATAAACAATAAGAAATATTTTTTAAAAAAGAAAGAAAGAGGGAAAGAAAAAAGTTGTCTCTGGGGGATAAGGAGAGGCTTGGTGGGCTATGTGACTATTGTACAAGCATGTAAATCTGAATTCAAACTCTGAGCACACACATAAAAAGCTGGACAGCCTCCTGCGATCACAGCACTGGAGCCATAGAGATTGGAGGATCTCTGGGTCTCATTGACTCAGTGGTTCTAAACATGCCAGTCACAAGTACTGTGGGGGGCTGAATGACCCTTTCATAGGGGTCACCTAAGACCATCAAAAAACACAGATATTTGCAGCACAATTCATAACAATAGCAAAATTAGTTATGAAGTAGTAACAAGAATAATTTTATGGTTGGGGGTTCACCACACCATGAGGAACTGTATTAAATGGTCACAGCATTAGGAAGGCTGAGAACCACTGCTTTAGCTGAAGCAGCAAGTTTCATGTTCAGTGAAAGAGGAGAGTAGTCAAAGAGGACATCTGCCATTTACTTCTGGTCTGAATACACACACACACACTTGCACATGTGCCTGCATTCTTATGCACTTAAAAACAGAGATAGAGAGATACATACATACAAAATATAACCTCCAAAGAGGCAATGACTTAAGGAATAAAACGTGCAAACAGATTTGCTGATTTCGGATGATGTATGCCAGAAATATGGTAGCCCATACGTTAAACAGTTCCTCTTAGAGTTGATGGGTTTTTTTTTTCTCTCCATAAAGACACCACCAGTCAGTTCTACAGGAAAATTAAGTTTAGGAACACATGGAAACCTTGAGCCATAATAACTTGCTAACACATTCCCAGCAAGTTATTTCCCTCCTTTAATTTTCCCTCCCCATAAAATAGGAATAACAACTTTTGCCTTCCTGACACAGCCTTTTAGGAGATGGATGAAGGGTTTGCCACATCAATGCTTATTTTAAAGCAGAGACAAATGGTGGTCGGAACAAAAATCTGGCAGAATTCCCAGTGCTCCCTGAGGATAGATGTACTGCATACTGAACCGTTATCATCTGTGCTGTGACGAATATCAGCACATGGAAGAAGAAGCCTGTACTGGTTCTCCCCTCCCACACCTCCTTCTGCCACTGCCCCTGGAGTCACTGGGAGGCTGTCATCACAGGCTGATAATGCTTCAAGTGGTAACATTCCCCTGCTTGCAGGTTTCCCTGAAGAAAAGCCAATTATGCCCCCCTAAAATTAGAAATTATATGGAAATAAGAGGAACCCCATCTGCTGAGAAGTAAACACTGGAAAAAAAGAGCGGTGTTTATTTGAACAACCACCAGGCATCATGGAAATTAAGAAGCAGCATCCAGTGTGATCTTTTATAGTGGTTTCCTCCCCAGCCCACTCTTCTCGAGGTCTCTTTGGTTTATATATGATGAGAAAGTGGTGGCAGAGGGCTCAGAAGGTGCAGGAAGGCAATGATAAGACCTCACATCACTGTTGATGCTGATTCAGATATTCCGGGAACAGTAGCATTAGGCATGTGGGTTTCTCAGGGCTGGTTGTCACATTTGGGTTATGTGCTAAGGTTATAACCAAGAAGAGTGAATGCTTTGCACAGAATAGAGCAAGCAAGAAGTACAGACAGCAATGGAGAATAAAGGCTTTAACTTAGAGCTTCGGCTACTGAGAGTCTAATCATGGGGCGGGCAGCCACAATAGTTCATACACTGCAGAAATAAAGACTGGTTAGGAACTGGTGTGCTTTCCCACAATGTTCTAAGTGAGCCTTAGCAGTGCTGGCAAAGAATATCCTCCCTGACAGCAGTCTCTAGTCCTCCCTGACCCCAGCCATGCACAGATACCCACTCTTGTTTCTGCACCCTGCCCTTGCTCTTATTCCTACTTGGAATTGCCCTTCCCCCAGATCTTTCCATTTTTCTGCTCATTACTCTTATCTCAACTTAAACAGTAGATTTCAGGCAGTATTTCCTTGTTTACCATAACTCTTAACAGGTCTGCAGTGCAGCTCAGCATCTCTCTGTGGAATGCTTGTCATCCCATGCCCTTTTAGACAGTCTCTCTGTCAGCTGATCTGCAAACTCTGAGAGCTGAAACTGTTCTTCCTCATGTATTCTCAACACCTCCTTCACAGGAAGTTCCCTAGAGCTAAGTACTGTTCATTGACTGTGCAAAAACAAGGTTCACCAAGCATTCAATATTGTTAAGCTTGTGATTGAATTATACAGAGATATTGTTCTTCTTTGCAAAATATGACATAAAGATACAGTTATGGTGGGCATGATTGGGAAATCATGCATGCAATTTACATTGCTTACTCATGGTGGCATATACATAATATAGAATACTATAGATGTGTTGACAGTAATATTGTTAGAGATAGCTAAAAAATTTTTCTATATATTTATCTGTATTATAAGCAGTGTTCATGTAAATCCTAAGTTTTTGGAGTCATCAAAAGTATGTTGGACTGCTAAAAATTACCTTAAATGTCATTTATTAGGTTTGTTACTCCATCATAGAAATCGATACTCTGGCTTCTGTCACCAACAGCAAACTAAAAGGGGCTTTGTTTAAACTTTTTTAAGAAAAAATATGTAATATATATAGTTAATGTTGCAGGGTCAGAAAAAAAGGAATGTTTGATTGAGGGGAGAAACAAAATAATAACTAACACAAACCATTTTAAGGATACTCAATTGGTATATTCTTGCTCACAGTAGCAGAAATCTTCAAATTGCTTTATAAAGCCTAAAGAGACTATTTTTTTCTTTTTTTCCTTCCTTTTTTTAAAACAATCTTTTTATTTTACATACCAATCCCAGTTTCCTTCCTCTCCTTCCCCTCCTCCTGCTCCCCCACCTTCTCTCCACCCCACCCCTCATCCATGACCTGTGCTGGACTGGGCTTTGTTAATGCAGCTGTCTTTGAGTCATTTCTGCTCCAATAAATAATCCCTCACCCATAGCCCTGTGAGTAATCCCAATAGAACTCATTAGCTCACTAAGTTATACTTCGGAATCATCAAGACTTTGGTCAGTGTTGAGGGATTCCCTGGGGTGAGTAGATGTGCCTGTGTGCGAGTGTGCATGTGTGTGTCTGTGTAGTATCTCACCAGAAAAAGTCTTTTCATGCAATATTAGTCTAGAATTTAAGCTTGAGTTTAGCAATGACAGAAGTATGGAACAAAGGCAGCAATTCAAAAGGACAGCCTCAAGCGAGGCCAACGTGGAGTTCTCAGGACATTTTTCTCCAAGCCACAGCAGTTGTGGTCACCTGGCTTTGAATCTCTTCCTCTGCTGATGTTCAAGGGAAATATTCTTTCCAAGGATAAGCTTGCTGATTAGTTGTTTAAAATATGTAATGGGACTTTCAGTGTGAAATTACTCTGGGGGATTTTCTTTCAAGATACTATTGCATCTTGTTTCCTTATTGTTCTATTTTAATAAGTAAAAAGTGTCCACTCTGTACTTTATGCATAACAAGCCATATTTATCAGAAGGCCTGCAAGTGCACCACGTCTTTAATTTCATCTTCCGTAATTATATAGGCAGCAACAAAACACCATCCTCCCTCACACTTGTACCTTTCCTACTATGATGCCTATGCTACTGGCCCAAGGAATAGAATAGAAACTATAAATATATACAACGATTGCCTTCTCCTTTATATAGGTATTCTACATTGAGATTTACTTTGCCCTGGCTTGTGAGCACCACATGACCAAATGTTAGTTAGATTTTCATCACTATGATAAAATCTCTGAAAAAGAGAACAACTTAAAAGAACAACTTAAACCGTTTCTATGGTTTCAGTCTGTCTTCACTTGGTTCCCTTGTTTCTGGGCTATACTGAGGCAGAAGGTCATGGCAGGACCTGTAGTGGAGAGAAGCTTTGTGCTTCCCAGCAGCCAGAAAGGGTCTGGTATGGTATATATTCTTCAAAGGCATGGCCTCCGGTGATTTATTTCCTGTACTAGGCCACACCTCCTATAGCTCACTCAGACTCCAAGATCATTGTATTAATTTGTTAATGAGTCTAGTGCCCTCATGAACCAATCCCCTGTCAATCAAAAGTACAAAGGTAAACCTGTATTTTTGGTGACAGTTACATCATTTTTTAGTGACTATGGCTGTGCTAAGACACCATGACCAAGGAAACTTTAAAAAAGACAGAATTTATTAGGCTTCCCGTTTCAGAGAGTAAGTTCATGGCCATCATGACTGGGCTCATGACAGCAGCCATGGCATTAAAGCGGTATGTGTGAGCTTACATGTTGAGATAGCAACCACAGTGCAGAGATAGTGAACAAAGTGGGAATGACATGAACTTTTGAAACCTCAAAGTCTACCTTCCAACAAAGCTACACCTCCTAATCCTTTCCAAACAGTTCTACCAACTGGGAGCCAAGTGTTCAAATACAGGAACCTACGAGGGCCATTCTCATCCAAACCACATAACACTGACCTAAACTGGTCATTGACCCATGCTAGGAGTCTTATTTCACACACTTTCAGCTCCCAATCTTCAGGAACAAAGGAACGTGTCAGCAACAAAATATTTCAAGTGTAAGATGGAGCTTTGACGTAGGAAGTTCAAACCCTAGCTCTTCTAGTTGGGAAGGCTATATTTTTAAAACCTTTGGTTTTATCTTTAACTTGAGAGTAATCATAATTCCCCAGGTTGCTAAAAGGAATAAATGAAATAATGTGTTTAATCATCCACGTATGCAATAGATGCACCTTTGTACTTGACCAATTATAAGTGCTCAATAAATATTTTCCATCTTCAATCTTCAACATGAAGAAATACGAGTTAATCTCAGTTGACAAGATGCTTTAATGCCACTTGTAGTTGGTCAAGTATAAATTAGTTTAAAATTTCCACATTCCCTTAGCTGGAGGAAGGAGGAACATGTATATAAAGAGAAAGTGTGAAGGAATTTCCATCTTGGTCTATTCCACAGAACTTCCTGCCAGTCCAGTCTGCATGATCCAGACACAGAATGGAATCCATCATGCCTTAGGATTCTCTTCTGGAATGCCTCAACTATGCACAAACAACATTAATCAAGAGGAAAGCTGGTATATAAACATACCAATTTGCATATATGAGAGCCAATCCTGAACATTGTGGACAGTTTTCTATATTTCTCAAATTTGAAGTATTTTTCCAATGGCAGTCACAAAAGCTAACTACTACCTCATAAAATTAAAGTGGCAGTACAGACAGAAAGAAACCCAGCATTAATGATAAGGGACCCTTTCATCTCTTACCATCGACTTTCTCAGAAGAATGTTCCAGGGCTCATAGCTTTTCATCATTATATTCTTATTCTTCACTCCATGGCCCCTAAATTTGAATGCTTTAGTTTCTGCTCATTCAGCCTTCCCGTCTACCCTTGCTGAAAGCCTGACTTCCCATATGAATGAGAAATAATACAGCAACTCGTTTTTGAGATGTTTCCTCTTATCCATGACAGGGGAATAATGGAAGTGTGTTTAAGTGGGGACAGACGGTGGGGACTGAAGTCAACATTATCATACTGGTAAAGGACTTGTTTCTATATGAAGTAAGAAAACTAAATATTTTTATGAAGAGAAATTTCAGCTCAAAAAAAAAGGTTTGGTCTGAAGAATGATGGACATGCCATTTATAAGGGTAAAAATTCAAAGTTGCATGTTATTATTTGAAAAAAGGCTAGCATGTGATTAACTCTTGGCAGTTCATGCCATATAATACTTGGCTGGAAATTTTCAAAGCCATTTACTGCTGCTGGTGTGGTGTTTTTCCAAAGCCATTTCCTATTGATTCAGCACATCGGGACATCACCACCAGATAAGAGTTTCCACTTTGCTGGTGGGAGGGCATCCAAGAGCCACATTATAGCCAAGAGACAATAAGCACTTTGCTTTTGGAAGGAACCAGTTTTGTGGGAAAGTAGAGAACACCCCTGTCTCACAGATTTCTAGTCTGTTCTGGGATTGAGTGGCCCCTCTCCACCCAACCTTGCAATTTAAGCTGTTGGTTGCCGATTGGACCACCTGAGAAGAGCAGCTTCCTCCTTTGGTGTGGGATGAATCATTATTACCACTTTGCTTCACTGCAAATTCACCTGAAGGTGTTCTGTATCATTAAAAGCATATTTGCAAAAAGGACTAAACAACCATAAACTTCCCAAGCAGATGTCAGAGATGAGCACTTAGGTATAATGTTCATTTATCATCAGAAATTCTTCTGTCCAATATTTGGGCCTGACGGGAGAATAATTGCAGGGCAGAGGAACGAAATAAGATCTAAAAGTAATGTCTGAGGGTAAAGATACTTTTCTGCAAAATGAAGATAATATTTATTCTTTAGGCTACATGGGATGACTGTGAAAAGAAAAAATATGCAAAATCTTTACAGAGCACACAAATGCAAGAGATTTTGGGGGTTGCCAATAGGAATTTTGCCCTGACTACCAGAGAGTAAACATCTGGTTTTAATACATTCCCAGCTTTCTGCTTTCACACATATATAGGCATGGTGCTACTGATTGAGTTTATTTCACTTTTCACAAAACCAGGTAATGGTACTGAGTGGACACATTAATCATCCCTTTGGGAAACGGCACAGGACCGTATCCATCATTGGGAAGTTCCCAGAGGACAAAGCCAGACTAATGACTCAGCCCTTTTGACGACTAGCAAATGACAGGCTTGCCAAAAGCAAGAGCTTGAAACATCAGAATCCAAAGTAAATCTCTGAGAAAGTTCCAAATCCAATCCCATCCATTACCAACCACACCTGCCTGCAGGGCTGTGCTATTGTTGTTGCCAAGAGCATAGCGCAAAGCGAGGCAGGGCAGATTGGAGGGAGCCTATTCCTGGAGCGAGGCAGTGCGGTGAATACTTTCCAAGACAAGTCAATTGGCAGTTACAGCATATAGTCCTGCAATAGTTAACTCCACAAGCCTGACTCATGGGTATCTATAGAGAAGAACTCAGGTTGTCATCAGGCCCCAACACTTAAGTATGCAAACTCCACTCAACAGACTATTAAAGAGGGGCTGTGTGTGAAATACTACATAGCCTTTGGATTTCAAAAGTATATGAGCATCAAGTAAGGGCAATCAACTTTTGTTCTCGACAATTATATGCAAGGCCTTATGGTTTTAGAAGCCAAAAACTATAGAATTTCCTTCTCTGGGGTTTGAAGGGAACTCCAGAAACCACTTTCTGAAAGAAGTGCCATGAGCTGTGTCTTCAAACTTGGTCAGGATTGTGCCAGGCAAGCAAACAATAAACTTAAGCTCTGATAGAGGACATGAAGGGCAGGAGTGAGCCACCCATGACTAGACAATTGAAGTAAGTATTCCAGGTGAAGGCTGGATTCATCTTACATTTGGACCAAGCCTTTCAAGTTATTTTTTTTGTTTTATTTTATTTTATTATTTTATTTTTTTTAATTTATTTATTTATTAAGGATTTCTGCCTCCTCCCCACCACCGCCTCCCATTTCCCTCCCCCTCCCCCGATCAAGTCCCTCTCCCTCATCTGCTCAAAGAGCAATCAGGGTTCCACCTTACTTTCAAGTTATTTTTTAAATTAATTTATTTTTTAAATTTCATTTTACATCCCAACCACAGTTCTACCTCCTAGCTCTCCTCCCACTCCTCTTGCCTCTCTCCCTTGTCTCCCCCTAGCCCACCTCCCATCCACCACTCCCAATGGGTAAGAGCTCCCATGAAAAGTCAACAAAGTCTGGCACATTAAGTTGGGGCAGGACCAAGTTCCTGCCCCCCCACCCCCCAGCATTAAGGCTGAGCATGGCATCCCACCATAGGGAATGGGTTCCAACAAGCTAGCTCATGCACCAGGGATGGATCCTGGTCCTACTCCCAGGGACCCCTCAGATAATCCAAGTTTCACCACTGTATCCCACATGTAAAGGGCCTAGTTCAGTCCCATGGAGGCTCCACAGCTGTCAGTCTAGAGTTCACAAGTTTCCACGAGCTTGGTTCAGCTGCCTCTATAGGTTTCTTCATCATGATCTTGACCTCCCTTGCTCATATATTCCCTCCTCCTTCTCTTGGACTGGGTTCCTAGAGCTTGGTCTGGTGCTTGGTTCTGGTTCTCTGTATCTGGTTCCATCAGTTATTAGATGAAGGCTTTATGATTATAGTTGGGGTATTCACCAATCTAATTACAGGGGAAAGCCAGTTTGGGCTCCCTCCCCACTATTGCTCTGAGTCTTAGCTGGAGTTATCCTTGTGGATTCTTGGGAATTTCCCTAGCACCAGATTTCTCCCTAACACCATAGTGGCCCTCTCTCTATCAAGATATCTCTTTCATTTCTCTCCCACATCAGTCTTGGGCATATACTCAATCACACCACAAGGACATTTTCCTCAACAATGTTTATAGCAGCATTATTCATAATAGAATATGGAAACAATCTAGATGCCCCTCAACTGAAGAACAGAAAAAGAAAATGTAGTACATTTACACAATGGAGTACTACTCAGTGGGAAAAAAAACCAATGACATCATGAAATTTGCAGGCAATACATAGAACTAGAAAAATAAGTCCTTAGTGAGGTAACCCAGACTTGGAAAGACAAACACTGTATGTACTCACTTATAAGTGGATATTAGATGTAAAGCAAAGGATAACCAAACTAAAATTCATAGCTCCCAGACCTTAAGAGGGACACATGGATTGCTCTGGGAAGAGGAATTAGATGAGATCTCCTGGATAAACCGGGGTGGGCAGAGTAGTAATGGGTAAGAGAAGGGGATGAGAACATGAGGGAACGGGAAAGTCAAGTTTTCTTATAAGAAAATTATATTATGGAGCACTAGGATTCCATTCCTTCTGGAAAGAATGGTAAGGCTGGCGGGAATATGCATGGTAAAACCTGGAAAGACCCACAGAATCCTCTTAGACCCACACACTGACTGCTAGAGACTCTTGGGAACAAACCAAAGATGGCTGGAGATCAAGTGTCCTATGATGCAGGCAATGAGAGGAAAACACTACTTACAGTAGCAAAATATAAAAATAACTTTACGAAGTGTAATAGAAGAGGGTCCAGCATCCATCCTAAGTGCTCAGCTCCAGTGGAGGAGGATGGAGTGAGAACAGGAACTAGAAGATAGAGCAACACCCTGATCTCAGAATCATATAATTTATAAGGCAAGGAAAGCAAGAGGAAATGAATTAATAAGAGGAAAGCCCTGTAGTATCTGCATGCTCTAGACAATGGAGGGGAAGAGATCAGAGGTGGGAAACAGAAACAATGAACAACAGTGGGCACTTCACCAAGCAGACCTTCTGTCCAACTAGACCGGAATCTTACGTCATCGTATCATATCAGGGCTGAGAAAGTTGTCTTTTCTCATAATTCAACTGTAATTAACAGCAAGAAACCTTACAAACAGAACCCTGCTGAGTTGAGAGCTATGCTGCTCTGGGAGCAAGCTTCTCCCTTGAGTGGTTCATGCTGGGAATCCAGGAGACTGCCAGGCCCTTCCTCGCTGAGTACTGGACTGGGAAATGCCTCCAGCTAGAGAGACAGCTCCCAATCTGATCCAGTGTTCCACATGGCGGAAATCTTATTTTAGCTAAAAGAAACTGAGGAAGCTTCAAATAAATAATAACAATAATTATAAATGAATTAGGAAGATGATATTTAGGTAGATAGCAAAATAATTCTGAGAATTATTAGGTCAGACTTTTAACCCTACATTCTGATAGATTCAAAAACCTAAAAGCAATGCATAGGTTTCTAGACACACATGATATAACAAAACTCAGCAAAATAGCAAGCAATATAACAAAACTAACATAGCAAGCAATGAGATTGAAGCAAAAATAAACAGCCTACCAACTTAAAAATTTTTCTCAAGCACAGATAGACTCGCTGCCAGACCTTTAAAGAACAATTAACATGGTATTGCTCAGACTATTCTGGAAATCAGAAAAGGAAAAAGAATTGTTACTAAATTCACTTTACAAAGCCAACATTTTACTGATACAAAAATTGATAAGGATACTACAAAAAAAGAAAATTATGGGCCAATCTCCCTGATGAACATAAATATAAAAGTTTTCTCTAAAATCTGAAAGATGAATTAAACTATACATCAAAAGGATAATTCATCATAGCCAAGTAAGTTTCTTAAAAGGACAGATGATGAGGACAGGTACTAGAGGATAGAGCAACACCCTGATCTCAGAATCATATAATTTATAAGGCAAGGAAAGCCAGAGGAAATGAATTCATAAGAGGAAAGCCCTTATGCAAGTCAATATGCAAATCAATAAATATATCACATTAACAGACACATGCAGAAATCAGGTGATCCTGTCAATAGGCACAGAAAAGGCACATAAGAAGACTACCATCTTTTTGATGATGGGAGCCCTGAAGAAATAAGGAACAGAAGAATAAGAGATGCATGCGACAACTCTGCTAGTAGCACTTTACTAGGTAGAGAAGTCTCAAAGCATTAATCACAGCCAGGAACAAGACAGAGGTGTCGACTTTCTCTATTCCAATATCGCTCTTAAAATCTTAGCAAGAGAAATAAAAGAAAAAGGAAATGGCATACATGTAATAAAGGAAGAAATCAAAATGTCCCTATTTGAAGATGACCAGGTCCTGAGCATGGGACACTGAGGACTTCACCTGAAAACTTTTAAAATACATACATTCCATCAGTAATGCAGAAAGATACAAAATCAGTTTTTAAAACTCTCTGTATAGCAATGATGAACACATTGAGAAGGAAATCAGGGAAACAACTCTTTTCACGATGCTTTTAGTGAAAAAAAATGGCATAGAAATTAACCTAAGCTGGCAAAACAATGAAAATATTTAAACACTGCTAGAAAAAAAATGAACAAGACACTAGAAGAAAGAAAGACCTTCCATTCTCATGGATCAATTGAATTAATATTGTGAAAATGTCTGTTTTATCAAAAATAGAGATTCAAGACAATCTAATCAAAACTCCAGTGGCATTCAGATAACTAGATAAAACAATTGTAAATTTCATATGGAAGCACGAAAGACTTCAAATAACCAAAGAGATCTTAAAAGAAAGAGAAATCCTGAAGGAAGCATTATATCTGATATCTGATATCAAATTATAATACGAAAGTATTGTTTTTTTAAAAAAAAACATGATATTGGCCAAAATCATAAAACTAGACTTTCACTAGAGTGGAAGAAAGGACACAAAAATAAATCCAGCAGCCACTGTTAAAAAGCTGTGCAATTCTTCACACAGGTGTCAAAAACACCTTGGAGAGAAAACAAATGCCTCAAAAAGCAGTGAGAAAATTCCATTTCCAAATGGAGCTGAAGAATGAAAATGAATCCATTGCTTTAACTCCATACCAAAAAAAAAAGTGAATTCACATTGGATCAAAGATTTTAATGTGAGTTTTGATACTCTGAATCTACATTTAGTTAGCTACTGCTTACAGTTTCAGAAGGTTGAGTCCATGATCATCATGGTGGGACCATAGCAACAATCCAGCAGACGTGGCACTAGAGCAGTAGCTGAGAATTCACAGGTTGAGAAAATAGCCAGAGGGCAAGGAGGCTACTAACTAGGAATGACTTGAGCTTTGAAACTTCAAAGTCCACCCTCTAGTGACACACCTCTCTCAACAAGGCCACATCCCTAATCCTTCCCAAAAAGTTCAACCAACTGGGGAACCAAGCATTCAAACATCTGAACCTATGGAAACCATTGTCATTCAAACTACCACACCAACAAAGGAAACAATTCGAAGATGAACAGACATCCTACAGAATGGAAGAGAATCTGTGCCTTCTGTATATCTGATGAGGGAATTGTTGTAGTTGAATGTAAAGTATATCCCATAGTCTGTTTTTGGATACTTGACCCAGCTGGTGTTGCTGTTTGGGGAGGGTTGTGGAACTTAAACTAGTCCTCAACCTCTGGGTTGTGACCCCTTTGGGGGTTGAAAGGCCCTTTCACAGAGGTCACCCAAGAACATCAGAACATATAAATATTTACATTACAACTCATAACAATAGTAAAATGACAGTTATGAAGCAGCAACAAAAATAATTTTATGGTTTGGTGTCACCACGACATGATGAACTGTAGTAAAGGTCTGCAGCATTAGGAAGGTGAGCTCCACGGTTTTAGGAGGTGAAGGGCTTACTGAAGGAAGTGGGTCACTGGGGGAAAACCTTGAGCTTTTATATCTTGGTCTCACTTCTTCATTTGCTGGTCCCTGGCAGTAGATGCAATGTGGTCAGTTGTCTTATGTCCCTGTCATCCTGCTGTCCCTGTCACAATGGAATGTATCACTCCCAACTATAAGAAAATAAACCCTTCCCACCTCAATTGACTCCCTGCCAGGTGTTTTATCAACGAATGAGGAAAGCACCTGATCTAGAAACTGGCCTTGAAAAGAGGGACTGCTGGTGTAATTAAGCCAACCACGCAGTTCTTGGGCCTTTAGAGCTAGATGTAGGGGGAATGTGGAGAGGCTGTACTTTGGACTAGAAAAATTTGAGAGTGCTGTGTTCTAACCATACTGAGCAATTCTGGTGGGAGTTTGAAAGACCACAAGGCTGTGAGAATTGGTAACAACAGAGCCCTGGTTCATGAAGCCTCTGAGGAGCATAAAGATTGTATCAAGAACTGAGCTAAAAGCCATTCAAGCTTTATTCTGTGAGAGAGGCTAACTGCATTCTTCCATGCCCTGAGAACTCTCATGAGGGTAACTTCAGAAGGAATGAATAAGGGTGTTTGGCACAGGAAATTCCAGGCAGGAGAGCTCCCAAGCTATTATTATTAGCTATTATTCACCACTCCTACCCTGGTCTGTAGTGAGAAGAACAAGAGGCTTAGAAATATACAAAATTAGCTGGGTGGTGGTGGCGCACGCCTTTAATTCCAGCACTCGGAAGGCAGAGGCAGGCGGATCTCTGTGAGTTCGAGGCCAGCCTGGTCTACAAGAGCTAGTTCCAGGACAGGAACCAAAAGCTACGAAGAAACCCTGTCTTGAAAAATCAAAAAAAAAAAAAAGAAAGAAAGAAAGAAATATACAAAATTGTACAGTTTGTTTAAAAAGAACACAAGCAAGCATAAAATCATAGCTAAGGTATATTACAAAAGAGACTAATTTTTAAAGAAAAACTATTTGTTCACTACTGGGCAATAGCAATGGTGCCTTGGAGACTAAGACCCACCCATATAAAGCTTAAACTTGTAAAAACGCAGTCATGTGAAAAGAGACAGCCTAAACTGCAAATGTTGAGGGAGATCGTGGTTTGAAAGTAACTGTTATGGGAAGTGTTCCCCCAGGGTCAGTACATAGGAGCTGCTGTAATTATGGTCCAAGGAGATCACACTTCATCCTGACCTCGTCAAAGAACTTGTTTCCCAACCATAAGAGACTCAAATTTGTGAGGGTTCTGGAGTCCTGCACAAGAGTTATAGCTATTAGAACCAGGCGATGTGTGACACACTTTGAATTCCTGCAAGGAAGTCCTAGACAGCCCTGTATGATGATGTGTAAGTGAAGGCAGGGTTGCAAATGGGACGCAGGAAGATGGATATACGAGAACCATAGGGTATCTACTGTATGCCTAGAGTTTAGAGGATCAAGAAAGAAACTGTATTGTCTCAGATGATAGAACTGAAAAGATAGAACTTCCCAAGTTTTCTGGAGCTCTGATGACTCTATCATCAAAAATCCTGTGACCAGACATGGAGGTGCATGATTTGGTATTTTCTTTTTTTTTTTTCTTTTTTTATTGAGAAAAGGAGAAAAAAAAAAAAAACAAGTTTCCACCTCTTCCCAGCCTCCCATTTCCCTCCCCCTCCTCCCACCCTACGCCCCCTCCTCCCACCCTTCTCCCCCTCCCCCCACTCCTTTCCCCCTCCCTCTCCAGTCCAAAGAGCAGTCAGGGTTTTCTGCCCTGTGGTAAGACCTAGGACCTCCCACCTCCGTCCATATCTAGGAAGGTGAACATCCAAACTGGCTGGGCTCCCACAAAGCCATCACATTACGTAGGATCAAACCCCCGTGCCATTGTCCTTTGCGTCTCATCAGCCCTCATTGTTCGCCATGTTCAGAGAGTCCAGTTATATCCCATGCTTTTTCAGTCACAGTCCAGCTGGCCTTGGTGAGCTCTCAATAGATCAGCTCCACTGTCTCAGTGGGTGGGTGCATCCCTCATGGTCCCGACTTCTTTGCTCATGTTCTCCCTCCTTCTGCTCCTCATTGGGACTTTGGGAGCTCAGTCCAGTGCTCCAGTGTGGGTCTCTGTCTCTATCTCCATCCATCACCAGATGAAGGTTCTATGATGGTATGCAAGATATTCGTCAGTATTGCTCAAGGATAGGGTCATTTCAGGTTCCCTATTCTCAACTTCCCAAGGAACTAACTGGGGACCTCAGCTTGGGCACCTGGGAGCCCCTCTAGGGTCAGGTCTCTTGCCAACCCTAAAGTGGTTCCCTTAACTAAGAATTGTGGTTCTGTGCTCCCCTGTCCAACATTCCTTTATCCCCAAAATTGGGATCTTGGGGTGGGGTGGGTTGGGGGTAAGGGGAGATGGGGAGAGAAAAGTTAGAAGGGAAGGAGGTCGGGCCTTGGGAAAGCATGATTTGGTATTTTCTAAGCTCAGTTTCAGCCTTACTTTGGTCTGATATACCCCTTCTCTGCCCCTGTTCCTCCGTTTTGGAATGGGATTGCTGTTGTAGCATTGTATGTTGGAAACATATAACTTTTGGGGTTTTTTATATAGGCATTCATAATCATGAGACTGCTTTGAGTTGAGGACTTTGAAGCACAGCTAAAGACTGTAGGGACTTTGAAAATTGGAACAAATGCATTTCGGATGATGAGGTGGTCTCACACCTTGGAGGACAGGGGCAGAATTCTGGCATTTGTATGTGAAATGTCCAACATGGGTTTGTGTGTTTGAATACTTGGTCTCCAATTGGTAGCATTATTTGTTAGGCTGTGGGACATTTCTGTGGTCACTGAGAATGAGCCTTGAAGAGTTTAGGCCCTCTCCACTTCTTGGTCACTCTCTGTGTTTCCTGATAGTAGGTGTAATAGTACCAGTTTTACATCTCATCCCAGTAAGATTAGTTCCTTATCAGAAAACATATATTAGCAAGAATGTTGGAGAGAGTACTTACACACTGTTAATAGGAATATAAATTAGTTTGGTCACTGTAGACCAGTATGGTGGCTTCTATAGTATCTATACCATATATAGTATCTATTTACCATCAAAAAGCTGAAAATGAAACTACTGCATGATCCTGTTTTCAAATTCCTCAACCTGAAGAAACCTAAAGGGATCAAAGGGATTCCTGTACAACCATGCTCACCATGGCACCGTGCTGTAGGAATTCCTACCACCAGTAGTCTTTAAGTTACTGGCCCACTTGGGAGTGGCCTATTATATACTACATATGCTAATGTAAAGCATGTGTCTGGCCTCTTTTGCCGCTGAGGGATTTGGTTGCTGCTCCTCCTTCCAACAGAGGATTGTGATCTGTGAGTCTACCCCTAAACAAATAACCCTCTACTATACTCAATCCTGAGCTAGTGTAGGATTTCTTTTAAGCATCCTTCTTCAGCACTGCTCATAACAGACAAGCTACGAATTCTGTTAGTTGTCTTTCAATAAAGGATTAAAATGTAAGTGTAGTACATGGTCACCATAGATTATTTTAATTGTTTTAAATCTTATACATAGTGAGAACCTATGTAAAAGGAAAAAAATGTAACCATGTCATTTCTAGGACAATGGAGGAAATCTGAGATTATATTAATCAAAATAAACCAGATTCAGGATGACAAACACTATGCTTGATCTCATACGTGGAATCTAGATTTCAAAGAAGATATATAAACTTAAAGGAGCCTGTTTGGGTAAGTGAGAGACACTGGAATGGACAGTAGAACAAGGGACAGTGAAGAGAGAGAATTTAGTAGAAAAACATTGTACACAGATGGGAAAAGTCACGATAAAACTCATTATTTTGTGCAAAAAAAGTTTGTAACTTATTATTTTAAAAATAATAGATAATGACAAACTTTTAGATTTCATTAGTCAATTATTCATGTATTTTAAAGTCTTTCATAGTGACTGAAACAGTGTGTGGCCTGTGGTTCAGAGAGAACTAAGAATGCTTTATGGACCACTAACAGGAAAGGATCTCAGAGGTTCCAAACACAAATTGGTGACAGTGGATATTAGTGTCCTTGACTTTATTAGTACATGTATTACAACTATTACAACTCAAAGGCATTTTTAAAGCATTTAAGGAGATGGAAATGTGTATTTGACCATAACACCTTGTGTCCATCTCTTCTAATCATTACACTGTAGCCTGTAAATATGCAAAATTAAAATAATTAATTTAAAACTCATCACTGCTTAAATTCAACATCCCTGACCAGTCAGAGAAATAAAACATTTTTGAAGTATGTCATATGACATTATATTATTATGAAAGATAATCTAAATACCCATTCATCATATTAGATTTGTTTCTTATTTAACTTAATCCTGTAATTAATCAAATATAAGATAAGTTTTTTAAAAAAGCCTCTCTTTTCTTTCAGGAGACAATAATGTCTAGCTGTAGGCTAGACCCTTGGTGGCTTTCTCCATGACTTGAGTAAGAGGGCAAGCTACGTGACATGAAAGCTCGGAGACATCAGGGGAGACGGAGCCTGATGACAAGATTGTCAATTCAGCCATTCAAGCACGGGTAAATCTGAACAATTTGAATCTGAGCGTAGATGAAAGCCATAAACAGAGCAGACTCAAAAGAAGAAAACAAGCCAAAGGTGATGGGATTGGAGAGATGGGGGTTACTGAGATAAACCGGGTAAGGTCTCGTGCGTGTCATAGTATTCTGATATGTGGATTTCAGGAATACTCCATACCAGCTGCCGTATAATGGAAAGTGCATTATTCTATTAGTGGTGCATTGGCCCAGCATCTATCAAGCTAAAGCCTCCTTGCTGCATCTGGGTCATGAGAAATTGCAATGCAAGAAAATTAACATCAACAAGCAATCGCATCTTGACCGTGAATTTGCTGCTCTTTAAATTTTTTCAGTGCACAAGCAATCAATAAACAAGACGACTATACAACCCTAGCAGCCAAGTTTAAATTGCTGACTGCTAGAATTGGATCATATAGAGGATTAAGAAGGGAAGAAGCATTTTAGGGCTTAGGAACCATTCTCAAGAGCAGAAGTGATACCACTGTCCAGTCGAAGAATGTGTGAGAGCTGCCAGCATTTCACCATTGGTATCCAGAAGAGAACCTGATTCCCAAAGGTACTAAAAGCAGGAATTGTCGCTGATCAGTTCCACTGAGCATGGCTAGTCTGTCTCTGCTGCACTTTAAGATGATGATGTCACTGAGCAGGATGCACTCACCCATCCATCACTCAAGTACAGGACTGGGGAGTGGGGGCGCATTTCCTACGCTGCAGAACTGGCCTGAACAGAGCTGCAGAAACCCATTTCATTTGTTCCTGCTTTTTGATGCCACTCAAATTTGAATGAGCGCTTCCCATGGGATTTGTCAGTCATCAAAATGACAGGCTCCCCTCTTCACTCTCTGTAAGGCCTTTTTATTCCCCACACATCCTGCCCATTTGCGTAGGACTGTCACCCGTCATTAGCATCCTGGGAGGAAGGCAATGACAAGAGTAATCACTGACCTTTCATGCTTCCTGGGGGCCAAAAGCAATTTCAATTTCCTTCATGTATTAACTCTCAGTTCACAAAAAGCACGTGAGATACGCCAATAACAGTGCTCCTGTTTTAGCAAGAAACACAGGGATTAGTCATGGGCATGGAGGAAAATTCTTAAATGACTTAGCTCAATCAAACAACGATTTCCAGTGTATCAGGACTCTCTTAGCCACAATGTGGCAGTAGTATCCTGGTGAAGTCACCGATGAGGAAGTACATACAAAATACATATGGTAAGTACTTTACTAGCATGAAGAGGGAAAATGGTCTGGAAATTGGTGAATATAGGGCATTACTGTGAGGACATATTGTAAGGGAATGTGGTACAGTAGTGGTGTTAGGATATCCTGCCTTATCAGGAAGCCAGGATATACTTAGAGCCACAATAGGACAGATCTGGAGTGGATAGAGCCACAATAGGACAGCTGGGGGGGGGGGGGGTGTAGAGCAGCAATAAGACATCTCTGTGCATGGTGGTGGGGTAGAACAGCAATAGGACAGCTCTGGAGGCTGGAACTACAATGAGGGACAGCTCATCCATGTAGAGAAGGTGCCCTGACTATCAGGAAACCAGGCTACCTGAAGCTGGGGTGTGGTGGGGGATGGTCTCCCAGCAGGATATAGGGATCCTGCTCTTCTCCTGGAGAGCAGTTACAGCTAAGTTCTGCTCTGTTCTCTTACAGGAGCGTCCTAGCAGAGCGATCTGCTTCTTTGGCCCAAGATGTTTCTTCTGCTAACACTCTGCTAAAGGGGAAGCCCCTGCAGAACGATAGCAATCTCCTCCATCTCCAGGGAAAAGTTGTTACTTTTCCTCCACTGGCCTTGCTCAGTCCCCACTAAGGAGCATCCTAGCAAGGTTCTTCTGTTCTGTTCCACCTTGCTGAGGCCCCCTAGGGAGCATCTCAGCAAGGTTTTTCAGCTCAGTCCCTTAAGGGACATCCCAGCCAGAGTCTTCTGCTCTGTGCTGGGAATGAAGGTCATCACCCAAGACTCTTTTGAGAAAAAGATTTATTTGGGAAGGAGGAGTCCAGGAGAGTGGCTGCCTTTGCCAGAGAGAGATTAAGGGCAGGTCTTAACTGAAGGAGAAGAGAGGCTTATGTAGGGCTTCTTAGGGGCGGAGTTTCCCAGGGAGAAGAGGGACTGGTTAGTTTTTCATGCTCAGGGATTGGTCAGTTTAGCTGGTGGGGCAGAGGTGACTCTGACATCATGGTCAATCTGTGTTTCTTTCCCTGATCCTTTTTAGCTTTTTGATCTTATCTTAGGACCAGGGCATATTTCTTTCACTGACTCTGATTCTAGGGACAAAGTGTGTTTCTTGGACACTAGTTTCAGAGCCAGAACACATGTCTTTAGTCCTGGCTTCAGGGATAAATTTGTTTCTCTCCCTGACCCAAGTTTCAAATACAGAATGTATTTCTTTCTCTGACTCTGGGTTCAGAGTCAGGGTGCTCAGTGATTGGTTGGTTTCCTGCTCCAGTTGTCCCTTTCACCCCACACATCGAGTAGAACTCGAGAACCCTATATACTGGCTTAGAATGATCTCTCTCTCTCTCCCTCCCTCTGCCATTAATTATCCCACCAAAATATCATAAATGTTTTCTTCCTTGAACACTAAGAAATATTTTTGAGGTAGATCCCTTTTGTCGCTTATATAGTTACACATCCTGAGTCACTTGGGAGTCTTGTGCCCTATCATGGCTAGAATAACCAGTGATCCCACTAACTAGGAGTTTTCTGCACCTCTCATTGCTGAGTTCAGAGAGATACTTCCAGAACTGCATCCTGGTCCTATATACAGTCTCTGGAAACACCAAGGAGAGACCCTTTTTTAATACAAAATCTCAACCTTTCTCCTTTTCCCAAGTACATCTTGAACATTAGAAGACCAATCTCTTCTATTCCTGTCTCTGCCTCCATGAGACTCTGGGAGAAAGGACCTCAACTATGCTCATAGAAAATCAGTGGCAATTCACTATGTTTAATAATTTTCCTGCTGTCAAAGTATTGTGTTGAAGTAACTTTGCAGACTGTGGTAATGAACAAAATGCTGCAATGTGTCTCTCTGATTTGACATAGAAAAATTAATGTTTGTGGACATATGGATTATTAAGAATTTTCAGCCGAGCAGTGATAGCACCTGCCTTTAATCCCAGCACTCGGGAGGCAGAGGCAGGCAGATCTCTGTGAGTTCAGGGCCAGCCTGGTCTACAAGAGCTAGTTCCAGGACAGGCTCCAAAACTACAGAGAAACCTTGTCTCAAAAAAAAAAAAAGAAAGATTTTTTTTTTCATTCATAAACACTTAAGCCTTTCTACATCCTGGTCCCTTCTAAGTGACCCAGTGGTGGGTGCTGTGAATCCCCTGTCCTGTGGAGTTTACATTCTCGTTAGGGAAGAAAAAGGACATTAAGACACCTGTGGGAAAGGTGTCATTACTAAAAGACTAAAGTAGAAAGAAGCAGGGAGTTTGATAAAGATGCTTGAGCAGGCAGGTGTATGCACTAATTATGTAAATCTGTTGTGTAATCTTCTGACTCTACCTCCCCACTGCTGGGATTGCCAGGATGCACATGCAATGTATGAGGTGCTGGGGCTGCAAACCCCGGGGGCTTCATGCATGCTATTTTCTGCTTTGATTGCTGCTAATTATGAGAATTAGAACTAGGATATTGAGACAAGGTCACTAACTGAGCCAGCATCTCATCATTTCAGCTAGGTTGACAAGCCAGTGAGCTCTTAGGATCTGCCTGTCTCTGGCCCCAAAACCTGGTTTCAGACATACATGGTCATTTGGGTGCTAAGAATTCAAACTTGGTCCTTGATCATGAGCATCTATCTCCTAGGGAGGCTCCTGAGCCCACCCTCCACCCTTTCTAATGGTAACAAACTTTAGAGTGAAATACCCAACACTGGAGCCCTCTCTATCAGCTCTATATATCAGAAGGCTGGGAAACAAGAGGAGGGTTCCACAGCTCCTCATGAGCCTCCAGGTCGCTGACCTGTGAGTAACATCTCTGTGCATCCCAGATTCCCCGCAAGGTGTAGCTACATTGCTGGGCCATCTCAGTGGACCGGTCCTCTTCTTGTCCTATTGACTGCTGAGTGACAATGCATGTGATTGGCCTGCAAGCTGCCCCAGGCAAAGGAAAAGAATTACAGAGAGAGGCATCAGAGAGCTGTCAACAACTCCACCCCAACTCTGATAAAGGCAGCTGGCAGGGCACAGGAATAGTGCTTTGTCCTAGAGACTGACTTGTACAGAAAGATGCTGCAGGATGGATCACTGGTAACCAGGATTAGGTTCTTTGTGCCAGGAATTGTGCATCAAAAGACGCAGCAGGATGATTTAAAATCCCACACCTGTCCCAGTGACTAAGCCAATCTGATTTTTTGCACCATCAAGGGCAACAAATCTCTGGCAAGGCTAATCTTTAGTTGTTCAACTAAGACATCCAATGAGAATCAGACTAGATGTGTGTCATTACCTCTCTCTTCTTCCTAAGCTCAGTGAAGGAAGCCTAGAAGTGGACGTACATACGTTTGCATCAAGACATGTTTTGTGGCCTCTTAAATATAAACTGAACAAGGACAAGGGCAATAGACATGCTAACACAGAACCCTACACAAAGAACTCCAGGCAACTAAGGAATGCTGAGAGCAGGAGAAAGCCTCTCCCAGAGAAGAGCACACGAGTATTAAATTAAGTTAGTCTTGAAAACATACATATTTGGGTAACAATGCAGACTGAGCAGGTTGTATGTTTATATTTATAGGCTTTTGTAAAATTTCTGTATTTAAGAATATATACACATATATGTGTATAACAACACTTAAGAAAAAAAGAGGCTATGAATTTGAAAGAGAACAGAAAAGGGTTTACTCCCAGGAGGGCCTGGAGGGAGAAAAAGGAATGAGGGAATAATGTAATTATAAACTCAGAAAATGAAAAGAAATTACTTTTCAAAAGGCATATTTTGTGGGACTGGACTACCCTTTAAAAGTCAAAAACTGAAAGGTTATAAAATATGCCAAATATACACATGAAAAACCCACTCTCTAGAAAGAAGGGGATGATATTTGATCAATAAAATCAAGGCAAAGGAGAAAAATAAGCACATTTACAAATGAAAACATGGCATCCAGCAGGTGAATCAACATAAAATAGAATGGTTGCCTTGCCCAAAGCTCTAAGTGCCTGACCCATAGTAGATGCTCAAAAACATGTTTTTAAAAATATTCTGTGGTTAATTTGATTTAGACTCAAAAGGAAAGACATTGATTAAACACCCACAATTGAGTTAATACCACATATTATCTCCAGTTTGTGAACTCTCGAAGGTCCGGTCCTCTGTTCAAAATTACAATGAATGATAAATACAGAGAAGACACTGACAGCTTCTGAACTCAGCAAGATGGCATTCACAGCACTCCTCTCTGTGGAACGGCTGCCAGTGGCTAGAATGTCACCCTTTCTAGTGGAACTCAAAACCATTAACCATTCTCTTGGCAAACCAGTTTTATTTTCTAGTCAAGTGCAGTACGTCTCATTATTTGAGGATGAGCTATATCTAACTCTTTTCCTGATTTCAGGAGGTACTGTGTTTAACATCTTCATGCCAAGCTGTTATAACTAACCTCATTTTATAATTTCAAGCCCAAGTACACATTTCTAAGTGATGTACCCAAATGATGTGAAACATAAAACCCCAGCATTTTGAGCATCTTGCATTAGCACAGTGCTCTATCTAAGAGAAAGTAATCACAGGCTTTTGTTATAAATGGTAAGAAAAGGGATGGTGTTCTACTATTCCTGCTTCCAAATGCAAAATAAATTATAGATGCCTTGTAGACTCTCTCTCTCTCTCTCTCTCTCTCTCTCTCTCTCTCTCTCTCTACCCCCCATCTCACCTTGTGATCTGATTCCCAGATAAGAGCATTTCCCCCAAAGAGTCAAATTATCCCAATTGTTTTGCTTCTTGACCGCAGCAAAAACAAGGAATTGAAGGACCTGTGCCTTAAGTGTGCAAAGGTTTAAAAAGTAGGGAAAGCTCCTTGATGTCCTGGACTAAAGAAGCCCTGTATGGAGCTGTTCTTCTGGCTTCTGGCTTCTCCACAAAGCCACCAGGCTGCTTTTCCTCTTTTCCTATGCTTTGAAATCAGACTTTCCTGTACCTCACATAGTCACAACTCCTGGGCAGTAGGCATTCACATAAATCAACAAACCCCTGCAGGTTCTCACAGTTTGGAATGGGACTCAAAGGCCACCTCGCTGTAATTACTGCCACAGCTAAGATGAGAATGAGCATCAACAGCTCGGCTGGTGACAACCTGCCCTGCACCTGCTGGCTGGCACTGCTGACTTTACTTCCTGACTTAAAGCTGTTCCACACTTCCCCACAAAGGCATGGCTGCAGGTTATCATGTACAGAATGATGCCTACTTCATCCACTGTGGAATCCTAACAATGTTAGAGCAGTGGAGGAGATGTCAGGCAGGAGCGTGAAATTATAATTAACACATCAGAAGCATCAATAAGAATTTTCCAAAGGAACTTTGACCAAGACTGTGAGTTTGCAGAAGACAAGACACATAAAGCTACAGTTGCTATGGCAACAGGCCAGTGACGTTTACTTTCTAGGAAAGAATTTAATAGTTTAATAAGCTTGGAAATTACTGTTAGACCCTGGAGTTAAAGGTGAAGGTTAAAAGAAATTCGAAGTTAATAATGCTGAGGACTTTAATGATGTTACACTCACAAGTCGTTTGAGACTGATTTGACACTGGAAGCACCAGCCAATAAAATAGGACTCCGTGTCATAAGGCAAGGATGGGGGCCATTGGGAAGGCGTGTTTCAGAGCTCTGAGGTCCACCCCAAGAGTAACCCACACAAAGGGCAGGGGAAGAGCACACTGAAACGGAGAAAGTCAAAGCAGAAGTCCACAGGCAGAGAAGACCCTTTGTTCTGATGCAAAGCTAAAGCTCTTAAGACTTGCTGCTGTCATAAATTCCCCAACCCTTTGCAAAATGCAATAAGCAGGAGACAGCACTGCTGCAACGCTGCTGCACTGTCTGAGGCACTGCAGGAAGCTGGGAAGGGAACTCCAACAATACTTTCCTAAGAGATACCTTCATTTACCACCTGTGAATTAAGCAAAGAATACACTGACATAGCAATAAGCTCCCAGGTGTTGGAGCATGTGTGAGCTGTGGACATCCTCTAGGGTGACGTTATCAGAGGAAGTCATGCAGAAGCAAGACGACCAATTCTCAATGCAGAAATTGAAGACAACTGTTTAGCATTGAATGCCCAGTACCCACTAATCACTAAGCACTTTCACCGGGGTCATTTTCACAACGGCAAGTACATGAAGCAAGTGCAAATCAGAAATGAAGCTTGCCCGGACTCACAGGTCATAAGGTGGGACATGAGTATTAGCAACACTTTCTGACTCTAGGGTCATTATTTTCTCCCTCAGTTCAATGTAATCTACAGCAATACACAAGTCATTTGAACATAGGTCAATTGTATACATCTTACTCAGTCACTTCCTCAGTTTTACATAATATCAATATCTGATTTCAAACAACCAGCTTTAGGCTCCCAATGGTCAGATTCAGTTGGAGACTCTCATACAGAAGGAATAAAATGCCCTCAGACATTTAGCAGGACATAAAGGATATTACTCAAGCGATGTTACCCTGATCAGAAGGCAACCTAGTTGGGAATGGATGCCAGACCTGAGCAAGAAGGACCTGAAGTTGGCTGAGAACTGAAACCCATGCTGCTCTGTGTGCCTTGTTAGTAATGGAATTGCAAGACACTGGACTCTGTGATCAGGTTTGGTCCACACTTGAACCACCTCCCCTGGTGCTTGTCAAGATGGTCAATCATCAAGATGGTCAATCATCATTCCAATCCTTGGGAATATACATCCATATAAAAAAGGTGTACACACAAATAAATAAATAAATAAATAAATACAATGTTTAAAGGTTTTTTTAAAAAGTTTGGGAAACCACAGATTATCACAACCAGAACATTATGAGAACATATAGATGAGCCTTTCTTCTTTTCCATCGTCCCCTCCATTAGCTTATCAATGCCTCTGCGCTAATTGGAACTCAGAAGGACATTACTATTCTATGAAACCATTTTCACTAACTGAAATTCTAGTGATTTGGAACTGTGGCCATGGTTTACTCTCAGGTTCAGTCTGCCATCCTTCAAAGTGGGGGAAATATCCATGTTTAGTCTGAGAAATGACAATAGTTCCAATATCTCCACGAAAATTCTATACTGAGAGAATGGCCATTCTACCCCTACCCCTCCACGTACATGTTCCTAGACACGCATAAAGAGCAGCTTCTATGTTAACTCCATCTTGCTCTTTTAATTATACTGCTTACATTTTATTCAGAGTGAGGATCTGACTGCCTATAGAAACACAAGCATCCATATTTAAGGTAATAGTCATGGACCATTGAGAAAGAGTTTCTTCCTCTGAATTTTTAAGAAGCTTAAATACTTATTTTGATGGTGATTAATGTTCCCTCTGTAATTAAGTGAAAAGTAAGTATTCAGGCCCCTGTGCCTCCCCACAAATCAAGCCACACTTGACATAGCACCAGCTCTCCATGAACATGCTGACGTGTGTGTTGAACTAAAACTGCAGTTACCTAAGTTTATTTTCTTCTTAATATTTATTATGTCTTATAAATTATACTTTTATGGTTTTTAATTGATCTTACTGGAGTTACATTATGCCAAGACCCTAGCTGTTACAGGATGAAAAGTATCTTTTAACTGTAACGATTAATAAAAAAGAAGCAGCTAAAATAGGAAGGCAGAACATGGTTTTGCTGTTGTTGTTGTTGGTGGTGGTGGTGGTGGTGGTGGTGGTGCTGCTGCTGCTGCTGCTGCTGCTGCTGCTGCTGCTGCTGCTGCTGGAGGTGGTGATGCTGGTGGTGATGTGGAGGCAGTAGCGGTGGTGGTGGTAGAGATTTTATGGGGGCAGCTGTTTTTTAATTTTAAAGTAGTGATTAAGCCTAGGGCCTTACATGCTAACAAGCACTCTGCCACAGAACTATCAAATGTAATCCTTCTGTCAACAGAAGATCACCAATGTAGCTTCCAGTTCTGAACATCTAGTTTCATTGATACAGAAATAAACACAGTGGTCCTTACATACAGCCTTTGATAATTAGCATAAATACCAAGCAAAGAAGAAAAAAAGTGTTTTGTTTGAGAGATAATAACCTTGGCCACTGAACTAAATGTCTAGTTGTCCTGAAGATCAAAGAGGACCACTGTGCAAACTGAAGATGAAAAGCAAAGAGCTCTGGGGTTTCCTTTGGGAAGAATCTCACTACCCAATCCCCATCTCTTCCTTGGATGACTTCCCTAAGAGTAGCTCCAAATCTCAGGAAGAAAAGATAAAGATGTCTGGCATCTACTTGTTTGTTAACTCAGCCTGTTGGGCTATAGGAACACAAGTAAAAGTATCCCAAACTGTAAAATAAGTTATTTGGAAGTGAAAAGTATAATTCATAGAGGTTGCAAAAAATAACTCAAATTCTACTGATATAAGAGGACTACCTTTTGACTTACTAAATGCCATCTATAGGCAAAACTGGGTAAAAATGCATAAGATATTTTAAAATATCCAGAAAAGTAGGAATCCAGATGATGGACTGAGAGATAAGAAATAAGTCAAATGATCTACATAAGGAAGGAAGTCTAATCCCAAAGAAGAAAGAAACACATTGCACAAACCATAGGTTACAGCACTTACTGTCTACCCAGATCTGTTGGGCTCCACCTACTATAGAATGAATGTTAATCCTCCAGCCACATGTTGACCTACCCTTTAATTTATTTGGGCCTTGGGCCTGTAAGAGATGATTGAGCCAGGTAGACACAAAACACAGTTCTTGTTCCAAAGGAAATAGGAGAATTTATTCTGAGCCAAATATGGGTGACCATTGCCTAGGAACACAGACACGAGTTACCCTTTATGGTGATCTGAATGGGAAACATCCCCTCCTGGCACAGACATTTGAATATTTGAGCCTCTCTTGGTGACACTGTGTGGGGGTGGGGGGGATAGGAGGAGTGGGCTTTCTGGAGGAAGTATGCCGCTGGGAGCAGGCTTTGAGGGTACATATCCTCTCCATACTTCCAGCTTGAGGTCTCTGCTTCCTATTTGGGGTTTAAAATATGATCTCGTAGCTTCCTCGGCCCCGCCACCACCCCTGCCGCTTGCTACCATGCCTCCCTGCCATGCTGGACTATTTATTGTCCCTGGGAAATGGTGAGCCAAAATCAACCCCTCCCTAAGTTGCTTTTGATCACAGTATTTCGTCATGACAGCAGAAAGGTAACTGATATACTTGACATATTAATGACATTAAAATGATATATTTTATCACAGAAAAATCTACAATAACTTCCACAGATACCAGAGAAGGAAGTTGTGAGTTCATGTTGCAGGGGGCAGCCTGTTTGTTCGTCCTGGCCGCCCAGCTAGCTTAGCCCCAAAATAACCACACAGAAACTGTATTAATTAAATTACTGTCTGGCCCATTAGCTCTAGAATCTTATTGGCTAACTCTCACATCTTGATTTAACCCATTTCTATCAATCTGTATATCGCCACAAGGTTGTGGCCTACCAGAAAAGTTTCAGCATGTTTACCTCCAGCCGTGGATCCATGGCGTCCCTCTGACTCTGCTTTCTTCCTTTCAGCATTCAGTTCTGTCTTCTCTGCCTACCTAAGTTCTGCCCTATCAAAGGCCCAAAGCAGTTTCTTTATAACCAATGAAAGCAACACACAAACAGAAGGCACCCCTACACCAAATTCATGTGCCAGATACTTTAACAAAGAAGGCAAGGAGCTGGGGTACAGCAGAACGTGGGATATCCTTCCCATAAGTGACAGATGTTACATAATGCTCTCAGCTTTATGACTGGCGGAAGGTCTGCCAGGCTTAATAACACATTCCAAAGCTTTATGTAATAGTCACAAAGAGTGGTCAGATACAGACAGAAGTTGGTGGTAAATGACTTATAAAATGATTAAAGATGGTCCTAGATCATTTCCTGTTAGTCTGGACCATTCTGTTCTCACTCCTGGAGGTCTAGTAAGTCGCCTGGTACGTAGAGTCTTCAGCACAGAGAACTTCAGATCAGTCACCTGAATGGAGCCCTATGCATGAGATTAGTGTCTCTACAAAGAAAACATCACACAGCTGCCCTGTGCTTTCTACCATGTGAGGACCAAGTAAGACAGCCTGGAAATCAGCAGGCAGACCCCCATCTGATGCCAAACCTAATGGAAACATACACCATCTTGGATATCTCAGCCTCCATGACTTTGAGAAATTTCTGCTGTTTTCAAGTCATTCAGTCTGTGGTTCCTTTGTTACAGAAACACAAAGACTCTTTCTTCTCTTACCCAGAGAGATTGCTGTGATGGTGAGAATCTGTCCTAGAGAAAATAAATTGAGCAAATGAAGGAAGGAAGGCATAGAAATAAAGTAGGCCAGAGGCAGGGATTAAGGGTCAAGCCACTAGCATGGAAAAGTTAGAGTTAAGGATCAAGGGATCCCTAAGAAAATTTTTATATAGGTTTGTGTATTTAGTTCTGCTTCCAGAAAGATGGAATAGGAGCCATGTAGTTAGAAATCAGGCCCACAGAAAGGTACTCAGTCAAGCAGCTTATAGGATGTCTTACAAGCGAGCCACTGGGTTATTCTAAAGCATGTGATATAGCTGACCTAATACCCTTTCTGTAACCGTCTTCACCCCTGTGCCATTCAATGGACCCAGAAGAATGTGAAAAGGTTAGAAGAGGAAATTAAAATACAGGAAAGGAAGAAACTCCTGCCCTGTAATAAATAAATAAATACAAAAAAGAAGAACAGCCAACTCTCCTACCCTGATGAAGAAACAGTCGAACAAAACCTGTACAAAGTTCCTTTTTTTAGGGTCAAAAATGAGGCTTCATTTTGGATCCTTTCCTCCATCTTTTAGAATATACAAAGAACCTCCCATTTACAGCTGTGACTAGAGAGCTGGGAGATTAAATGGCCGTTATACCGAGAAGAATCGCTGTCTCATTTTATTTTATGACCAAGTTTCCCAAGTCTTCAAATTACAAACTCATTAGTCTAGACACCCTCAGCTGCTCATAAAATCCAATCCTCTCTCTTGCAGGCAGATCGTAAACATGTCCCGTACTTGAAGAACAGAAATATAATAAAAAATATTTATACTTCACTATATTTCACTGACAACAAAAGAAAAAGAGTCTCTTCTGGTGATACTTAGCCGGGGAAGACTTTGTGCTGAGCAGTCTGGGACGTCAAAGCTTCAGTGTCGCCTCAGAGAAAGGACTGATGCATCCACTGTGGATGTTTGACCAACAAAAGCCAAAACAGCACTGACTTCAAAGATAAATAGAAGCTTATTTCTCTATCAGTTAAATTTCAAGACTTCTACCTGTTGGCTGCTCAAAATGGATCCCATCCTCAAACTCCGCTTACAGCCCCAAATGGTCCCTATAGCTCTGACCATGTCCCCACACCAATCAGAAAAAGGAAGAAAACAAAGAGAAGGGCACATTTCCAGCCATCAGGACATTTCTCAAAGCTCACCTCTTCAGTATTACATCTTGTCGTAGTTAATGTTTCAACTTTTGTGTTAAAATGCCATGGCAAGTTGAGAAAAAGGGGTTTATTTTGCTTGTAACTCTCAGGTAATTCTCTAGCACTGAGAAGTCAGGGCACAAGCTGAAGCAGAAGCCATGGAGAAACACTCTTACTGGCTTGCTCCTCATAGCTTTCTCAGCCTGCTTCCTTATGGAATTCAGGACTACCTGCCCAGGCAGGTGTTGTCCTGTCCTACCATGGGATGGGCCCTCCCACATCAATAATTAATCAAGATGATACCCTCACCACAGACTTATCTACAGGACAATCCTATGGAGGCATTTTCTCAATTAAGATTCCATCTTCCTTACTATATCTAGGTTGGCGTCAGGTTGATGAAAACCAACCAACACACATCTCATTAGCCATTAGTTAAATGACCACCTGCTGAAAGGAAGCTATGATGTGTTCTTATGCTGCACAATCAAAATTTGGATATTCTATTGTCAAGGAGAAACAGGGAACTGGGGTTTCAATGTAATTTACCTTTCAAACTGTGGCAGAATAGGGTTATAAGAAGGTAGCATTGATAATTAGACCAGAAACTACATATAAATTGATATATATGATTTTCCTGGCAAGAACTATTGAAATATAACAAGCAGATGCAATGACTATAATATTACCATTTTAAAGTAATTAGTAAAACATCCATAACGTTTTAATTTTTTGTCTCTATTTTAGTGACTTAAAAGGCAACCCTCCAAAAAAGTTGTTTAACTTGACCACAGCTTCACCAAAAGTAAGCATCAAATATGGAAAATAATTCATCACTTTGAGTCTAATGAATCTAAAGAAAGTCTCTATTTTTTTTTTATATAACCACTGATGCAGCTGCTGTCAAGTAACAAAACTATGTTCTTTGGTGTCAGTCATAACACGGTAAGTGAAAGAAACTCAGCATACAAGACTGTATAGTGCATGAATCTAGCTCCATAAATGCTAGGAAAGGCAGAATTAGAGTAATGGGTACAGATTGGTGCTTGAGATCAGATGAATTAGCTTCTGGAGGGCAGGAATGCAGGTCATGGCAAGGAAGCATTCTGTATGATGATATGGTGGATATGTGGGTGGCTTATTTGTTAAGCTTATTGAGCTGTGCACCTAATGCTGACAGACATTTTATATAAAACCTAAATTACCTTTTAAGAACACTACAAAGGGACAAGTGCATGTTTTCAGCTGTCTACATTCAACCCAATAGTATTTTTTTTAATCAGCACACATGAAGACTAGAAAAGCCATCTTCCTTTTCACTAGCCCATGTATAGCTTTTCAATGAGCTGCAGGCTTTTTAAACTTGTATTTATTGTGTATGTGTGCATTTGTGTGTGTGCGTGGGAGGGAGGGAGAGGGTAAGGGAGAGAGAGGGAGGGAGGGAGGGAAGGAGGGAGGGAGGGAAAGAGAGAGAGAGAGAAAGAAAGAGAGAGAGAGAGAGAGAGAGAGAGAGAGAGAGAGAGAGCATAATTGAGGAAGTCTTGGGAGCAAGTGTCTTTACCCACCGAGCCACCTGATCAATCCAAGCAGATCTTGATTAAGCCTCTTCTCTAGGGACCTCAGATACAGCTTTTCCAGCATGCAATTTCTAAGAACCCACTTGATTGCATCCAGCTTAGCGTGTGGTTATGTTCATATTTTCTCCTCTCCTTATTTGGTTATCTATGCCAACTAGAGAGTGATCAGAACTGTAGATGTTACAGGAGCAAAGTAACCAACCCTACAGTTTCCTCAAAGCTTCCAAAACCAACCTTGGGATGTGAGATGGAAAAGCAGTTACAGCCTTCCAGAGTGCCTTGTCTGTGAGAGAAGAGCATTCAGCCAGTTCAGCCTCAAGGTAACAAAGGCTACTTGAAGATGTACTGGAAGGTGAAACCATGAAAGGCCAGGCATCGGAATGGCGTCTCTGGCATAAACACATGACGTGGGTCAGAAATCAGAATCAATGAGGACGCCTTCACAGCAGCCCAAGCCATGGCACAGGAGGCCTTTGCACAGAGAGGCTGTGGGTGTAACCAGGCAAGGGAGCAATGAACCGAGGCCCTTCGAGAGCTGTGGAGGGCAGTGGCGTAGCCCTGCTCTGTTCTCCCTCCACCCACTACCCTCCAGACCAGACCAGGGAGTACGATGGGGAGGAATAACAATTCAGTCTGACAAATGAAGGTGTGGGTGGCCCTGAAACAGCCCACTGAGACACAGAAATTGCTATTCTCCCTCTGCGGCTGCCATTTCTTTCCCCAGCCCACTCAGAGTATTTGGGGTTTTGTTTTTCCTTTCAACAACCACATATATTTATGTAACAGCTAGGGGAGCACTGACATCAAGTGCCCTGCAAACTCTTTTGCCTTAAACGAGTTTCCCGTGTAGATACCAGGAGATAGCATCAATACGTCAATCACTGCTCTGCGACCCTCTTTCCGTCGCCTCCCTTAACTTTCCTGGTTATTTTATGTGTGCTTTCTCCATTTTCTATACAGCTGATGATATTTGTTTCCTCTCGTTATATTTTCTAATCTGCTCAGAGATTCTTTGTGGCAGGCTTATAAACTTTAACTCCCACTGGAGCTCAGATCGAAAAGAAAATGACAGTTCTGTACTTTTCTCTGGCCCTCTGATAGTCGCAGCTATGCTAGCTAACAGGAAAACAAATGAACTAAATTCAATTAAAACTTAATCTCCTTAATCTCCTCCAGTAGTTGTGACTTCACCTGAGGAAATGCTGTCTCTGAGAGGATAGACCGCTGCCTGAGGCAACCCTGCTCCCCCACCACACACATACCTCTCTGAAATGACACCTTACATGTTATGGTGGGGCGGAGGCTGAGGTTTGAGTTGCTGATAGAAGATATAACGTGCTCTGCCACTCAGGTCTCCATGGCAACCTGAGGATCCTGGATACCTCTGCCCTGCTGACAGGATGCTTAACTTCACAGGACTCCGGTTTTGGTCTGGTCTATCTCGGCCACAACAAGTCCAGGTCAGTGCACCCTTGACTCACTTCTGCCGCCCTTGACCAGGTGCTCTGCAGTCTTCAGAGCCTGGATCAGGTGGAGAGGCTTGGCTTAGCGTCTCACCTTGAGCTCTGGAGGCTGCTCAGGAAATTGATTCTATAAGATCGACCTCTTCCTGAGGCAGGATAAAAAGACAAGGAAAGGACTTGTAAAGGGCCAGGAGCCTCCACTCTAGAGTCTGGTTGAAAAGTCTGACAGAAATCTTGCTAAGAGACAAGAAATCCTGTATGATTCCCAAAATTTGCCATGAAGGTTTCCTGTGTATGGATATATTTTCAGATAAGAACATTAAAATAACAATGAACCATGCTTAAGGCCTGACCGTCTATGAAATTATGTATTGCCTTACTCCTGTACCAAACTCATAGGAATCTCAAAACCATGACTGTTAACTTTACAGGAAAACATCCTGACTTCCTGTGTAACCCTTATGATGAGCTGTGATCCTATCCATTGCACCCCAGAAACCACCCTATGGTCTCAAAACCTTGGCAGCCCTTTGAAGACATAACTTCAGAACCTACCCAAAGTGCATACTTCCCTTTCCTAAAGACACTTTGGATGTGTCTCCCTGCTTTCCTTGGCCTCCCTCTTATTACCACTATGCTTAAGACTACATTGAAATAACTTGCTAATAAACTCCAACTCTGCCTCTCACTGGCCCAAACTGAAATTCTTTCTTGTGACAAAGTCATGGATTCCAGCTCTCTGAAAAGAATTCTGCAGACAGCTGTGGACCAAGTGCCTGGAGCAGCATATCTGGCCCATATCCCACTTCCAGGAACATTCTGACCATACTGGTTAACTACAGCTAAGTCTGCAGTTAGGAAAGGGTGATATCCAGTTGTTGTTGCTTCACTCTGAATGGGTCTCAAGCAGAGAGGCTGGAAGCCCTTGCCTTCCTTGTTACTGGCACTAATCGATCTCCTTTGGAGCTAAAGCCAAGCAACCATTTTCAGGCCTGGTGCCTATGGTGTATGCTCTCTGATGAGTTATTGCCTCTAGTGTCCCAGTTTCCTCAAATGCAAAATGGAAAAGAGGCATTACTTTGTATCATGGAGCTTTAAAATATGGAAAGAGTTGGCACACACAAGTACTTATATGTTCTTATATACATAAAAGAGCCCACAAAATTGGTATTCAGTAGGTTGACATTAACTCTTCTCCACTTTTTTCTCAGACATCTCTCAGATTGCCTTTCAAGCAATCTGCCATGGCAGGCTGCTCCGTTCCCCTTACATTGTAGTTGTTCAGAACCCTCTGCCCCAGGTGAGGATGGGCAGAGACAGCTCTATAGTAAACCAGAACCCTCTCTCAAGACAGATTCCCGGCACTGTGACCATGACCAGCAATCAACAGTGCCGTAAAGGAAGCTGAAGGTCTTGATCCATTCTTGCTATTTCCTCCCCTAAGATATTATACGCTCTGCGCACTGACCCACCCTCTTCCCAGAAAGCTGGATACTTAGGGGAAAAATAGGACAGAAGTCTTGGAAAGGCAAAAGAAAAGAGAGCATTAAAAAGTTTATTTTTGGAGTTATTTTTTTATTTATTTAGTACTGGAAATTAAACTCAGAACCTGCCCATGTTAAGCACAAGCGCCATTGCTAAGCGTTACCACCAGGCCTAGAAATGTTCAACATTATGGCTCTCCATTTGTATTCTGGTTGGCTGTGCTCTATACTTGGAGAGCTCTCCAAATAACCAAAATCATGTTCAAATTCCTCTGTTCTACGCAGCCTGGCATTTGCATAACATGTCCTCTGGTTTTAAATTTAATAAACTGCAACTTCATCTGTTGCCAATAATCCAAGCCAACATGTGCATATATTAGAAACTATCCCTCGCTTTCTGCCCCCAAGAGACTGTCTCTGCATAATTAAATAAGCTTCATTTAAAAGAACACTATTATGGACAAATTATCAAAGAATAGCAGAGATTTCAGTGGATGCTATAGAATATGGCTATTGAACATTTTGCTGACAGCAGAAAACTCATTACTAGTGGAACTAAATAGAAGAGAAATTCTGCTAAGTCCCCCAAATTCTGATGGGGCTCAAAAGTCAAGAGTAAATCAGCGAGCTGGGCTCCGTGCCACACATCAGCCACCACTAGTAACTTACAGCCATTTTCTCTGACCCATAACAAGATCGTTGGTTTGAGAACAGAAGGTTGAACACAGATGTTCAATGCTAATTACTACAGGATGAATATTAGAACAATTTCTGCATCTTTGGGAAGGGGACAAGAGTGTAGTTGACCTACTTAGGTGCAGTGTATCCATTCATGAACACTCGGAGCACATTCAGCTCCATCACAACATCCTGTACTCACCCTATCCAACCACTTTGGGTACCATTTACTGAGTCATACATCATCAGAGTTGCTTGGCATGGTGCCGCCAGGAACTGTCACAATGGAGTAAATTTCAACTTATTTATTCAGTACTAACTAGCAAAACAAGAAGTGACACAAGGCATCCAACAATCCAGGAAATTCATGAATTGATCAAAATCAATAAGGGTTCATGGTTTTTTTTTTTGTTTTTTGTTTTTTTGTTTTTGTTTTTGTTTTTTTGTTTTTTTTTTTTTTTTGGTGGCTTGTTTTTGGTGACCATTGTTTTTGACATGGGGTCTCTCTCAGAAGCCCAGCCTAGTTTGTAAGTTACTATATAGCCCAGACTGGCCGCAGATTTGGTAATCCTCCCTTAGCCTCGCATGGGCTAGGATAACAGGGGAGTGTGCCACATACCAGCCTTGAGAAATAAGAGTCTGAAGAGATGTTGCTCAGTGTTTGAAACGGGAGATCTAAAAACATTTTATCAGTTCAACTTCAGACTAAAGTTGAGCACGTATTTACAGCCATGAACCCTGGCCTTGAGCTCTAGACCTTATTAATTATTAATTAATTGAGCTTATTAATTCTCGGAGTATGGGCAACTTGTACAAGTTCATTCTGCCTTAGCTTTCTCATCTGCCATAAAAGTAGTCATTAGAGAATTAAAGAATACAGGAGTAATAGTATTTGGGGGACCGCAATTATCCCCAGTTAGGAAGCTCCTTTCAACACCCTCTGGAGTACAGAGGCTCCTCCAGGATCATCCTGGGGCTCCATGGCGATCAGCTGACCGGTAGACATTGAAGATAGACGTGTTGACTGGACCCTATGCTAAGGGTTTAGCTACGAAGGGCCCTTAAAAATTTAGCTAGAACGAGAAACCACCCCATTGTTACCAGAGTGGTAAAAAGTTTAAATTCACTAATGAATATAATAAATAAATAACCATGACAGTAACTAAAATGCAAAGCAGCTATTTTATATGCTGCTGGAGAGGCACACAGTGGTATTGCTTTCGGAAGGCAGCTTCATATGGAATTAATCTTGTCACCATTTTCAAAGATTCTGCTTGTGTTAGCTAAGATTAATTAAAGCACATGTCACTAAGGAAGCTGAGTTTACATCAAGGCAGCATTACTCATAATTGTTCAAAAGGGAGATTGCTTACATGTTCACCTATTTAAAAAAAAACCAGAAAACATTGTAGCTGGCTCACACAGTAATGACCTCACCATAAGAAGCCAGCTCCTTACACACATGATGATGATGTGCATGAACCTGAAGAGTATTCTGGAAAGCAAAGGAAACCAAAGACATGCTATCAAGTCTAATTCCATGCCACATGGGTCAGCAAAGTACAATAAACATCAGCCACAATTTCAGGACCAGAGAAGAAACTAGATAAGTTACACACAGGTACCTTTTAAGAGTGACAGAAAAGTTTTCTGTTTTATTTGTGGTTGGTATATGTATTTATTCCCCCAAAATCAATCAACTATACTTTTACTATAATACAGTTTTACTTTCTGATTTGTTAGGATATATATGAATACAAATTTTTAAAATATCTCCAGATATGCTGGCACATGCTTATTATCATAAACCCAAGAAATGGGTATTAAGGTCATTTTCTGGTGTTTCAACTCTAGTGGTATGTTTAGATCTTACTGTTATAGAATAACTGGGATCTGCTGGTACCATATTACCCTTTCTGTTGTTGATTTTATTCTTATGCTGGCATTTAGGCATCTGGGTTTGGGATAATTATAGGCCCAGATGTTGATTCCTGAATTTGTCTTGGGTGGGTGGTTTTGCTTTCTCTTTCCTCTCTGGTCTCTGGCCTAAATGGCCAGTGATTCTGGTGACTAGTGAGTCTTCACGTAGCGTAAAATGTCTACTCAGGGCTTTGGGGGCCTGCAAGACCTTTGGGTTTTGAATTCCAACTTTGATTTTGTGGTTCCAAGTATCTGTATGACCTCTGGGGTTCTAGGTACTGCTTGATCTCTGGGATCCTAGTAGGGAATGGCCTCCTGTAAAGAAGAAATTTTCTGCCAAAGTCGTGGGCTGGGATATGGAGCTTAGGGGAGGAGGTACAGTTGGGGGCTGTTAGACCGGCTTTAGGGAAGGTTAGCTGGCAGTGGGCACTGTCTTGCCTCTGGTCAGTAGAACTGGCCTGGTCTCCAGTAAAGCAGAAGTCTTCTGCCAGAGTTGTGGACCAGAATATAGAGCAAGCCCAGGAGAGGGGTGCAGTCCGGAGTTGGTAGGCAGGCTTTAAGGAATGTTAGTGGGTGGTTGGGTGGTGTCTTACATTGGGTCCCTTGAAGCACACCTCCCTTGAAGCAGCCTGAGTTGTAGGCCAGAATATGGAGCCCAGGGGAGGGGAATAAATGGGTATCTTAAACAGTTAAAAATTAATCAGACATTTCACCACATTAAAATAATAGAAGAAGAGGTTTATAACCAGTTCTGGATCTCTTCCCTGGAGAAGACTATTTCTGCTGCTCTCAGGAATCCTTGGTTACCTGTAGTTCCTTGTCTAAGTTGAAGGCCCATGGAGTATGCCCCTTCTGTGCTAGCGTGTCTATTGTTTAGGTCATGTTTAGGTAGCCATATTGATCATCCCTGAAACCATTTGCAATCAAGTAACGTTACATATTCTGAGCAGGTTGTAGATATACATTAAAGAATACATATAGATATGTGTACATGTACATGTTTCTGCAACAAAAATTAAAGAAATAGCGACCATGAATTGGAAAGAGAACTGGGGCTGGGGGATAGATGTGAAGGAGAGGAGGGAGGAAATGAAGAGGAAAGTGATGTAATTATCTTTTAATTTCCAAACAAAAAATTTAAGAGAGGAAATTATAATCATTTTAGAAAGTACAAGAAAATATTTCATGTGTAACACTATGAAAAACATTTTCTTACACATGAGAGTCAAAAGGGAGTAAAACTGGGTGCTGGAGAGACGGCTTAACAGATAAGAGCACTATTTGCAATTACAGAGAACTGTGTCCATTACAGTGACTTACCCCTATCTGTAACTCCACTTCCGCACCTGCTAAAGCCCTCCTCTGGCCTCCTTGGCCACTGCCAACAATAGGAAGGTGTCAAGCCCCACAAATATAGGTATAAATATAGATAATAAATAAAAAGTAAGATGTCATAGGTTTGAGAGGGACCTGTGAGCACGCGGAAGGGAGACATCTGAGGGAATGGAGGGAACAGGGAAAATGATATAACTATATTTTAATTTTTTATTTTTTTTTAAACCAAAAAACATTTTTTTTTCCATTTAAAAAAGTTTTAGGACACATAAAACAAGGCAACATTTATTCCTTCTTCTCGTCTTCTGGCATGGGGTCTGTGGGCGGCTCCTCTACTGTCGCACTGTTGCTCTCTGAGCCAGTATTGCTATCACTGGTCCCTTCCACCTCCATGCTGTCAACCCCTCCTGCCCACTCTCCTTGTCCTCAGGAGTAGATGTGCCTTCTTCACCATTCTGCTGGCTCTCTGTTGTTTCTTCCAGGTGTGTCTCCTCTGTCTCCATAGGGATGCTCTCTTCATCCTTCTTCTCCTCAGCTTTGTTCGTTGCTTGCTCTTCCTCAGGGGCAATGCTGCCCTGACTGCGCTCGGCTTGCTCCACTGCTTCCTTCTCCCGCTCCTCCTGCCTTTTGCGGGCCTGCTCCTCTGCCTGTGCAATTTCGGCTGCGATTTTCTCCATGTCTACTTCCACCTTCAGACCGCATAACCTTTTAAGTTCATTGTTAAAGGAATCCGTGCTTTCCAGGAATTTCCTCTTCTTTTCCTGGTGTCGCTCCTCTATCTGAAGAAGTTCGGCTTCCAGTTTTCGCTGATGAACCATTAAAGACTGGACCTGTCGCTTGAGGACCTGCATTCTGGCTGTTGTGACAACCGACCGCACATCAGGGACCACGCTCTCACTGAGGATCTCACTGATGAGGCGGTGGTTTCTCTGGAAACGGGCGATAGCTGTATGCTTCATTGAAAAGCCGTCATCATAATCATCTGGATCCTCAGCAGGCTGAATGCTCATATAAGGTTCTCCTTTCTCCATGCGAGACTGTCTCTGTCGACTTTCTTCCTCTAACGCAGCTTCGGCACGACTTTTTGCATTAATATATGCAAGGTATGCAGGGGAATTGTGATAGGCCTTCATAGACTCATTGTACTCTATCTTTTCGGCTTCGTATTCGTTTAAATATTCTTGTTTCTCTTCATCAGTGAGATCTCGCCACATGCCACCAATAATCTTGCCAATTTCCCACAACTTTAGGTCAGGGTTGGAAGCCTTTACTTGGTCCCAGACCTTTCTGCTGTACCTCATGTAGGGCATCAGCGGCTTATCTGGTGGCTTTGGAGGCTTTGGAATCGTGATACCAGATGACGCCGTGACCCGGCTGTTGGTGCCCGGGTTCCCTCCCAGCCTGTAGTTGTTGTAGGCGAGATGACTGTATGGATTGTATCCCACAAACCCTGGTGTGCTGGGCATTTGTGTTGCAGGAGCTGGGGTGGGAGGTGGGGCATAAGATGATCTTTTTGACATTTTGGAAGATTAAGTTCTCAGTTCCTTAAGAATGAATCTCAGACACCGCGGGCCGAAAAGGCGCCCGCAGCTCCGGCTTCGCTTCCCTTTTCTATTTTAATTTTTTAAAAGGAGAAAGAAATCACTAAAGATAATGACTAGAAAAAGAACCAAATGATTATGACTCACACAGATGCCTGCATATATATATATATATGATCAAAATTATATGAAGATAAAACATGAATACGGAAATGTTAAAAGGTTGATGCATGTAAATCTCACTGCATTTTGATAACTAATGAAAAACAACTATAATCAGAATATTTTATTGAAATACTGCAGCTATGTGGGTTCTTCGGAAAGCAGATTCTGAAATGTTCCCACAACCTCTTGGAAAATTTTCTAAATATAAGCAACTGTGGAGAATGAAGATAATGGGATTACGCAAAGGAAAATTTTGAATTTAAATGCAATGACAACTGCTCCCCTCAGTCTTAGAGGGAGGGCTGACAATAGAAGGACCTCTCAGACTTGCTCCAGCTTGACCTGAAGGACTATATGCATGCTTTTTGTTCTATAACTAAAACCCTGAAACTGTGTAACTTGTTTTGTGGTGGGAGAACACATGCTTGTGAGTGTGCAGGAAGGAGCCAGGAAACACCCTTGGGTGCCCCTCCTTAAGTGCCTTCCAGCAGGTTCTCTCAGGGACCTCAGGCTCTAAGCAGACTAGCTGGTCAGCCATCGAGACCCCAGCTTCAGTCCAGCTCAATCTTACCAGAAGTGGAATGAGAAGTACGTGCCAGCATGTCCAACTTGAAAACCTAATAAAACAAAATAAACCTTTGGTTCCTTGGGGGTCAAATCCAGGCTCTCCTACTTGCACTGTGGGCATGGTAAGCTCTCTACATGTTGAGTCTAGCCTTTGACGCTGATTGCTTCCATTGAAAAGGAGCTCCGTTATGTTCAAGATTCTGATTCAAGGTCTGCATCAGGTGGTGGCCTTCTTACTGGCAGTTTCAAGGTAGCCCAAGATGCCATGGGATGAAAGAGAACAAAACTGTGGGTGCAAATATTCTTGTATTCTTTCTCCTTGGAATGTCACTAGGGGATCCTATTCTATCACTATTCTAACACTACCCTCTAAACACTAGAGTGGAATTAAGTTTCCAGTCATTTGAATGCTTCACAATGATAATTAAATGTCTTCATATGACTCTCTGGGGACACTCTCTTATCCTATTCAAACCATAGCAGGCACTGTAGGCACCTCTTTGTACTCATAAAGCAAACAACATCAAATCCTTTCTGGAGGGGTATAGGTTCTTTAGCTGGGTAGGTGTTTAAGTTTCTCTTTTTGTAGCCTGCAGAGTACCTGCCCACATCAAAGGCACTAGCTCATAGGGGTAAAGACTCCTTGTAGGCTCCAGCTCAACGTTCCCATGTTCAGTGAGTGGTGTGGGTGTTGTCCTCAGCAATGGGGCCCACAGTCAGTTTGTGGGGAGCAACCCACTGACTAAGCAATAGCCTGGGCTGTCCGTCTCCTGTCACCAAATGAGTCCTCCAGAACTGGGAATCGGTTGCATTCAGTTGAGTTGTTGGCCAAGAGAGATCCAATGGAAATCCCCATACTACTTTTCTGTATTACTTTCTGTCGCTGGAGTTCTGCCATGGGTGTGAAGGGTCACCAACACATAGTCCCACCACTCTGAACTCTGCAAGGCCTTCCCCACCATGATGCACCATACTCTTTGAAACAGTGAACCAATAATTCCTTTTTCCTGTAAGTAGTTTCTGTTGAGTACTTTATTCATGACAATGCAAAAAAGTAACTACGTATACATACTCTACAAGCACATACTCTCATTTTCTTACAGCTTCCTATCATAAACTCTGTATGTACACATGTGTGCATCTGTATACATGCATGCGTCTGGATCCTATATTTATATTTGTAGCGAAGAATTCTTTTTCTCTCTGTCTCTGTCTCTCTCTCTCTCTCTCTCTCTTTTTTGAGACAGGGTTTCTCTGTGGTTTTGGAGCCTGTCCTGGAACTAGCTCTGTAGACCAGGCTGGTCTCGAACTCACAGAGATCCTCCTGCCTCTGCCTCCCGAGTCTCTCTCTCTCTCTCAATGCTAAATTAACACAGCATCTGAGTGTCTTGTGGACTTAACACATCTCAGGTGGAACTTCCTTTTAACTTGTACTTTCCAAACCCTGTCCCATTCCATCCTTTTTCCATCCTTCCAAAACACTGGAGTCACCTTTAATCCTCATTTTCTCATGCTCCTGTTCAATTCATCAACAAATTTTACAATATCTAATTTCAAACCCTGATTTTTGTTCCACTGCCCAGTACCTCCCTCCTCAGAGCTGTGGTCACCTTTTTCCTGGATTACTCTCTGGCACACTCTCACAGTGAATCTGCCACCCGTTCTGTTCTCAATCAGAAACCAAAGCAATACTTCCCAAATGATAGCCAAGCCGATATCACCAGTGACTTCAGAACCTTCCAGTTACGTTCATCTGATTCAGCAAAAAAAGCCCCACTCCCTAAAATGCCCTATGATGCCTGAAGTAACCTGTACCCTTGAACGTCTCTGTCCTCAGCTGTCACTGCTTTCCTTTCTGTCCTCCAACCATGCTTGTCTCTTTCCCATCTACCAAGCACAACATGCCCTTGCTTCTACCACACCCCAAAACTCCTTTCACCAGGACTGTAATGTCTACCTTCTTTATGTCAGACATTTACTTATCACCAAAGGATGAAGGATCCCAAGACCACCTACTTAATGTTTTATAATGTCCTTTTATTCTTGCTGTCCTCAGTCAAGTGGGCTTCACAAACATCACCAGTGTAGGAAAATGCAGAGATAAAGACCTATACATGAATATATACATATATATATGTATATATATATTATATTACAGATATCACTATAGTTACTACTATATTATTTGCATTCTGAAACATAAAGCCATATATTAATAAGCTTATCTGTACATGCTGTTCACTTTTAAATTCTTAGTCTACAACAATTACAGACAAATAGTTGAGGCTAAAAATATTTAATGAATTAATGTTATGTTTTTATAATTTAGAAGATAGAATATTTTATTATTTGAAAACCTATCTTGTAATTAACACAAGCCCTCCTCTTGAACTTCCGTCCTTTTATACTCAGATTCAAGAAGAAAACACTTGATCTTAATTCCTTGATTTGGCAACTTCATGAATGACCATCATACAGTTGCTTCATTTCAAAGTAATGAGGTAGAATTGATAGCTGATATCTTAGAATGATTCTCCATGAGGACTATGTCATAAGACAATACATAGTTTTCCTTACTAGGACACATGTTCGTGTCTTGGTGTATATTTAGATAGTGGAATCCCTTTGAAACTGGTGGGAGGTCTGTGGGCCAAATATATTCATAAGAAATGAAAGGATACGGCACAGTATAGGCAAGCTGTGGAAAAATATCTTTTAGCTTGCTGTCACCTCATCAGTCAGTGTAGACTTATTTTAACTTTTGTATTGGGCAAACCGAACAGAGAAATACCATATATAGTAATATTCCCATTTTCTTACCCTGTGTCTGTAAATGATTCTTCTTCATTTGAGTTACTCAATGAAGTAGGAAAAAAATGTGGAATATTTTACTTAAATTCTACTATACTTAATATTGCAGAAAAAAATTTCAAAAGCAATAAAATCTTGGGAAAATCTAGAGGTTTTCTTGCAGCTTCAATTGAAGATATCACTTGGTCAGGTTACTTTGGGGTTAAGGTGGATTTTTATTTGTTTAGTTGGTTGGGTTTGCTTTCACTATTTTGCTTTTGCTTTTGCTTTTTTAAAGATAGCGAGAGGTTTGTTCTGATACCAACTATTATTTTAGCCTCAAAACTTAGCATTTTTAGGCAATTTAGTAAAAAATACTTAACATTTCCCATACCACATCTATGTTCTCATTCACACTTCTTGGTATGTTTTTATAGACACAGCCATTTGTGAAATGGAGATGACTTTGCTTTGTTTCCCGAGTCTTTGCTGACTGACACTGCCAGACAGTGTCTCAGGCATATTCCTTGTTTTCTGGACTCATGTATGCATAAGAAAAATTTCACTAAAGTAGCTGTGATTCTCTCTCAGAACTTACCACTTGCCATCTTAGGCTTCTGATCTCCACTGGGTTTCTGCCTCAACAGAGTTAGAATCTGCGCCCTCCATCACTTACCTCTCCACAGCAGATCTCTGTTCAAGACCGAATTGCATTTTGAAATGTCTGGTAAATGCTGGGTAAGTTGCTAAACCCTTGGCACAGATGAGTGCAATTGCTGAACAAGATGCCCAATTACTAGTGGGAAGGTGGATTCATGGTCAAAAGGCATGTGTGGGAAATTGAGGAGAGTATCTTCCCTTCCTAAAGATTCCATGATCAATCAGCAAAAAGCCAAACATATCCCCAAGTCAGACTGTTCTGGGAACTCTTTTATATTCTTTTTTCTTTATAATAAGCACAAGACCACATTATCCTGCTCAAACCCTAAGAGCCCCATAATCCAAATGAGTCACAAGAACTTTGATGGCACTCGTTAGCATTGTCGTTCTGGGCCTGAGCAAAGGCACCAATAGTTCTCTGATGACACAAAGCTGTCTTCACAGGTTCATTTCTCATATGAAGGCACAGCCAGTATCCTCTGGACTGTCTTGATAATAACGGAAGGCAGGAAAACAGCTTCATAATGCTATCCACACTAGCATTTTGTTTCTCTTATGCCTTTGTACACATTTCAGTGTCCATAGAAATTCTAATATTTTATTTTATATTACAACAGGCACCCTTAGCTAAATAAAAATTCAGAAAAATTATTAGAGCCATTCTCAACTATTCCAATCAACAAAAGACTCCCACATCTCTGCTGAGTGCACCAATGTTAATGAATGCATGTGACATCATTCCTAAAGTCTAGTTTGATCTGTAGGTTTATGTCATTATAATTCAGTAATAGTTCCCAATTTTTTATTGCACCCGCTTACTGCCCCTGGCTCACACACTCCCACTCTGGGGTCTTTTGGAACTGAAGTCTAATTTAGCTCTAGATGCAGTAACTGCTGCCAGCAGTCTGTCACGAGGTGGGTTAGCAATGTCCTATGAGGCAGGACTACCTGAGAGGCCATAACAGGCCCTTTAGAAAAGAAACTGTCATCCTTGGATGAGGAGAGGAGACAAGGGCTACTAAAACTGACATATGAAGCTTGGAGCATGTGTGAGTTCAAGGTTTCGGTAGCAACAGAATTGGCCAACAGATTTCTATCCAAGTTTTGAGAATCCTAGTCTTTTCCAAGATTTTGACTTTTACATAAGAAAATTCAATCTTATAATACTTTTATAATTAGGCTTTATTCTTTACTTCCAGAGAACTCAAAAAGGCAGCTACTAGCTTTAAAGTATCCCATACAAACAAAACCCCACACCCTGTATGTACATAAACACATTCACCACGATTTCTCTTAAGATTCTTCCCACAGGAGTTGTTTTAGTTTGCATTTCTGTAGCTGTGATAAAAACACTGGATCCAACTTATCAAGCAAGGGGGATTTTGGCTCACCCTACTAAAAGCCAGGGGAGCACCCAAGGATAAAGTAGGTCCAGTATCAGCCACTGCATCTAGCAATGGACGGCTTTGGTGTTCTATGGGAGGTGGTGTCCTTCACCCCGAGATGCACAGGACGTGAGAACCGCACAGAGAGAGCGCCAGTAGAGCCAAGGGCTGTGCTGGTACTTGGAGCCGAGCTGGCAGGTGAGCCACAGAATACACACACCTTTTGTCTTGCCCATGCTTTTATGATGTGAGTGACACTGAGGTGGGAGCAACTTCCAAGCTCTCAAACTTCTCCATAAACCAGCCTGAGTATAAGTCTGAAGAGTATAACAAGGGAACTCTGGGAGACGCAGACCAAGCTTAGCACAATTGATGAATTCTGAAGTCACCATATTATCCCTCCGAGATTATCGTCTCCTTGTTCCCTTTACTGTCTCACTTAAACTTACAGCAGTCCACCCTCTCCTTCTGTCAAGTGGAAGTCCTCATTCATTCCACTTACTCAAAGATCTTTGAGGGGAAATGTTTACAAACTCACATGTCTAATCTCCTCAAGCTTAAACTTAGCAAAGTCACCCTATCTTATATGCATGTGTATGTGTGTATATAGATATATGTATATGTTATGTACATATAAATATATAGTATATACCTACCACATATATGTTGTGAAATCAAGTCTTTGGGGTTTTGAAATAACATTAATATTTCATAATTCAAAATTTCCTTTGAAAACCAAAATTATCTAAGACTGTTAACTCATTAACAAAAATAATATATAGTGATTCTATGACACTGGATAACAATGTATTTCTGCAAATCTGCATCAATTAGGTTTAAGCTGAGTTGAAAAGACCCTGTGTTAGGGCTGGTGATGTCGTTCAGGGGACAGAGTGCTCACCTTGCATACCTGCAGCAGTGGTTCAGTCCCCAGCACTGTATACAATGGGCAGAGTGGAGCGTACCTATAATCCTAGCCCTTGGGAGGCCTATGAAGGAGGATCAAAAACTAAATGTCATCCTCAGAGCTACACAGTGAGTTCAAGGCCATCTTGATTTACTTAAGATCTTGCGCCAAAGGGGGGGAAAAAAAACCTGTATAGTATTTCTTTTCTATCTTTTTCTTCACTTGAATATAATTATATACAGAAGAATGACAAGGACATAATATATCATATCAGCTGTCCTTTGTGGTGACTCTTTGTTAAAGAGTTTCTGATGTGAAGTTATTATTATCTAGAATTCTACTTTATTAAAGTGACTTTGAAAATGGTTTCAGAATCTTATAACATTGCATCTTTGATAATTTCACTTATATTTGACATTTTCTAATTTAAAAAAATAACTTCACTCTTTGATGATTCACTTAGCTCTTCATACAAAATAACCTTTGTCTAAATTAATTGTGTGAACTCATGGCCTCATGCCACCACCCACTCATGAATGCACAAAAATTAACCAATAAAGTGGAATCCACATTCCTCCTCACTCCATATCCTGCCACTGTGCCTGTGGGCAACAGTTCCAAAAGACAAAACTCTAACACAGTCCATGTTTAGTCTGATCTACTCCTGAGTCTCCTTTTTGTATACCTGCATGCTCAGCTAAATCAAGTCCTTAGCCCTCTCCAATTACATGACACGGATTCTCAGTGTTACTGGCATCTGAAGTAGAAGCTCTTTCGCAATAAAAGTTTTCAGTAAACTGGCTAAAAAGATAGCTCAGTCAGAGCAGAGTTCACCTCACAGTCATAAGGACCTATATCAAGATCCCATCACTCGCATAAAAACCTGAGAGCAGCCGGGCGGTGGGGGTGCACGCCTTTAATCCCAGCACTCAGGAGGCAGAGGCAGGCGGATCTCTGGGAGTTTGAGGCCAGCCTGGTCTACAAGAGCTAGTTCCGGACCGGGCACCAAAGCTACAGAGAAACCCTGTCTCGAAAAACCAAAAAAAACCTGAGAGCATAAGTAGGTGCATCTGGAACCCCATCTCTGGGGAGATATGCCAGGCTGGTCCCTGATGTTCTCTGATCAGGTGGCATATACAAATTGGTAAGTTTCAGGTTTAGGGAGAGACTCTGTCTCAAAAGATGAAGTAAACTGAAAATATTGGCTTACTCCTTTAATTCTAGAACTCTGAAGGGAGAGACAGGTATATCTCTGTGAATGTGAGGCCACACTGGCCTACCTAGCAAGTTCCAGGCCAGTCAGAAGCACATAGTAAGACCTTGGCAGAAAGAAAGAAAGAAAGAAAGAAAGAAAGAGAGAGAGAGAGAGAGGAAGGAAGGGAGGAAGGGGAAGAAAGAAATAGATAAAAAGAAAGATATAAATTTAAGAAGACAGGAGGGTAAAGGTATTGACCACCAAGCCTGATTTTAGAAAACACTAGTACATGCATCCCAGTCCTAGAAATCTAGGTTTAATCTATCTGAGATGGAGCCTGGACTTGGGCATTTCTCTAACCTCAGGGGGTCATTTCAATGCATAGTTAAAACTGGTAGAGTAAGGTAAGCAATCCTCTCCACACAAATTCCATGGCCCTCATCTCCGTCCCTCCTGCCCCTGCCGGCCCCGCCAGCTAGTAATTCACCTCTACAATAAAACAAGACTTGACCAGCGGCCCCAGCTCCCCAGGAGGCTCAGTTCACACTAGACCCTGTAGAACTCCTTCGAAAATTCTCGTGGCCCACATTGGGTGGTACTCACTGGACAGTGCTGAGCCCAAACTCCTCCCCCTCGTGGTTTCATTACCCACCATCACACCCACCTGGAGCCCCAGGGTCCATCGCCAGTCTCTGCGCAAGCCTCCACTTCAACTCGGGTTTTCCCTTCACCAAGGCTTCTCTCCTGGCCTCTCACGGTACAAAGCTTCATCTACTCTCCATGAAGCTGTCGGTCTTATAGTGGTCAGACTGCTCATACCATTTTCACATGGAAGACTCTTCCACATTATCAAGTTTGGCTGCCAGCGGGAGTTGGAGCCTTGAGCCCCTCAGGGCCATGGAATCTGCGTGATGACGCTAAGGGAGTTCTTACTGGAAGGTTTCACCCGGTTGATGTTGATATCTTATTCATCGCAGGTGATTCTTTGACCCTCGAGAGCCAGCGTCAATTGTCCCGGGAAAGCAAAGTTTTCACTCCCACAGATTCTCAATACAAAATATCAAATAAATGTCCTGATAGAGTCTTTGTAGCCCTCTGGAACTTCATAAGCCAGACAGACCTCCATCAGGTGCACCTCTCTCAACAAGCTCTGACTTTTCAAACTCCCATAAAAGTTTCTTAAGCTCTGAGAACTCAATATGCTTTATCAGCTCAAATCTCCACAATCCGTTCACACTCTTTCCAAAAACAACATGCTGAGGCCCATCACAACAATATCCGACCCTCTGTTACCACGTGCTACCCTAGTTTGGTTCTCAGTTGGGCGATAAAACACTGACCAAAACCAACGTGGGACAGGAAAGGGTTTGCTTTAGCTTACCAGTTACAGTCCATCACTGTGGCAAGCTGATGGAGAAATTGAAGATCGTGCAGGAAATGTTTCTTGACTTGCCCTCCACGGCTTGCTCAGTTTCCTTTCTTACACAGCCCAGGACCATCTGCTCACGGGTAGGACTGCCTACAGTGGGCGGGGCCCTCTCATATCGACCGTTAATCAAGAAAATGTCTCACAGACGTGCTCACAGGCCAGCCTGATGGAAGGAAAAACTGACTCAGTTGAGATTCCGTCTGCACAGTTGATCCTGGTTTATAACAAGATGACCCAAACCACTCAGTACACCTTCACAATCCAATAGTTTTAGGTTTTCTCTGTTTACAGTGTCTGTATGGTCATCAATATTATTACACTTTATCAATATTATTACACTTTATAACAAATACGTAAGATTTTTCTGGTACACATTATTAATCTGCACAAATAAAATATAATTTATCTACTTTTTTGATGTAATTAAAATTCCAAACACTGGGTATGTGCTTTACCTGATTCTAAGTGTGGGGGGAAAACATTCTGTACAAAAGGCAGAGGTCTCCTGTTTGAATTCCCAGAGAATTTCATGACTGAATCTTAAATCAGATCAAGCACACGAGCAGGAACCATGAGCATTGCATAACATGATACAAAACTAACTTTGCTGTCTGCTTTTAACTATAAAGTTTACCTTGCCAGTATGAAATGCCTCACTAACCTCTTGAACATCTCATTCTTACAATAAGGGTTTCTTCACATCATTGCTCAAACTTCTTGAACGCTGTATTCTTCAGAACTCTGGGGTTAAAGTTCACTGTTTCAAAGGTCATATTCTGATTTAAAGCTTTTGTTGCTAATTTTAAAACCCTCAGGCCCATAATAATGCCCAGCATTGCTGGAGGATAACGGTCCCAACAATCTTAAGAGACAGCTATTATTATTATTTACATCCTTATCACCATCGTCATCACCGTTACTCTTATATCCATATTGCAGAATAGCAAGTGGAACAACAAGGAAGTTAGCCAGTGTGTCCAAAATCGCGCAGTTCCTAACAGGGGGAGCTAAAGCCAGGCAGTGAAGCTCCAGGGATGCCACACCTGTCCCCTTTGTGACACTGCCTCCACTCACATCCATCCAGCGCCATCTCTGAGTAACATGTGCCAGGGTCTAATGATGACCTACAGCTTTGGTATGTTAAAAGGTGGACTGAGAAGGGCCGTAGAAAGCCTCTTTTAGAAATGCTACCCGTTATTCTGAGCACTTAGGACGTTATCACCTGTTGTTGACTGATGCTAAAAGTGACTGAGCAATTGTCCCTGACTCCAAGTAGACACTCTCTTGATGAAGAATCAAGTCCCACACAAAGGGACTTTGCAGCCTTTGTGAAATAAACAGGATAGCCCCTGGGGATGCATGGACACAGGAGCAGAGATCCTGCCTGCCTTTGTTGGGGTCTCCTGGGTCTGTATTGCTTAATGCATGACATGCCTAAAAATTTGAAAAAATCACTGTGGGTGTAAGAAAAGTCATTTCTCTTTCCCTTTAATTTCTCTCTCCAACTCTTCTTCCTAAGTATTGGCATCTTCTTTGCTTCCTTTTTACTAATTTATTGGGGTTATTCTTATTCCTAAAAATCTAAGTGGCATTTATTTCTGAAAGTCCAAAACATCTTTTTTTCTTTCTTTAATGGATTTCTTTGGAGAGGAGACAAAAAAGAGTTTAGTGTTATCGCTGGGGACAAACTGTATCCTCATCAATATTCTAAGAGACAATTTGGGTTGGTATGGGAGGTTCCTGTGTGCAAGCTGCTGTAGCAATTATTTTTAAATATGTCTACAAAAAAATACCATGGGAAAAAATCTTTCTGAACAGTATTTGAAGAATAGCAAAGAAAATTTTTCTAGAATATTTATTTCAAACAAACATCCCCAATAGGATAAACAATAAGGAAGTGTTTAATCAAAACCAGTAACTAGAAACACAAATATTTTTAGAAAAAAACAAAACCTCCAGACCCAGTTTTATTTGAACTTGTTTTCTTGGATTGCCAAATTCAATTTTTATTTTCAGAGAATATCAAATTGATAGCAAAAATCAAAGGCAGTCTTGTCTGTAATTAAAGTTTGTTTTGACACATCTCGTTTTACTTAGGACTCTTATAGTTGGAAATTACCCAATTATTTTGGTCAAATGCACATTCAAATATTATGGCTTGATACTTCTCTGCTTGTTCTTATCACAGCCAATAAAAGGCCATTATTATGATCACTAAAGATAGAGCAGATATAATGGAAATCCATACATCTCAACACTTTGTTTAGAAACATATTTAGGACATTATGAAATTTAGTCAGTAATTAAAAAAAAACAATGAAAAAATGATATGTTATGTCTGATGATTTTCTTCTTTATTTCTTTTTGACTGTCTTAAATTACTCATTGGGTGTGAATTTAACAAGCATTATCTGTATCAGCAATAACAGTGGAGGTGGTGAGGACTGAGTCTTCTCCTGACTTCACAGTGACAGCCACAAATACCATGATGGAACTTGTGACTATTTTGAGACTATGGCACTCGAGACCTGCAAATGTCAGCCCACAAATCTTTCTGTGCTTGTTAACGCTGTGATGGACCAGGCTTGGCATAAGTTGTACCCATAGGAAATGGCTGTTTACGGCCACCACAACTGACGTGAATCCTGTATATGACATAACCTTGATAGGCCTTGTATCCAAGATCATGCATTTTATCCAGCCAAGTGCAGTGGGGGTCCCATGCAGTACAAAGAACTAGCAGAACTGCCTACAGTGTATCCTCAGAGGATAAGTGACAGATGTATAGCTTGGTCTATTTGTGGGATTCCTGGTAGTGGGAGCAGGGTGGTCCCTGGTGCTATGACTGGCTGGTTCTTGCACTGGACCGCATAAATATAGGGGGAAGTATTTTGTCATACAACATCTTGATATGCAGTGCTGTGTTGATGCCCATAGGAGGTCTACTCCTTCCTAAGTGAATATAGAGGAGGGGTAAATGGAGTGAAGGCACAGAGGAGAGGGGAAGGAATAGGAAGAAATAAGGGAGTTGTAGTTGGGATGTGAAATAAATAGTTAATAAGAGAAAAGAAAAAAACCCAGTGGACACGGATTTATTTAAATAACTGGTATTTCTGTCAGCCTGGGAACCTAAGTGATGATGTGGGTGGTCTCTGCTCCCCACCCCATAAGAACTATATATAGTGACTGAGAATAAACCTTGTTTTACTGGAGAGAGAGAGAGAGAGAGAGAGAGAGAGAGAGAGAGAGAAGACATTGGCTCTTTTCACATTCCATATTTCTGAATGCAGTACCCCTTGCAACAATAATCTTGTCAGTATTATGAAGCCCTGGAAGTAGTTTGAGGCCAGTGGCAGTATTGAGCTGTGATGAATTACACACACACACATACACACACACACACACACACACACACACACATATATATATATATATATATATATATATATATATATATATATAAAGCAGGCATGGCACTTCCTCACAGAATGAATATGAGATGGAAAGAAGAGAAAGAACTGAAAGGGGTTGGTCCTAAGAATAGAGGATGATGGAGTTGACATCAACTGAGACAGAGAAAGCCATGAATGGAACTGATACATATGGGAAGAGAAGAGGTCCAGTTATAGGGATGTTGACTTTGAAATTTCTATTAGAGATCTAGATGCAGATGTGGAAGAGGTAGTTGAATGAATATAAAAGTTTTCAGTAAGAGTGATCTAGACAAGTTTAAAAACTAGTACCTTAAAATGTAGAGCTCGATAAAAATCAATTTAAAAAAAAAAAACTAGTAGCTTAGCCAGGTGTGATGACTTATGCCTCAATACCAGTACTTTCCAGGCTTACAGAAGAATTTGTTGTGAGTTCAGGGCCACCCTTACCTTTAATGAAGTTCTAGACCAGCTTGGGATAGAGAGTGAAGACTTGTTCAAAAACCAAACTAAAACAATCACATTAAAAAGTCATCCCATGTGAACGGCCTCCAAATTCACAAAAGTACATAGAGTTAGGAAGGATGACAAGGACAGAGCACAGGGTGAACCATTTGGGACCTTGATGATTCAGGGAGCAATTGATGAACTGTTAAAGGAAAACAAGGACATCCACTACTACATGCTGAAAATGAACAATGAAGGAAAATCTGCAGGAGTGTGAGGGTTGGAAGCCAGGTAAATGAGCGTTATGGGGAAGTACCTCAGAAAAGAGAGGACCTAACCTTTGTGCTTTGCAATGAAAATGTTACCAATGATGTTAATGAGGCTAAAGTAGAAAAGCCAAAGAAAAACTTTAACAATTGAAGCAGTCATCACATGGCTTATTTTAGTTTACAGTAGGCAGAAAAGTAGCCACCCCAAGACATCCCTTCCTTAGTCCTCATACTATGCAACACTGAAAAGAGGAATTAAAGTTATAGGTAGAATCTAATTAGCTGGACTCTAAAGAAAAAGATTATGATAAATTGCCCACATGATCCAATGCATTCAAACAGTACTTGAAAGTGGAAGAGGAAAGAACAGGTGATGAAAAATGGGAAGGAGTCTATCTGCTATGGATAATTTTGAGTGAGGAACAGGTCATGATAGGAGAATTGGGTGGCATCTAGCAAGTGGAAAAGCAAGGGAACATTTTTTCTCTAGAACCTTTGAAAAAATAACACAACTCTGCCAACTCTATAATTTTAGCCCAGTTAAACCCTAAACTCCAGACTTATGTAACTATAAAATAATAAATAGTTATTTCTCAAGCTACTAATATTGTGCTAATTTGTTATAATAGCAATAGAAAACTAGAAAGAAAGAACTCTTAATTGTAGCATGATTTTGCCTTAATTTTAAGCCTTTATGTATTAATGGCCACTGTAATAAAACTGAAAATATATTTGATGGATTAGTGTGCCCAAAATTAATCATCCATAATCCACCTACCAACAGTGCAAACTTACATGAAACTTATGCAGAACAATGAAAAGACTAGCATGAAGACAATCTAAAACAAATGTTCAATGAAAATTCAAAGCACAGATTTGAGAGAGAGACAGAGAGCAATTGACAATAGTTTGCTCAGGTTCACAGGACCATCTAAAGGGCCACAGGGAGTGAGAAGAGCCCAAAAAGGAGTTTTTCTTGGCATTTTTACATTTGCTTCTTTGTTTCTGTGTATGATGCGTGGGAGGAAGGACATGCCACAGAGTGTGGTCCTGATCTTGAGAGGTCTTGGGGAGGTAATCACAGCTGTTGTGTTTTTGAGATGACTGTGGTTCTGTCATCCTTCAATGATTGAGTTCCAAAACACAGGAGTGAAAACAAAATACATCAGAAGAGAAAATCCAGTTGGATAAGGGTAAGACATCTTAATCTGTGAAACAAACTAAATTGTGGGGGAAAAAGCATGGAAGCCCGCGAGACTGAAGCTGATGCAAGAACAAAGCAAGTGGAAAACTTGACTTTTAAAGTCTTCGACAGCATAATCTCCATGGGATTCCCCTGTCTTGAAACCATCATCATCTGCCACTAATTTAGAGTGTGAAGGACTCATGGGCTTGAGATCTCTATGTCTAATCAGTCACTAACACCAATTTCTGCCAGTAGCCAACCATCCCAATACTGTCAGCGGCTTCTGCAGGTGGAGCCAACACCACTTCTTCCTTGGTTTATTGCAAAGCTTCCCAACTTCTTTCCTGGCTCTCATTGTTTCCTTTCCAGTTTCCACCATTCAAGCTCTCCCTCGAGGCCTGAGAGCATAAATCAGATCATGCACCTCCAGTTAAACACTCCACTGCCTTCCAAGGCTTTGCTTGAAATGCAAACCTCTTTCCTGTCTTCAACCTAGAAGTCAATTTGTAAACATAATAAACTTATAATACGCCCTTGCAACACAACAGTTTTCGTAGACCGAGCCGTTAGTGTACCTTTTACCTGCCCGGAGCACATTTTTCCATCCCCCGCTCCTTATCCACTGGCCTTCACTAACTTTACACAGGCTTCAGATCTCAAATACAAACAAGACTGTCTAGAGGTATTCTTCCTGGATTTCTGGAACTGAGTCAAAGGACACTTTATGGGCCCCCAAACAAATAAATTGTATTGTAGTTGCAGGTGTGTGTAAGTGTGTGTGTTTTCCAGTCTCCACAAACAAACTCTTAGCACTGTGGATAGAATAACTTCATCATGAAGAGCAACTTAACTGTTACATCAAGCAAAATACCTGGCATGTAATAAGTTCTCCATAATTTTTCCATTCAAATGGGAGAAAATATGTATCTGTAAAAGACAGAAACAAGAGGTATAAATCTCACACTGTTTTTCAACTCAAATCAAATGCCAGTTTTGTTTATTAGAATAAGCTGTTAAGGCAGAAAGTTTGGGTAGAACGCCATTTTCACAACCCTAGAACCTGAGAGATCCAAATATCCCAATCCAGGTGGACACACTGTTAGGGATGAGTTACATTCTGTTCATGGACAGTTGCCCTTCTTAATGCATTCACATGGTGGAAGGGACAGGGCATTTTCTGGCGTCTGTTTTGTAAGGATACTAATTGCATTCATGAATTAGTTCTGAACCAGTTACTCCTCAATGCTTTTTTCTCCTAATAACATCACATTGGAGTCTAGGATTAGCACACGATATGTAGAAAAATCAAACAATCAGTCCTACCATTATGTAATTAGTTAAAATTTACCTTAAGAAATTATAAATTTCAAGGTCTGCAAAGAATTGTGCTGGGATTTTGATGGGGAATGCATTCAATGTATAGATTGCTTTTGGTAGGATTGCTATTTTTATTATGTTGATCCTACCTATCCAAGAGCAAGGGAGATCTTTATATTTTCTGGTATCTTCTTCGGTTTCTTTCTTCAAAGACTTAAAGTTCTTGTTGAATAGGAATTTCACTTCTTTGGATAGTGTTACCCCAAGATATTTTATGTTCTTTGTGGCTACTGTGAAAGGTGCTGTTTCTCCTTTATCAGCTTCTTTATCATCTGTGTATAGGAGGACTACTGATTTTTCTGAGTTGATCTTGTATCCTGCCACATCACTGAAGGTATTTATCAGCTGTAGTTCTCTGGTAGAGTTTTGAGGGTAACATATGTGTGTGTGTGTGTGTGTGTGTGTGTGTGTGTGTGTGTGCGTATTATCAAATCATATGCAAATAACAAAAGTTTGACTTCTTCCTTTCCAATTTGAATCCCCTTGATCTCCTTTTGTTGTCTTATTGCTATTGCTAGAACTTCAAGAACTATGTTGAAAAGATAAGGAGAGAGTGGACAGCCTTGTCTTGTTCCAGATTTTAGTGGAATCGCTTTGAGTTTCTCTCCATTTAATTTAATGTTGGCTGTCAGCTTGATGTATATTGCTTTTATTATAATTAGATATGTTCCTTGTATCCCTGATCACTCCAACACCTTTATCATAAAGGGGTGTTGGATTTTGTCGAATGCTTTTTCAGCATCTAATGAAATGATCATATGATTTTTTTTCTTTCAGTTTATTTATATGATGGATTACACATCAAGCTCTATTACAGAGCTACTGCAAAAAAAAAACAGCTTGGTCCTGGCATAAAAACAGAGAGGGTGACTAATGGAATCGAATCAAAACCTGGATATTAATCCACACACCTATAAACATCTGATTTTTGACAAAGAAGCTATAATTATACAGTGGGGAAAAAAGAAAGCATCTTCAACAAGTGGTGCTGGCATAACTGTATGCTGACATGGAGAAGAATGAAAATAGATCCATATCTCTCCCCATGCACAAAACTCAAGTCCAAATTAAAGACCTCAATATAATACACTGAGCCTGATAGAAGAGAGAGTGGGAAGTTGTCTAATACTTCATTTTTGGGGCAAGCGATTTTTAAAACTGATGTTAAAGGAAGTAACTAAAAGCAAGTGAAGCTAGAATTTACTCTGTTTCCGTTGGGCTCATTGAACCAATACAACAGACCCAGTGATACGGTATAGAAAGGACTCCAAAGAGGGCTAGAATTAAGATTGAACCATGAAAAAAAATCTACCACAGGCACTGCTGAAAAGAGGTGAACCAGTAGCTGGGGTGCAAGCATTTGAAATGGATGCTGGGTCCAAGATGTTTTGCAACTTTTTGGAATAACTGTTGGTTTGGCCTTAGACTTACATAATTAGATTTGATATGAATGGGATCTTATTTATGGCTATAGAGAAGTGTTTCTATTAAGTATGCAATTGACTAAGCAGTCTCTCCTATTGAGCAGGGTCCATAGTTCAAGTGTGGAAGCTGCCCATTTCTATTCCTAGTTCCACCATAGACAATCACCGAAAGGCAAAGTCTTGCAATTCCCCCACCATGGTGGTTTGAATGATAAATGCCCCATAGTCTCACAATCTCTGGCATTTGAATATTTGGTTTTCAGTTGGTGGCCCTGTTTGGGAAAGCTTAGGAAGTAGGGACTTGCTGGAGTATTGCCCCTAGGGGTGGGTTTTGAGAATGTAAAGATACATGCCATTTCAAGTATATTTTCTAACCTTCTTGTTTGTGATTTGCGATGTAAGCTCTCAGATGCTGCTTTTCGCCACCTCCTCCTCCACTCTGCCATCCATGGGCTCTAACCCTCCAGGATCATAACTCCAAGATAAACCCTTCTATCAAGCTGCCTTGGTCCTGGTTTTAACCCAGTAATAGAACAATAACAAATACATCCACCAGAAATAATAGAGTTCACTTCATAATTTGAGGGAGAGGCAAATGAGATAGTGTGGGTAAAACATGGACAGCCTGGGCATTGTCACATGTTCAAAGGGGTCAGTAGAATTCTATCAAACACGTTATAATTGCTTCTTTCACAGCAGGAAGTAAGTGTGTTGAAAGCATGCCATGCCCCCTTCCTCGTGGGTGTAAGATGCTTAAAAGGCTTAGAAGAAAACAACCTCAAGTCTAGAGTGTTGCGGTGACAGGAAGGTTAAGCAGCCAAATCCAGGTCTTTTTTGACACCGTGTCTCAGAAACATGAAAGCAGCGGCTCTCCTCCTTCACACACTGAATGAAACAATCTTTGAGGTTCATATTTCCACTTAGCAAAAATCCTCTGCTCTGCTAGAATTACGGATGCTGGTTAAAGAGTGCAAGCAACCAGCATAGGAGCTGCATAGCTTCCCGTCTCCATGGTAACAGAGTGCCATATTCTGACCCCTTTAATCACCTGATTCTCTTAGAATAAAAAAAAAAAAGGTTTGAGGAGTCAAAGACCTTAAGATAAAAACCGTAGCCATCTGTGGAGTGGATGATGGCAGGTCAGCAAATGTGGCCGGTGTTGACTCTTTTTTTTTTTTTTTTTTTTTTTTAATAATTTTTTTATTAAGAAAAGAAGAAAAAAAACATAAACAAAAAACAAGTTTCCACCTCCTCCCAGCCTCCCATCTCCCTCCCCCTCCTCCCACCCTTCTCCCCCTCCTCCCACCCTTCTACCCCTCCCCCCACTCCTCTCCCCCTCCCTCTCCAGTCCACAGAGCAGTCCAGGTTCCCTGCCCTGTGGCAAGTCCTAGGTCCTCCCCCCTCCGTCCATATCTAGGAAGGTGAACATCCAAACTGGCTAGGCTTCCACAAAGCCAGCACATTAAGTAGGATCAAAACCCCGTGCCATTGTCCTTGGCGTCTCATCAGCCCTCATTGTTCGCCATGTTCAGAGAGTCTGGCTTTATCCCATGCTTTTTCAGTCACAGTCCAGCTGGCCTTGGTGAGCTCCCAGTAGATCAGCTCCACTGTCTCAGTGGGTGGGTGCACGCCTCGTGGTCCCGACTTCTTTGCTCATGTTCTCCCTCCTTCTGCTCCTCATTGGGACCTTGGGAGCTCAGTCCAGTGCTCCAGTGTGGGTCTCTGTCTCTGTCTCCATCCATCACCAGATGAAGGTTCTATGATGATATGCAAGATATTCGTCAGTATTGCTCTCAGATAGGGTCATTTCAGGTTCCCAGTCCTCAGCTACCCAAGGAACTAACTGGGAACCTCATGTTGGGCACTTGGGAGCCCCTCTAGGGTCAAATCTCTTGCTCACCCTAAAGTGGTTCCCTTAACTAAGAATTGTGGTTCCGTGCTCCCCTATCCACCTTTCCTTTATCCCAATTCTCCTGATTCCCCAAGTCCCCCCTCCTTCCCTTCTACCTTTTCTCTCCCCATCTCCCCTTACCCCCATCCCACCCCACCCCCAAAATCCTAATTTTCTCCCCGGCAATTGGTGTTGACTCTTAACTACCCACAGTTATATGATATGTCCTTTAGACCTGTGTTTCAGTAAGAGGGATGGGTTAATATTGATCAAGTGAGGTTTAGTTGAAATTATTCTCCTCTCCCTTCCCCTGGTAAGTCACTGCACAAGGCAAGATGGCACCCTGGGGAGGGTGGACAGTTTTCCAGCCCAGCCACAATTAGGAGCGAGATAATTGGTGTCTGCAGGAATGAGATCTGCTCTTTGTCTCCTTACTGTGAACTCCTGCTGGATTTCTAGGAAAGACACTGAGCGCCTTTCGGGAGATCAGAGCAGCCAGTCTCAAAGCAAGGCCCTCTGTGCTCCCGCTGCAGAACCCGGGAGGCATTGTTAAAGCAAGCATCCGGGGTTGCTCTGCAGAAACTCTACAGGGCGAGCCTGGAACAGAGCCAAGGATGCTGTGTGGGAGCTCCCAGGGCTCTGGGGCACCCTGAGATTAAAAGCCACTTGTGAGAGCTTGAGAGTTACTACAAATGCTAACTTTCACTAACTTTTTTCTTCAATTTGTTTCTGTTAACATACAAAAGATTATTTGTAAATGTGACACGCTTCATTTTCATATAGATGACCAATGAAGATAATCCATTTCAAAACCAAAGTGGAGTGAGGGAAAAGATTAAAACCCACTGAGTGAGAGGAAACAAAATCTACTCTGGAAAATAATTCTAAAGTAACAAAGACAAGCGTGAACGCTGGCTTGAATAATTTTGTTTACTTCCCTATATTACCTTACCAGTTACAAAAAATAGCCTTTTAATTTACCATAAAAGAATTCCTGCCGGGCAGTGGTGGCGCACGCCTTTAATCCCAGCACTTGGGAGGCAGAGGCAGGCGGATCTCTGTGAGTTCGAGGCCAGCTTGGTCTACAAGAGCTAGTTCCAGGACAGGAACGAAAAGCTACCGAGAAACCCTGTCTCGAAAAATAAAAAAATAAATTAATTAATTAAAAAAAAAGAATTCCTTTTGCTTTTCATTCAAGTTATTTCTTATGTTTAAAGACCGAAACCTAATGTTATTTTATTTCCTACCTCCTCAAACATTGCACAAGTTGCATTTAGACACCATTCATTTATTCATGCATTTCACATTTAAATATTTAATAGTATTTAATAGTATCTATTGCATTGTTAATTAAGACACAGGCGATGCTCTGTGAGAGGTAAGGACGTCAATCCTCAGGCCATTGCAGAGAGAAAAAAACAACTAATTAAAATATCTATTGATGTCAAATGGTGGAAAGTGCAAAGGAAAAACACAAAGCCATAGTGGCTGGCACTTCTAAATAACTGATACAGAAAGATCTCATAAAGAAGGTGGCACCTCTGGAGGTGGGGTCTGTGTTGATATCCATGGCCCATATTACCTCCAGAGGCCATGAAGATGCCATGGTCTGGACTGTCACCTGAGGTTATGTTGGCATCCAATAGGCCAGCCCCCCATGGGCCCTGGAAGAACTGGTCCTGCCCCTTGCCTGTCAAAGCAGCAGGAGAGCTGATCCCATGGAGTTGTCATGGGAAAGCTGCCCTGATGCCTAGAGAGCAACCACATAGAGAGAGCTCGGCCTGCCTCTTGCTGGGGTTTCGGGGAGTGTGTCCAGGTGGAGACCTGGGCTGACAAACCCAGCCACCACCCAAGCCCAAATCTAAAGCCTTGAGTTGGTTCACCAGAACATCTACCCAATCCTTGACCTGCTAGAGAATGCGAAGGAACTGGTCCTGTGGAATCATAGCTGCAGAATCTCCATGACTCTGGGCAATAGCAGGATATCCAAGAGGAGTATCTGAGTGTCCAGTGTTGATGTTATACCAGAAGCCAGAGGCCTTGAACCAGACCAACAACTCATTACAATGAACATTTGTAAGTAAAGCTGTTTGGACAAAAGGATATACTGCGTGACACATTGGAGCTCCCAAGGCCTCTACAACAAATGAATATGTGATGAGAGACTGGAAAGATGGAGAGATGAAGTGGATTTTTATTTTTATTTCTATTTTTTTAATTTCTTTTCAGAGAGAGGCTACAAGGGTGAAGCGTAAACATGGAATGACTAAGAAATAAGTGAGACTGGGGGTGTGTGACGTGAAATTCCCAAAGAATCAGTAAAAAATTATTAAGAAGAAGAAAAAAAAGAAGGCATCTGGTTGAAAACCTGAACATGACGCAGAACCACACCTTGCCAATCAAGACCTGATGCCTGAGATAGAGTTTAAGGCAGAGGAAATATCAAGGCAAAAACCTGAGGCAGAAAACCAAAGGCCAGACATGACTTGAGAGAGGTCACCAAAGGGGAGAGAAGTACATTAGATATAATTCCAGTAGAGGAATGTAGCCTGACCTGTTTTAATTTTATATTTTTTTCTATCAGATAGAATAATCTACCTACCTATCTATCAATCTACCTCCCTCTGTATGTGAAGAGAAAGAGAGAGAGAGAGAGAGAGAGAGAGAGAGAGAGAGAGGCATGTGGTGGTAATGGGACCAGGTCTCTCGCTGAACATGGAATGGACCCAAGCTGGAAACCAACAAGCCCCAGCCATCTTTTTGTCTTCCCATCTACCCGCACTAGCACAGGAGTTACAGGTGTACACCATCCATGCACAACATTTCCCATAGGTCCCAGGCATGTAATCATGGGTCCTCATGCTTATTCTGCAAGCATTCTTACCTGATGAACTGTTTCCCCAACTTCTGTATCATGATCTTTGAATTTTATTTCAGCAAAATCTAGAGAAATTAGGGGATGCTTTTTGAACAGAAAAATCCTATCAACTGATTTATGCTTAATGGGGTCACTATTGAAAATACCCTGAAGGCACTGAAAAGATTTCTCAGCTGATAAAAGCACTGATTTCTCTTCAAGAGGACCTGGGTTTGGTTCCCAGAACCCACAGGACACCTCACAACCATCTGTAACCTCAGCTCAGCTTCAGGAGATCTGACTCCCTTTTCTGGCCTCCATGGGCACCGCACGTAGATGGCACACGGACACATGGGCAAAACACCCACACTCATAAAATAACAATAAACAAAATATCAAAAACAGAGAAGACTTTCAGAGAGACAAAGACAGAAAGGGGAAGCAGACTGAAGGCATTCTAGTACAACAGAAAAGCACGCTACAAACTGAGCTACATCCTCGCCATCTCAGGCGCCATTTCTCCCTCTCCTAAAGAGCACTGAGTTGTGATTGCTACCCCTGCTATCACAGATAGCACAGGACAGATTTTGGAGGGCTAGTAAAGATAGATCAATCCTTAGTCTTTTATACCTTGTAAGAAAACTGAGCTATAATTTTTTATTTTTTTTTCTTGGGCATTTTTTTAAATTAATTTATTCATTTATTAAAGATTTCTGTCTCTTTCCTGCCACCACCTCCCATTTCCCTAAATCCATCACTCTTCTCAACTCCCAGGCTCCATGGCATAAAAATCTGTAGGATCCAAAATGGGTTGAAATATTTTCTCACTTTACTATTTGTGCTGAGCACAACTTAAAGAAAATCATCCTTGATGTCGAACTTTAGAGCTTCTGCTTCATAACAAAGAAAGATATAAAATTTCTCCAAGCAAAAGTAATTTCAGTGTAAAACCCTACGGCATACATCATATGATGTAATGTAATGGTATAATAGTATAATATTGTATATGGTATATTAGCAGTAAGAGAAATAATACTCAAATTAACCAAGAAATGGTTTGGTAGCGCTAATGTTCAGGTCACTATGTAAATACCAGAGACTCCTAAAGTCAATACTGTTTGTCACATATGAGTTTCACTAACTGTCTTACTACTCATTCTACACATCCATCAGTTTCTGGCCAATGTTTGAAATGAGAAGAATATATATATACATACACATAATAAAAAGGGGGGCTTAGTGGTTTCCTAGACAGCCATCCACCCGCCATCACTAGAAATGGCTTCTTCATCTTTTCCATAGCTCGCACATCATGTGATTACCTCCACATGTTTGGAGTTCTGGTATACCTTGAGATTGATAGAAGGGATGAAGAATATTATTGCTCCCGTTGGTGACACCATCCCTATGTTTCGCTGATCCTTTGCCTCACTGATAAGTCACCTACCTAAAAAGGGACTCCTAATGAAATGGAGATTTAAATGCCATAGCCCTCATAGCTCGATGACAGGGAGATGTTAATTCATGATTCTTTTCTCTTTCGAACACCTGTAAACTCTTCCTTCTGTGCTTCCCTTGTAAGTCCTGAACATTTAGGTAGTCCTCATAAAAATACAACTACCTCAATACAGTGTCATTAAAACACACCAAATTCTGTGTTGGACCATTGTAAATATATCCTCCTGTATCTAAATAATGAATTTTATGAATGTGTTAATAAAGTGAAGAAATATCAGAGCACTGGAAGAAAGAAAGAAATTTAACAAGCCTAAGAGGGAAAAATAACTTTTGTCAAAATTTATAACATTAACTTGACGAAAATGTCTTTGGGAAGAGCATAGCATCCCACGCCAACAGCCACTCATCCTTCTCATGTGTCAGTTAACTGAACTGAACCCTTGTTAGCAGCTCTCAAAAAGCCCATAGCTGCGAGGTAGACGGAGGCTCAAAGCCCCACGGACAACTCTAATACCCTTTTCTGCACTAGCATAGGTTAAGACCTATGAGTCATAAGAACTCAGGTGGCAGGGAGGGGACACAAGGGACACTTCCTTTCAGACACTATGATGTGAGCACACAATTCTTGGTGATTCTAAAACATTGTGAAGCTGTTTTTATTACTTCTGAAACTAAAAGTAAGCCTAGTATAATAAATAAAGATGTCACCCCAAAATACGTCAAAGGGGCATTAGGATTATTCTGCATTAAAGTTCAAAAACAACAGATGGAAAGGGGGCACTCTAACCTTAATATTTTATCACTTGGGATGGGGAATTGAGGTAGAAAAGCATGTGTATGAACATATATTGTTAAAATACCTTTTTTCTTCCTTGGTCTCCCGATACATTGAATTTTGCACAACCACCATATTTCATCAGTATGTAAGCATCTGGGTTAGAGAACTCTGAGAGTCTTCCATTTCTGTTGGAATCTATCTATGCATGGAAAATCTGTGGGGTGTGTGTGTGTGTGTGTGTGTGTGTGTATTTCTCAAGACAGTTTCATTCTCAGACCCAACCAGACATCCTAGGAGGATAAAAATTGAAAAGTTCTCCCTCCCCTGTAAGAATAAAGTCTCCAAAAATCAGAGACTAATTGTGTCTAATGTCAAAATTAACTTAAAAGAACCAAAGACAAGTAGCTGGGATCAGTTTGACACTCAGCTAGATGAGGATCAAGAACAAATTGCTGAGGGAAATTACTACTTCCAGCTCCGGATTTTGAAGAGCTGATAAAGAAAATGTTCTTATCAGTGGGGCTGGCGGCATCTTGTTCTTCATTCTCATTGAAAGTATTGCCTTTGAAAATTATTCTTTTGTTTAATGCTATTTATATAACGCACATATGCTGAATTGGAAATTTTCATTGCTGAAACAAAGAAAATTAAGCAGTACTTGTCCTTCTATGATCTCAGACAAAATCTCCAGAAGAGACACGACTGCATTGTCACCATTTAGAGCCAACTCAATAATTAAATGTCCTTCATTGCTACCTGGAGCCATGATGACATCCTAAACTGTTGCCGAGGGCCACTCCTGGCTCCATGGTCCTATGGCTGAGGAGGTCTGTGTTGATATCTGTTGCCCATTCTAATGCAGGGGTTCCTGCAAACCATGCCTGTTGAAGTCTGAGAACCTTGCTGAGTAAGCCCCACCCTTTTCAAGCCCTGGAAGAGCTGGATGACCCTGGTATGGGAAAGCTAACCCCACCCCTCACAAGTGAGCTGATCCCCCACACACGCACACCAGCCCCCTGCACTTGAGAAAGCTGGTCCTACTCCTCACCATGAGCACAGGAGAGCCAGCTCTGCCCCTCACCTGAGGAAAGCTATCCCAGTGGCCCACACTGACCAACTCAGCTACCACCCAGACCCACATCAGAGGCTTTGAGTTGGCCCACAACAACATCTACCCCAGAGGCCCTAACCTAACCAACAACTCCTTACACAACGAACATTTGCGAGTTTGAACAAAAGGGCTTACCAGGTGATACATCACAGCTCCCAGTGCCACTAAGATGAATCTTGAAGGCGTGATGGAGAGACGGGAGAGACGGAGGAGCAAAGTGCTTTTTGTTTGGTCAGTTTTGTTTTGTTTTTTTGTTGCTGTGTTTTGTATTGTGTGTTGTTTTTGTCTCTTATAGGCTAGTATTTTATTTTTAAATTTTCTTTTTGGGGTGGATGATACAAGGGTAAAGGGTGAATAGTGAGGAGCTGGGAAATGAGTTGGGGTGCATCATGTGAAATTCCCAAAGAATCAATTTTTTAAAATTACATTCAAAAATGATAACAATCTGAAGGAATTTGGGTTTCGTTGCATATGCCTATAATCCCAGCCCTGAGGAGGCCAAGGCAACTTCCTGGCCAGCCCAAAATATAACAAGATTAATAATAATATAGAAAGACCTAGAGTTCATTGATAGAGTGTTTGCTGGCAAGTATAAGGCCCTGGGTTCAATTCCAGAATGGAAAAAAAAGAAAAAAATTAAAATTTAAATACATAAAAAATAGCAATTATCAAAATAATAATTCCCTATTGGTCTGAATGGATGATATGAGAGTACTTTTAAATCTGAATCTTGTATTGCCTCATCTACAGATGAGGGGTAGGAGAATACATCCTTCTGACTTCTGAAGGACAATATAGTTCACGCGACACTACAAGATCCCTAGTGACTGTCTGGGAAACTATGTCCCCTCAGGGTCTTCCCAGATTTGACTTCAGGACCTAAGGACAGGAGGAGCATTAGTTAAATGAGTGGGTGGGTGGGAAGCAACTGAATGAAGACAGAGCTCCTGCTGGTTATAGACTAGCGAAGACAGAGCTACTGCTGGTTATAGACTAGCGAAGACAGAGCTACTGCTGGTTATAGACTAGCGAAGACAGAGCTACTGCTGGTTATAGACTAGCGAAGACAGAGCTACTGCTGGTTATAGACTAGCGAAGACAGAGCTACTGCTGGTTATAGACTAGCGAAGACAGAGCTACTGCTGGTTATAGACTAGCGAAGACAGAGCTACTGCTGGTTATAGACTAGCGAAGACAGAGCTACTGCTGGTTATAGACTAGCGAAGACAGAGCTACTGCTGGTTATAGACTAGCGAAGACAGAGCTACTGCTGGTTATAGACTAGCGAAGACAGAGCTCCTGTCAGTTGTATAGCAGCCCTGCTCGTCCCAAATGCCACATTTAACTTTATCATTCTTTGCTGAACAGTGGGATTTTCCCTACTCCAAAATTACTTGGGATCAATTAACTTAATAACCCTTAAATTTTTCACTCAATACTTGAATTCCTCTTTATAATGACATTTTTGGCATGCTGGGATTGAACCTCAGCCTTACACATTCTAAGCATACATACAACCAATGAGCTATACCCTCCCCCCTTTTATTCTGAGACAGGATCTCATCGAAGTGCCTTGGAATGGCATAAATTTGTTATGTAGTCTAGGTAGACCTAAAACTTTTGGTCCTCATGCCTCAGCATCCTGAATAGCTGGGATAATCACATCCATTTTATAACAAACCACTTTGAATTTAGCATTACTCAGAATTTTCCTGTATTTCTTATGTGTTCTATCTATCTATTTAGGTAGAAATAGATTGTTACACAAGAGACAATTTTAACTGCATTTAATACAACTATGGAGGAGGGCATATTGACACATGACTAAAATCTTAATATTTAGGAAGCTGAGGCAGGAAGATCATCATCAATTTAACACAGCAAATTCTGGGCCACCCTGGTCTCCAGACTGAGAACCTGTGCCAGAAGAAAGAAAGAAAAAAAAGAAAGAGGAGGGAGGGAAGTACGTTAGGAGAAAGGGAGGGAAGGAAGGAAGGAAAGGGGGAGGAAGGAAGAAATAAAAGAAGGAAGGGAGGGAGGGAGGAAAAAGGGACAGGAAGGAAGTGGGGGGGAGGTGAGGAGGAAGGAAGTAGGGAGGGAGTAAGGAGGGAGGGAAGAAAGAAAGGGAGAGGGGGAGGGAAGGAGAGAGAAGGGGAGGGAAAGAGGGGGGAGGGAAGGAGGGAGGGAGGGAGGGAGGCAGGGAGGGAGGGAGGGAGGGAAGGAGGGAGGGAGGGAAGTATGATTCTTCTCATCTCCCACAGCCAATGCAGTTTTCAAGGCGCAGGAACAAAAATGTGATGAAACCCTTCAGAAGGGTGGGGGGAGGAGGGAGGATGGACTGGGGCTGATAGCGCTGTCTCTGCACTATAACCCAGTAACCACATAAAGCAGAGTGTAAGGTGACCATTGACCTTTGTGACAGGCCTCATTATCCTAAAGAGCAGGGCAGCAGCAGGGGACAAGTCACCTCATCCAGTGAAGAGAAAATGTCCAGATTTAATAGCCATCGTTTTCACAGCATCCTCAGCCTTAGCACTCAGGAAGAAATAAATGGAGCATGAGGTGGAGGTCCAGGTGATTATTTGTAGTCGGCATGTTATTATCCAAGGGAGCGTGCAGGACTTTCATTTGAATAAGTTAAAATCCTCTGGAAATAAGGCTGTACCTTGATCAACCGTCAGTGAACCATTCCCTCTTCCTGCGCCAGTTCTAAAGAGCTGTTAGGGTCAAACCACCTTTCCAGGCCAAGCGATTTCTCTTAAGGGTACACAGGACTGTACTTCATGCTGGAGAATGCGAGTTTAGGGGACCTAGGTTGTGGCGCTAAGGTGAACGGAGTGCCCGCTCCCAACACAGGAATGTTAACCCTCCCAATCTTCACGGAAACATTGGGCAGTGACAGGAGAGCGGTAATGATTACACCTGCGGGGTGATTCATTGTTAATGAACTTCTACCTAACGCTCTCGTTTCCAACTTAGAAATGGAGGCAGAGGAAGAACAAAAAATTGCAGGAAGGATGCAAACTTATCAGTATAGAAGACAACACCATAAATTCTGGGATCAGACAGATGTTCACACTTTCTGTGAAACAGGGGATTCTATTTGACTCCTGGAAACCACAAGCCCATCACCCTTACTGGAGGAATAAGGATTTCTGCTTCATAGTATTAGTGTAAGGATTATGTGAGATTATGTATGTAAAGTATTTCCCGATTACCTTGCCAAATAGTCAAAAAATATTGCTCCTTATTGCAATGCTAAAAATGTTGATCTCCATTCCTAGCCTGCAAATAAGCACTGTTAATGTTTGAATATATAGTTTTTTTATCTTGTTTCCATATTAATCATTTCATGTATTTTATGCCACAAGGGAATGGCAACATGGTTCATGTCTGTGGCTTAATTTCCTAAAGAGTTTCAAAGTATATTATGAACAGATTTCCCTGTCCACAAATCAAAATCCACAGTAACTCAGGATGGACCTACAACCAATTTTATGTCTGCAATAATATATTAATTTCTAATATGCTAATTAGTAATTTCTATTACTGATAATACTACAATCAAGCAGTTAAGATGTGCACAGATTTTCACACGAACAATGACTAACCTTGCTCTTAAGTACTCTGGTACAATCCTCACCAGGTTAAATTCTTAGAAATTAAATTACTGGGTCAAACAAAGTGTGAATGTGCTTTTTTTTTTTTTTTTTTTAGCTTTCTTGACATATTTTGACAAATTCCTTTCTGGAAAAGACTCCTGAGGAGAATTTTTGAGTTTCTTTTTCACTAAAACTTTATATACACTGGGAGTTGTAATTCCACCTGCGAACAGAAAAATATCACTGAACACCTAACAGCGAGAAGCTGGCCCGTTGCTCTCACTGTGAAACAAAACACCTGAAAGCCGTGTCTCCATATCTGTGTGTTTCCTGAACTTTTTCTTTGACTCTTTATCTTTTGTTTGTTTGCTTTGTCCTGTTCTGTTTTGCTTGTTTTTATTTTATCTCATTTTGGTTTAGATTTTTTTTTTTTTTGCGTGTATCCTAATGAGAGAAAGAAAGAAACCGTGTGCATTTGGGTAGAGGAGAAACTGGGGAGGATCTGGGAGGAATTGGGAAACGGAAAGCCATGATCAGAATATATTGTAGTTTAAAATATATTTTTTCCAATAAAAAAAATACAAATAAATAAATAAATAACCTAATTGCTGCTTTCCTGATGAAGTTTATTCCAGAACAGAGTTCCACAACTATGACCAGCTAAATAACATTTGTTAGAGACCTTCAATTTGGGCTAAGCAATTTTACTGGGCCCAATATGACAATCAAGTGTGGAGAGATTCATGAGAAATGAAGCCAATTAACTTAGGAGTGTATTTGTGCAACTGATAGATAGGACTCTGTTGGGTGCCACCGTTGAATGTTAGCCTGTCTCCACCTCACCTCCCTTTTCTCTCCAGAAATGCTGGCACTGGTACCTCCGCCACGAGGGAAGAGCGGCACTGAGGAGCACCAATACGAAGTCAAGGCCAACCTGGGCCACAGTGAATTTTAGACCAGTGGGACAAGATCTGCCTCAAAGAAATAAAGGAATTTTAAAATCAAATAAAAGGTTCTAGAACAGGCCAGCGCTACATACCAAAGATGACTGAGTGTCCATACTAGCCGCGAGAGGAAGAGAGAGTTCTACCAAACAAAGGAAGACCTGTTGGTGCCCAGAACTAAACACTCAGTCCTGAAGACATGCATACAGGGACCATTGTACAGACTGACTAGGTTGTCTGTAAGAATATATGTATATCCTTATACATATATGCATGCAATAACAATTAATGAAATAAGAGGCCATAAATTTGCATGAGAACAAGGAAGGATTCATGGGAGGCCTGAGGGATGAAAAGGGGAAGGAGAAATGTTGTAATTATGATCTCAACAGTTTTCTAAAAGTTTTTAAAAATTAGAATACAAAGGAAGAGACACACAGAAACAGCCTAACTGGCAGCAATCAGCGTGCCTGCTACAAGGCATTGGTCTCCTTTGATACAGTGGGACCGGTTGGCAGTTTGTGACTGGCTCAAGCTTTACTGCTGGCTGTAATTGGCTGAGGCCAGGCAATTGGATTTCAGTTGCTTGGTTACAGATGGATACTACACAGTCAGGGTTTTTCCTTCATCGATCCAGCATGCCGTTCAATGTTTGGAAACGGTTTCGAGCCAAACTTTATCAGCCAATAACAGAGAGAGTTTGAGGCGAAACTTCTTTCAGCTTAATAGCAATTTCGTCTTTTGACAGGCCCATGAATCAAAGCCCCGCCCGCTGTGCGTGCACAGCTCACAAGTCAAGGCTGTTTGTGCAGATGAGCATTGCTAATCAATTTCTTATGGGGAACATTAACTTGAATCCCAATTAAGCAAAATGCTATTTTTCAAAAGGAGAACTCAATTCTTCTCGTTAGCCAACCTGCATTATAAAAGCTTAGACACGGTGGTGATTATAATTATTACTATATTTTTAATTCTGGGAATTTGTCTTCTCTAAGCATGGATATCATAGACTCAGTCTTACAAGTCGGCCCAGAGAGCATAAAACATGTGTTGCCTACTTCTTTCCAGAAATGTTGTCAGATCCTCTTTATAAGTATACCTTAAAAATATAAAAAAGGAGGGGCTATTTGATGACTCAGGGGTTAAGAGGGAATGTATTGATCTTGCAGAGCACCCGTGATGGTTGGGTCACAACCACCAATTATCTCAGCTGCAAGGGAGTCCTTTGGCCTCTGCAGGTACCTGAGCTCATGTGCACACACATGTGCACATGCTCACATATACACACATAATTAAAAAAAAGAAAATATGAAAAACGCTTAACAACTTAAGAGTACTTCACTTGGTATCTTAAAATGACAAATTTAATAAAGATATTCCTAGGTTCTAGTTATCAGTATTTTTCAAACCTTGAGTTCTTTTTTTATTTTTTTAAGTGGAACTCTTGGGGAAACTGAGGGCCAGACCTGGCAGCCACCTGCTCACAGGTGTAGCATTTTGATGGCCTCCTCTTTGAAACTGGGTTCCAAAGGAATTTTCATGTTGATAATTAGTCCTACCATAAAAAACACACACACACAAAATGGCACAAGCTGCTTCCTGACAGACCCCGGTGCATCCTCCCCAGAGTCCTCTTACATATCTTCACCCAGTTGTACCAACTGGAGAGTTTACCACAGACCCCTCTCCCCCACCAAGCCCACCTGCCTTCAAATAAAACTAGCCCAGTTCTTAAAAGGTCATCACTCCAATTCGTGAAACACAACTCTCAACCAGTTCAAACAATCTAAATTGGTATTGGCTATCTTCTCTTAGAAAGAAATTAATCCTTATTTATGCAAATTATTTCACACTTGAAACTGTTATGCACATGTTCTCACAACAAGGGGGAAATCATTTTGTTTTGTTGTTTTTTTTTGGTTTTTTTTTTTTTTTTTTTTTTTTTTTGGTTTTTCGAGACAGGGTTTCTCTGTGGTTTTGGAGCCTGTCCTGGAACTAGCTCTTGTAGACCAGGCTGGTCTCGAACTCACAGAGATCCACCTGCCTCTGCCTCCTGAGTGCTGGGATTAAAGGCGTGCGCCACCACCGCCCGGCTTTGTTTTGTTTTTTAAGACCATGCAAGCATAGACAGAAAACAGAGGCCTAAATCACCTTGGGTTTAGAGCCTACACGAAGGCTATCCCTTCGTCCGAACACAAAGGCAATGAAGTGGTTCAGAGCGCAGAAATCAACACAGGAATGAGGACTGAGTTGTTCTGTCATTAACTAACTGTGGCTTCCTTGATGACCGTGGATTTGCAGAAAGTTTAACATAATTGCCTCTCCTTCTCCATGGAGCTTACTGAGACGCGTGCAGACACATCCTCATACCCACAGCTCGTCTGCCCTCAGGTCCAGTTTGGTACTGAAGTTCAAGTGAGCAAGAAAACAGTCTGTACTTTACTGAGCATGTGCAATTAAAACTCAACAACAAAATAATATATCAATTTCATAACAGGAGCTCTGGGCACAGTAACTGGAATTTCTATTAATAGCTTTATCAAAATCATCCTCTAAAATGGATAAGTTAAGACAATGAGAACACAGTCAATATTATTATTGTCATTATAAGTGTCTAAGGCTATTACTCAACGGCAAAGCATTTGCCTAATTAAATGAGGCCTTGGATTCTGGCCCCAGCACTGAAAGTAGATAGACGGAGAAACTGATGATGAGACAGATACAGATGGAGAGATAGGTGGGTAATTGTGATGCCAGCACTAGCTGCTGTCCAGGTCCTTCATTTGCAGGGCCAACAAGCCCGGATGACTTCTACCGGTACCAACGAGCACTCATTACAAACCAGGCCCAGTTTAAAGAACCATGGAGATGTTAGCTGCTTCAAGTCAGCGGTCCCCGAGGAAAACACCATTCCTCCCTGCATTTTGCAGGTGTGTTTTGGCCAATCGTATGGCTCACAGCTGATTCTCAGGGACCTGAAATTTGAGCTCGAGTCTTTCAGCCCCAAAGCAATGGATTTACATTCTGCTGCCTCCTAAACATAGATGATGACAGCAGATTCCCAGGAGGGTTCCAAAAGGATGGGTGTCCATCTCAACTGTCACTGCAAAGCAAGTAAGATCGTTTATAAAGCAACAGGGCTGTCGGGCTGGGGAGGTGGGTCAGAGAGTAAGGCCTCTTGCACGAAAATGGGGACCTGAGTTTAATCCACAGAACCCAAGCAGGAAGGGTGGACACGGCAGAGAACTCCTGAAACCCCACCGCTGGAGAGGGAGAGCTGGAAGGAGGCCGTAGCTTACAGACCAGCTGGTCTTCAGTGGACTCGGCTTTACTTAAAGTCCAGAAACATAAATTTAATGATGACAGAAGAAACTATCATCAACAACCGGCTTCCACATGCATCTACACACACAAGCCTGCACACACTCACATGTGTGTGCACGCATTCATAAACTATTGAGTACTTCTATGGGTGAGTTTGCTTCCTCTTGTCTTTAAAATCTATTGGGATAAAAACTAGGAAAACTCAGCTCCATCTCTACCTCGATACACTGAATTAGCGGACAACACAGAAATGGTCTTACTCTCTGGCTCGGGTGAACCTGATTACTCCAAATAAATAGAAAAAGGTAGTAGGGGCCCAGGGGTTCTCGATTCCTCAAACGGTGACACAGATCCACACTGTGAGTACTGGGGATAAACGGTGGACACAAAGCAAAAGCTCAGCAACTGAGCCACCGCAGCCACCATAGCCCCAGATGAGCCTTGATAAGAAAGTTCCAAATGAGAGAGGGGAAAAGTACTACATGCTCTAATAATACGTGGAGAAGCTGAGTCAAAAGACTTACACAGGAGAGATGGCGCAGAGACCGAGAGCACTTCCTGCTCTTGCAGAAGACCCAGGTTCAGTTCCCAGCACCCACATGGTGGCTCACGACCATCCATAACTGCAGCTCCAGGGGGTACAACACCTTCCTCTGACCTCTGTAAGTAGCAGGCATTCACACGGTACATATACAGCGCCCATGCAAACAGAACACTCACACATATAAAATAAAACCATAAATCTCACAAAATGTTTCTAAGACTTTCACAGGTCGTTTTACTGCAGGAGTCTGGCGTACTGCTGGGAATCTTGATGCCAAGACAGCAACGTGACTGTTTGAATACAGCATTCTTTGTTCTTAGCTAGGAGCTGTTACCATGTGCCGCTTGCCCATTTTCCTGGCCCGTCGTTGGAATGAGTTTATCTTTCCTCATTCTCTGGAGCGAGACTGATGGGGAGACGTTGTTGTTTGGCGTGTCTTCGGCACTCGCTTACACACACTTCTGAGGATCAGGCACCAGCAGACCTGGGATGCCTTATTAGGTAGGAGTGTAGCAAATGAAAACACCCTGGCCCATTTTCAAGGGGAAAAAAAAGGCCTTGAGTAGGCTTAGGTTTATATGCTACAGATAAGTGGGAGGCACTGGGCCCCTGCTAGCCAGCTCCTGCTTATTGGGACCCTCCTGGCTACTCTTACTCAAACCAGGTGTTAGCTCAGTGTGGAAAATTACAAAATAGCTTGCAGACCTTACTAAACGTGTGCCTCTGAAAAGTCCCTTGGCAATCAGGATGCGTTAAGTCAGTCTGTAAAGCAAAGTGTTTGTTAACCATGGAAACCATGGATAGAGAGAAAGAGAGACAAAGAGAGATGTAAATGGGGAAAGGAATAGAAGGACACCCTATGAAAAAATAGCAATTCCTAAACATGCAGGAATATCAGTTGCCACATAATATTCAGTCAGTGGAGAGCGCTGTAGGGAATATTAGTTAACTGTTACTGCCCTGGGTACTCCTGCCAATCAACCCGATCTTGCAAGATTATCATTCAGTCTAGCTTCCATGTCATTTTCATTCTTTGGATTTCGTTGGGGCCCTTTGTTTCCTTGCAGAGGCAATGGGCTCTGTCAGTGGGACCTGCTGTGCTGGAGTTCACGCGTGAGCTGAACTGAGAACGGAGAACACGTGGATATTTGTTTTTACGTGCCTGCTATGATATGAAGACATACACAGTCCTGTGCATCAAAGATTCAAAGGAATTTCAGGATCCAGAGCAGGCTCGTGGTCAACTGTGCTTTATTTAAATAAAATTAGTCAAGCAGGATCAGCAGGCAAAGGCACGTGCCGCACGAGAAGGGCCACCTGAGACGGGGAACTCACAATGAGAGGCAAGGAATGGCCATTAGAAAGTTGTTCTCTGATTGCTTTCGGTGGCACACTCGTCCCCCACCACACACAAATGATGACGGTGATGAAAATCAAATTAAAAAATAATAATAATAATAATAGTAAACAAACTAGAACAAGCAAAACCATTCAAATGAGAGATTTTAACATCTAATTCCTACCTATCACCGCTTCCCTGGAGCTGACTTTCCTCATCTAAATTATAATGGTGGTATTATTTGTTCCACATAGTTTGTAAAGTTAAAATGGTTATGGAATTATGTAAATTCTTAAGGGAAGTTTCAGTGAACATAAAGTTCTAAAGAAATATTAGAATCATGTTTTGGGATACATTAAATGGTATCTCTCCCAGTAAAGGCAATCTAAGAAAGAGAAAAAAAAAACTCTGCAGCATTTTTGAGATAACTCATGTATACCTGAAAAACACCATAACTACAAAGAAATTGGAAATACCAAACAAAAACTAAAATCAAAGCATCCTCGGTTGGGCAAACTGGAAATGACTCATTATTTAATAAGTGCCTCTGAATCCAAGCAGAAATCTCAATAATCTCGCATATTACTTGCTAATAAGCATCAGAGCTTTAAATGAAAATGTCATAGGGTGCTTCAATAATATCCCTACTAAACAGGAGTACAGATCTAGGGCAACTGGGAGGCCGTAAAAATAGCATCAAATGCTAAGCATAGGGATGTATTCCTGCTGTTCCAGTACTTGAGAGGTCGAGGCAGGAGAATCCAAACATGGTCATATCTGCCACTTATCAGGTCTGTTTCATGCAGTCACATTTAGTTCTGTGAGATGGAAATTATTATCCTTATTTTATAGAAAGGGAAACTGGCAGACTAAGCCTGTGACCTGCTTCTCACAGCTCCTAGTCGTCAGATGTAGGATTAAAGACCTGGTCTCTTGAGTTCCAAAAACGCTTTACCCACACAATATACCTGCTGCTTTTCTAAAGAAATAAATGGTTATTTCTAAATAAATATTCCAAAAATTATAAAACTAACAACAAATGTAAAGAATTGGCCTAGAAAAGAGGGACTCAGGAGACCAGAGCAAAGGTTGTGCTAAGCCTCCCACAGGAGAATCTGGACAAGCACCCACTTCCGGGAGGCGGGTGTAACATGCTGTCATTTTCCCAGGGTGGGCCAAGACAAAAGATCATAAACCAAGAACTAGGGGGGAAAAAAACCTAGTGTTTTTATATCACCCAGAAGAAATAAACAGCTTCCAGAATCAGAGATGAATCTGCTTGAACACAGACCAGCATACACTAATTGCTCTTAATGCTACTCTCAGGGGCCTAACAGCAAACTCTTTCCCGGTGCATCTTGCACGTGACGGAAGCTTAAATAGCTTTCGTCTTACCAGCCGCAGGAATCCCATTTAACAGTGAACGTGTCTTTAACGTTTCAAAACGTTTGAGTACAGGTGATCTGAACTGTGAAACCACACGGTGAGGCCAGGTGGACTATTCGTTTCCGTGCTGGGTGGTCTGATCCCGATCCTTTTGGCTACAGCAGCTCACGGTGGCCTAGCTGCAGCTGTGAATCAAGCCCTCAGCCATAGAAAGGAAACACATCAAATAACTGGATTAGAGTTTCCAATTCTTGTGTTCACAGCGTACATTGGGGCTAGGCAATATCAACGACTCTCACGGACCTCAATTACCTCACCCTGGCCTAGAAATCCATTGACTGGAAGCAAAAATAAAAGGTGAAAATAAAAAAGGGGGGGAAGGAAAATTTCCAATGACATAAAATTAATGTTTAAAACTAACATAACTGAAAATAAGCAAATTTTTAGTTAAGAAAACATGCTATAGTTTCCCCAGAGACATTTTGATGATTATACATATATAGGAATTGTTTTTAAAGGAAACCATGTTTAGAGGAAGTAGCACCTAGTACATAGCAGTTATAAGAGATAGTGAATGAACAAAGTAATATAACGTAATGTAAATTAGTAAAAGCACTTCTTGGCTAATAACTACAGACTGATTGACAATAGGTCAATACTATAGCATTTAAATGTTATATTTAATGAAATTTTCCTCACTCTACATTATCTATTTTTACACCTGATCTTGAAATAGGAGCTGCAATTCTATGTTTTAAAACTAGGTTGAAGGATGATCTAGTTCCTTGGCGCCCGCTGAGCCCTTTTCAGAAATCATTTTTACCTCTACGCATTCTGTACAGATGTGTCACAAGGCATTAATTTCAGCTTTGAGAAACATTTGGGAAAGACACTTTCCAGTCTTAATTCCCCAACAGACAATCACCATCTTTAAAATGCTTGGCTCTGAGCATCTGTCCACCACCATTTCTTCAATGAATGAATAAATAAGAACCCAGTCCTGGTTAAAAACACCAAAGGCTTTTCAGTCGCTTCCTTAAATCTGTGCCAATCAACACAGGTAGAAGCAGGGTAGCCACTTAAGAATTCATCTAAAAATCAGGATTACGTGACTTATATATGGATACAAAATTATTCTCCTCCTCAAAGTCTGCAACTATTCCCAAACTCAAATCAAATGTATCTCGGGAAAGAACAGGGACCTGCTGTGGAACAATCTTTGTACACTGTAAATGTCTATTACCCCCATTGGTTAATAAAGAGCTGACTGACTGATACCAGGCAGGAAGAGATTGGGTGGGAGAGCCAGACTAGGAGGATGCTGGGAAGAAGAAGGGTGGAGTCTCGGGAGTCTTGAGTAGACAAAGAGAGAAGCAAGATGAATGTGCTGTGCTGAAAGAAGATACCACAACATGGCAGAAGGTAGATAGGAAAGATGAGTTAATTTAAGTTGTAAGAGCTATTTAGCAGCAAGTATAAGCTATTGACTAAATGTTTATAATTAATATTACATCTCTGTGTGGTTATTTGGGAGCTGGCAACCAACAAAAACAAATTCCACCTACAGGGAGCATCTTCTTTATTCTCTTAAATAGACAAATCCCCAGCATACTCTGACATGCTCCAGGGGTCACAATCACCCCACGTACTTACTTCTCATTCACCACTTGCAGTGTATCACAAAGATGTAGAAGTAAAATGTCATAAAGATTGAAGTTACTAACAGAAGTGATAAACAAAAGGGAGGATAGTTGGGAAGGTGTGAAGTATGTCACATTTTCCTAAAACTTTCACATTTATAAATTAAAAGCTTTTCTTTTTCCCCTAATCATATCTATTAACATTTATAACATAGGCCAATTGAAAAACTGAAAGTCTTAAAAAAAATGGAAAACTGAAACCAAAATCCTGACTGGTATTTTATCATTTGTGATCATCTGAAAGAGAATGGACCCTATTGGCTCTTAGGTTTGAATATTTAGTCCCCAGTTGGAGAAACTGTTTGGGAAGGATTAGCAGGTATGGACTTGTTGGAAGAAGAATGACCCTGGGAGTGGGATTTAAGGTGTCAAAAGGTTTGGGAGATTTTCTCACTGTTCACTCTACCTCCTGCTTGTAGCTTTAGATGTGAGCTCTTAACTATTCCAGCCACCACACCTCCACTCATGGACTCCAACCCCCTGGCACTGTAAGCCCATTCAAATACTTTGTTTTATAAGTTGTCTTGGTCATGTGTTTTATCACAGCAATAGAAAAGTAATACATCATTTAAAGCACTTGTACACATACTCATTGAAAAAACAGCAACATTTAAAAGTCATCAACTTAAAATAATCATAATCCTACATAAATATCTCCTCCTAACAGGAAAAAAATGATCTTTCATGCATAGGTAGCATAGTCAGACCTATGACAGTAATAACCCAGTTTGTTGCAAAGAGACACCATGACCATGGCAACTCTTATAAAGGAAAACATTTTGTGGGGTGGCTTACAGTTTCAGAGATTCAGTCCACTATCATCATGGTGGGACATAACAGCATGCAAGCAGACCGTGCTGGAGAAGGAGCTGCGGGTTTTACATCTTGATCTGCACGCAACAGGAAGTGCTCTGAGACACTGGGTATGGCTTGAGCATATATGAGACCTCAAAGTCAACCTCCACTGCGACACACTTTCTCCAAGGCCTTACATAGTCCAACAGAGCCATACCTCCTAATAGTGTCACTCCTTATGAGCTTATGGGGAACAATTACATTCAAAATATCTACAGTAATTTTTTAGTGGTTTACTCATGCAAATTAATCAAAGTCAGCAAAACTGACTACTCCAGACCAAGGGGACAGAGTCAGTGATTAGAGAAGCTGAGGAGAAGCCTGAGCTGCTGGTTCAGGAACTGTTCCTTAGATGAGTCAAGTACAGAAACTGAGTACGTATAGAAACCAAGAGCACGCATCAGTAAACCCCACAGCAATCTGGTATCATTGCACATATGTCTATTACTCCCTAATATGAAACAGAGTTCAGATTCTCTCTCTTTATTCTGAATTTTATTTCATTTCTCTGTTAATTTTTGTGTATTCTGTTACAAAGTACCAACCTGTGACAAACTGGAAATAACACCCACAGACAAGGCTCTCACCATAGATAGAATAAACAGCTCTGCTCTGGAGAAAACTTTCTTGTTTTTTTTTTTTTTGATTAAGGCATAATCATACCTATCTGTGGGTACAGTCTGATGCCTCAATATATGTACACAGTGTACAATGATCAGATCAGATAGGTGCCAAGCTATCACCTCAGACATTTGACATTTCTTGGGGTTGAGACAATGAAAACCCTCTGTATTAATAGTCAGTTCATTTTTGTCAATTATAGTCACTATCTTACTGTGATGTCCAAAATAATAATTTACTCCTCCTAGCTCTGTGAACTTCACACACCTTAACCACCTTCTCCTCCCACTTACAATGCCAACTCCCAGCCTTCACTTCCTCCTCTTGTGAGATTAAATTTTTAGCTTCTGTATGTGAGTGAGAACATGTATTTGTCTTCTAAGTCTAACTTGTTCCACCAATATAATGTTCACATTGCTACAAATGACAGGACCATACCTTTTGCAGTAGAACACTGTGCCATTGTATAAATATGTCATATTCTCTTTATCCGTTCGTATGTCAGGGGACACATCAGTTCTCTGACTATTGTGAAGAGTGGTGTACAGATTTTTCTTTGAAACACTGATTTCATAGCCTTTTCAAAACTAATAGTAGACTTCTTGGTCCTTTGGACGAGAAGGCTTCTTGAGCCATAAGGAGTCAAAAGAGTCAGTGGGAAGACAGACAAGCAAAATCAATAACTAACCTCATTGTCCATTATTATACCAATCTTGTTGATGCTCCTTTGTTAAAATGAATTTTGGACAACTTAAACTTCTGTAGAAACAAAAAGAAAGAATTGTGAAGAATAGATGTCCATTCATCATAATTGACTAAGATCATTTGGGTCATGCTCCCTGTATCATTTATTGACATCCTGCCACCCAGCTTTCGATTGATATCTCAACACAAGCTCTGCCACAATGGACAGAAGATATTTAATCAACAGTTCTTTCCAGGAAGCAGGCACCACAGTGAGCTCGCCAGGACTGACATTGCCAGGTGTTTCATGAGGAAGGAGCTCCCCTGCTGTGTGTTGCTATGTGGGTGGGAGGACTCCTGTTCTGCTCTACACAGATGTTTCCTGAAATGCCTGCAGTCTCCCTCTGGCTTCTCAGCAGCAGCCTGGCCTAGCATTCAAAACAAGACCCATTTCATTGGGTTGCTGTTGGCACTGATTTTTGAGGAGCATATTTGGAGCAAATAAAATTCAATTTTGGTTTGACTTCTTATTGGCCTTTGAGACCTGTTTTGGAAATAGGATTGTCTAGGCCTTCTGGTTGAAACTTGGCATGACATGAGCATTGTTCTAACCCTGGGGAATGTAAAATCATACAACTTTAAGTTGTAAACAGAGTCTCAAACCAAATAGATGAAATTGAGATTTTTGTGTGCAGACCACTTTATTACCCATAATTTATTTTATTTACTTATTCTAACAAAATATTTTCAAATTGTTTTCTGCAAAAATTATATAACAGACAACATTTTACACCTAACTTTCCTTATGCAACATGTCTAGAAATAACCAGCACACAGATAAAACACGTGATTTTTAAAATTCATTGCTAATTTCTTCTGATAGCATTTAATTTCATAATTGTGGATATGAATTTACTCATCGTGGTTTTTCTAATGCATAACTAATTTTTTGAAGTTTCGTTAAACTTTACACTATCTATTAAAGACAAAATTTTTAAAGTAAGTTGAATACCACTCATAACAGACTAAGGGAGAAAAATAATGAGGAAAATGTGTGTGAATGACACTGGCTCTAACTGTCAATCTCCTGCCATGCAGGGGGCAGGGGCATTTAGGGAAGGCACTCTTCCCCTTCCCTGAGGGTCTCATGGCATTGATGGCTACTGGGGAAGGCAAGAGACTTTCATCAGTGGTGTAGCTGTCAGTAAGATGCCTCTGCTCCTATAACCAGGCCCTCACTCTTACTCCTGAAGGTAGCACTAATTAAAGTCATTGGGTCACCAAAAGATAAGGTGTGGAAGGAGAGGAAGAGAAAGTTGAAAATGAAGGAACTGGGGTTAGCAGCAGTGAGAAAGAGCAATGGGAGTGTGATCAGAGTACATTCAGTGTGTGTGTGTGCACACGAATCTCAAAATACATTATGTGTGTTTCAAAATACTTTTGTGTGTGTGGAAATAAAAAAATACATTGTGTATGCAAAAATGTCAGAATATATTATACCTGTGAAAATGGCAAAAATATGTTAGTGTGTGGAAAAAGGAAAAAACAATCTGTATGTGAAAATGGCAAGATACATTATGTGTATTGTGAAAAGGTCAAAATACACTGAGCATGTGTGTGAAAAAAGCAAAATAAAACCCATTCTCCTACATAATTAATGCATGCTAATATGATGGAGGAAGGTCATTGGTTAAAAAATAAAGAAACTGCCTTGGCCCATTTTATTGGTTAGAACATAGGTGGGTGGAGTAAACAGAACAGAATGCTGGGAGGAAGAGGAAGTGAGCTCAGAGAGGCCATGCTCCCCTCTCTGTGGCAGACGCAATGAACTCCAGCCCAGGATGGATGTAGGCTAGAATCTTCCCGGTAAGCGCACCTTGGGGTGCTACACACATTATTAGAAATGGGCTAGTCCAGGTGCGAGAGTTAGCTGAGAAGAGGCTAGATATAATGGGCCAAGCAATGTTTAAAAGAATACAGTTTGTGTGTTGTTATTTCGGGTAAAGCTAGCCGGTGGCGGGAGCTGGGTGGCGGAATGCAGCCCCGCAGCTCCTACTACACTAATAAAAACAAATAAAACTATCATAGTGGTCATTGGCTAGAGACAGGAAAGGTGTGTACTGCATAAATATGAATGCCTGAGGTGAGATCCGCAGGAAATGCCTCTAATCTCAGAGGTGTGGAGACAAGAGGCTCTCTGAGGCCTGCTAGCCTGATAATCTAGCTGACTTAGTAAACTCTAGGTTTAGTGAGAGACTCTTTCTCCAAAATAGTGGGATTGGAGAGGATTGAGAAAAACTTTGAACATTAATTTCTGGCTCATATACACACACACTCAGAACCAACCAAATAGGTACAAACCTGTTCAGACAAGAAGGATGGCCAAAATGCACAGTCATTCTGTGCTTCTCTTAGTGACAAAATCTTGATCCCCCCCCCCCCATAGGAGTGCATCCAGCTGAATGCAGCATTGCCTAGCTAAAGGCTGGTCTATCCACGTGTCTCATTCTTGTCAGTGGATAGAAACAGATGCTGTTGGATATTACATCTAACAAATATTGCTTAAAAAACTAAAGTAAGAGCCGAGCATGAACTGTTTGCCTTTCTATCCAGTCTTTGTTCCTGCTATGTGGAGTTTAGAGTTCAAAGTCAGATCTCTAGAAACCATCTTGATATTTAAAGCCCCTTGGAAGGTGGGAACCACAGATCCAACACAGCACAGAAGGCGAAGGGAAGGAGTCTGGATTTCTAAGGCTATTGCGCCAGCCCCATGTTGCAGCTCACAGCTCTTCTATGAAAATGGGAGAGAACTTCTTACCCTTAAACCCTAGTTCTGATACAAGACGAAATCCTCCACACCATGATACTATCATTTTCTTACCTCGAAGAACCACCTTCAGGGTGCCATGTCATTGCCGACTCCTGCAGGATGCCATCTATCTGGAAAGTTCTGAAGCGGTGGGAGGGGAGTCACCTTCTAATTAACAGAACATTATTTGGAGTTTCTGGTTTAGCCAGTTTTTTCACTGACTTTAAATTTATGAGTAGAATCTCTGGTTCTGGAACCGTGGAGGAATTTTTAATTAGGAAGTCACGTGGTCATGAGAAATGTTTTGTGCATCCCTAATGCAGAAAGGAAAGTGACAGAATAGCAACCAAGTACAGGGACTGCAACCCGTGCTGTGCAAAGCAAAGTATCTATTAAGAATGATCTGTAATCCCAGCAACTGGGAGGCAGAGGCAGGCAGATCTCTGTGAGTTCGAGGCCAGCCTGGTCTACAGAGCTAGTTCCAGGTCAGGTAGAAATCCTGTCTCGAAAACCAAAAAAGCAGAAGGAGGAGGAGGAGGAAGAGGAGGAGGAGGAGAATCTCTGGTGATGAAAGCCAAGAGGATCCACTTGAGAGCCTCTTGTACTGCAACAGATCTTAAATAAACAGATCTTAAGAAATAGCCTGAAAATCATGGGAGCCTCCTGATAAAATCAAAGAGATCTAAGGAAGATAATGTCAAGTAGTGCAAGGCAAGACAGGTATTAGAATGTGGTAAATCGGAAATACTCAACAGGGTCTAGGGTCTCCCTGAGCATCTAGAAATCAGTATGACCCTATGTAGCCTACAGAGGCTTCCAACTCTGAGCTCAAAAGCTGGCTACATCCTACTGCTGCTGCAGCAAGAAGCCAGGGCAGAAGAGTAACTGGGAGCTAAGAAGACATCAGTTATCCGCAGTAGGACTGAGCTAAAGCACAGTTGCATGTAACCTATATTGGCAGGGAAAAAAAACTACTTGCATTAAAACGGTTCAGATAAATATTAGAAGGGGAAGGTGACTCTGGAAACTTCTGATGGCCTGTCGTTAATGTTAGGTATTGTTAATCAGGTAAAAAGCAAAGAACAGATATTTCACAGGGGCTGCTTAAGACTACTCAAACTTGTTTGCACCTTATTCACAACTAGACATGGGCAACTATGTCCTTTGCCACATGAACTTGCTGTTCCAGCCACTGTAATGGGAAACCACACCCTGAAACCATGACAATACCAGCACCTCTGTGGCAGAAAATGACCTACTCTCTGAGCCTCAGTTTCCCAAAGTGCTTTGTGACACAGTATTACCATGGTAACTGGGTCTGCTACAGTGCCTTTTAAATGTCAGCTATTAGTACACATTCTTTAAAGTTTAATGATGAGTGTGTGTGTGTGTGTGTGTGTGTGTGTGTGTGTGTGTGTAAATCTAATGGTTATGCTGGTTTAGTAAGTAGTAGCTGTAGGTTTTCCTCCAATATCCACTGAACAGAGAGCTAGGCTTACAGTACCAGGCATCATTTCCCTCTTGTTGAGTAGGTTTTCAGTCCAACTAGAGAGCTACTATTAACGTCAGCCAAACAAGCCAGAGAAAAAGGCAGGAGCCAGTGTTCTGCCATGGTTTTTCTTCCATTCCTGCTTGAGTTCCAGCCCTGACTTCCCTCAATGATGATTTGCAGCCTATAATATGAAATAAATCCTTTCTTCCTCAAAAAAAATAAAATTAAGATTAGAGAATCTTTGTCTAGTATACTAAATGCCCCCATGGGAGTGAAGTTAATTGATAGGATTGTGCTTACTTGAAAAAAGTTAGCTATTATAATGTGAATGCCATCATGGCTTTCCTTCTGCCTCCAACATGCAATTATCTTTTGAGTCGTCATTGTCCCATGTCCTTGGTTCTCCATAGTAAAGGAAAACAGTGAAAAGCCACATATACATAGAAAGTACATCAAAAAGTCTCCAGACAATCCACATGGACAATGAGGATCACTAAACTATCTTTTTAAGATACTGTGCAATAAGTTGTTTCTACAAAAATACATATAACTGGGCTGCAGAGATGGCTCAGGAGTTAAGAGCACTGACGGCTCTTCCATGGGACCCAGGTTCAAGTCCCAGCACCGACAGTGGTAGCTCACAACTGCCTGGAACTCCAATTTCAGAGGATCTAACACCTTCACACAGACATATATGCCAGCAAAATACAAATGCACATGAAGTAAAATGAAATAATTTTTAAATACATATAACCTACACCTTTAAAAAGCAAATATTATTAAGCACAGATAGGAAATATGTAATAGTATGGATTATGTTTATTGAAATGAAAAATAAATCTTTGTAGGATTTATTTGCTAGATATCTTTGAAATAAACAACATAACATCAATTTCCTATCTGTCTCTCTCCCCCATAACACCAGGAACATGGCAGTCAATCAAAACAAAGACATAATGAAAGAACACGGGTGACACAATTCATGGCTTCAAAGTTGTTTACTGTTTGGTCAAACGACACTTTTCAATTGCCAGACACAGGGTGAATATACACAGACATATATGTTAGATGGCTATCCAACTTGCATTGTTTTGGCCTGTAGGAAAACATAGTTCCTGAGATAACTGTTGGTTTTTCTTCATAATTTTCATCACTGTTAAATCATCTGTTTTTCAAGTTACTTGGGAGTGTGGATTGAGATTAGGATGCTCAATTCAGACGAATGGTCAAAAACTCAACACACTCTGTCCCTTTCCAAAGGTAGAAAAATAATGACAGTGTGCTGAGCTTTTTCCAAAGGTATACCATATGGAAAAATACACGCTGAACACAAAAGAAGACGTTTCCAACTGCTGTCTATCACTCCTAATGAGCACACACTTCTGTCGTCAGTCAGTCTCTGACACAGCACAGCCCAGCTGTTATTTTACATTTACTGAAATTCTCCCTGCTAAATAATCATGCTTATCTCTAAAAAGTAAATTGCTTAAAATTACATTCAATTTCTTTCTGCCACCCAACATATTCTTCACCATCACAAAGCAATCCCGGAAGATGATGAGTTCTGACCGGTCCTGCTTAGTCCTCTGCCATTTCTGAGGGTTGGAACCGCAATGGAAGTCACTGCGAAGTCATTCTGATCTTTGTGCAGAGTCTGGTCGAGCTTACACTCAAAGACAAACCCCTAAGCCCAACGCCTTTCATATTTCCTAATTCATGTTACTTTGGAACAGCTTTCAAAACAATCGTACAAGTCGCTGATTGAGACATGAAAGGGAACAAACACCGTGAGCAATCTTTCTTTCCGGGGATCATTAGAGCTCTGGAATCATTCGTGGGTGGACAGGAGCTGTTTTGATCTTCTCCCACATCCGATGCACCTGCCCTTGAAAGCGTCCCAACACATTAATTGAAATCAACTACCCTGAAAACACTTGAAGTTTTTATTCAACCAAGTTTTAAAACCATACGTGACCTAGATGGTTATTCTCTGGGTCTGTGTGTCTGCTTATAGATTCTTTTGCCTCATGATATTTTCTAATATGCATAAAGCATTGAAAACCAGGTATTTACCAAAGGCCTCCATCCACCAGCCATGTCAGACTGAAACCAAAAACTTTTTAAGGAATGTTTTTAACAACAAATGTCAGCTCTTTTACATGTCTGAACCAGTCACTAGATTCCTTAGACTCAAGTTGAGAATAAAATCCTCTTTTAACTAAATAGGATACACTTTTTTAAAAAAAAAAAATCCCTTTGGAGATGTTTTGTGTTATTGCTTGTTAAATGCCTTCCTTCCTTAGCACTGTGCTCCTCTTCCAGCTACTGCAACTCGATTTCCCCTGCATACAAGGTGATGAGCAGGATGGCGGTGAATCCGGTTAACATCCCGGCGTTCTGGATCATGAAGAAGGTGAAATCTTTTTTCCTTCCAGTTACTTTTTCTCTCAGCATGTCGTTCATCTCTGGAAACTACAAGATACATTATTAAACAGCTGTCGCCATCTAGTGGCGAAACCCGAAATGCTTGTCTGGGGTTTCTGCAGAGCAAATGAGCATTTATTTCGGACAGGTCAAAGGTTTGGTTCGGGTCTCATAAGGAGAAATTCTTGTTTGTATGGGCATCCAGAGTAAAACACACAGTCACAGGGGATGTGCCTGGTTTAGATCATTCTGCCCTCCACTCTTCCATTATACCACTGTCTACACATCAGATTTTAAGGAATTCAATCCTTCAGGTTTCATCCTAGGCATATATATAGTCCTTCATTGGTTATACTAGGGTCCTCTTCATCTCCCATTATATATACTACTTTTCCTCTTATGTTACAGTATTTTTAAATTATTTGTTGATATTCAGTCTTCTATATGGCTTGGCTGTTGTTGCTTCTTGCTCAGCGCAGGCTGACCTACAATTCACTATGTCCCCGATGATGACCTGGAACTTCTAATCGCCCTGCCTCGTGCCACCACACCGTGGTTCTGTGGTCTTTGGGATCCTTTTTATTAGATGTCTGACATTTTGGTTTGCTCAAATTTGATCCTGGACAGGAAACCCCAAGAAAGCAGTTACCCCACCTGTCTTATCATTCCCAAACTGGCTGGAGGAAAGAAAAGTTTGTGTAGCTGCCTGAACCAATGTGCTGAAAAAACTTGATTTACTTCCTGTCTTTTCTAGTTTGTCCCACTGTGCTTGCTGTCTTCACAAAATAACAAGGTTTTATAATAAATTGTGTGGGTCCAGTGTTGAAGATTATCATCGTTTCATTATAGTGAAAACAAATGAAATCCTAAGTGTTTCAGCAAAAAAGGAAATAAATAAGTTTGCTCTTACTCGGCAATAGCACCTACGGCAAAGGCTTCACAAGGGGCCGTTTAAGTCAAGTTTCAGAAACGCGTTTTGGTCTGGTCTGCTACCTGCGCAGTGATGCCCTGTATATAGCCGCTCTAGGAAGCCCCAGAGTCCACAGGCAAGCCAGAACTTGTGTGAAGTTCCTACCAGGATAAATGGGGGACAGCTCTAAAATGACAAAACTACTGTGCCAGGCATGGCTTGTGTCAGCCCTATAGAAGGAGTAACTTTAACGGAGCCATTGACACTGTAGGAAGAAGTGGCCATCTGGAGTAAAGACAGGGCCTGACATAATTCTCTGAAGAGCTGAATCCTCACTTTCTCAAGGGTCTTCGCTGAACAGCAAACTGAACCAGACACTTAGAATTGGGAGGTTATAATAGAGAGGAGAGATGTTGTTATTAAATTATATGTGTAATACGTTAACTTCCAAATGCAAACGAATATTCCTTGATTTTCATACTCTGACACATCATTTTCTAGAAAACTGTTCATGATGCCTATAAAAACACACAGGGCACAGGGTATTTATCTACACACACACACACACACACACACACACACACACGGTCATACACATGGTACACATGGGCATACACCTACAGACATAAATACAGTATAAATGTTGTCAGATTTCAGCTGGGCATGGTGGCGCATGCCTTTAACCCCAGCACTCAGGATGCAGAAACCGGCAGATCTCTGTGAGTTCAAGGCCAGCCTAGTCTACAAAATGAATCTCAGGACAACTAAGAATGTTACACAGAGAAACCTCGTCTCCAAACAAAACAAGCAAACAACAATGCTAAATTTTAATTTTTCTTAAATTAGTATAATAGTGTTTTCTTAACTTCAAAATCTTTTATTATAAATCATTTGAATTAAAAAAAGTTATTTACTCTACCAAGTTATTTATTCTTCTAAATGGGACATCCTTATGCAAGAGCGGATCAGGCCTTACAAGAACCTACTATAATAGAAGTAAAGTTTTATTCATCATATAGTAAAAAAGGGCCCTGGAAAATAGCCCTGTTCTAGTAAAAATTGTTCACCTCCTCACAAGAAGATCAGATACCAAGGAATCAAGGACAGCCATGTCGGGTCAGTGTGAGTGAAAACTCCTCACACAGTGTGGTGTTCTGCAATGGGAAAGCTCCGATTACCTGGATTACCTCCCAGGCCTTGAACACAACGGGAAACCAAAAGGCTGCTTTTTCAGCTCCTAACCCAGACACTCATTTGCAAAAAGTCAAATTATCACAAAATAAAATACTTAACTTTCTTACCATATCTGCCAGAGAAATGTAGAGGAACATGCCTCCGGCAAGTGCAAATATAATATTTGGAGCAAAATTGTTGCCCACCAGAATGCCAAAAGCTAGCCCAACATAGCAGGAGCATGCCGAAAGGAAGTTGAATAGCAAGGCTTGCCGAGTGCTCATCCCAGCATTGAGCAAGATCACAAAGTCCCCTAGAAGAAGAAAACATCAAATGAGCTGTGCTTCCTTCTATTTGGGGACAAGACTCAAAATAAGAAGAAGAAGAACAATTTCCAGCAGAGGGTTATTCACTTCAGTGCAGGAACAGGATTTGCTCAGTGCGAGATTCCATCACCTCTTGCCCTGTGAGCAGGGTCTCTCACCTAACTCGTGCGGAAATTCTTCACACAGGATCGCTATGGAAGTACTGAGTCCCTGAAGAAGAGACAAGGTACAGGATGCCCCGATTGCCAAGCCGTCGATGAAATTGTGGAGGGCATCGCAAAGCGTGATCATCCAGGCAATTGTTCCTATCTCTGACAGTTTGGGTCCCTTCAAACAGGTGCATGAACTTGACTCAGTTTTTCCATCCTGTAAAACAGCAGAAAAAAATCAATCAATATGAAACCTGGTGTGATTTGAACATTCGAGAAATCTGGAGAAGAGATGGGTTATGTCCCAGGGGAGACAGATTGTTTCAACTACAAATCACTGGTAGTATATGAGAAACCATAATAATATATCACAGAGGGGAACAAAAAGCTTATGGCAGGGACAGAGGAAATGAATCACTTGACACACCTTGAACAAGTCACTTACAGACATTTTAAATTGGTCCCCCCCCCCTTAAATCAATCTTTGACTTATATGAACAAATTCTTACAACTGCTTTCCGATGGTGTAACAGATATTATACTAGGAATTTGATATATTTGCACATCCTAAAGTTATTCAAAGACTAAATCGAAAGTCATCTTCCTATTACAGTTTAAATATGACATCAATAATTAAAGCATGATGACATCAGGAAATGTTCATTTCACTTTCCATGTCACTGTGTGACCATTAGCAAATTATCCTGGGAGGTTCTTCTGCCATGAATTGAAGTCAATGTACAATGATCCAACTATTCATCAATAACTCGCCAAGTTCACACTGTTCTGTACACTGTTCTGGGTGTTCTAGGTCTCTGTTAGTTCACATTGTTCTGTACACTGTTCTGGGTGTTCTAGGTCTCTGTTAGTTCACACTGTTCCATACACTGTTCTGGGTGTTCTAGGTCTTTGTTAGTTCACACTCTTCTGGGTGTTCTAGGTCTCTGTTAGTTCACACTGTTCTGGGTGTTCTAGGTCTCTGTTAGTTCACATTGTTCCATACACTGTTCTGGGTGTTCTAGGTCTCTGTTAGTTCGCACTGTTCTGGGTGTTCTAGGTCTCTGTTAGTTCACACTGTTCTGGGTGTTCTAGGTCTCTGTTAGTTCACACTAATCTGGGTGTTCTAGATCTCTGTTAGTTCACATTGTTCTGTACACTGTTCTGGGTGTTCTAGCTCTCTGTTAGTTCACACTGTTCTGGGTGTTCTAGGTCTCTGTTATTCTTAGAAATTCTATAAAGTGTGATGAGCACAGGCTTGCCTTTGCGTGAATACTTATTTCATTTTAAAGTAACAGTAAAAGTAGAAAATCCTGCGGTGGACTCTTTATGAGAATTTCAAGTTCCATAAATTTGACAATTTTTTAAAACCTCAATGATAAATGCCTACCAAAGCACTTTCTAGCCGGTACAGGAAAAGATAGTAAAATGTAAACTTGCCTGTAAGTAGGAATGCAGTCACAATTAACTGGAGAACATTTTGGTCCTAATTCTTCTCCCCCCACCACTATCTAAGCATCCAAACAGAATATCTTTAGCAATAGCAATTTCTCAAATGCAATACAGTGTTACGGAAAAGCACAGCGTCTATCTTTGAGGGATGTAATAGGCACTGGAGAAACAAAATGAAATTTTTATGGCTGAGTTTTTTAAAGAGTCTTCTATCAAAGCAACTATCTGAGCATGCCAACATTTACTCCAGCATCACGTCACTGGTCAAGGCACTGTGGCGTCCTACCTTGATAACTGCCTATAGGTCTTAGAATACACCTTTTGACTGTCTACATGGTGAAAATTCAAATCTTTAGGGGAATATTTTTTGTTTAGGCACACAGTTAAAAGTCATCCAGAGCAATAAAGTCTTCAATTACTCTACAAGGAGAGGGTCACTCTTAGTCACCATCCTTACCCTCATTGTGGATGTGGTGAAGCGGTGTTGGCAAAGCCAAATGGCATTGAGTGGGTCCCTGGTGCAGTTTTAAGAACTTCAGATATTTAATTTACCTCATATAATTCTGAGGTAAGAACAAACTGTCATCATTACTTTATAAATGAGGAGAATAAAGCACAAAGATGTTAGTGAGCTTACCCACTGGTAAAAATGAAGCATGTGAGCTCTTTTGGCAATGGTGGTTAAGGACTGCTAACTAATGGGAAAGAGGGGGTCTCTTTTGCATTGGGCCCTGAAAGCAATTCACATGGGGAATTCTTCGTGAATCCTCCTTGCCTCCCATACTCTTCTGAATATCAGAAGCAATGGCAGAATAAACGTCTAGTCTCCTTTACTTTAAAAACCCTCTCATCTGCACAGAGAGTTTCATCTTCTCTGGAGATGAGGTCCCTTGTTTTACACCTGTATCTTATGTGCATGACATAATAAACAATAATGATCTTTGGTGAAGGTTAAACAAGGGTATCCATGGGGAAAGCCACAGAGAAAGTGACTGGGTGTGATAAAGCTCACTGTCCACGTACACCTAATAAGACAGCCAGGGTGACATAGTGAGATCCTGTCTCAAAAAAACATTTTTAAAAAAGAAGGGAGGAAAAAAATGCAGAATATGCATTTATTGACCTTGCGGAACCTGCACTTGAGTCTACTATCTGCTTTTGGGAAAGGATTTTCATCTCTAAGCTTCAGACTCCTTACCCATAGAATGAATAAAAATCTTACTTCCAATGTCAGAGGATCAAATGAGATGCTATTTATAAACCTGTGAGTGCACCACAAAAGAGTATCATTACATCCCATAAAATGCACAGAAGGAATGACATTACAAGGAAGAAACACCAAAACTGTCTAAGAGTTCCAAAGACAAAAGGTTTATTCTAGATGATCCTCGAAGCTGTAAAGGATCTACTGGCCAAGTTGGCCAGAGAAAACAAGGAAGAAAAGTTAAAGCCGCAAGCAAAGAACTTCAGACAAATGTGTGAGTGCCAAAGTGTGTGAAAAAGAAGAGAAGACATTTACTAAGACTGCATGAGCTTGGACAAAATGATGCTCCATCAGGAGATTGGTTAGGGAGAAATAAAAGCCCACTATGAAGAGGCTGAGATCTTCCAACTGTCTTAGCAGAGGACAAAAATATTCTAAGGAATGACACTTGTCCCCTTTCCTCTGGCCATCAGACTACCACAGTGATCTCTAAGAAATCGAATTTTCCCAAGAGTCTCATGCTGGGAGGAGGAAGAAAAGAAGAGCAAAGCTCTGACACACACAGAAGAAGGAACCTGTTTCACAGAAAGAGGCTTCACCTGGTTGATGGAGAGGGAGAGCCAAGGCAACCATGGCTTAAAGGAACAGGGACTGCACCTTCACCAGAACTGCTCAGTGATCCATACGCTTGCCTTCTATTCAAACCTCAACCTTAGTGAGTCCTTGGATCTCTTCCTTGGTTTTTCTTCCAAGTGTGACCATTGAATCCATCTCCTTTCTCTGAACCTCACTACCACGTATCTACTTAATTAGCCTCTTAAAGACAGGTGATCAAGTCTGCTTGTTAGGGCTGCCAAGAACCAGACTCTGGCCCTCACATCTTCATCTTTGGTAACAGTCTGAGCTCATGAGTTAACATGAACCCGAGAATTGCAGACTCTGGGAGGGAAGGTGAGAAGCAGCAGTAGCTTACACATCCACACTACTTCACAATTTATAAAGCAGATTTGATGCTGGCTTCTAGATCTTTCCTGGTCATGGCAATGCTTCCTCCCTCCTCTCTCTCTCTCTCTCTCTCTCTCTCTCTCTCTCTCTCTCGCGCGCGCGCGCGCGCGCGCGTGCAAGCGTGAAATATTCACACAGAAACTGTATTAATTAAATCACTGCTTGGCCCATTAGCTCTAACTTCTTATTGGCTAATCTCTTGCATACTGACTTAACCCATTTCTATTTATGTATCGCCACGTGACAGTAGCCTACCAGCTAAACTTTTCAGTGTGCAGTGCCCTTCTTACACCATACAACTTTCAAGACATAAAAATTGGAAGACTGATAGCAAAGATGTCTGTAAGGTGGGGTGGAGCTCTTAGTAAATCTAGGGTATGAAGCTAATTCTCTTTGCCTAACTCTCAGAAAAGACATCACAGAAAACAGAAAATAGCCTCCATAATAAAGTGAACAAAGTCTGATTACAAATGTCACTCTGTGCCTTCCAATAGCTGTCCTGATATTTGCTTAAGGAGCCCACATACAAAATAGTGGGGAGAGAGACAATGTGTAGTTTTCACACCCCCTTTCCTCTACAGAGGTGACCTGGCTTTCCTGAGCTCTAGAGACACCCAACTTGAGGAAAACCGAGATGACACTGAGCTCCTGCTTAAGAACAACATGGCCCAGCTGGCTATGCATGGCCAGGACAATGACTCTAGACGCCCCTCTCACTGTTAGGGGTTACTCATTAGACTCACAAAGATAGGCCTATTTGATACATGCTTTCTTTACCTCTGATACATGTGCACATAGCATCTTTTAGAGATTTATATAGTACACCAAGGTCTTCTCCAAAATTGGCCTCCACACTATTTTTCAGCAAAAGAAGGAACCCAATCAATTCATTCATAGAATGTGTAGACAGGTCACATAGTCCCCAAAGAAGCATCTGGATGGAACTTTGGGTGCCCTAGTGAAAGCTCAGCTAGAATACAAGTCAAAGGACCAGCAAGTTTAGCATGCTGTCTATAGACTGTAGACTTATGCCTCATGCCATCAGGTGTGTGTGTGTGTGTCTCTCTCTCTCTCTCTCGGTGTGTGCATGAGTGCATGCGCGTGTGCATGTGCATGTGTGCATGCATGTGTGTGTGTGTGTAGTTAACTCTGACACAGAGAATTCACCGCTTGCGGAGCAGTTGCAGGTACTCTACAGAGTTGAGTTTCCCTAAGTTAAGACCCCCATAGGGTCCACATAACTGAATGTGGGGGGAATCACAAAAAGCTAGCAACAGTGAATGATTTCTGTCCATCCAATGACCCAAAATTAACTCAAAAAATCAAATGATGACTGAATCAGACATGTTTTGCGGTGTTTTATTTTGATCACATTACGGCCTTTGTTTGAACACACACATCCTTGGCTTCGTGCACACTGTCACACAATGCAATGACAATGAACATTTGTCAGAATCATGCCAGCTGAGATCCAAAATTACTAGCTAATGTTATACTGTACACACAATATTTTCTACTTTTATAGAAACATTGATAATTTAATTATGGTAAACAGACTTTTAATATTTTTCTACCATCATTCCCCAGTATATTTTGATTTGTGTTATATTCAAGTGTTTGATTTGCAAATTGCTAATTGAATTGCTGATTACATTTTTCAGAATAAATTATTTAGTGGATTTTGGTTTGGGATGAGGAAAAAAAAAAAAACAGAATCGGAAATAGCCTTAAACCTGTTCCTGCCATTCTTTACTATGTATTCATGTTAAGCAACATTTTGGCATTTGCAATCATAAAATCAAAATATTAATTCACTCTGAAAAATGTGAAGATGATCTATGTCTTGCAGTATCAAACATTCAGCAAAGATTGAATACTTGATGTAAAAATGAACAAGCTCATCCATCTCACTCACAGGCAAACTTCCTTTTGTCTTTTTAATGAGTGGTGAAATTATACCTGTTCTGAAGATAAATTTTTATGAGTTATTATTAGTACATGCCTTGATTATATACTTATTTTATACGTCTGTATTCCCAAAGTCTCATAAAATATTCCCAGTGAAAAATAGCCACAGGAAGCAGCCCTAGCTGTAAGATGTACACCTCCAACTCTAGCAACTTCTAGAGAAGAGCAGCCAGTCTTAAATTAAAATTTAAAGAATTCTTATTACCTGTCCCCAAGACCTTGAACTTGATGATTGTGAAAAGCCTACTGCTCAAGAGAATCATACTTGCACCAGAGAACGGCATCATATTCTGATCTTTGAAAGAAGAATAAACTCCTAGCAATATGAGGTTCTTTATGGACCTAAGCCAGCAGATAGATGAAGTCACTACACTAGTTCCATGGAGATTCATGTCCTCATAGAGAATGAGACAGCAATCGACCTGACTCCCTCCCAGAGTTCTGTGAATTGCCCCTCTTCTCTTTCTTATTTGTCTTCATGTAAATGGCTTACCTCTTTCTGGAACGGGATGCTGAAACTAGAAATGGCCCCAGCCAGGGGAGGTGATGGTAGACAGTGTGGCAAACATAGAATGAAGAGGGAAATATAATTGTCATCCTACAGTCACACACAGCTAGGAGATGGAAGAGCAGTTAAAATTAACGCCCCTCATCTGCCTCTTCTGTGCGCTCCCCTTCCCGCATCTTACATGAAGAATAGTGGCGAGCATCAACAGATCCTGGTCATTGTCAAGAGATCAACGGAAGGCTACCAGCATCCTTATATGACATCATGCAGGGACACTATGAGAGCTGAAGGCATTTGGCTCACTCTGTGTGTTTTATCAACCACATGAAGAATAAGAATATAAGGAAAGAAGGTAGAAACTTACAGATTTCATTCATTTACCCATCCATAGACTCTGTCCTTTTTACCCCAGCCCTGTGCCTCATGAGACCTGTATGGTCACCATGCCTTATTAACCTCTGCTTGGCTCCAGACAAAAAGTTCATACACATAACCAGAGGGAAAGGTGAGAAAAGATGAGAATGTTTCTTTCTACCTTGGCTTCCTCCTTGAGAAGCGAAATAGCCTAGGTTTGTCCCTAATTACCAATCACTGCTTTACTTACAATGAAGTCTTAAGACTGGAGCCTTCCACTTCTAGCACCTTCTTCCTTCTCTGGTCCTTAGGATGTAGACCATTAACTCTGCTAATTCTAGCCTCTTGCTACTGAGTCTCCCTAACACAGCTCACTGACTCTCTCCCAGAGCTCTGCAAATTATCCCTTCTCTCTTTCTTATTTATCTTCGTTTAAGTGTCTCACCTTTTTCGACAGGGCAGCCTAATTTCATTCCTAACATAGTATTTACAAATAGCATATGCACCATTACACATAATTTAATGAAAAATAAACCTGGGCTACGTAGACACAAAAGAATCATACAGTAGTAAGGGCATTCTAAAAATATGAAATATTCATAAATTTTGTTTTTATGGCTAGGCTTTCAAATGGTTTCAATGTTTGTATTTCATGGCTAAGGCATCCTTCCTTGGCTCTTTGTCACCAAATTGAAACTTCATGTGAAAAAGGAGAAATTAATTCTGGTATTAACACATATAGCTAAGTAGAATTCAAATGCATTAAGTTAACAGGTCTTTGATTTTGAGAAAATCTCAAAACTATGTCTACAACTTTTTTGGCTAAAGAAAAGAACCCTTAACAAGAAAATAACAATTTTCAGAAACTTTCAAAAGTGTTTTCTTTCTCTGGAGAGAAAGCCCTTCTGTGGAATGTGAGTCGAGTTGTTTGGGGCGTGATTTAAATAATCAAGCAGAAATAACTGCCATTCACGTTCCACTTGGGACCACATCACTTTATTGCTTTGGGGGGAAAAACTAATTTAAGAGAAACTTTAAAGGTTTTCAAGAAATCTGCTACTATTTTCCAATAGAATTTAAACTACATACTAATTAAATATTTACAGTCATCCTAATAGACTATTCCCAGCTCTCTGAAAAGCTACTGCCTGTTGCTACTAATGCCAACACCGAGGTTCTGGTTCATTCAGGAAATGGGATACCATTTCCTAAGACTCTGAATAAGCTGTTCTCCAGCCTATGCACCTCTCATTGTCACTGAGGAATCTTAAAGGGGCTTTCAAGAGATACCAAAGGTTGGTTAAGTTTTAGTTTAAGCTGGAAAAACCAGCTGCTAGTATCTTGAAAAGTAACATTTCCAAAATACAGAAATATGGCTTCGTGGGGCTCCACAGAGGAAGGGGCCTGGTCTTGCACTGACTATTATATACACATCAATTAACAGGTGTGATGTCAAGAAAAACTAAAATATAAAGGATCCCACCCAGTGCAATACAAATGACTGACTGACGGATGGGGGGATGACAGAGAAGTTCTTACTGTTGCCAGGGGTGACTAAGTCAAGGAACTTGGGCAAAGTGATAAGAGGCAAAGAATGGCAGATGCGACCGGGCTGAAAGTCGGCGGTAACCGCAGCCGTTGTGCCAGAACAAGCAATTAGGACAGCAGTGGGGTGGAGGCAAGCAGGCGGGCTGCCAGCAGAAAAGTGAGCAACACAGAAGCAGAATCAAAATCCCTTCTCTATGAGAGGTGATCAGAAAGACGTCCGTATTTCCCTATTTAGGAAAACAGGAAACATCTGTTCCGTACGTGGAATGTGTAAGGGGTAGCAGCCACACTAAAAGGGGCGGAGCGAGCACCATACCATTCTAAAGGTACACTGGGTACTATGAGAAAAGAGATGTCTTTATAGTGAGCAGGTGAAGATGAAATTTTTTTAGATTTGGGGGATCATTAAAGTTGTAGCAGAAAGAATACATAACCTGCCAAATGCTTCTTATTTGAAAAGTCCCTTCTGAATCACCTGAGAAAAATGGTGCTAAATTTCTAACTGCAAAAATAGAAAAATACTAGAAGCAAGGACTTGACCAGGATCACGCAGTTTAAAAAAAAAAAAAAAAATCCGGGACTTGAAGTCAGAATGCCTGACTCAGAGCCTGCACAACAAAGGCCAACAGCCAAGAGGCAGCACGCTGCTGCTGCTGCTGCTGCTGCTGCTGATGATGATGATGATGATGATGATGATGATGATGATGCATTTTGCAGGGCCAGCCAGTTCACTGTTTGTATTATGTCGGATATATTTCTGAGCTTCTTGACATAACTCATGGAGGTTGTTCTGGGCCCAGAGGTTTATTCCAACAGTAGTGGGTTGTTTTATTGTTATTATTTCCCATCCTCCGTCTGGGCAATCAATGACTCAAACAAGCAAGTCTGTCCTTGAACAGAATACGTTGGTCTGATTTGAGGTGTTCTGAGGTATGCTGACACTTTATAGAGATACTTAAAGTATACACTGTTGTTTACCAACTGCAAGCATAAGTGGAAAACTCTACTTTTCTTCTTGCCTGACTCTTCTCATCGCATTTAATAAAAAGTAATTTGAGAACTAATGCCTTGCTTAGATCATGCTATACTGTTAGAATGCAGTGATGCTTAATTTGAAGAGTTTCCGTCGAAAGTTTTCTCTGCTGTTCTTATGTAGCGGCATGCACACTGTTCTTTGCTGCTCAGACCACCTTTGCATTCCTGAAACCCATTCAGCTCTGTCCTGCCTAGAGACATGTGACTGGATGTAAGCTCAGTCAAGATTCTTCTCTACAGCCTTTGCAGGGACAGCTTCTTCTCACAAGTGAGTGTCGAACTTAAATGTATCCTACTCAAAGAGACCCTCTCTGGCCACCCAAACCAATATGGTCATGTGGATACCACCTCACAACATTTTAATTCTGTGCCTGGCATTTGTAGCCCTGCAATGCTGGACTGTGGGTCCCATACGACTGTCTGACTAGTTATCTCTTTGCAGTGGTATCTCTAGGACGTAAAATATAGTCTGACTCGTGGAGGTGATCACGTGGTATTGCATGAATGAAAGAATTATGGGATGAAGACCACTTCCTATACTTTCATGGAGCATCAGTGATGTGCTTCATGAGGCAAGCTGTCATATAGAGGATAAAATGCTTCTACGGTGTATCATGTATAGTCTGCAAACTCAATTTAGGGTTGATATTATTGTTTTCATATAAGAGTCCAAGATTGTAAAATCTGGGCTAAAGATAAAAGATAAAATACACAGAAAGTCTGAACCATTTCTGCATACATGGCATCTACCCAATGAGTAATTAGTGATTTTACTTTCCAACTACAACACAACTTCCAGATTTAAGTTTTGCTTTGAAGTCTAGAAAACTATGAACAATGTTTGATCTCTCACCTCAGGTTTTTTTCCAAAGGCATTTTATAATCCAGCAGTAAAGGAGGACAAACTATAAAGTATCAAATCAGAGACCTGAAAGGCTTAACAAACCTTCAAAGGTAATCTTTATAGGTGCCCTTTTTCCGCCAGTAAACGTTTCCAACTTCTATCCACCTTCACTGAGTTGCTATGAAGGTTTAATGAAGTCATGTTCATTAAGCTCTTTGATATTCTAAGTAAGATATATGACAAAAAAAAACACAATCTGGCTTTTTTTAGTCTTCTGATGCCTGCTGACAGAATTAAAAGGCAATAATATCTCAACCACTCCCAAAAGACTTGGGCTCCCTACTGATTAGAACTCAGAACTTACCATACTTTTTGATAAATTGGACCACATTAAAGGCCAGAGAAATCACCACTTGAATAACATAAATGAGGATCCGTTAATTTAATGGGGTTGAGATTCTCAGAAGGACTAAAATTCTCTAAAGAAAAAAGCAGATATATAGAAAGATCAAAGTTACCAGCCAATCAACGATCTGGTTCTACCCTGAAGGTTCATTTGTTATGAATGGGCACTTAAGTTGTTCTCCAAATGCCTTCCATTATGTTCTATTCATTAGCATTATCTGTAAAGCAGTAATCATTATAAAAATGAGATTTCTTTAATCTGGATGTTTGCCTCAGACATAAACTAAATAAACATCATTATAGACAGATGCAGGTATTATTCAGTTGTGTGTGTGTGTGTGTGTGTGTATACAATGTGGGGGGAGAAAGGTAGGTGTGTGTAGGTGTGTGTGTGTGTGTGTGTGTGTGTGTGTGTGTAAGACTCTACTATGTAACAAAATGACATCAGACCCAAGACCATCTTGGCAAGGCCTTACTTCATCTGCAGAGTCCTTTACCTTTGTGGTTGCTCTAGCTTGGGATCTTTACTTTAAATATACATAAAAATAGAACATAGATTAACTAAAGCATTAAACAAATTCTGCCTCCCAAGAGCTTTTACCAAGAGTCATGAATGCCATTCACTGAACCACCAATATCCTTTTGCTTGGCAAACTTTCCATCATGCAACCCACGAGGCAAACGTTAACTCACCAGGTCCTGCTTCAGCATTTCCCAAGCTGCAAGGTGTGGCATGGAAAGAATAGAACACAAGGTGAACAGCTTTGAAATCAGCGATAAAAAAGAGAAAGAAGCCTGCTTTAGCAAGACCCATAATTGCGCGATAGAGTCTTTCATGATGCAATCTTTAAAAATAAAATCAAACTTGAGAAAGCTGGTGCCGAAGACCCACTGGCTCTGGGGTGTGTGTGTATGTGTTCTGTGGCTTGTGCTGGCTTGCAGCTGGGCTCTCTCCACGGAACAAATTAAGCCGCTCTTCTGATAGCCAGAATCATTTACTCAGACCTCTCCCTTCTCTCTTTATTTCCCAAATTAAAAAAAAAATGTCTGGCATTAATTTTCAACTTTTTATCAATCCACATGCATAATAGAGCAACATAGCAATTCTTCAGTATACTAATGGGGGAAAATTAGCTTGACATCAAGCCTAATTGAGTAAAACCTCACTAATTTTTCTAAATAGGGCTAAGTCTTGCTTGATTAGTGAAAACAATTTAGTGTAGGACATGTTTAGATAAGTGCATTCTCACTGATTCCAGAACTTCCACTAACGAGAGAGAGGCTGCAGCAGCAGGCACAGGCATGGGCGGTCCTCAAGGAAAACCCACCACCATCTATGGGGAAATGTTATGGCCTGGCAGTTACGTAAGGGCATTTTTTTTTAAGACAGTCATCTTTTTCAGCTCTTTAAAATTAAATTAAATTAAAACTTTAGAATCATGTAAAAAAAAAAACTCAAAGACAGTTTTTTACAAATATTGCCAGGATATTCTACAGCCCAGCCCATAACCCAAAAGAACAAATCATAATTAACTGATCAGTCACCTGATTGGTAGAATCAAAATTAACAAGGACACCACCCCGTAAGCCACCCTCTGTTCATGGCCAGCTTTGTTCTTGTGGAATCAGAACTGATTGGAGCAAGTCTTCCCTCGGGAAGTTCCCCCTACAGAGCATGCGGAGCAGGGAACTGGGGTGCAAGACCAGCAGGAGATCCCACTGCTTATCCAGTAAGAAGGGGTCAGCCCTGAAATTGTGTACATACAAGCAACGCTGAACTGACTCAGCAGCTGATATCTATGTATTTATGAATATTTATGTATATATGAAATATATATGTATGTATATATATGAAATATAATAATCAAAGAAAAAGAGCCCATTAATTTGAGAGTGGGTGAAGGAGGGATATGGGAAGGGACATGGGATGGGTTAAAGGGAAAAGTGATGTAATTATATTTTAATTTAAAAATTTTTAAGGCACCCTGACTGCTCTTTGGACTGAAGAGGGAGGGGGAGGTAGAGCGGGGGGAGAGAAATGGGAGGAGGGGAGGAGATGGAAATTTTTAATAAATATATAAAAAAATTAAGGCAAAAGAAATCTTCAATTCTTACTGAAGTCTGACACTGGGCTTCATTTTAACCAGTTCTTAGCATAGACACGTATACGAAATTAACTGACATTGGTTTTTTTAAAGGATATGGCATTTGAATTATATGATTTAAAATAGTACACAGAGTGCTGGAGAGATGGCTCAGAGGTTAAGAACACTGGCTATTCTTCCAGAGGTCCCGAGTTCAATTCCCAGCAACCACATGATGGCTCATAACCATTTGTAATGAGGTTCTGGTGCCCTCTTCTGGCATAGAGGAGTACATGCAGGAGGAACATTGTATACATAATAAATAAATCTTTTTTTTAAAAAAAAAAAAAGAAGAAAATAAATAAATAAGTAAGTAAAATAGTACACAGAGCCAGAGTGTGGCTCATTCCTGCAAGCCCAGTATTTGGGATCACTTGGAGAGATCCAGTCTCAGGAAAAAAAAAAAAATTACAGTTTTAATTTTGAAAATAGTAAATACTTGCTATGCGGCTGACCACTTGAATGCAGAGTGGAACTCAAAAAAAAAAAAACCTAGTTTATAATTTGTCCATTTGAGGCACATTAACACGAGGAACCCCAGTTCCTTCCTTCTAAGCCAGTGTAGCCAGGTGGCCCTCACCTCTGGAAAGTGGAGATTTTCCTTTGGGAAAGCTCCACCCAAGAGCCTCTTTCACAGGCAAAGCAAACAAGGCTGAAATTGAGCCCCAGGCTGGAGACAGATATATGGTCAATGCTTTTAGTGGCCCAGTTCTCTGTAACATTTGTAGCATTACATACCAAAGGGCAGAGAGTGTGTTCCTCCATCCCTCTGACAGCTTACCAGGACTTAGAAGATCACCAGAAACACATTGGATACTTGAAAAATGCTTACTGGGTGACTTCATGTGTTTAAATCTGTAAGGCTCTCACAGAGATCCAAGCATCTCAAAAACACTTTTTTATTTATGGAGTATGACTTTATATCAGCTACTGGTGTCCTCTGTCTCCCAGACATCACCGACTTTGTGAACAAATCCCACGTCATTGTACCTCAATTGTAAACATAACACACAGAGTATTCAACTTGTGTAAATGGCAGAGGAATTTCTTTTCTCTTTCTTTTTTTTTTTTCGTTTTTTTTTCCATTTTTTTATTGAGAAAAGGAGAAAAAAAAAAAACAAGTTTCCACCTCCTCCCAGCCTCCCATTTCCCTCCCCCTCCTCCCACCCTTCTCCCCCTCCTCCCACCCTTCTCCCCCTCCTCCCACCCTTCTTCCCCTCCCCCCACTCCTCTGCCCCTCCCTCTCCAGTCCAAAGAGCAGTCAGGGTTCCCTGCCCTGTAGGAGACTGTTGCAGACCGCCCGAGGAGTGAGCCAAATGGTCCCTCTAGTGGCCTGGCAGTGCCAACACACGCCACCAAGGACCTGGTATTCCTAGGGAATCAAGATCTAGTAACAGCAGTCATTCCCAAGCTGTGTGTCCTAGAGGAAGCAATGTTCCACAGAGAGAGGTTAACAGAACCCCTCCATCTCAGAGGATAGAACTAACCAACCTCAAGGCGGGATGCGTCCCACGATCTAGAGACAACTAAGTGACTAGCGTCCCCATGTCACACAGGCTGCTGTGTTTCCCATTCTCTAGGTGCAACGAAATCTCAGAGTTTGTCTAAAGGCTGTCAATGGAACTCCCATCTACCTTCTAACATCTGTGATAAATACATGTTTTGATGATAACGTGTTTTTAAATTGTCAAAAGCTATTGGTTTTATATGACGGAACACAGACAAAATACTAGAGACTAACTAAATTTAAACAGTCTGCATGCTGATAAGCCAGACTGTTTGAAAAAAATAAAACAAAATACCTCATTCCTTGGTTATGCATTTTAATTATTTTATAATATTTTTTCAGTCTTCTTGTATTTCATAGCGAATCAAGAATCATGCTATTAAAAATTAGATTACTATTAATTTGTGTTCTATCAATGTCATATCAAGTTAAACTTTTCTTAACTCATAATTTCAATAGTTTCTTACTATTTTCAATTTTGAAAAAAATGTCTAACTCTGTTAAAAATATTAGCATCTGATGTTGCCAATTCAGTTCCTGAACTTGAATTCAAACAAACCACAAGTTTTTTATACTGTGTTCCAGCATTTCAATGGAGTCATCTAGAACATTCAATATTATAAATATTCAATATTATAAAGCCCTTTTTTATTCTGACCACTATAGCTGACCCAACAACACCTGCTGCTTCATGGAGTCACACCAGGCCTTTCAACTTTGTTTCTTAAACTCCACCTACATTTCTATATAATCTAAAGAACATAGAAAACGGCAGTATGGTGTGGAATGCCTTCTATACTCTGCGAATATGTATGCGTCCCATTGGTTAATAAAGAACCTGTTTGAGCCTATGGTAGGATAGAATATAGCTAGGCAGGAAATCCAAGCAGAGCTAGAGAGAGAAAGAAGGCGAGGTGGAGAGAGCTGCCAGGGAGCCACCCATAGAGCAGGATGCCAGAACATCTAAGGTAATGTTGGCCACTTGGCAATATACAGACTATTAAAAATGGGTTAATTTAAAAGCGAGAGCTAGCCAGTAATAGCCTAAGCCATCAGCCAAGCAATTACATCACTATTAGCCTCTGAGTGATTGATTATTCTATAACCGGTTGTCGGGACCAGCGAGCAGGAAAGAAACCACTCCAATGGGCTTAGGCAATACAGAGAAAAGCCTCCGGCTACAGCAGTACACTGGCTAGTGTATTTAAACTTTTGTTCTTCCATGACTATCCCACCAACAAAAGGTTCACAAAACAAACCCGACAAAATATCAGTGTCTGTGCCAGGCATGGGTGGTGCACACCTTTAATGCCAGTGCTTGGGAGGCAGAAGCAGGAAGATCTACAGGTTCAAGGCCAGCCTGGTCTACAGAGCAAGTGCCAGGACAGCCAGGACTACACAGAAAAACCCTGTCTCAAAAAACAAAACAACAACAGAAAAAAAGAAATGAAAGAAGAAAGAAAGGAAGAAAACAAAGAAGGAAGGAGAGGGGGGAGGAAGGGAAGCAGGGAGGGAAGGAGGGAGAGAGGGAGGGAGGGAGGAAGAAAGGAAGGAAGGAAGGAAGGAAGGAAGGAAGGAAGGAAGGAAGGAAGAGCAATACTATTTGTGCAGTTCACAGCAGGACCTGACACATAGGTATCATCCAAGGCCATATCTTCTCTTTCCTCTTCATCAAATGTGCAGTTCCTGGAAGTATGCTCTAGAATTCTAATCTCATTCTCACCTGTCCATGGATTCATTTTTCATGATGGTTAGAAAGCCCAGTCATTTCTATCCCAAAATTGGAGGAATCACGCCATGGGTGTACCATGCTAACACACAATTTCATATCACTGAAGTCCCAGTTCCCTTTCGTAGGACATGGTTGACTACTTTATACATTATCAGGACATTCTTTTCATAGATACCTTCATGGGTGGCTTCTGTCATTACCTAATCCTCTGCTGATTTCTTGAGGGAATCTTTCCTGACTGCTCTGCCCACAGAATCCCCCACATGTCAACCTCCAGGTTTTATTTCCATCAAAGGATGTTTGCGTTCTCATAGCTTCTTGCTTCCCTCTTTGTTCACTATTTCCACTACATGAACTAAAAGGCAGGAGAATGTGTTTGCCGCAAGCCCTGGGCCTGGGCGCTAAACAAGGACTCAGTAAATATGCATTGGAAAAAATAGTGAAAACCTATCTACAAAAGTCCAGCACCAATTGTCTTTTTGGGGACGCCTTTGTCATGGTGCTTAGATTACTGGAAACTTCCTAAGGCAGAGCTAATTCTAAAGCAAGAGTCTTAATATCTTAGCTAACCCAAGCTTTTGAGCAATTTGATTTGCTAAAAAGAAATGTATGGGGGGGGGCAGAAAGATAGATCAGCAGGTAAGGGTGCTTGCCATCAGCCTGATGACCAGAGTTCTACTCTCAGAACCTGCTGTGGAACAATCTTTGTACACTGTAAATATGTGTTACTCTCATTGGTTAATAAAGAGCTGACTGGCCTGTGGCCGGGCAGGATGAGATTGGATGGAAGAGCCAGACTATAAGGATGGTAGGAAGAAGGAGGCCAAAGTCTTAGGAGTCACCAGCCAGACTCAGAGGAAGCAGGACATGTACAAAATGAGGTAACAAGCCATGAGCCACGCGGCAGCAAGTAAAGAAATAGAAATGGGTTCATCTAAAATGTAAGAGCTAGTTAGTAACAAACCTAAGCTATTGCCTGAGCATTGACAATTAATAATAAATGTCTATGTGGTTATTTGGGAATGGCTGGTGGGACAGAACTGACCAGCAGTCCCTATGAAAAACTCCACCTACAAGAACCTACATGGTGGAAGAAGAGAATCAACTCCCACAACTTGTTCTCTGTTAATGCGGTCACTATCCCTTTAAAGAATTGAAAAACTTTTTTGTCCATGCTTCATTTGACAGAACCTAAAGATCCCAATGGAAACCCTGTTCAAATCCGGATCAGGGGCACACTCTTCCTTGAAAGGGCAGTCCTGCCAGACCTGGTCTTGTTCATTTTAGGGGACACAGAAAAGCCCTCCTCAGGATAAGAATTCAAATCAGGTTTTAAATTTCATAGCAGAGTGTCAGCTTGGCCAACTGATACCTGAAGGGACTTTTGTTCAGTTTATTGGTTTTTGTGGTGCTGAGGATTAAATTTAGCCTTGCCCAGAATAATCAGGTACTACATTATTGAGATATATCCCCAGTCTTTTTCTTTTTCTTTCTTTGTTGTTGTTGTTGTTGTTTTGAGATTGGATTTCACAAAGTTAGACAAAATGGCCTTGAACTTGCTGGAGTTCAGACTAGCTTTGCCTTGCAGTTTTCCTGTCTAAGCCTCTTAAGAGTTGAGATTAGCCGGGCGGTGGTGGCGCACGCCTTTAATCCCAGCACTCGGGAGGCAGAGGCAGGCGGATCTCTGTGAGTTCGAGACCAGCCTGGTCTACAAGAGCTAGTTCCAGGACAGGCTCCAAAGCCACAGAGAAACCCTGTCTCGAAAAACCAAAAAAAAAAAAAAAAAAGAGTTGAGATTATAGTTCTGTGTCTCCATGTCTGGCTTAAAAGAATCGTTAATCAGTGTTTAAGTTGGCAGCATAGTTGACTGATTCTTCTGGAATTTTCATCAAAGTTCAGCCATGATTTCACAAGGATCCATTGTTCGCCAAAGCCTGCATAAGGCAGCTAGAATTTAGACACATGGTGGAAGGCATGGGTATTGTTCTCTATGTCCCCTCTGTTGTGCCCTGCATGACCATGTCCTCAGAAAACAATATTCTTGAGCTAATCTATCTCTCTCCTCTTAGTAAAATAAATACATATTGAAAGAAGAGTTGATGTTATCATCTTGCTTCCAACATTGTGGAGAAGAAGAGCCCCCAAAACATATAAGAACACAGCATCAAATAGCCCAGTGCAACCCAAGATTCACGTCTCAGAAGTTTAATGTCCTTGGCTTGATTGACATCTCTAAGTGAGTAGCCTTACCTTAACTGTGCTTAGCCCGAGAGGATCAGATAAGGTCAGCCCTCAACTGTTTCAACACTGACCAGGAACACTTAAAAAAATATTCACTGTAACTCCTTAACTATTACAAGAAATCGTCTGTTTGAACATTAGCATGCTAAGAACATTGGTTAAAATCACCATTCATTACACTACCTGAGATAATTTCCAACTAGTTTAATAATAACACAAAGTTGCTTCAAACACACTTGAGAATTTACCTTCATCAGGTGGGAGAACAATATGGCAAAGAAATGTGTTCTTTACAGAAGAAAACTCTTGAGTGTCTTCTATAACAACCTCTTTCAAATATTTCTTTTTTGTCTTTTATGTTTCTCGGTTATTTTGCCTTCTTGTCTCAATTGCTCACTTCTCTATTGTGCTTGACTTTGTAGCTTGGAAATCTATGTTGACTGGCTGAGTCACACTGAAGATTCCCCCCCCTCCCATCTGCCCGATGATAATTACAGCGCACACCAGCGACCCTGTCCTCCCAGCACCCTTCTTAATCAACAGTCTGCTCCATCTGTATTCTATATTGGGCTGGTTAACATCTCAAAGTCCTAGAATCCTGATTAAAACAGTATTTGTCCTCTAGTTTATAGAGGTAGTAAGATAAGTCTACTGTTAAAGTCACAGACCTGGAGCACTCAATAAAATGTTAACTGTAAAGATGATATAAATTTTCTATTTAGAGATTTCTGTATTCTTAGTGACAAGCATCATTGGTTGCACTACAATAAGTAACTTCCTGTTGGCTTAGTACTAGTTTTCCTTCAAAGTCCATCGAGGAGCCTGGCCATTTAGACACCTAGTTTAGTCTAAAGTGGCTTTCTAACAGAAAGTGACCCAAGGGAGGGCTTACAAGGAACTGGGGGTTTAAGAATAAAAAGTTGGTTTCATCCTAAATGTTGAAATTATATGATGTAAGTCCTAGGAGCTGTTGTGGTTACAAGTCCCACTTGTTCCAGGGTGAGAGGAACAAAATGATGCTGAGACATTTGCAGAAAGGTAGAAGGGTGGTACTGATGGTTCCAGGGTTCTTGCTGGCCCAGAACCTTGGCTTTCCCATACAAGACATTGGTTTTTTCCAATAATTAATCCTTTGGTCACAGACAATTTGAGTTTGAGTTTTATCACTTGAAATGAAAATAATCATAATACATAGAGAGTAATGATGTGGGATTCCCCTCTGTATGCTATGAATACCATTGGTTAATAAAGAAACTGACTTGGCCTGATAGGGTAGAACATAGCTAGGTGGGGGAAAACTAAACTGAATGCTGGGAGGAATAAGGCTGGAGTTGCAGAGAAGTCACATAGTTCCCCCAGAGACTGACACTGGACAGAACTTTACCATGTAAGCCACAGCCACGTGGTGATACACAGACTAATGGAGATGGGTTAAATTAATATGTAAGAGCCAGCCAATAAGAAGCTAGAGCTAATAGGCCAAGCAGTGATTTAATTAAGACAGTTTCTGTGTGGTTATTTCGGGTCTGAGTTGCAGAGCAACCAGAATGACCAAGCAGCCTCCTTCAACAGAGTAACCTCTACTTTCAGTAGCTGTTATAAAAAATAGGTGAGATAAAAAAATCAATAATTGCCTTGCATATCACCTTGTGTATAATACTTGTTTTAAAAATGGTATCCATTAATATTCTTCAGACAGTGCAAATATAAATTCTAAGTCAATTAATTAATAAACACAACTTTTCAAATCTTCCAATCTTCTTGCAGTTTCACACAGAGGATCCTTTAGTTTGGGATCTTGAAAGAATTAAAGTGTCAGAAATGTCCTGAATTAATTTTACTAAATATGTTTTGTGAGTCTAACTGAAAGGTTCATGTATGTTAAACAACCTTTGAGAACAATTGACCCCAAGACCAAGAGTCCATGTTCCTTCAATGCATGTATTTAAGCATCCAGAAGAAGAGCAGAAAGAGTACAGGCTTATCCCATGGAGGTAGGTGTGTCTAACACATACGAATGTGTGAAACACCGACATGACGATAACCCCCGCCTTTACCGTGGAAAGCACACAGAAGAGTAAGAGAAACATGCAATCGGCAGAGTGTACCTGGAGAGATACCACACTGACGGTGTCAAAGTGGATATGTCCATTAGGCTCTGTGACAGCAGGGTTGGCATAGCATGTCACACCGTTGATTGCAGGTAACGGTAACGTTTTGGGCTGGTGGGCTTTTTCTTTAGAACCGAAGTCATCATTCCCAAAGTGGGTGTGATCATTCTACATGTGAATAAAACAAGAAGGTTATAAGAAGAAAGAAAATGATCATGCAGATATGAAGATAGTCCACTGTTTTTCATTTTATAAAAGAAAAACTTTATATATCTATAATGCAATCTCTTTAAAGTGCTAACATTTCTCCTTTAAACAGATTCTTATGTACTAGATTGCGTGGTTATTTTCAACTTTCTCTGTGTTAGGAGATATATATGTTCTTATTTGAGGAATATAAAGGGAATACAAATTATCCATATCTATTATTTTTGCATTGAATCAGGGTAGTTCCAAATACACATGTCAATATATTGATTTTTTTTTTTATTCTCTTCATATTTTGCTAGCATAAGAGTCAGATTGTTCGTATAGCTCACAATTCTTGCCTTTGTTGGGGATCCTGAGAAAGCAAGACATCAAATGTCTTTGGTCAAGTCCATTTACCTGTCCATATGTTTTCAGTAGCATCTTAAGTGTTCTTTCAACAAAGAAAAGCATGTAAAATCCACCAAACACAGCAACCGCCTTCTCCACATAATTGTCAATTTTGGGATTAAATCCAAATGCCTAGGGAAGAGGAACAAATTCAGACAAAACCAAGTAGTTTAATTGATTTCTGGAAAACAAGGCCATAACTTCTTACTATGCAATTTTCCCCAAAGTTGTAAGTCCACCCTCACATAAATACTCTGAAACATGAGTAACCAGACCACATGTGATGTATTAAAACCTTTTGACTAGAAGTCACCCTGTGAACTAAAACCACCAGATCTTACAGGCTCCTCTCTGGAACATCCACAGGAACATTTGCCTTGAGAGATTTCTGAAGCAGACAAAATGCTAAATACACATGCATAGAACACTGCATTGTGCTAAATGTATCATACAATGCATTTATAAAGAAAAGTGTGCTCTGATGAATATCTTGCATATCACCATAGAACCTTCATCCGGCAATGGATGGAGATAGAGACAGAGACCCACATTGGAGCACTGGACTGAACTCCCAAGGTCCAAATGAGGAACAGAAGGAGGGAGAACATGAGCAAGGAAGTCAGGACCGCAAGGGGTGCATCCACCCACTGAGATGGTGGGACTGATCTAATGGGAGCTCACCAAGGCCAGTTGCACTGGGACTGATGGAGCGTGTGATCAAACCGGACTCTCTGAACGTGACGGACAAGGAGGGCTGACTGAGAAGCCAAGGACAACGGCACTGGGTTTTGATCCTACTGCATGTACTGGCTGTGTGGGAGCCTAGTCTGTTTGGATGCTCACCTTCCTAGACCTGGATAGAGGGGGGAGGACCTTGGACTTCCCACAGGGCAGGGAACCCTGACTGCTCTTAGGAATGGAGAGGGAGGGGGAGGGAGGGAAATGGGAGGAGGTAGAAATTTTTAATAAATAAAAAAAGAAAGAAAGAAAGAAAAGTGTGCTTTGTAATTCTCATAACTAGCTAACTGAATGGCTGTCCGCAAGTCACCAATCTCTTCAGATCTTCAGCCTTCTTCACATTTGACAGGCTTTGTAAGTATTTCTCTGAGGCTCTTTCTAGGTTGTTATCAATAAAATCTATAGCTCTAAGAATATATGTCTCATTTCTTTATTATGTATACAATATTCTGTCTGTGTGCATGTCTGCAGGCCAGAAGAGGGCACCAGACCTCTTTACAGATGGTTGTGAGCCACCATGTGGTTGCTGGCAATTGAACTCAGGACCTGTGGAAGAGCAGGCAATGCTCTTAACCACTGATCCATCTCTCCAGCCCCTATGCCTCATTTTTATATACAGGTGAAAAGCTAGAAGACTTTTGTTATTTTGGAACCTTTCAGGAGGGGCGTGGCCTGAACACTACCTTCACTTTGTTTGGCACTAATCTCTCCTTCTTCATGTGCGCAGAATATGTAGGGAGATATGGTTCCCATATAAATGGATTTATCTCATTGGCGTCTGTGACTTTTTCTCTTCAATGGTCTCTTTCTTTCCCTCTCTTATTTTCCTTCCATTATTTCTTTTTCTTATATGGCCATAACAGAAATATTAAATAAAACATGCACATCTTATATTGATTAAGTGAATAATGTACTGTAGTCATATCAAATAATACACTTTAATCAAAGAAAAACATTAAGTTGCTCTTTTTTCTGTTTTTTTTTTGTTTTGTTTTGTTTGTTGTAGTAGCAGTTTTTGTTTTGAGGCCAGGTTTCTCTTTGTAGCCCTGGCTGTCCTGGAACTCACTCTATGGACCAGGCTGACCTCAAACTCGGAGATCCACCTGCCTCTGCCTCCCGAGTGAAGTTGCTCTTTATTTACTGGCCCATGGCTGATTTTATCCTCTCGATCAATTGAAAAAAAAAGGGGCGAGTGGCCTCTGTCAATCACACACAGTTAATATCTCATCTTGCAGGCCTGTGGTAAGTAAGTATATGGGGGAATATGTAGTCTACCTTCAATAATTTGGACATTTGATAATCTATAGAAAACAATAAGCAATCAAATTGCAGAAAAATTAAATTTGCCAAATAAAAGGCAGGATGAAGTGTGGAGTCCTCCAAGGTGTCCTAGCACTGTCTGAGCCTGTCCTGATGCCTTCCTAGGACAGTCACTTTGTCTCTGACTCCATTCATTGGCACTCAAAGCAACCTTTACCACTCACTGTGGCTCTGCCTTCTCTATCCACAGCCTTATAGATCCATCATAAAATGCTGCGAGGATTATGAAGGCTAAAATGCACAACATACTAAAAGGTTCAAAATAAGCAATTATTCACAGAAACACATAGCCCAACCCCTTACCTCTGGAATAAGCTGGAAAATGGCATTTGAGAAAAGGGTCCCAATAGCCAACCCCACGAAATAAGTTAGAATCTTGGGGAAGTATGACTTCTTTATCAACGGGGTTAAAATCAATCCCAGGAGAGATGCCAAATTAATAATTGTCACCGACAGGATTCCGTAGATCCAGACTACAGGTACAAGGGAAAAGAGTAAACATGAGTTATGGCCAAGGAGCCAACTGCATTGCTACACAATAACCTGCAACATTTCTTCTTTAAAGCCTTCAAAAATACCTTCTTCAAAACTAAAATTCTCATTGAAAGTCATACAGAAAATTGAGAGCAAACATACAGCAGACTGAAAATTAATAGAAATGTTGGTAGGAGCTAGGGCTATAGGTCAGTTGGTACAACCCTTGCTTATCCTCCTCAAGGTCCTAAGTCAAGCATTTCATAAACTAAGCATAGTGGTACATGCCTGTGATCTCAGCACTTGGCAGGTGGAATTAGGAAGAGCACTACTTTAAGGGCATCTTCTTCAACATTGCAAGCTCAAGGCTAGCCGGGGCTATGGATGGGAAAGGAGATAGCAAACTGTGCTTGTGGCTTAATTGCCCTACGCTGTGGTGTGCAAATTCACTTTGCCAGGCCCAGATGAAGACGTGAGAGATGCTGACAACAGAGAGAGGTGGTTCGTCTTTCACTCAGCTACCAAATAGGTACCCTATAATGCTACTTGGGAAGCCATGAGGCAAGGCTATCCTGAATCTAACAGTTAACTGTGTGTGCTGCCCATCACCTTAATTGGAGAAGTTAGTTTAAGAACTGGGCATGGAAGTGAAGCATGCACAGGCTAGCCCACGGTAGCAGGGTGGTCTGAGATGTACCACAGCCACTGGAGCCAAGTCACACATGGCACAGAGAACTGTGTGGAAGAAGAAACTGCCTCTGTGTTGTCAATTTTTAAGCAGTCATAAGAAAATGCTTTAAAATTTTGTCTTTTCTTGCTGGCTCTATCAGCAGTATACAAGTAATAGCCAGGGCACAGCAAGCGTCTGCCACATGTCAGGAACGGGGTTAAGTCATCAAAGTCTTGTAGGCCATTGAACCCACAAACCTGGCAAGGTAGAGACCACTACTTCCACCACACAGCTGAGGAGGAACACGCAGAGTTCCTCTAAGCCCAAGGGACACACTAGAACTCTGAATTTAGGGACTAGAGAGGAGGCTCATAGGTTAAAAGCAGTTGCTGTTCTTGTAGAGGAACAGGGTTCAATTGCCAGCACCCATGCTGGGGAATCCAGTGCCCTCTTCTGGCCTCCGTGGGTTTTTCATGCATGTGGCTCACATTCAGACAGGCACACACACAAAAACACACAGACATCAATTTTTTTAAAAAAATACTTTTTACATATAAATATGAGAAAAAGATAAAGTGGAGCTGGAGAGCTCAATCAGCAATTAAGAGCACTTGCTGCTCTTGTGAAGGAGCCTCGGTTGGTTCCCAGTAGCCACATATGGATAGGCTCACAGCTATCTGTAACTCAATTTCAGGGCATCCAACGTCCTATTCTGACTTCCAAGAATACCAGATATTACATGGTTCACATACATATATACATACATACATATGCACATACAGGCATAGTTTTTACAAGAATAAAATAAACAGCATTGTTCCTGGGAGATACATATATTATATAAATATATATATCAAGCCTTCAATGTATGTTGTTTATTATTATTTCAAAAATATTGAATAAGCAAACTTCTCCTTTGTTTAGTTGACTGTTGCGCAGTGAAAAGAATAGGGTTAGAGTTAAAAGACTTGGACTCTCCTGCACCTGTGGGAGCTGTCCTGGGGCAAGAAACAATTGGCTTCCCCCCGCCCCCACGTTTTTTATCTGAACTGTCCAGTCCCCTGAGATAGCCCAATCCCATCAGTTCTGAGGGTCAAAGCAAACCTACTCTACCCATAAACATAAAAATTTTGGTTCTGCCAGACAAATTCAGATTCCAGATACTCTCCCACTGGGTGCATCTGTCTCTTTGTGTGGGTCTATGGGGTGGGGACGGGTATCGTGTGCATGTGTGTGGTGTGTGTGGTATGTGTGTCTGTGATGTTTGTGTCTGTGGTGTGTGTGGCATGTGTGTGCTGTTTGTGTGTAGTGTGTACGTGGTGTGTATGGGGTATGTGTGTGGTGTGTACATGTTGGTGTGAGTGGTGTATATGTTGGTGTGTATGTGGTGTTTATGTGTGTGTGTGTTAGTGTGTGTATGTGATATGTTGGGGGGTTGGGGTGTGATGTGTATGTAGTATGTATGGTATGTATGTGGTGTGTGTGTGGTATGCGTGGTATGTGTGTGTGTGTGTGTGACATGTTTCCAACAAAAATGGCCAAGTGTTGAGATCTTTCCTTTTCTGTTTTTTTTATTTTTTAAATCAGCAGAGAAAAAGAATCTGTTCCTGCAGTCCTAGAGAAACTCATGTGTACCGAACACCTCACCTTTCTGAGTTCACAGCTCCATCGTTGGCGTGTGATGATGGACAGTATACTCCTCAAGGATGCTTGAAGTAAGAATCTATGATTCTTATATCTTATTTAGATTAAATAGCACTCTATGACCTCATCCAAAAATAAGGCAGTTTTGGACCTTTAAATTACTACTAAGATATGATTAATTTCTCTCCTAAAGAAGCTAATTTATCATCCATTAACTGTATATATCAGTGTGGTTTATAAGGCAAATGAAAGGCAACTTCAAAAAACTGGCAAAATGTAAGATCTCTGAAAAATGAGACTATTTTATCTTCACACCAAAATGTCAATATAAATCTGTTCAGACCATTTTGTATGGTGGCCCCCTTTGAATTAGATTCATTTTGATTTTTTTTTAAGTCCCTTGAAAGACCTTGAATTCGACTTGCAAGCAGTGAAAAGTTACATTCAAAATTGTATACATTTGGTTGTTTTCAATTTCCTGTGAGAAAGATAAGGGCTGGGGAGTACAGTAAACCTGGACATTTGTGCTGTGGGCACTTGTGTGAGCAGCTGGGGACAGATCTGGAGAGAAGGACACTTGCTGCACAGCCATGGAGATTTTAGTTCAACTCTCTGTCACCCACATCAAAAGCCCATGGCTCCACACATGCGTACAATACCAGTGTTTCCAGAAACAGAGACAGGGAGAACTGCCAAGACTTGATGGCCATCCAGGTTCAGTGAGAGCTCCTGCCTCTAGAGACCAAGGTGGAGAGCCACAGAGTGGACAACTGCCATCCTCCTCTGACCCCAAAGGCACACATGAGGGCACTCCAACCCATACATGTATATGGTCTCCACACATACACCCAGACACACACGTACATGTGCACACACAGAGAGATCAGACATAATCCTCTCAAGCTGTACCAAGTACTGTCCCAGTCACTGTCACCCATTGGATCATTCTGGTGCTACCCACAATTCTATGACAAAGGAGCGATGATTACGCCCAGCTTACACATAAAGGGACACAGGCAGAAAGACAGTGAATAATTGCTCAAGACCACTCAACCACACTCAAATAAAGCGCATTGCCAAACAAAACAGGTTAGCTGAGGCAAGCACTCCACTCCCTTTACTGGGTTCTCTGTCCAAATATTTGGAGCCTTTCTGATCTTGTAACTGTAAACTGTTTACTTTCTGCTTTATGACTTGGTGGTGTTGACCCAAAACTCTCTCTCTCACTTCCTGCTTCCCTGTTCTCACCTCCTGGCCCCACCTGACATAGAGTAACCTGAACAGCTGAATATCTCTCTCTCTCTCTCTCTCTCTCTCTCTCTCTCTCTCTCTCTGTCTCCCCTTCCATCACTTGCTCTCACTCTTTGCTTTTCTGGCACACTCTTCCTCTGTACCCCAGACTGGCCTTGAGCTCATGGTGATCCTCCTGCCTCAGGCCCTGAGGTTCTAGGATTGTGAGCCTGAGAAACCACACCCAGACTTAGAAATGCTTTGGAATCTCAGTAACTTTCCTTTACTGGTGACGCTTCCTGAAACTGTTGGCAATACTGAAGCCAATATTATCCAAGGTTTTTTATGAGGGTTGTTATTTAATCCTTACAGCAACACTGTGAGAAAGGAGCTAGACTCATTGAGGAAACTGAGGTAAAAAGAGGTCAAAACAGGCTCCCAACAAGGCCAGAAAATGGACTTTGAAGTCTGCGCCTTTATTCACATGCGTTCCCAGTAAGTGCTAGTATATTAAAAGTTCTGTTGCATTTGTTTTCAAGTGTAAAGTATAAAGCATCAAAACGTGAAAGGCTTCTAGAAATGTAAACAGGCTCTAGCAAACCTTTGTCATTCTGGCATCTCCTTCCATCTACAAATGCTGAAAGGTTAGCAGCTCCACGCTTTAAGAGTTCATCTAGAAACACATCAGTTTCCCTCTACCGTCCATCACAACTGCAGACAAACTGACAAGTTTTAAAATAACACAATAGGCAAAAGGTGACAGAAAACTGACTCATCAATTAAGCCAAATAATATGCAACCCGGTATCACAGTATATGACTTAAAATCAAGAAGTGGTTGCATACAGACACATATAATTATCTTTATGATGTGGCTGTAGACATAAAACTCTCTAGAGCAGTGGTTCTCAACCTGTGGGTCTCAGTCCTATATCTGCATATGATATTTATATTATTATATCATTCATAACAGAGGCAAAACTGCAGTTAGGAAGTGGCAATGAAATAATTTCATGGTTGGAGGCCACCACAACATGAAGAACTCTGTTTAAGGGTCTCAGCATTAGGAAGGTTGAAAACCCCTGCCCTAGGGGAACAGAGAAGACCGTAGGTATGGAGAAAGTGGGAAGGGGAAAGGAGAGCGGTTTGGGGGGGTAAATGTGATCAACATACAACATCTATTTGTATGAAAAAGTCCGGATGTAACAGAGCACAAAGTTTGTTGAGTATATACAATAAAAATGCAATAAGTAAAAGAAGAAGGAGGGGGAGGAGGAATAAGGAAGGAGGAGGAAGAGAAAGAGGAAAAGGAAGAGGAGAAGGAGGAGGAGGAGAAGAGAAGAAGAAGAAAAGGAAGAGGAAGAGGAAGAAGATTGGGAGTTTAAAATGTACTAAGGGTAGTCTTGATCCCACAACGGGAAGAGTGCTGCTTACAAAGCTTATGAGCTCCCACTATTCTTATCTAAACACTGGCTAAATCTTATTTTACCAGGAGGTCTCTCACAAATTAATTAAAAGCAATAAACGAGAAAAGGGTGCCTGTGAGCCTGATCTCCCGCTGCCTCTCAGACCTTCCGAGGGAGTGAAGTAGGTGGCGGCTGCTAGGTACCTTCGGAAAGACTCGGCTTGGCATTGTGCTTCTCCTGATCCTCGCAGGGATGAAAGCTCAGCTGCTGTAAGATCGCTGGGCAGATGGCAGAGAAGTTCGAGCTGGTTATCTGCGTAGCATTTGAGAAGCCGTGAAGAGAAAAGATGTCTTCTGCGGACAAACACTGAAACAGAGGAAACACAGGAGCACCAGCAGTGATGCGGTCAGCACGCATGGGCAAGCACACTAAGCCTTAGCATCTAAGGAGACAGACTGCATTCCATCCCGGTACACGGCACTGGTTCTACACCAGAGCCCACTACAGAAATGAACAAACCTCCACAACGGCGAACCAGCCCATTCCTCTAATACTAGGAAGAAACAAACAAAATGGCAAAAGGATTACTTAATCAACAGCATATCTAATGTGAACAAAAGAAAGATTAAAGGTTTAGAAGTTGAGAAATACTTGAAAAATAATAGTGAGAGATGGCTGTGGCTATAACTCAGGGGTAGGGATAGCGGACTTGCCTGGCATACACAAAGTCTGAGTACCCATTAAACATGACATGAACCAAAGCACACTGGTGGCATTTGAACTCAGGGCTCTGACATTGTCTCAATTCACCTTTTTGGTTGTTTAAATGGATACTTGGAGGGGCTGTCAGCATGGCTTTCTAGCATTACAGTCCCACAGTTTAAAAGTGTATCTATCTATGTAGCAATAATAGTTCAATTATACAAAAAGTGTTTTAAAATCTATCTTAGCACAAACTATTGTTTATCAAAATATGCATTAATCTAAATGATGATAAGTAGCTTTTCTATATTATGGAGAGTTTTGGAGCTAGTGCTGGGCCATTTAGAAATTCATTAACTTTTTAATGAGGCAAAGAATCTGCATTAGAAAAAGAAATCTCTTCAAAAATAATTTTTAAAGGCTCATTTACTCTCAAGTGCATTTTCATTGTAAACTATATTCTAAATACTTGCATTACTAAGAAGATAACAAAACAGATTAAACAATAATAAATTAATACTATAAAAATTAGAAAGGGTGGGCAAACTCACTCGCTCAAACAAAAGCCTGAGAAATATTTTTTGTCTGTTTCAGCCAATACTCCAGTCCCACTAAAAGCTTAGCTTTTAGTTCTATAAACTTAAATGTTTTTTTTCAAAGTTCATGTCAGACCCCTAATCCACAGGATGGTAATATATGGAGATAGTCTCCTGTAAATAATTAGGGTTCGAAGAGGCTATGCAGAAAGGGTCCTAGTCCAAGAGGATGAGCGTCCCATGAGAAGGGACATTAGAGAGGGCCCAGTTGGAAGGAGCCCGTCCATGAGCCCCAAAACAGCCCTCACCTCACGTTCTAGCGCTCTGACCTTAGACTTTCAGTCCCTAGAACTAGAAAATTAATTTCTATTGGCTAAGGCACTTCATGGCAACCTGACCTGAATAATTCCCCGTGGATGGTGTTGAGGATGTGAAGGTTGGTGTAGAGGCCAGAGAGATGGCTCAGCAGTTGAGAGCTCTCTATGCTCTTGCGGAGAACTGGAGTTTAGTTCCCAGAACCTACACAGGGCTACTCACAGCCCCCACCACCACCACCCCCGTAACTCCAGCTCCAGGACATCTGATACCCTCTTCCGTCAGCAATGGGCCCTGCATGTACAGGGTACGCATACAGATAAGCAAAAGAAACACAGATACATAGAAATAAAAAATAAATATTTTAAGTTAATGTATTTGACCATGAAGCACTTGGTTTCACGATGGAAACAATAAACTTAGAAATTGTAAATATTGATAAAGGAAACCAATGCTTTTGTCAAGGAAAAAAATGTAAAGACATCAAGTACAGCAAACTGCACGCAACTATCAAAAACTCAGATGACAATTACTTTACAAGAAAGGCATGTTCAGATTTTTTGAAAGATTTTTATTTTTTCTTCTCTTTTTTTATTCTTGAGGTTTTAATATTACCCCAGTTCTTCCCTCCATTTCCTCCCTCTAAAACCTCCCATTTGCTCTTCCTTGCTGCCTTTCAATATCATCTCCCCTATGTCATTATTATATGTATATGTGTACACATATGTGTATGATGTGTAAGAATATAACATGTAAGTATGTATACACTATTCCTTATCCAACCCATTCTCTTGTGTGGTATATGATAACGACAGCTGTGCACTGGCCATCAATACCCAATGCTGCTCTTCTCATAGGCATTCCTATAGCTGCGAGCACAGGACACTAGACTCACAGAAGAAGGAAGTAGCTGGGTAGCCAGCTGGGGAAAGGTAAGAAGGTACAGCTCATGCCTGACCTGGAGGATGCCCAGAGGCAAAGTTGCCAGACTCAAAACCTACAGAGCATACTTGGGTCAGTCTTGGTTCCAGCCATGAACAGGTGTGCCAACACAAACACAAGGTGCCCAGCAAAGGAGCCTTAACCCACATGGTCTTCCGGCTCCTCGAAATAAAAACATGAGGAAAAAGCAAAGCAAGCTATGAATAACGTCCAATTTGTCAGAATTCAAGCCCTAAGACATTCAAAATGTGACAACTATTAAGGAATTCTTTTTAGATCCAAATCTAAAAGTCAGCTTGCTAAGGCACAGTTAGTATTTCTTCGTGAAGTAACAGTTTAAATGCCATAGCCTTTCAAGATGCCCTAATTGCCCATTGTGTATTACTAAAACTTCTCCTGTGGGCAATCAGGAAAAAAAATAATCAGGGCAGTAAAATGAGAATAGAATGAACACCTTGAGAGAACTCAGAATTCACGATCTGTCAGTATTTATATAGAATTTTTGCTGGGCAGGTAGTCAGAAATTACAGTAGTTGACAGTTGCAACCACCCAACAGGCAGAGAGATGGCAAAGCTCAAGGTTGTGCTTGCCTTTTGGAAAGAGGATGAGCACAGATTATGCGCCAAAACAGAATCGATGCAGGCCTAACGGGCTGAAAATTGCTCATCCACAAAGAAGTAGAAGGCAAGAGAAACCCTGTCTCGAAAAACAAAAAACAAAAAAAAAAAAAAAAAAAGAAATAGAAGGCAAATAAAGTTGAACAACGGCCTATTTTTGTCTGCTTCAGTCTTAATTTACTAAGTTAAACCCAGAACTAAAGAAGGCAGTGTCTATGAAGGGGCAGAGTCTCCACTAGAGAAGCAAACAGAATTTAGAGCCCAGTGTCTCTGTAGGGAACGCACAAAACTGGTTGGACCAGTGGCACTGCTGAAGCCTGACCCCTCTGGAGCACATCCTTTCACCTCCAAACAATGAGTGGTACCCTCTGGGAATTACAGGGTCACAAGAGGGTGTGGTAAGAACAACTCACGGGTGATAGCACCCTTTACCACATGGCCTGAAGACTCACTGCACGTCCCAGACTGTCACACTTACCTACTAACAGGTATTCTTATTCTCTAGCGTCCCACCCAGACTATGACCTTCTAGGCTCTGTGCTCTGGGGACCTAACTCTCCTCTGCAGACACCCTGACATCAGTGGGTTGCTATTCGCTCCTCTCAGCCACGGTAAACTGGTTTGTAGCACCTTATGTACACAAGACACCAAGGAAAGGCAGCCATGATGGTAAAGATGGTTTAGGTTGCATTACACACAGCCCCCGAATTATACTCAAAATCATTTCACCAAATGACTTCATGCATCTGTGTCTGTGCCCCTGCTCCTTCCTTATCCCAACTCAAATTTCTCTGCTTCATTTCTAGAAGTGGCATGCTAGGGACTAATGTAAGGAAAGGATGTAAGGAAAGGATGTGGGAAAGATTACAAGTTCCTCCCTCTGCATTTTATACAACTGAAATCTGTGTAACAAATTATTACTATAATAATTATTCTTATTATGATGACTCCCAAGGCGTGTGGCAAGACTTGAAGCAGTAGCCTTCCAAAACTTACAAGGACTCTCTTCTTGGTTAAATTTTAGCCTGACCTCAGGCCTCAACTTTAATGGTCATTGTTATGGGGCCTTCATCTCCTCTTTACTAAAGAACTTGTGAAGTTATTTAGGGAGAATGCTCCCACTCTGAATGACTGACTACTTTCAGGTCAAACTCACACGACTTTGCCATGGAGGCTGTGTTTGCTGTGTTTGCAGAGTGGATGACTGTCAAACAGACTGTGTTCATCTGTATTGGGGATTCTTGTCACACAGGCTGTGTTCTCTCCGTGTATATATAGGAAGTGAGAGTGACGTATAACACTTGCCAACGTACTGGTGATTAAACTTAGAAAGCAGTACCAAGGCCAGTTCATTTCCCTGGATTATCAAGTAACTCCTCTATGCAAACAGTAAATCCCATTACAAAGTTCTAATGAGAGCCAGAGGCTGGACAAGGGCTTTGAGTTCCAAGTGGAAAGAACTCTTAACTTCTTTCTTTTTAGTGACTTCTGCTCCCTTCCCTGCTCCATCGCTGACTGCTATGGTTTCTAAAAAAACTACAGCTTCCTTCTGGAATCCACCATGTGTAGAGAGGTGACCCAAGCCTCAACAGCCATTCTTCCCCCACGCCACATGACAGACAGCCTCCTTTTGTAGGCAGGAATGCCACAGTGGGGCAGTGGCATCAAAACCTTCCTGCCACTTTCAGGTACCTCTGCTCACTTGAGGACTTTCCACTGCTTTCTTGCTCTCACTCAATGTATTCATTAAGCAAACAGGTTATTTACACTTTCTCCAGATGGTGCAGATGTTGGGAACAAGTGCTGGCCTCCATCCTCAATAGATTTGTCACTTGGCATAGGAATCAGATATAAAATGGGTTAAGTTATTATGAGATAAAGGTTTTCAATCAAAGAAAAATCAATTGCAATTTGATGACAAATGAATTTTCTAAACAAAAATAATCACAGGCACCCTGAGAAACAAAAGCTATAGGCTTATTAACTACTAATAAGAGAAGAATGTGGATGAAGAAATCATATGTTGAAAAGGTAAGTTGTCCACGATTAGTTTATGGGAGGTGAAGATAAAATTCAAGTCCATATATTCTCATGTCTTCTCGTTACTAATCCATTGGAGACTGTTATGTCTCTGTTAAACACAAAAAAAATGACTCAAATAATAAAAAGAAATTCACTTAGATTCTGCAAAGGAGTGCATTTTATCGAACCTATTGGTTGTTTGAGTCATAAAGTTAAATTACTCTTTAAACTGCTTAGGATCCTTGTGGCGGGGAAGAAGAGGAAGGGAAGGAGAGAGGAAAGGAGGGAGACACACAGAGAGACAGAAACAGAAAGAGAGAGAGAGAGAGAGAGAGAGAGATCATTCACATGCAATTTTACCACATCTTGCCCACCCCATTATTCAAACAGGAAAACTGAGGTTCAAAGTGTCCTACTGGAGCAACAGAAACTAACAACAACGTGTCCCAGTGCCTCAAACACAGCCTCACACGCCTAGCACAGCTGGAAGGGCGGATCACAGTCACATGCCGCCAAAAAGCTGTATGTGTACCATCTGGTTGCATTGATCCCCTACAGCTGTTTAAAGCCAGGACTTTTTTCCCAGCTCCCAGCAGATCCATGCACCTGACCCACCTCTATGTAACGTGTCTGTGAGACTAGGACCGTGATGGGCCACAGATTACAGCAGAGAAGAAAACAGTGACAATCTAAAATGACTCTCTAACAGGAAAGAAGCCGTGCAGATCCCAAGTTCATGTGACCTCAATATTCACTCATACTAAGAGGACGGAAACCATGCCTGGCACACAGCAGCTCCTGGAACCAGTGACAAATGAAACAGACGAGGAAATGAATGGATAAACTCGTGCTCGGTTTTGCAACCAAATGTAAAAGTGCATTAAGATCCCAACAGTAGCCCAAGTGGAATGAGCACAGAAAGGAAAGGATTCCTAGGGGACAAGCTTAGACCCCAACAATTTACATACATAAATTTAAAGTGTCGCTTTGAATGTAACTGGTGGGAGGTCTTTTTAACGCAGAAAACAAGGAAACATTTCACTAGTTTATCACTTTAAAGGTCATAGAGCAGGTGGTTTATAGGCATGACACTCACAATAGGAACATTCAAAGCCAGAGTCGCTGAGGCAATAAATTACCGCCAGGTTTGTTTGGCGTGCTATGGAACTGCCTAACTCAGTTACCAGAAGCGCGTCAGTGTCCCTCCCCTTCACCCCAGCTCTCCGCTCTCTTCCAGCCTTTTCAAAGTGTGCCAAGTCTTAAGTGCCTCTTCGAAGTTGATGCCATCTTCTGGGGCTTGGGTTTTAGACGCGTTCTTGACACAGTAAAGGAGAAGATTGGAGCAAAGAACGCCCCAAGTGCAGAAGAATAGCCTCTAGGTGTAGGAGGACACTGGTCTAGGGACACCAACTGTTTCTCTGATCTTAATGTTTTCATTTTCATCTCGTTTTCTTATGCTTCTTACTTAAGCCTGAATGGTGCACATGTATTCTGAACAACACGCGAACACACCACTCACATTCATGCATACGGACACACTCAAGTGTGTGCTCACGTCCACACACATACATACAAATAACACACAGGCACACTGATACTTGTAAATATACATACATACATGAGCATGCACATACGTGTGTGCACATGCGCGTGAGCGAGCGCACACACACACACACACACACACACACACACATTCTTAGAACTCTTCCTGAAGAGTAGATGAAAAGTTCTCCTCCTAAACATATTATTTTTAAAAGACCAAAAAAACATGCCTTGCTTAATTATACCCTGTTAGAAAAAAAAAAGAATCCTGATGAGGCCGTGTGTAGAAATAGCATCGCTACTACAAAGCACACAAAGGCTAATGTAGAGACAAAGTTTCCCAAATGTTGATGGTATTTCTACATAGGTGCTGAGGTTATAAGTGATTTTTTTTCTTTCTGCCTGTTTAGATATCACAATTTTAAACACTGTACTTGTGTTTCTATTTGTTTAGGAAAATAAAAGTAAGCCATTAATTTTCCCTGTCATTTTAATCTCTTTGTCTAGGTTCTTACACACATGGAGGGCGAGCTGGGAGTTTGTAGAAGGAGTTCCCCAAACAGAAGTTGATTTTACAAAAAGTAACATGGGAAATAAAAAAATAATAATTTCAAAAGCTAAACCTGCTTTTTCAAAGAGTTTGGCGAAGTTTCCCGACTTTACCATGTATGTATGTATGTATGCATGTATGTACGCATGCACACATAACTGGCATGATTCCCACTCGGTATCCACTCATCTCTACCCCAGTCTGTTTCCATCATTCAAGACCTTCTCGCCATGAAGACCCTGGACCTAGTATGGAGACAGAGATGCTTGCTCTGGGTTCCTGCTCTCAAACCTGACTTGTCCCAAAGGCAGGAGTACTTCTGCTTTGTGTCCGTGAGGTAGTCCCCTGGGCTTTTGCTGTGGTCTAAGTTCAAAGGGCTGGTTGTTCTGCCTCGCTCAAAGGCCTCCTCCTCAACCTCTCTGTAAGTGAAGTATGTTCTATAAACCCTCTGCATACAAGGACTGTATTTATCCATCACAGGCATACTGGTTCTCAAAGCCTAGTCCTGGGTACCTGTAGGGCTGCTAGAGAACGCGCATGCTCAGACTGATTCTCGTCATGTTACTGACTCTTTCTCTTTCCCCGCTCTCACTCTCTTCCACGTGAACAGGGCACGGCCCACGTCACAGCAGACTAAAGGCTGCAGCTGACGTGACAGTCCCGGGAATCTGTTAAAGCAGCACTGTGGAGCATAAAGCAGTTGAGGAGTTCCTTTCTATTTAAAACACTCCCATGTGGGATGGAGGAGATACGGCACCTTGGTAAAGAGCACGAGCAACCAACAGCATGAGCTGCTACTGCAGAGAATCTGTGTTTGGGTCTCCGCATCCACTTCAGAAGGCTCCGGCTCCAGCTCCAGGGAGATGCCATGTTCCTGACCTCCTCAACACCAACACTCACCTGCACACATCCACACACAGACCCACACACAGACGTACACATGATGGACACTAAAAATAACGAATCTTTCAAAATGGAAAGCGTCAGCATGCAAAGGTTTACTATTGTTATTGTTAATAAATTGAAAATATTTTTTTTTAATTTTCTCTCTTTTGACACTGGGTCTTACATAGCTAAGAATGAACTTAAAGCAGTCCTCCAAATTCCTCTTGCAGAGTGCTGAGATTATAGGCATGAACCACCATGCCTAGTTTTATTCACTACTGGGGATCAAACCCAGGGCTTTGTGTATACTAGGCAAGTATTCTACCAACTGAGCTTCCATAGCCTTTTACATTTTTTGAATGGCAGTGTCAATAATCTTTTAAGACATAATAGTAGTGTCTATAATCTATTAAGCGACATATCACAAAAGCTGAGACTTTTTATGTCCCCTATACAAGAGTGTGGGGCAGTTTGGGAGCTAAAATATTTGAGAACCTAGTATGTAAGATTAAGGATCATTGGCGTGGGAGCTGTTTTTGTTTGGGTTACTATTGCTATGATGAAACACCATGACAGCAATTTGGGGAAGAAAGGGTTTATTTAGCATGGTCCACCACTGAAAGAAGTTAGGACAGGAATTCAAACAGGCTGGGAACCAGGAGCTGATACAGAAGCCATGGAGACTGCTACTTTTTGGCTTGCTCCAAATGACTTGCCCAGTCCACTTTCTTATAGAATCCAGGACCACCAACCCAGGGACGGCACCATGTGCAGTGGGTTGGGCCCTCCTCTATCAATCACTAAGTAAGAAAATGTTCTACAAGCTTGCCTACAGCCCAGTATTACAGAGGTGTCTTCTCAACTGGGCTCCCTCCTTTCAGATGTCTCAAGTTGACATAAAATTAGCCAACACAACTGAACCCTTGTCAACTTAACACACAACGCTTTTTAAAATATAACTTTTCCTTGGGGGGGGGTCATTCCCAAGATATCAGATTAATAAATATCACAAATATAAAACATATTTCAAATGTAAAAAATCTCACAGTCTTTACCAATTCAAACACTTAAAAATAGTCCCCCACAGACCTTCTTTATTGACAGTAGTCACTGATAAGAAAGGAGCCTCACACAGGAGGTAATGTGACAGCTCTAACAGCAGACTCAGGAAGATGTAATCTCCTGGTCTTCTGCTCTGACTTAACAGGCTACTAATATTCCGTATTGCACTTTACCTTGGTTTCAACTAATATAAGATCATAGCCCAGGAAATTAACTGTGTATACAGGAAAAAAAAAAGTCCTGAGTTTCTAAAACTAGCTTCAGAGAGAAAATTTCTCACCTTGTCACCCTGCTGGAGTCCAAAGCAGGATCCCCAGAACAGATTCCTTTTAACTCAACCAGTTAGATGCTGATGCAAATCAGCATCAGGTCAGTATAGCTAGCTACCAAGGCTATAAATTCTCAGCCACAAGGAAACTTCACAGCCATACCCCTCTGAGACATAAGGTGCCCCTTGCTAGATCCACTGGTTTCTTATGACTCTGTGAAAATGCATGCTTGATACTGTTGTTACCTCCTATGAGATTGTTAACTTGTCTGTATACCTATATAAACTGAAAGCTTTGTGGCGATCACCCCCCTTTTTTACCCTTAGCCTTAGGCCCTTATCCCTTAACCTTTTTGCTTTGCCCTTTTTCTTATGGCTTATACTTGTACCTTATGCCTTAATTCTCTCTTGAAACATGCAGGTAAACATGCCCGAGTCAGTCAGTTTGTTCTACCCTGTAGATCCCATTCCCAAGCCAGGCTTCTCTAGTCCTAGAAGTCCTGTTCTGAACCCTGAGAGAGTGCTGAGGCTGGTACTCAACAGCTATCACTATTCTGGTGGTTTGCTTATAGTTTTATAAATTTAGTTCATTATCATCATGCAGGGAGCAGGGTAACAGGCATGGCAGGTGTGGTGCTCATGAGCAGCTGTGAGTAGTATCCTGTTCCACAGGCAGAGAGAGAGAGAAACTGGCCGTGGCATGGGCTTTTAAAACCTCAAAGCCCACCCCTAGTGACACTTTTCTTCCAACAAGACCACACCTACTCCAACAAGGATACACTTCTTAATCCTTCTAATCTTTTCAAAGAGTGCCGCTTCCTGGTGACTAATCATTCAAATATATGTGCCTATGAGGGCCATTATTCAAACCACCACGGTCACATAGCAGAGGACTTCTAATAGCAGAGTTCCTAATGTAATCTTGTGTAGCCCTCATCCTATTTGTCCTACAACACCACAAGACTCCTTCTGTTAGAAACATCACTAGCACCGCCTCCTCTGACTCATTCTCCCCCAAGACATACACACATACAATAGCAAAAACAAACTCTCTGACTCATTCTCCCCCAAGACATACACACATACGATAGCAAAAACAAACTCTCGAAACTATGTATTTTCTTGAGTATTAGGACACTTAAAAACCTCAACTATCTATCTCCGATAAACCCTTCCCTTTTTGGAGGAATACCTCTTCCAACATCCACAAACTCTATACTCTAACCAAGCTCTAATAAATCCTGTATTTTACCGTCAGTGTGACTTTATACCCCCATGACCCATAATTCTGATACTCTTATCTCAAACTATCTAACTGCTTCCTGTTCTGCAAAGCCCCCTGTGAAACCCACCTTTAGGACTTCACATTGTCAGGTTAATTCCTCCCTCTCTAGAACCCCACATTCATATTATTTATTTGTTTAGCACTTACTATAACTTCCTTATAATATTATCTATTTACAAAAATGCATACATTTTAAGCAGACCATGGACATCTAGGGAGGATGGACTTCCTGCATATCATATTTCTTTGACTCCTAACAAGGTTTTTGATATAAAGGAGGCACATGAGGGGAGATTTAAAGCTAGGACATACATCTGAAACGAATTATGAGAAATGTGGGATCATTTTTAAAGGCATACGTTTTACATTTATTCTATGTAAATTTCCCAGAATTATCTTAGCATTGACATCAGGGTTTCCAAATCTTTCTAAAAGATGTACCTATAAAATAAGGAAAAATATCTCTATCTACACAAGAAAAAAGAATCTTAGAAACTTCAGAAATTAAATATAATAGTTTCTCATTATTTCTTTCTACTTGGATAACATATTGTTGAAATTTTAATATATGTTGCTTTCATGTTGCTCTCAAAATTCATTTCCAAGAAAAACAAAGAATTACTGATTTATTTCAATCGAATAAGCCATTTAGCTGGACTGGACTAATTTAGAAAGTTGTGCTGAAACCAATTTCTTAAAGTTAATGTCCAAGTTCACAATAGTGGTGTTTACTTAGAATCCTCCATCGGGATACTGAGGCAGCCAGCCTGGGTCACATGATTGCATAGCTAGACCATGCCTCAAGGGGGAAAAAAAGTTGTTTTTCTCTTCACTCAACAAATATTACCTGAAAAGCACACATAGTAGACACTATGACTGCGCTACTGGTAGGATATAGAAGGTAACTCGGTGTCTTTTTTTCTCACATCACAGATCTTGATAAGACATCAATATACTTTTTCAGACCTAGGCCAGCTGGCCTTGGTGAGATCCCAATAGAACATCCCCATTGTCTTAGTGTGTGGGTGCACCCCTCGTGGTCCTGAGTTCCTTGCTCGTGCTCCGTCTCCTTCTGCTCCTGATTTGGACCTTGAGATTTCTGTCCGGTGCTCCTGTGTGGGTCTCTGTCTCTGTCTCCTTTCATCGCCTGATGAAGGTTAATATTCCTGAGGATGCCTAGGCCTGAAAAAGCATGGGATAATTCCGGACTAGCTGAACATAGCAGACAATGAGGAATACTGAGAATTCAAGAACAATTGCAGTGGGTTTTTGACCCTACTCCACGTACTGGCTTTGTGGGAGCCTAGGCAGTTTGAATGCACACCTTACGAGACCTGGATAGAGGTGGGCAGTCCTTGGGCTTCCCACAGGTCAGGGAACCCTGATTGCTCTTCGAGCAGATCAGGGAGGGGGACTTGATTGGGGGAGGGGGAGGGAAATGGGAAGCGGTTGTGGGGACGAGGCAGAAATCCTTAATAAATAAATAAATTAAAAAAAAAAAGACATCAATGTAGCATGGTCTGCCAAGTGTTGAGCAACCTCTCCAAAGTTTTCCTAAAGGAAGCAATATCTGAGCTGACATTGGAAGGGGAAAGTAGAGATATGTTTAAAGAAATATGATTGTGAGGGTCACCTACCAAGCAAGGAGTTTTCAAATGATTTGAACTGTACTGGGAAGTCTTTTGGAGCTAATGTATTCAGGTTTGCTCATTATTAGAGCAAAACACTGGGCCAAGTTGAGGAAGACAGAAAGGGGAATGAGGACATGATGGGTGCAAGGGCATCAATCACAGGAGACATCCTGCCCCTCACAAGAGAGCGTGCCTGGCTACGTTGTCTGACTTTATCACCACTGCAATCCTATTACGTGGCTACATTTTTTTTCTCCATTACACAACCACATTACGAACCACACTGCTTGTAATGTGAACACTGGTGTTCAGATCAAATAACAGACATTTAGGTTACTGTGATAGGACTCATGTATGTTATACATGAGAAAGAGAGAAAAAATAGTGGAAGGAGGAGAGGAGAGGCAAAAAAAGGGGGTGCTGAAAGAACAGAGTAAGATCCAGATCTTACCTAACATTGGTGGGGAGAAAACAGGATTCTCGAGTGTCTGACGGTGAGATGGAGTTGGTGAGTTCAATTTGGGGCAAGTGCAGACATGTTGAGTCTGGGAATGGGGCAGGGTTGCCTTTTATGACCACGACTGAATCCCAAGGGAAAAATCTACACCAAGGCAACTCAGGTAGAAAATAGGTACAAACACAGAAAGAGGTAAGTGTACAGATTAAAGGGATTGGGAGAGTGTGTAGACTCAAAAGAAGATGGGCCTGAGGAATTCTAAAGAACAGCAATATTGAAAGACGAAGGAAAAATTCATAAAACATTAAAATGAACCTAACAGCAATTTAAGTAAGGCATGGCTGCAAACAAAGAAAGGGTGGGTTTCAAGGAGGTTATAATGGCATCATAAATAATCCACAGAAAGGTGAGCCAGGAGCCACATCCATTGTGTTTAACACATCAAGGTCCAGGTGACCTTGTGGAGAATAATCTCAAGGAAGCTGTGGGAGTCATCCGACCATAGTGCTTTGAGAAGTGGCTGGGGAGTGAGGAAAAGGAGGAGGCACTCAGGCAATTCTTGATCCGGTCATGCACACAAGGAGGCACCAAAACCAGCGAATACTCAGGGGACTCATAACAGAGCTGCCTGACCAACACAGCATCTGCTTCAGATCAACAAGGGCAAAGAACTGAGGATCAGAACTGGCAGTCCCGTGTCCCCAGAGGACTGTGAGAACTAACGGGATGGTACAGAAGGAAACGCCAAGTACAATGCCTGGCACACCCGCAGATATTAGCCATTGTTCCCACTAGAATAATAGGAATTCAATGCTTCCTGCCACATGTACTTCAATGCCATTCATCCCAAGATCAAGAACTGCTTCTCATATTAATAGATATAGGTAAAGTGGCACATACTGACCGAACCCTGAGAGCACAGCTCTTGAAGAAAACCACACTCCATCATGATTCCTCACACAAACCCATGATCTGGTATCAGTAATACCATGTGACCTTTAACAGAAGGGCCTGTGTGCCATAGAATGCATGATTAATTCATGGCACATGATCTATTTCTCATCTCAAATCATACTACTGATACTGCTGTCCTCATCAGTCTGATGCCTACCCTACTGCTCTTCTTCCCCATCCTAGAAGAAGCCATGAGTTTCTTCTCTTCCCAGGGAGACTAAAATGACTATTTCTCTGATTTTTCTCCCAGCAAATTAAGGTTCAACTAAACTAAGAGGGCCCTGGGTTCTCTGGCTTGCAAAATCCATATCGAGGTTTGCATAGATTTAGAAGTAGATCTAAGCTTAGAAACCACAATCTAACAGTTTCTAGAAGCACAGTATGGACCCCCAAGCCACTTACATTTTAGGGATGATACAAAGGGTCTAAAGAAAGAAAAAAGGTCAGAGAATTCCTAAGAACAGCCTGAGAGGTCCTCTGAGGGGGGTGGGGGGAGGCATAATTCCAGTATCTATTCAAGTACTCTTCCTGTCCTTAGACTCTACACCTAAGGTTGACATCTTCAGGAACGTACCAGTGCTCGATGAAGGGAAGAAGAGGCAGAGTGGTAGGGCTTCTCTCATAGTGAAAGTCACCAGAACTAAAGTCCCCAAGCTGGCATGCTTCTCCAAGACCTCTTTATCCCACTAATCCTGGCTGCCTTTTCATGCCATCCCTTCCTCTATAAACTGACTGACCGTAAGGTGTTCAGGTCCCCAACGTCACATGCGATACAATTATATCAGTTAATGGTATTACGAGGACAATGGCTGTGCATTCAGCACATGGTCTGAGGCAGGTCCACGCTGATGGTTTTCTAAGCATTGTCTCTTTCACTGCTCTTTGTGTGAAGCAGCTCAAGGAAAGGATCCTGGTTTTGTTGTTAGGTCAGGCCGCACACTGGATACTTGAGTGTCTGAACTACAGCAGACGCACTACGCTTGTTTCTCACATAGTCACCCTCCGTTCAAACCACCCTATCTATGGGTAGGGCTCATCCATTTCCACTCACAAAGGTGAACACTATGAGCAAAGGAGTAAGTCATTTGACTGGGACAAATATGTTACTAAGTGACAGAATCTAAATTTCAGCCTGAGGCTAGATGCCACACTGTTAACCATTGTTACATTGTCTAAAATAGTCAGAGATCTGAAGGACTCACCCAAGTAGTGACAAGCATGGATTAGACTGAACTAGGCTCATAGAACTAAAACCGCCTCAGGGGCTTTGTCTAAACTCATTTATTTTAGAGGCTATGTTTTTCTTTTTCCTCTAACTATTCAGCTAGGCATGTATATATTTCTTTAAAAAGTAGGCAAACTTCTGAAGCAAAGATGTTAAATATTTGGATTAAAAGGATGTAATGGTACTTTTCAGCTTAGCACCATTGATTCACTGACTTATGCTTTCGTCTCCCTTAAACTTCAGCCCAAAAGAAACAACAGAGAATCTTTGGAAGGAGACAGAAACCAAAATTGAACAGAACTCCATTCTGAAGACTTCTAAGCTCTCCGATTCCATCATCACAAACGTAATCTGACGATCGTTTCATTTCTTTAGGAATCTCAGGATTCAGAAAACACACTTGGCTACAGAAACAAGGGAAGTAGTCCGAGAAGAAGGTGACTGGTGTCCATTACAAACAAGAGTCTACCATTAGGTGAGCTGAAGACTCTACCATTAAGTCTCTGAAAATGGTGTAGTTTCTAAGATTATCTAGGGCTTCCAAACTTTTTTTTCAATAAGTAAATTACGTAAAGGTTAACTTTTCACTCTTGTACATCCCTTCAAGAACACTGCCCTGCGTGCAGTTAACTCACAAATTCCAGCAACCAGTCACAGAGTTGCCTTCCCTGGGGTCAGTTTTCTTTCCTGTATGGAGCAGTCAGCCATCCTTCTCAGCTGCAGGCCTCATTTTACATTCCTATTTATGTTCCCATTATCCTGTTCTCAGCAGGTCCCTCCGGTTACCACCGGAAGTGATAAATGATGCAGGATTCCAAAGTGCGTTAAATTTAAAGAAAGCACACTAAAACTAGGGTCATGGTTGCAAAGCAGTGGGTTTCACAGTGGGAGAATTCAACCCCTGCCTGTCACTGTCCCTTATGGTGGGAAGAACCAGGAAGCAGGAATAAGTCATGAAGCATGGAGAGTCTAGAGGCTACAAACCTTTCGCCCACCTGCTCTACGTGTACCAGCCCAAGAGAGAGCACAGCTGTCAAGGAGAACTTCCTTCTCCCCGTCCTGATAGCTACCTCGTGCCAATGCCTTGTTATATGACAGCAAGTGATTCTGGAGACATGCTCTGACCACCTGCATTCCCTCCTGGCTGCAACTCGGTCCCCAAAGCCCATACACAAATGCTTCCCCAAGCAGAATGCAGTCAAAGGAAGAATTCCACTTGGATTTGCCAGAAGGGTTTCCATTCCAAAGTGAGCTGTAAGCACTGGACTGGAAGCCATCCCAATAACACAGGTATTTCTCTCACATTCGAGTGTAGTTATGGAAGAAGGATCAGCTGCTGCTCAAAGTGTTGTCTCTGAGGATGGGGAAAAATCAATCTAAGCATTAGAATTCATGAAAATTTCTTTCCATGAAAGGGAATGCGTTACTCTCTGGGAAATCCAACATGTAACTAAAACGTTGTGTAGATAAAACTGGCAAAAGCAGATGTTCCGTGAGTATGTATTTTTTAAACCAAAGCAGAATCGCAGAGGTGACAGGGTTGTGACTTTTCCAAAGCTATTCCCAACTCTCCTACATCGTGTGTCCATGCTGTCTGGTAGAGTGGGAACCAAGTGTGTACGACCTTGTGATATGACTTGCAGGCTTGCTCTGGTGATATTTAAACACCGTGGCTTTTCTAGCTTTATTTGTTTAGTGTGTGTGCACACAAGTTTTGGCTGTCTATTATCAACCCAAAATTCCCATCTGTAATGAGCAAACGTGAAGGATAGCGGAGACATCTTCCTTTTCGATAGCCCCTGTGCACGTCTGGGTTAAGCGGCGGTTTTCCTTTTCTTTACACGCAGTGCCTGCACACGCAAGCCAAGGCACTCCTGTGGAAGTCAGAGGCCAGTTTACAGATGGCAGTTTTCCACGCGGTGGGTCCAGAGGAACAGACTCCGGTCATTAGCCTTGGCAGCAAGTGCCATTACCTGCTGAGCCACCTCCCGCCCAGAACTGCACTTTGTCTCACACCCCGACTTTTCACACCTTCCCATCTTATTTACTTATTGCATAAAAAGGCCTCTGAGGTGTTGAGGAGGCAGCTATGGAGGACATCAGGACCTAAGTTCAATTCCAGAATTAATGTTTAAAAAAAGAAAAAAATAGCAGGCATGATGGCATACTTAAAATCACAGAGCTGAGGGGCAAAGACAGACAAATTCATCACGCTTTCTGGCTAGCCAGCCTAGCCTCCCTGCCAGGTTCCAGACCAGTGAGAAGAAAACCTTTCTCAAAAACACAACAGGAATCCAGATGGTACTGGTACACACCTTTAATACCAGCAGAAGCAGGCGGATCTCTGGGAATTTGAGATCAGCCTAGTCTACAGAGCTAGTTACAGGACAGTTAAATCAGAGAAATCTTGTCCAAGAAAAAAAAAAAAAGATGAGGGAGGAAAACCTTAAGGAATGACAGCTGAGGTTGTCCACTGGCCTCTGTGTGTGTGGGCACGCATTTACACATATGCAAGAGCACACACACAGGTATGCACATGTTCTCTCTCTCTCTCCCTCTCTTTCTCTCTCTTCCTCCCTCCCTCCTTCCTCCCTCCCCCCCTCCTCTGAAGACAAGGACCTGCTTACTCAATCCCTTGTAGCCCTATGACTGTTCCCTTCATCTGACTAAGCAGTGGGCCACATAAGCAACTGATGGTTAGTAACTTCTGGCCATAGTTCAAAATATGAGGTAATGGCTTATCTACCTAGATAAAATGTTTTCTCAGACTATAACAAAAACGTAAGCACTACCGCAAGAGCTTTTAAGGTTATCAGGGATTCCACCACTTAGGACATTAATTCAGGTACCTAATCTCTGTGCCATAGTCTCCTGATAGAGAAGACACACAATGGTGCCTTTATCATAAGAGTGTTTTGACAACAAAATGTGGTATTACAAGTAAATAATTAAAAGGGTTGTATAGAATAATGAGATATTAGAAATCCCTACACTTAATACAAAAGGGACCACATGACTCGTGGGGGAGTAGGTAAAGACAAGCACTTGGGAGTGAGATAGGGAAAAAATGAGAAGCATTCTCCTTAAGTGGATCTCACCCACACCTGGTGCCAAGGCAAAGGCAGCTCTTGACATCACAGCCAAATGAATGAATCATGCAGATCCCTCGTTTTACCAAAGCCTGCAAACACAACACGCTATGCACTGCCAACGATGGGAGGGCTGGGGTGAAGAGGCATCAGGAAGCCATCATCTAGGAGGATTAACAAGGACCCAAGCATCACCTCTCTCCATCACACCCCCAGGGTCTCAGGAGAAGCAGCAGGCTGGAAGGCATTGCTGCCAGACTTATTCCTATCATACCTCAACACAAAAAGGCCAAAGGAAAAAAAGAACGTGTCCACCCATCATCAATGCTTCCTAGAGTGCCTTCCATCACTGTGTCTATCATTGCCTTTACCCCAGGAAAAAAATATGTAACAGATGACAATAAGAATACATACAATAATGTATATTGTGTATGCAGTGACCAGCATTCACACATACACACATCTTTCTTGCTATGTACTGCTACCCTGGTCATCCATTACATGAGGAAGGAATTATCTTTCTACTGACAGAGACCTACAGTAGTATGGGATAACCTCTTGCACACTGCAAAGATTTGTCACTCATGTTAGTTTAATAAAACACTGATTGGCCAGTAGCCAGGCAGTAAATACAGTCAGCGTGACCAGACTAGGAGAATTCTGGGAAGAGGAAAGGCAGAAGCAGTCACCATCCAGACACAGAGGAAGCAAGATGAGAATGCCTTTCCAATAAAAGGTACGAAGCCACGTGGCTAACAGATAAAATTTATGGGTTAAATTAAGTTGTAAAAGCTAGTTAGTAATAAACCCGAGCAATAGGCCTGCCAGTTTATAATTAATATAAGCCTCTGTGTGTTTATTTGAGACTGAATGGCTGTAAGACCCAAGTGGGACAGAAACCTCCATCTACATTCTAGCTTCATAAGACCAGAAAGAATAGAGGGAAAAAGACATCGTAACCAAATGACCATTCCAGGCCAAAGATTGCAGCAGCAGAACAGGGACATAGTTTGGTGATAGCATGCTTATCAAATAAATAAATACAGTTGAAGAATATGTGTTCTTGGCGGGGGGGGGGGGGGGGGCCTGGGAGGAAAGCCTTTAAAAGCGCCTTCTGCTACCTCCAGGTTGAAATGGTCAGGATATTTTGTAAAACCCACTGCAGCTGCCTCCTCAGTTCCCGTCTTCACCCATGCCATGCATTCCATGCTCTCACGCTCACTGTTAGAAACGCAAGTCCGGGAGGCGGGAACCTCAAGAGCTTGAGGCCCTAGAAAAATGACTCCAAAATTCCAAACAAAATGTCTCCTGCATACAGGGTATGAACCAGGTTACTATGTCAGCCCCTGAAGGGAGGAAGGGGTCACTCCCACCCGCCTGTTTCAAGTCTCGCGGGAGAGACGTGTCGGTGCGAGGCAGTCACGCAAACAGAAAAGGGCGACGACACAAATGAAGTTACACACGTATTGCATTGCACTGCGATTGTGAGGGCTTAGCCGCTAGACAGATCCCTGCTAGGCAGGCAGGCAGAAAGAGGGGGAGTCACAAATAGATAATTTAAAATGACAAAAGTATAGCTCCTTCCCGATACTCTTAGACCTGGGACAAAGGCCTGGTTGTTTAGTGCTCCCTGCCTGTGGATCAGTATGACAAGTTCAAGACCTGGACCAGGACAAACTTACCCCAGGTTGTTGGCTTATTCCATTCCCTGTCTTTGTTCAGAGTGACCAAACCCTAAATTAGGGGAAATCCCTCAAAGACTTTACACTACCCCCCCCCCACTCAAATACTTTAAACAGCTCCCTCAAAGAGAGGCCAGATTTGGGGCTCCCAAGCCTCCTCCCCAACTTCCCATCTCACCCCCAGCCCCACCCCACTTGGCAGAGTGTCTTTCTCTTTCTATGCCTTACTGTAGTGTGTGTGTTTCCTCACCCCTAATAAAAGTCTTTCTTTACTGGTTGATTCTGTCTGCTATGTCTGAGGTTTCCCATGCCACCACCTGTCGCACGCAAGATTTTTTTCTGACTTTTAATTCTTTAACTGTCAAAGAAAACGATCCCAATCATGCCCCCCAAGATGGTAGCAATTGCATCAACTGATGTAGAGCCACCAATTCCTCCTAAACTCTTGGCCAGACCGAGAAAGCTCCTGGGAATGCAATATCTAAACAGATAGAGCAACGCACATGAGCGTCTATGGTACCAAAAGGTAGCTTGGAAGATACAGAACACAGCACAAAAAGGCTTTTCAGCCATCTTAAAGCACTTGAAGTTTGATGTGGATGATGACTACCTAAGCAGTAGAACATGAACCTAGCTCCTCAGAATTCCTGGGTTCCATTACCAGCACTTTAAAATAATAATAGTAATAATGATTTAAAAACAACAATATAATAATACTAATGATGTATTCATAGTTTATTTCACAGGGATGAGATGGCTTCGAAGAGTGACATAATAAGCTCTGGATTTAAAATAAGCACTGATATTTATAGACATTAATAGAGGTACCTGTTGAACATATATAGGTAACTGATAGTACCATAATAAAAATCTTGTAAGAATTCAGAAAACAGAGAAATTGAGGATTACATGATTTTAGGGCAAGATTAACTAGGCTTTCTGTAAGATGTTTATTTTGATTGGCGAACTCATGGGAAAGCAGGTCTTTCTAGGGAAGACATTGAAAGAAAGCACACAGAAATCCAGAGAAGCATGAATAGTCCTGCAGGTGCCATGGCAAGGAAGCTTGGCACAAGGGAGCAGGGCCTCAAATGCCAGGCTCAGGATCTGGACTTCATTAGTGAAAAAGAGTTTATAGGCTGTTACTCAAAGAAAGAATGCCACCTTGCTTTAGGAAGATGGTTTATAAATTCAAATAGTCTAAAAATAGGCACCCTATCTAAGAAAAGGCAACTTGATGATAATAGGAACAGGACGGAGAAACCTCTGATGCAGGGGACGGCTGCAGGACACTCAGGAAGAGCTGCAGAAGTGAAGCCCGGGTGCAGAAGGACGGAGTACAGCAAAGGCCACAACGCCACCTACCATCCATCCCAGACGCCACCTACCATCCATCCCAGATGCCACCTACCATCCATCCCAGACGCCACCTACCATCCATCCCAGACGCCACCTACCATCCATCCCAGACGCCACCTACCATCCATCCCAGATGCCACCTACCATCCATCCCAGACGCCACCTACCATCCATCCCAGACGCCACCTACCATCCATCCCAGACGCCACCTACCATCCATCCCAGACGCCACCTACCATCCATCCCAGACGCCACCTACCATCCATCCCAGATGCCACCTACCATCCATCCCAGACGCCACCTACCATCCATCCCAGACGCCACCTACCATCCATCCCAGACGCCACCTACCATCCATCCCAGACGCCACCTACCATCCATTCCAGACACCACCTACCATCCATCCCAGATGCCACCTACCATCCATTCCAGATGCCACCTACCATCCATTCCAGATGCCACCTACCATCCATTCCAGATGCCACCTACCATCCATTCCAGATGCCACCTACCATCCATTCCAGATGCCACCTACCATCCATCCCAGACGCCACCTACCATCCATCCCAGATGCCACCTACCATCCATCCCAGATGCCACCTACCATCCATCCCAGATGCCACCTACCATCCATTCCAGATGCCACCTACCATCCATCCCAGATGCCACCTACCATCCATCCCAGACGCCACCTACCATCCATCCCAGATGCCACCTACCATCCATCCCAGATGCCACCTACCATCCATCCCAGATGCCACCTACCATCCATCCCAGATGCCACCTACCATCCATTCCAGATGCCACCTACCATCCATCCCAGACGCCACCTACCATCCATCCCAGATGCCACCTACCATCCATCCCAGATGCCACCTACCATCCATTCCAGATGCCACCTACCATCCATCCCAGATGCCACCTACCATCCATCCCAGATGCCACCTACCATCCATCCCAGATGCCACCTACCATCCATTCCAGATGCCACCTACCATCCATCCCAGATGCCACCTACCATCCATCCCAGACGCCACCTACCATCCATCCCAGATGCCACCTACCATCCATCCCAGATGCCACCTACCATCCATCCCAGATGCCACCTACCATCCATCCCAGATGCCACCTACCATCCATCCCAGACACCACCTACCATCCATCCCAGATGCCACCTACCATCCATCCCAGATGCCACCTACCATCCATTCCAGATGCCACCTACCATCCATCCCAGATGCCACCTACCATCCATCCCAGATGCCACCTACCATCCATCCCAGATGCCACCTACCATCCATTCCAGATGCCACCTACCATCCATCCCAGACGCCACCTACCATCCATCCCAGATGCCACCTACCATCCATCCCAGATGCCACCTACCATCCATTCCAGATGCCACCTACCATCCATCCCAGATGCCACCTACCATCCATCCCAGATGCCACCTACCATCCATCCCAGATGCCACCTACCATCCATCCCAGATGCCACCTACCATCCATCCCAGATGCCACCTACCATCCATTCCAGATGCCACCTACCATCCATCCCAGATGCCACCTACCATCCATCCCAGATGCCACCTACCATCCATCCCAGATGCCACCTACCATCCATTCCAGATGCCACCTACCATCCATCCCAGACGCCACCTACCATCCATCCCAGATGCCACCTACCATCCATCCCAGATGCCACCTACCATCCATTCCAGATGCCACCTACCATCCATCCCAGATGCCACCTACCATCCATCCCAGATGCCACCTACCATCCATCCCAGATGCCACCTACCATCCATCCCAGATGCCACCTACCATCCATTCCAGATGCCACCTACCATCCATCCCAGATGCCACCTACCATCCATCCCAGATGCCACCTACCATCCATCCCAGATGCCACCTACCATCCATCCCAGATGCCACCTACCATCCATCCCAGAACCCGGGGATGTTTGGAAGTGTTCCTAGAGATCAGCACACTAATCTAGAAAACAAGGGTTTCCCTTTTGGAGCTGTTGAACCAGTGTCCCCGTGACAGAGCGTGGAGATAAACTTCCTGAAGACAGGAAACAAAGGGAAAGTAAAGGAGGGGAATGGGGAAGCAACACGGGGACACACGGAAGGCAGATCCATCATTCCTAGATACTCTGAACTCTGGGCCTTTCTCGTGGATGGCAAGCGCTTCCTGGGACAAATCAGTCTCTGTGTCAGTCGAGGGGCAGTCCAGAGCCATCTGGCTACGAAGGCCCTCTTTCTCACATAGTTTGGGTTATTCCACCTAACTTCTTATCCACAGTAGCCATTATAAATCAAAATTATGAACGGAGTTGTTTTAGTCTCTCCACTATGAATCCAAGTCACCTCTGTTTCTCAAAGCAGCAAGGTAATGGTGCCTATGATTGCCCCCCATCCAAATTTATCAAACAAACCTGCTGTTGATTCAACTGCTATCAAAGCTCTCATCCAAAAGTACAATTTTGTTGACAGGCCTTGTAGAAGATTAAGAAATTTCTGGCCCGAGGAAACCTTCTACATTCTCGGACTCTTTCAAAGTCAAATAGCTAAATGTCCCACAGTAGAATTTATATCGCTCTGCTCTGTGCTGGACAGAGAACTGAAGAGGCATTCTTTCGAGTGTGACGACATTAAAGATTCTAAATTTCATTTGATGGTTTTATGCTGGGGCACATCTGAGTGCCTTGGCAAGTCTATCTATCAATTACCAGTGAATTAATGGATTCTTCTAGATTACCATTGTCATCATTCCACCAGTGATTGCTGTTTTCATTGAGACTTCACAGAAGTGCAAATAGATGTTTGTTAAGCCTGATTAGTGTAGGAGTTTTTCTTGGCTTCTCTGTTTCCAGGCTAATTACTGGCTTCTTCCTGCCTCTTTCTGATGCTCATAATGAAAATACACATGCAACCTCGAGAAAGAGCCTAAAGTTATCAACATATAATTTACCTATTGAGACACCCTACCATCTTATAAACTAAGAATTGTATTACTAGCATATAAAACCAATTTTCCTACAGTGTTTAGGCATGCCATCTACTATCTTTGCAAGGGTAGCTTGGGGTCTTTGGCCCCTTTAAAAGTCACCTCCAGACACTGCCAGATAAGGCTATCCTTTAAGTCAGCACAGTATGTGACCTACAGATACAGTTCAAGTCCTGTCCCTAAACTTCATTCCAAGCAAATGACCACACCTACCTAGAAACTAGTCAGCTAAACTATCTTTTTTTTTCTTAAAAGAAGAAAATGCATGGGTGATATATGCCTTTAATCCCAGCACTTGGGAAACAGAAGCAGTCAGATCTCTGTAAATTCAAGGCTACCCTGGTCTTACAGAGTGAGTTCCAGGACAGCCATGATATTATACAGAGAAACCCTGCCACAAAAAAAAAAAAAAAAAAAAAAATTAAAAAAGGGGAGGGGGCAACAATTAAAATATGTGGGCATTTCTTTTTACATGTAATTTTTCAAACATTGAATCAAATTTAAAAATATGCAAGAAATAGAACTAGAGACTGCTTACATTTAAAAATTCTTCATAAGGGCATCACAAAACTCTTCTAAGTCAAAGAAAGACCATGTCACAGCATCAGAGAATCTGACGCCTTAAATTATATACATTTTAAATGTTGAAAGACATTACTAACAGAAGCAAAATCACAGGGCTGGAGCTATAGCTAGTAGTGGAGCACTTGGCATGCATACAAGACACACTATGTCTAACTCTAATCCCAAGAGGGGAGGAGGAGAGGAGGGGAGGGGGAGAAGATGGAGTAGGGGTGATGGAGGGAAGGAAGGAAAGAAGGGAGAAGGCAACTGAACTATAGTGCTGATGAACATGAGGGAATTTATCTAAGTAAAGTTTCCTTAATTATAATCAAACATCAGATTCATTGGAGAATGCCATGTTTCCAAAGCAGAGTTTATAGAATGTAGAATTTCCCAGAATATCTTAGCCATAGACGAAATGATAAAAGATCTATGAACTGCTTCATCGGCAGTTTAACATGAGTGGGCAAGCAGAAACCGGGGGATGAAGCATTGATTTAACTGCCCCCCTGTCTTGGCTTACAGTACTAGGGATTAGAACTCGGAATTCTGGGCCACCATCACCAAGCCCCGTAGCCTCAGCTCTGTGACAAGTATGATTTCTAATTACTCTCTAAAGTTCAAGTCTGCCCTCAAATTCAAGCCTGAGAAACATGTGTTTAATTATTTTGAATTAATTCTAGAATCAAATACTTTACATGACGGGACAGCGACTAGAAATTAACTCCAATCCCAGCCTGCCACCAACTGAATCACCAACCCTTCTGTGAGCTGGGTTTAAGGTGTCCTCAGGTTCCCCACCAGTACAGTGTGCCCTTCCAGCTGTTAGGCAGGGCCTTATGCAATACACACATGAGCGCTTTTTAAGTGGGAGTGGTCACTCATCCTGAGACTGATAAGGGCCGCATGTGACAGGTTCCTTCTGCTGACTGGGTAAGTTAAGTCAATAGCTCTCTTTCGGCAAGATTGAAAAATATCATTCTTTTCTAGGACACATGTCTCGGGTGGCTTCCCTCGCTCAACTACTTCATACACCTTTCTATCGACTTTTCTCTACCCCAACAAGCCTCTGGTGGCTCAGTTTATCGTTCTGGCTGCCAGATCCCTAAAAGTAGTCCCTGAGCCCCAGTGAACGAACCTGTGAGAATCAAATGACACTCATCAGTCACCACCTCAAACTTTAAAAACTCGGCGAAATCCTTTCTCTGGCGCTTCTCCCTTCTAGAAAAGGCTGCCCTGCGCATGGAAATCTGTGGAAACCATGGACCACCGGGCTGCTCCTTACCTGGTTAAAGTGCAGCTGTCCTAGATCCAGAGCTCCCTGGTGGGGTGCAACCCCCAGACGCTCCAGTAGGAGCCCCAAGTGCTTGGCCGACAGGCTCCGGTTGGCGCCGAACACGCTCAACACGTCCTCACTGAAGGCGAGCTCCGGTCCCTCCTCCTGGTGTCCCAGGCCGGTGGCCGCCAGCAGCAGCAGCCCGGCCACTGCCCGGCAGGGAGTCATCGTGGAGCTTGGAGCGTGTGGAGCCTACAGCACCGGAGCTGTCGGATGCAGGGACCCGCGCGGGTGCCCTGGTGTCAGTGCCCTTGGAGTGGGAGGGCCACCGTCCCGCGTCACTGCCTGGCCCAGTTAGCAAGACACTCGGTGCCCGCGGTCCTCTGCAGCCCCAGACCTTCAGGACATTGAAGAGCTAGCACAGTGAGGAGGCGATGATAGGCGGCGTGGCCCCTCCAGGCCTCGTGCGGAACCTGAGATAAAAGGAACAAAGGGGGGACAAAGATAAAGGCCACTGGGTCAGCCTCCTGCGTGCCCCAGAGCACAGCGTGGCCAGAGTCTCGAACTCCAAGCCGGGCGCGGGGCCAGCTGCCCGGAGCTGAGTTTGCTGAAGCCTCAGGATTTGCTTACAGTGTGGTGACACTCGCTTGTCCCGGATATAAAGCCCCAAGCGCGCCACACTTCGGGGAACTAAATCCTCTCCGACTGTGCAACCCCAACTCCTCTTCCTGTCTTGAGGTTTTATTTTCCCGCTGCAGACGTGGAAGGGTAGGGACTGTTACCCTCCCCGCCCCCGCAGGGAACTGCAGAGAAACACGCCTTCAGGACCCCCAGGTTCCGAGGTTCCCCAGTCTAAGCAGGACCCTCTCTCTACTCTCTGTGGACTTGGCAGGCTAATAGGAAGGAGACGGCAGCCTCTCACCTCTAGTGTCTATGTCGGTCTCTGAGGTTCAAAATATATTTCTCTCTCTCTCTCTCTCTCTCTCTCTCTCTCTCTCTCTCTCTCTCCTCTCTTCTCTCTTCTCCTCTCTCCTCTCTCCGTACCCCCCTCCCTCTATCTCTGGGAAGCTCTGGGATCCGGCCAGCACCCTTTAGAGATAAGAGGGGGAGGGAGGGTGCTGTCCCCGCCTCTGTAACACGTGGTGTCACACTCCCCTAAGCTGAGCTCCCTAGCGTGTCCACGCAGGGGCGCAGGCAGAGCCTAGGTGTCTACCTCTGGGTCTGCCATCCCAGTCGCAGGGGTGCCTGCTCCCTCCCAGTCCCAGGATGGGGTCCCTAGTCCCCTTCCTGGTGTCAGGTGCCACTTTTTTGTTACCTCCGAGGAATCAGCTTCCTGGAGCGGAGTCTAGAGCCCCTTGCATTGTCTAAGAAATTAACAGGAATTGGCTTTTTGCCTTACTTCTTAAAATCAGAGGAGAAAGAGGAAGCCAGATCAGTCTCCTGTTGGTGGGCTAGCTGAGCCAGCACGGTCCTTGCGGGCCCTTCCTGACGCCGCTCGGGATATCCGCAGATCACACGGAATGTTTATTTGTTCAGATGAAGGTTCAAGAAAAGCTGACTTGGGTGTGAGGTCAACAAGTTTGTGTAAGTGAATGTGGTGTTTGGGGGACAAAGGTTGTATCCGGTGGATGAAACGATCCAGAAATAGAGAAATAAAGTGAAACCGGCTTGGCTGTCAGATGGCTAAAAAAGAATTCAAAGTGCGGCTCATGCCTTTCAGGGTGGGTGTGCTTTAAACTCCGAAGAATAGCAAGTTCAAAAACAGATACACAGCTAACAGACGAGTAAAGAGGTGGAAGGAAAAAGAAAGTATTACTCATAAGAAATTTGGGAGTTTCCCTCCTTTCCCTCTGTGTGTCTGTGTGCGTGCGTGCGTGCGTGCGTGCGTGCGTGCGTGCGTGTGTGTGAGAGAGAGAGAGAGAGAGAGAGAGAGAGAGAGAGAGAGAGAGGGAGGGAGAGAGAGTGAGAGAGAGAGAGAGAGAGAGAGAGAGAGAGAGAGAGAGAGAGAATGGGGGAGGAGGGAAAATTCCAGGAAGGTGGGGGCCTAGGTGAGAGCAGCTGCTGGACTGTCCAGAGAAGGAAGGCAGGGCGGGGCTATGCGCTGTCTCACAGCAGGGGCATCAAGCAGCTGTGCCAGGGCAGTTGCCAGGAGGAAGTTTTCTGCATAAGTGCACCAAGCACTGATGTGGAGAATAATTTCTTCATGACTGGCAGCAATTCAGATCAACAGATCCCGGGTGAGTGCTTGCATATACGGGACACAAAAAGCCCTGCCTCGAAAGACCCTGACCTGAATGATCTTTGAGAGCAGATTCTTTCCAATTTATAAATAAATAAAACTCTATCCATTTGTTGGTGTTAATTTACAGAATGATGCTCAAAAAGCAAAGTTCTCACCTACGGGTCTAAAGTAAGTTGATAGCACAAAGGGCTCCTTCAGGACCCAGCTGAAGCTCTTTATTGGAGTTTTCATTTACTGGAGTGTGGTCTGTTTCTCCCTTTTGCTTTGGTGACTAACAAGTGGCCCCTGCACATGAATGGATGCTTTCAAAGGCTGGCCTCCACCCAATAAGATGTTTTTTTCTTCCCAGCATACTCACAACTGCCTTTGAGGACTCAGAGGTGTGCTGACTAACCTTGGGCTGGGGGGCAAGTACAATGAACAGAGCAGAGTGTCCAAGAGGCACTTGGACAGAGTGTCCAAGCAAAGCAGGGGCCTGGTATGGCCTGCAGATGTAGGGATAAGTCCCGCCCCTTGGGGGGCGTGTTCGCCTCGGGCTAATGTCTGCCTATAAATTTGGCAAGCTTGCTCCCAGCCATTGCTTCTGCTTTCCTGGTCTCCATAGGAACGGTGGTTCTGTAAGTCTGTTTCTACATTAAAGCTATAGATATATATATTTTTACAATCTGTCTGTATTCGTTTACGCCTTACATTTTGGCGTCCAACGTGGGCTATTTTGCCCCCAACTCAAGCAGTAGCCCGCTAGCTAACACAGCACCCTCCCGGGTGCTGTTTTTTAGTTCCTGACTCCGTGACTCCGGCCCCAGTGCCGAGTCCGAGACATACTCAGCCACACAGGCCCATTCTGCCTGCCTTGGCTAAGTTTGCCGCGGAACCCCACTGCCTGAATTAGCAGAAGCTCAAGTACCTGCGGTTTTGCAACAAAAGCTGCCACAGTGGCAGATTTGGTCTGATACAAAGTGACTTGGCCAGGCAGTGGTAGCGCACGCCTTTAATCCCAGCACTTGGGAAGCAGAGGCAGGCGGATCTCTGTGAGTTTGAGGCCGGCCAGGCGGTGGTAGCGCAAGCCTTTAATCCCAGCACTCGGGAGGCAGAGACAGGTGGATCTCTGTGAGTTCAAGGCCAGCCTGGTCTACAAGAGCTAGTTCTAGGACAGGCTCCAAAAACACAGAGACCACCACTGGCAGGAACCGATAATTGCAGGTAAAAAATTTTTCTTTTATAAATAAAATGTCTGAACACATTAGTATTCAAGAATTTAACAGTTTTTTTAATTGTACCATGTGGGAGATTTTACAAGAGGTGTCTCTCACCCCACATCTATGGATCCTTCTGGGATTCGTAGTTTTCATTGGCACTAAATGGTTTGATAATAGAAATATGATAAAGTCTTTACAAGACGAATCCAGGATTCTTAAGGCAGAGATTGAACGCTTAAAAACAATTGAGAATGACAACAATCTTCTCAAGAATCAGTTTGAAGTTCTCCAGGCTGATGTTAAGGAGAAATTCATTACTATGGAAGAGGGAACAGCTGATCTAGATGGTAAGCTTCAGTCCCTTTCTGTAGGAAATGAAACATTAACTGAGAGAATCAAAACTGCTGAATGTGACAATCGGTTTTGTCTAAAGCTTATGACAGATTGACGGAAAGATTGTCAATTCAAGAAGGCACGGTTTATGCCATAAAAATTATGTCCAAAGATGAGATGTTATCTCTAACGGACAAACTTCATACTTTAGAATCCTCAGTGAAGGCTTTGGAACATAATTCTGGACAGGAGATTCAGACATTGCAGAAGGCAATGGTGAATAGAATTGAAAAGATTGAGGAATTTTTAAATTCTGATGAAGAAGAGCAAAGGGTAGAAAGGCAAATTTTAACTACATCTGTGGGTAAATCTCTCTGGGACAATTTCCACAAAGCTCTACCTACAGCTCTACCTGCCTTTCCAGTAATAACAACAGAGAAGGTGATTGGTTCCAGAAACCCTAGGGTCATCAAGGAGGATACATGGGAGCCTGTCCGTATGAATGATCTCAAGGAAATAAAACAGGCTGTCATGACTTTTGGGATGCAAGCCTCTTTTGTTAAAGAGATGCTAAGAACTTGGGCCACGACAAGCAGAGCAACCCCCTCAGACTGGCACCAGCTGAGCTCTGCGGTACTTGAGAGTGGACCTCAGTTGAAATGGAAATGCTTATTCAGGCAAGAGGCTAGACTCTTAGAACAGCAGGAAAAAGCGAAGGGAATTGACATTTCCCTAGATCAAATTCTAGGTGAAGGGCTCTTTTCCGACCCTCAGGAACAAGCTAATTTGGATGAAAACACACTCTCCATGTGTACTACAGCAGCCTTAAGGGCTTGGGACAGGGTATAAGACCCAGGACAGAGAATGGAATCATTTCTCAGAGTTAAACAGGGTCAGAGAGAAACCTTTAGTGACTTTTTACAAAGATTAACTAAGGCTGTACAAATAGGGATATCTGACCCAGAAGCAAGACGTATAATGATTGAGTCTTTGGCTTATGAAAATGCAAATGTGGAATGCAAAAGGATTTTGGGGCCTTTAAAGCTCAGATCAGCGCCCTTGGAAGAATGGGTCTTGCATACACTCAATGTTGATACATTTGATTATGGCACTAAAGCATGGGTAGAAGAAGCAATTTCCAATGGTAAAAGGAGACACCAGAATACCAAATGTTTGAATTGTGGCAAAATGGGTCATATGAAAAGGAATTGTAGACAACGGATTTTCAGAAATAATAATAATAATAATGCATCTTTCAGAAATAATAATAATAATGCATCTTCTAGAAATAACAGAAATAGGAGGACTCAGCCTTCAGGTTTATGTAGAAGATGTGGAAAAGGCAGACATTGGACGAATGAATGCAGGTCTACAAGAGATAGACAAGGCAACCTGATACTGTCGGGAAACGTGAGAGGGGGGCCTCACAGGCCCCCATGGCAAACATGCTTCAGTCATTTCCAGTTTCTGCAGAGAACATGCCTCATCAGGACAATTAGGAAGCCCCATGCCTACTGATACAAGCAAGAGTGATCAGAAAGATGAGTTACGTGTGTTTTGGCAAACTTCTATAAATGATCAAAGACCTAAACTGAGAGTGTGTGTAAATGGCATTTTTATTACTGGCCTGCTGGACACAGGGGCTGATGTAAGTATCATTACCCCAGAATCTTGGCATCCGTATTGGCCTCTTCAGAATGTAAATGTTCAGCTCCTGGGAATTGGAACCCTATCTCGAGTAAGGCAGAGCACAAGATGGGTTGAATGTATAGGGCCAGAGGGACAAATAGGAAAATTAAGGCCATATGTAGCCAATATCGCAATTAATTTATGGGGTCGTGACCTATTACAACAATGGAATACCAAAATTAACATTCCTGCTACTTCTAGAGCCTATATTTCTGAGAATAATATTAAAAGATATTACAAACGGAGAAAATCGGCCATTCGGGCTGTACAAGAACAAGCAATTGATGTCCCTTCAGAGATACCAACAGCCTTGCCTCTAAAATGGTTGACTGAGAAACCAATATGAACAAAGCAATGGCCTTTAGCAGAGGAAAAGTTACAGGCTTTAGAACAGCTGGTACAAGAACAATTAGATGCTGGACATATAGAAGAATCTACCAGCCCTTGGAATTCTCCTGTATTTGTGGTTAAGAAAAAATCTAGTAAATGGAGAATGGTGACAGATCTCAGGGCCATCAACAAGGTTATTCAACCTATGGGCCCTCTGCAATCTGGAATTCCTTTGCCCTCTTTATTACCAAAAGGATGGCCTCTCATAGTTATTGATTTAAAGGATTGTTTTTTCACTATTACCTTTGCAAAAAGAAGATAGAGAAAAATTTGCTTTCACACTGCCTACTTATAACAATTCTCAACCTTCGAGGAGGTACCACTGGACCGTTCTCCCCCAGGGTATGTTAAATAGCCCTTCCCAGTGCCAATATTTTGTGAACCAACCATTGCAAATAATACGCAAGAAATTTCCCAAATCTATAGTATACCATTACATGGATGACATTTTGTTATCCGATTCAAACATGGATACCTTGAACAGACTGTTTGAAGAAATAAAGATACTTTTACCTAAATGGGGATTGCAAATCGCTCCTGAAAAGATTCAGAAGGGAGATTCTGTTAATTATTTAGGTTATAAAATAGGTTTGCAAAAAATTAAGACACAAAAAGCACAAATTAGGAGAGATCGCCTACGGACTCTTAATGACTTCCAAAGACTGTTAGGAGACATTTCCAGTCTACTACCAGCTATTGGAATAACACCTGATCTAATAATTCATTTGAACAAAACCTTGGATGGTGATAAAGGTTTAAACAGTCCCAGAGAATTAACAGCTGAAGCAGAAAAGGAACTGACAATGATTGAGGAAAAATTACAACAGGCACATGTGGACCTCTAAAATGGTTGACTGAGAAACCAATATGAACAAAGCAATGGCCTTTAGCCGAGGAAAAGTTACAGGCTTTAGAACAGCTGGTACAAGAACAATTAGATGCTGGACATATAGAAGAATCTACCAGCCCTTGGAATTCTCCTGTATTGAGGGTGAATCCAGAGCTCGATTGTATTTTCGTCATACTACCATCAAAAATTTCTCCTACAGGAATTTTAATGCAGAGAGATGATATTATTTTGGAATGGATCTTTTTACCACATAAACCAAGTAAGAAACTGAAAACTTATGTGGAAAAAGTCTCTGAGTTAATTATAAAAGGCAAGCTGAGACTTCGTCAACTAGCAGGCATAGACCCAGCAGAAATTATAGTGCCTTACACTGCTGATGAACTAAAGAAATTATGGGAAGATAATGAACCATGGCAAAGAGCTTGTGCTAATTTTTTGGGAGACATTAATAACAACTATCCAAAAAGCAAGAGGCTTAACTTCATAAAGAGAACTTCTTGGATTCTTCCTCGAATCGTTCGTGATGCTCCAATAACTGGAGCCCGTACATTCTATACTGATGCCAATAAATCAGGGAAGGCAGGTTACAAATCAGAAGACTTGGGTAAGGTGGAACAAAGTCCGTATAATTCTGTCCAGAAGGCAGAATTATATGCCATTCTTATGGTGCTAAGGGATTTTAAAGAACCTATTAATATAGTCACTGATTCACAATACGCAGAAAGAGTTATTTTTCATATTGAAACCGCTGAATTTATACCTGATGATACAGAACTAACCTCATTGTTTCTCCAGGTTCAAGATTTGATCAGGAACAGGCTTTGCCCTATGTACATAACACACATTCGATCCCATACGGGTCTGCCAGGTCCTCTAGCACAAGGTAATGCAGAAATTGATCAATTATTGATTGGTAGTGTGCTACAAGCCTCTGAATTTCATAAAAAACATCATGTTAATAGCAAAGGTTTGAAGAAAGAATTTTCAATTACATGGCAACAAGCTAAGGAGATTGTAAAGAAATGCCCTACTTGTTCTTTCTATAACCAAACGCCACTGCCTGCAGGGGCTAATCCAAAGGGCACCCAAAGGAATGAAATCTGGCAGATGGATGTGTTCCACTTTGCAGAATTTGGCAAATTAAAATATGTTCATCACACCAATGACACTTATTCAGGCTTTCAGTGGGCAACTGCTTTAAGTTCAGAAAAAGCTGATTCAGTAATCACTCATTTATTAGAAGTCATGGCTATCATGGGTATACCTACACAAATAAAGACGGATAATGGTCCTGCTTATGTCTCTAGGAAAATGAAACGGTTTTTTGATTATTACAATATCAAGCATGTTACAGCTATACCATACAATCCTACAGGTCAAGCAATCATAGAAAGATCAAATCGACCTATAAAGGATATGTTGAACAAACAGAAAGGGGTGGAAAACACCCCCAGAAATAGGTTACATAATGCTTTGTTAACCTTGAATTTTCTCAACGCTAATGAGAAGGGAACAACGGCTGCAGAAAGACATTGGATAATGGAAAAGTCTACTGAACTAAATCAACCAGTTTATTTCAAGGATGTGCTGACCTCACAATGGAAGCCAGGAGATGTGCTACGTTGGGGAAGGGGTTTTGTTCTTATCTCCACAGGTGAGGAAAAATTGTGGATACCATCAAAATTAATAAAGGTTCGGTTTGAAGAAGAGAAGCCACTTGGAAAAGATAAATAACAATTCTTGCATAAGGATGGCGAACATACTGATGGTAAGAAATACAGATAGGTTGGGGGCAGGGTTCTTTTCTTATCTCCACAGGAAAATACTCATCTTCAAAGAAATTGAGGGACCCTGAATATTTAATTACTGATGGATGGACACATTTTGTAAGTATTAATTTGTATATATATGTCTTATTAAACATTTCTTTATAAATAGAGCTGGTTTTGAAGTTGGACTCTGGCTCAGTCCCTCTCCAATTCCAAGCCTGTTAGTAAGAGAAAAACCCAGAGTTTCTGGAGTTTCTCTCTCATGTCAAGAGCCATGATATGGGACAGAAAGAAATATGAGTTTAGAAAACATCTTTGCTTTTCTTCATATCTATCATACTTTTCATTGAAAATATCTATCATGCCTTTCATAGAATATATATATATATATGTATGTCTATATATGTCTACATGATTAATGTTTAAGTTTTTCTCAATGAACAATGAGTTTTTCCTGAAGTGACATTTGAAGTTTCCAGGAAGAAGATGGGACCCCACAACAACAACTCTACCTGGTTGATATGACGTCATGATACTGATAGCCCTACTACAAGACCTGTTTTGGATACCAGCTGCACAAGATGATCCCAACTTGGTTAGCTGAAATGGTGCACATCTTGTACAACATTCTGGCCAGACCTCCACAAAATACTCAGAGACTATTTGCAATTTTAAAAGACATTGATCTTGAAATTTAACCATCATTTTACTTTCACAGGATTCCCCCAGAAAGAACGTCGCCCCCATGACAGCTGGAAGTAATTCTAGAGGACGATGTCCCCTCTCCCAGTAAAGTTTACCCCTGGGTTTAGGGACATCATTTAGGGGTTGGGAGGTTGGGGGAGGAATTTTATAAGCTCAGGGATCATTTTGAAAAAAAAAAAGAAAAGAAAGAAAAAAAGAGGGAATGATGGGATAATAGATTTATAATTGTGAGTTACTGCTTTTAGACAAATATATGGGTATCGATTCTTGTATATTGATACAAAGTTAAATTATATTGACTATTGTATGCATGCATGTTTCTATGTCTGTTTAAAACATTTTTATGTATTGACATATATTGTATTGATATATATATTGTATATATTTACCATATTGCAGTGTACATTTCTACCTCTGATTAAGATACTCATATAATGTTTGTGTATTGATATATATTTACCTACTGCAATGTATATTTGTACATGTTTATATTTGGAGGTCATTGTCCTCATTTGTTTCATAGTCGTTTATTGTCTTAGTCTTTAAGTTAGATAGATATTGAGAATTATATAGACTAATAGTCATCTAAGTTTGTCATTTATAATTAGACTAATCAGGTTCTTTAGATATATAGAGATTATACTCAGTATAGATAGATAATCTTCAACTTCTTCAAAGAGCTGTAGAAAATGGCCTTTAATCTAACTCAGAGTTTCGTGATAGTGAGACACAATTGCTCCTGGCAACACCACTCTATTCCTGAGAGAATGTTGAGCACCAAAGACACTCCATCTGGAGCCTTTCTATTTGGCAGAACTAGCCTTTGGGCAAAGAAATGCCCATACCTCAACCACTGACAGAGATACAGAGCGTGCATCAATGGATAAAACAGGACTGTCATATCCTGCCAAGACAGGGTAAGATAGTTTTGAAAAGTTCCTTGCCTTTAATAATGGTATGTCAGTTATGTTAGGCCTTAGCCAAAATTGGTTGACTCAACGTTGCAAACGAGACTTTGGATGATTGCCCAGGTAGTCAGTTGTCTCTGTCAATTGTTGCACATTTTGGATATATCTCGTTTGTTGAGTAGTGTTTATTCCCTTCTCAGATCTTTGACGGAGTTGAAGATTATATAATTGTAGTTACTCTCTACATTATTTGGATTCCTTGAGATAGAATGTTTAGCAAAGCTTTTGTTCTCAATATTGTTTGTTATATTTATTATTTGTTGTTATTGTATATAGTTGTATTTGGTTTGGTTCTGTCTTATTTAGACAAAAAGGGGAGATGTAGGGATAAGTCCCGCCCCTTGGGGGGCGTGTTCGCCTCGGGCTAATGTCTGCCTATAAATTTGGCGAGCATGCTCCCAGCCATTGCTTCTGCTTTCCTGGTCTCCGCAGGAATGGTGGTTCTGTAAGTCTATTTCTACATTAAAGCTATAGATATATATTTTTTTTACAATCTGTCTGCATTCGTTTACGCCGTTACATGCAGAGCCCAAACACAATGGGGGAAAAAACCATAAGTCTGGGAGAGAAAGAGAGGCAATCAGAATGGTCAGTTAGAGCCTTATATAAGTGAATCTGTGAATCAGGTAAATATGACTATGCTATATGTCATCTACTGGTACACTCATTGTCTAACAGGGTACTTACAAACATGAATGGGGTAGGAACTAGACTGAACTAGTAGTTTGGGGCTAAAGTTGAGATATCAACATTAATTGCTCATTTCTATTATTGAAACAGGCAGATAGAGGTATCATTGCAATTAGCTCCTGTCTTGGCCATTGAGAGGGCCTGGAAACAATAATATCAGTGAACACAGTGAGAGCACCAAACTTGGTGGGTCTAAGTACTTTTTTCCCCTATGTGAAACCAGGGCTACTTGTGGAAATGTATGATTTCCAGGCCATGAAGGCAGCAAAAAGATGAACCTGGAATGCCTACTTATACTTGGAATCCTGGAAATAAGCATGTTCAAAGAATCCTGGAAATGAGCATGTTCAAAAAATGGAATACATCACTATTAAATCATCCCAGGTGCTGAAGCAGGAGATCAGCATTTCACATAGTTCTATGGAGGAAGAAAGGCTTTCGTTGTCCTTATATATTTGTTTTGTTTTGTTTTGTTTTTTACTGGAAGTTAAGGATATATTTATCTATTATATACAATCAATAATACTCATTAATATTTTTTATTCCTTCCATTACATGTAATATTTTTTTATTAAAAGAACAAAAAGAAATTCCTGCCTCCTCCCAGCCTCCCATTTCCCTCCCCCTCCTCCCACTCTTCTCCTCCTCCCCCCACTCCTCTCCCCCTCCCTCTCCAGTCCGAAGAGCAGTCAAGGTTCCCTGCCCTGTGGAAAGTCCAAGGTCCTCTCCCCTCCATTTTATGAGTGTTTTCAATTTTAAAAAGTAAAACATTGAGTACTAATAAGGAAGGGGAAATTACTGCAACAAATTACATTGGAAGCAAGACTGAAGATTTACTAAAATGTTAACTTAATCATCTTCAATAAAGCTAATTTAATTAACACATATTTTCAGCATGTATATCATGATCTATGCTCTCTCAGACTAAAAGAGTGACCAGATGCCCCCTGAAATGCAGCTCTTGACCGATAGGTTTGCCAGCATGCATTAAGACTACAGCACTGTTAGCCGGGCTGTGGTGGTGCACGCCTTTAATCCCAGCACTCGGGAGGCAGAGGCAGGCGGATCTCTGTGAGTTCGAGGCCAGCCTGGTCTACAAGAGCTAGTTCCAGGACAGGAACCAAAAGCTACGGAGAAACCCTGTCTCGAAAAATCAAAAAAAAAAAAAAAAGACTACAGCACTGGCAAGAAAAAAAATATTCCCAATTTTACCTCTAGGAAGCTTACTTACAGGTTAGAAAGAAAGAATAAGTGTACTCTGATGGAGACTGTGAAGGCTGCAACACAGCATTGCATGTACTACAAGAAAGAAAGGAAAGAAGGAAGGAAGGAAGGAAGGAAGGAAGGAAGGGAAGGAAGGAAGGGAAGGAAAGAAGGAAGGGTTGTGTTGGATGGAGGCCATTGCTTATTGGTCCTGGCTGCCCACCTAACTTAGACCCGAAATAACCACACAGAAACCATATTAGTTAAATCACTGCTTGGCCCATTAGCTCTAGCTTCTTATTGGCTAACTCTTACATCTTAATTTAACCCATCTCCATTAATCTGTATATAGCCACATGGCAATGGCTTACCGGCAAGGTTTCAGCATGTCTGACTCTGGCGGCGGCCCCATGGCATCTCCCTCTCCACCTTCTTTGTCCCAGCACTCAGTCCAGTTTTCCCCACCTACCTAAGTTCTATCCTATCAGGCCAAGGCAGTTTCCTTATTCATTAACCAATAAAAGCAACACATAGACAGAAGGACCTCCCACACCAGGGTTGCAGTAAACAAAGATAAGGGCACCTATATCTGTGGGTAATTATAAGCAAATAATTAACAGGGCAGGTAACCCTTGAGCTTAAAGAACAGATGAAACTTTGACAGAAAGACTAGAAGAGAACAGACATTGCAAGAAGTGGTAACCAAAACACCCCTACATCCCTAGGAGACAACTGCAAGGATGTTCTTGTGTATAGATACTGGAGAAAAGAGGTATGAACAGAGTCTGGGGAGCCTTCAACCTCCACTGGATAAAAGATGTTGGTTGTACACCAGAACATTCCTTGTGGTAGCCTTCAGCTAAAAACACAGTCTTCACATTAAGGTAGCGCCATGCACCTGTCATCCCGGCACTAGGGAGTAGAGGCAGAAGAAGAGGTAGGAGGATCAGAAGTCCAAGTCCTGCCTGCCTACATAAAAACATATTTCTTAACATCAAGAATCAGTTCCTTATTGTTAAAAATATGCCACACATAAAATTCTCAGATAAGACACAGTTATGACAGCAGGTCATGCAGACATGTCTACTCACTCATCAGTGCCAGAGACAACACAAGCAGACATCATATTTCTGCTAGAGCTCTGTAAACTTAATTCTTGATTTAATGAAATAGAGATAATATCAGCCCAATTTTCATCACTGGAAAACTGTGAGTAACAGAGGTGATGAGATACAAAAATGCCGATACCAGCTGCACAGAGAAGTGCAGGCAATCTTCTAAAGTGACAGGGTAATGTGACCTGTGTAACAGACCTAGTAAACTCACATGGGAAGGGGGCAGGAAGCAGCAGGATATCACAACATAAAGACCGCTTTGTACCTAACAAAATTCTCAAAGATTTTTTTCTAAGAAACCACTATATAATCAGAGGTAGAACTATAGATAATATCAAGTCTACCCTGATCATTTCATCAGCAAGTAAAGGAAAGTTCAAGAGAGTTAAGTGACTTGGTGAACTAATGCATTTAGGCTGAACACAAGCCCAGTCTTCTCTATTTTACCACCAAAAAAGAAATAATAAATCCATGCTTCAAAGATAATATCAGTTAAGCATCCCTTATCTGAAATGCTTAACATCAGAAATGTTTGATGTTCTATATATTTCAGATTTTGAAATATTTACATAGATTAATTTCAATTTCCAAGTTTAAACACAAAATTTAATGTTATTTAAACTAAAACACAAGTCAATTTTTGACAATATTCTGAATTTGTGCATAAAATGAATTGACATGACATGGAATTTTCTAGCAATAGGGTTACACTATTGGTATATTTTAGCTTTTGGTACATTTTGTTTTCAGTTTCCCTGATCACTCATATCCTTGTGATGCTATTATGAATCAATTTCATTGACTAAATGGCTGCTGGTGGAAAAAGGGGTGAGTTGAACAGTGGGTAAGATTAATTCTCCATGGAAGGCATGCTTCCTATAACCTTGATCTCTAGGATCAAGTCCCAAAGTTTGGTTGAAGTTGATCTTGGAAATATAATCATGGGACAGTAGTTTTTGTCTTTAAGATAAGAAAATACATATCATGTCTATGCTCAGGCATAGACAACTTTGTAGAATGAAATGTCAAATTAGAATAATTCTACTTAAGTAAAGAAAAGAGTTTGTTATGAGCCAATGATTGACAGTGGCCAGAAAAACTGATTCAAAATTATCCTGGATCTGTTTTTAAAAAAAAAGGGGGGGTAGGGGGTACATGAACTTCTATGTACATGTAACAAGAGATCATAAATCAAGATATTTATCAAAAACCTTGGTGAAAGCGCAGGTTGTCAGCTACAGGAAAGAAAGGAAATCTTTTCTACAGGACTCAGAGATCCTCTGGTGTTGGAGGAGATTAGAAGACCACTAAGGATTGAGACACGCTCTGAGAGTTTCACTTTACAGCCACGAGGATGGTAGGTCACACACGGAGGTTTGAAAGTAAATTACTATTGGAGGAACCAAGACAGATCAAGGTGAATTGGGCTTTCACTTCTCCACAGTCAAGATGCTCTTACTCAGTCGGGACCAGTCTGCAGCAGCTTCATTCAACACAAGGAAGGATCAGTTTACCCTGTTGCCAAGCACCACACTGGATGCACAGATAAGTCAATGTTTTGTGTCCCATGGAACTGGAAAGGCCCATCCTTAATATCTGATGGAGATGAGGATGCATAAAAGAAAGGAATCTTCAGGACAAGAAAATAGCTGTCATTAAGTTCGTTAAGGAAGAAGTCTCTGGGTCGCGGTGTTTTAGCGGTCAGGATTCTGTTCTCTATTTTCTTCTTTCTAGGTCCTGAGCATCTGATGTAACACTTTTGTGCAGCACATATCGGAGTGAGGTACCTCAAGTTACAATCATCCAAAGCATAGTGTAGCCTGAAGAAGAGGACAATAGCAGAAAAGGGAGACAGCTTCCTCCCCGTCCACACACTCTTCCAACATGTGTGCCCTGGCTCCCTAACAACACATCTTCCCCTTGTAACTACACCTAGCTACACTTTACAAAGCATTTCCTTGCTTATGTTTGTATCTGAAATCACTTGCTTCCAATCCTGTTTCTTTCTTCCTGCCAACTTGACTTCTTGGCTCTAACATTCTATGGTATGACTAATTACATGTCTAAACAAGATTGACCCTAACCTTTCATTCATTGATGTCTATTTGATTTTCTATGTTCCTTTAATGTTATACCAGATTCCAGCTGAGGAAAATAAATGGTCCGTCACACTACAAACACAGTTATCTGTGGGCAGTAACACGGTTATTGCTTCACCTTGCTTCTGAATGAAAAGACCCATCCCATGTCACAAACACTTATAGTAAGAGGAGTAAACCCAAAAGACCAGACATTTAAGAAATCCAAATTTCACTAAGTTTTGTGAGCACAGACAAATTTTCCTCCTAATTCATAGACATACACAATAATAAGACTGCGATAAATATTGTGTAAGTGTTATCATCAACTTTACGTGGGGAGAATATGTGTATGCATTAGTCATTTCCTAAATCTAGCCAGCGCATTTGACTAGATGAACACATACCCACGGTATAGCGTCTTGTTACACTACCTTTCCTTCTGTAATTGATACTTTTCAGAAAACATCAACATTCACACAAGCTTCTGTGACAAAAAGATTTGGACCATTTTCCCATGACTGTATCTAATTCTGTTTATATCAGTATTGCCAATACTCATCATCAAATTAAAGTGTAGACTCTGCTCACCATTAAATTTGGGAATGATACAGAGAAACCCCGTCTCAAAAAAAAAAAAAAAAACTGGGAATTATCCTATAGAACAAAAATGTCTGCCCACTCCTTTCCAAGCCCATTAACAATTCTCTCAAGCCTTGTCCTGACTCTTGGTTCTATCTATACTCTTCCTTCCCATTTTGGAATCATAATCATTTTTAGGACACAGAAGAATATCCTCTCCTTCCTTGAGTGTGTGCGTGTGCGCACATGTGTGAATGCATATATGTGTGCAAGTGTGTGCACGTGCATGTTGAGGGAGAGGTTTGCTATATAGGCAAAGCTAGCCTCAAATTCACAGTCCTTCTGCCTCAACTTCCTGTGTGCCAGGATGTGGGCTAACATTCCTGTGACAGTTTACTTTCATGTTCCTTCAAGACATTTTCATACATGATAACGTCCCTCTTATGCATGCATATGTCGTCTTCCTCACAGGCCAAGTTGCCTGCTTCCTAGTTGCGGTTTTCACCAGTACTTAGCAGACGTATGTAAGGCAGACTAAATAGGCAGAGAAAATTAAAGGGAAATGGGAAGAGAAATGAAATCTGGCAAAAGCCAGCTGAGAATCAAGAATTATAGCATAGTTGACAGTACTACCTTGGGGGTTGCTAAAACAGAGACGGCAATCCTGTTCGAGATAGATATTTCACTCCTCTCTCAGTTCCTGGGAATCTCACCCACAAGAGAATAAACTTTTGTTTTCAGTAAAAACACCTGACCTTCCCCTGTCCTGCTTGTGAGCTGCGGTCTTACCTCACATGCTGTAATCACATCTGATTCATATCAGGAACCATTCTATGATCTCATTTTTAAAAAAAAAACAAGAAAGGTTCCTTAGCAACCCTTTGAGATGTAACATCAGGAATAGTACTTCCAGCTACTGTCGGAGCCCTTTTCGAGGCTCCTCTCTCCGTCCTTTGGGAAACCCACAACCATACTCCCCAGAACTCCTTACACTTTTCCAAGTGCCTCTCTTTCTCTCAACCCCTGTGGTTAAACAGGTTCTTAGAGTCTCCTTCTAACTCCAACTCTCTTTCATGCAGGCTCCTTCTGAAATTCTTTTGCAGCAGAGTCAGGGTCTTTACCTGAGTGAAGGTTCCTAGAGGGCAATCTAAGTCCTTACACTGCAGGTAGCAGTATGGAGCAATGTCTGCACCTCTGCCACCACCCATAAGTGGACTAAGAATGTTTAGAAATAAGTACTTGTTCACAATATAGTTTTAAAGCTGGATGCGTCCTGTATTTCCCAGAGTTCCTCACTGTAACTACAGGCACACTCACTGCACTGGCTCATTAAAAACATCGACATGTGGAAATAGCTCCAAATAAACTTCTTATTTTCACTTTATTTTGTATGCAAAGAAAAATGCCAAAGACTTTAGACATGTGTTTATTAAGTATTTTAACTAACTTAGAAACAACCTAGGGGCTGGGGAGGTGGATCAGTCAATAAGATGCTTGCTACACACTCATGAGTTCCTGAGTTTGAATCCCTAGCACCAATGAAAAGGGGAGAGGCAGTGATACAAGTCTGTAATCCCAGTACTGAGAAGGCAGAGACAGGAGGATCCCTGGGGCTTGCTGACCAGCCATTCTAGCTGAATTACTGAGATCTAGGTTCTCAAAAAGACTTTATCTTAAAACTGAGGCAGAATGACTGAAAAAGACATGAAACTTCAGTTTTCTGAAGTCCACACTCACAAGCACACATTCACAAACACCCATACACTCATGTTCACACACACACAAACATATACCCACACATACACCATTCATACACACAAAGAATTGAGTAGACATCTAACGAATGGTTTAGTTTAGTATAACATAACCTTAAGATTTCAAATTACTGAAAGAGATCTTTGAAGTCATGAAAAAGTCACTTATAAATGCATATATAGTTTTTTATTTGCTGTGCAGTTGTGGCACACACCTTTAATCCCAACACTTAGGAAGTGGAAGCAGGCAGATCTCTGTGAGTTCGAGGCCAGCCTGGTCTACAAAGTGAGTTCCAGGACAGCTAGTTCCAGTTTTTGTCTCAAAAAAGCAAGATAGAAAGATAGAAAGATAAAAAGATAGATAGATGATAGATAGATAGATAGATAGATAAGATTTATCATCTAATTTACTTATTCTCAACATTTGTCCAAATTAATCATGAAAATTTGGAGATACTAAACAAAAGTAGCCAGCTATTCTGTAAACACGCTTTCACACGTGGATGTGGAACAATCTTCATCTAAGCGAGATCTCTATCAAGTTAAACACACAGGTGCATTATAATCAGCAGCTTGTGATTAGAGCAAACTTGTTAAACAAGTTACCTACTGAAGATTTTAACAAGTCACATGAACATTGATAAGTATTTGCTTCCTTGCTAATGTATGGATGGTCATTTAATTGTTAAGTCAGCTTGGTACCATGTGGACAACATGCAAGTGTAAGCACACATACACAAGCATGCATATAGACAGATAAGAAAGATGTTGTAATTTCACCTAAATTCATCATTCGCCAGCTTCCCAAAGGTTTTTTTTATCTCCACTACAGATCTATTCATCACTTTCTAAATCAATAACCCTAAGCAATCTTTAACTCTGGATTTGCACTTTGAACATATGGTTCTTTCATGAAATGAGCTAGGAATTTACACCTAAAACTTCCAGTAACATGAAATGAAAAGGTTACCTTAATATGAGCAACCATAGCCATCAGAAGAGAGAAGAAGGAATAGGAGGAGGTAGAGACAGAGGAGGAGAAAACGAAGACGATAGAGCTGAAAAGTTATCCTATTGGTGTTCACAGACACCTTAATTAGACATTATGATTAAATAACATGCAAAGTTGGGGGGAGGGAACCAAAATTGAATTATTTAAAAGGCTACAAGATATTGCCATGAACTTAAGTGCGTGAAAGAATGTAGGATAAACCCTTGCTAAACACAAAAGTAATGGCCAAACTATTCCTAAGAATGCCAGTAGCAGTGCAATTGTAATTCTTGATTATCAAGTTGACTATATCTGGAATTAACTAAAATTCAAAAATAGAAGGTACACTCGTGAGGGATTTCGCTTTATTCAAAATGGGGAGATCCACTTCTAAGCCAATATTTGAGGTAGGAAGACACACCCTTGCTCCAGATCTTTAAACCAGACCTAATCTGAGTCATGCCTTCTGCTGGAAGTCTATATAAAGACATGGAAAAAGAACACTGCTCCTCTTGGCCTGCCTGCTTGTTCTCACCTCACTAGGCCTGTCTCTCTTTTTTTTTTACCTTTAAATATTTTTTTATTTTTTTTTTCATTGAGAAAAGGAAAAAAAAAGTATCCGCCTCCTCCCAGCCTCCCATTTCCCTCCCTCTCCCCCCACCCTTCTCCCCCTCCTCCCCACTCCTCTCCCCCTCCCTCTCCAGTCCAAAGAGCAGTCAGGGTTCCCTGCCCTGTGGAAAGTCCAAGGTCCGCCCCCCTCCGTCCATGTCTAGGAAGGTGAACATCCAAACTGGCTAGGCTCCCACAAAGCCAGAACATGAAGTAGGGTCAAAACCCCGTGCCATTGTCCTTGGCTTCTCATCAGCCCTCATTGTTCGCCATGTTCAGAGAGTCCGGTTTTATCCCATGTTTTTTCAGTCACAGTCCAGCTGGCCTTGGTGATCTCCCAATAGATCAGCCCCATTGTCTCAGTGGGTGGGTGCACCCCTCGTGGTCCTGACTTCCTTGCTCATCTTCTCCCTCCTTCCGCTCCTCATTGGGACCTTGGGAGCTCAGTCCCGTGCTCCAGTATGGGTTTGTGTCTCTATCTCCATCCATCACCAGATGAAGGTTCTATGGTGATATGCAAGATATTCGTCAGTATTGCTATAGGATAGGGTCATTTCGGGTTTCCTATCCTCAGCTGCCCAAGGGACTAACTGGGGACATCACCATGGGCTCCTGGGAGTCACTCTAGGGTCAAGTCTCTTGCCAACCCTAAGGTGGCTCCCTTAACTAAGAATTGTGCTTCCGTGCTCCCCTATCCAACCTTCCTTTATCCCAATCCTCCTGTTTCCCCAAGTTCCCCCCTCCTCCCCTTCTCACTTTTCTCTCCCCATCTCCCCTTACCCCCATCCCACCCCACCCCCAAGATCCCAATTTTCTCGCTGGCAATTTTGTCTACTTCCACTCTTGGGAATATACCCAAGAGATGCCCTATCATATGACAAAAGCATTTGTTCAACTCTGTTCATAGCAGTATTATTTGTAATAGCCAGAACCCGGAAACAACCTAGATGCCCTTCAATGGAAGAATGGATGAAGAAAGTATGGAATATATACACATTAGAGTACTACGCTGCGGTAAAAAACAATGACTTCTCGAATTTTGCATGCAAATGGATGGAAATAGAAAGCACTATCCTGAGTGAGGTATCCCAGACCCAAAAAGATGAACATAGGATGTACTCACTCATAATTGGTTTCTAGCCATAAATAAGGGTCATGGAGACTACAATTGGTGAACCTAAAGAAGCTAAATAAGAAGGTGAACCCAAGGAAAAACATATAGTTATCCTCTTGGCTATGGGAAGTAGACAAAATAGGCCTGTCTCTTTACTAGCCTTAGAGTCTGCTTCTTCAGGACCCCAGTATGTACTGAAGACCAGCTGAGACATCAGCCTCGTGGACTGAGAATTTCTGAATAGCCAGGCATTGTTGAATTAGCTGGACCACAGTCTGTAAGTCATTCCAGAAATCCCTTTCAGAGACAGAGATTCATTCTGTAAGTTTGGTTACTCTAGAGAACCCTGGCCAGTATAGGCAGTTTTCCTTGACTGGACTGAATTCAATAATGCCAATTGCTGTCTCCAGGACCCATTTTCAGGCCATTGTTTTCCTGATTCCAGGCAATGTTACAGAAGAAAACGATTTCTTTTTCCTCTTCATTAACTCATAGCTGAAAGTCATCTGATTTTAAAGAATGCCACCCAATAGGCAGCAGGTGAATACTGAATTCTTCCTGTTCTTTCAAAACTGTCCTTAGGCTTACTCAGAAAAGCAAACAAACAAACATAATTCTCAAGTTTAGCAAAAAGTAGAAAAACATGGGTGTTGTGTTCCAAAGCCCCATGGTCTATTACCTGACTTCTCTCATCTAGAGGGTAAATTAACTGCTCTAGTGACATTCATTTCTGAAAATTCAGGCATTTAGATGCAATTTACTTCAATATTTCATGCCTATCATTTGTGAATTTGGGATAAGAGAAGAAAACAGAAGAGGGCGATACGAGTTTAATACCGTGTTTGAGTCACTGAAGTAAGCTCTTATTTCCTTTGACATATTCCTGAACTTAAAAATGTGATGATGTATCAAATTGCAGCTTCCAAATTTTTGTTTTTGACCTGACTTGAGGATTTGCTATCCATCTGAGCTCTCAACTCATCGCAAGAAGGGCTGAGTCAGTAAGCCCTCTATTTATCAAGGAACAAGATTTCCTCAAGGCCAGAACTGTTATGCTTCATAAAATTTTCCTACTGCAATTGCACCCTCCCACCTTTAGAAGGAAAATCTAGATGAAAACATTAACATCTAAGTGAGTGCCAGGTAATGAACAACTCAGTGAACTCTGGCAAGACACGATCCTGCAGAATAACACTAAGAAAGTGTTGCTAGCTTGGACAGTTAAAATCTAAAATATCACTATCAAAATAATATAAAATATGTAATCAAAATACTAAGTATTCAAGCAAAATAAAGTTGTCTGAAACCTTTCATCAGAATTATCTAAAACTAAAAGGAAGTCTCTTCAAGTTGTTTCGTGCTATTTAATCCACAGAAACAATTATAAAGCAAACTTTTACCGACATTATGCCAAAGTTTTCAGCCCTTAGAATACAAAACCATTTCTATTTTGTTCTTTGTGATTTTATGATTCTAGGATTTGAATCTTCTGGAAAGACTCTAAAACTTTTTGAGAAAAACTGGGAGACAAAATTAATTCATCATATACAGAGTTGAGCGTTTATGTATGTATGTGTGTGATTTCAGTTCTGATGAACCCATGCAGCCTTTTCTGTTATCAGAGGGATTTTTGTAAGATAATGATTATATAATTAATTATGCAGGTATTGAATATATTCATACATCGTCCAATCTTCAATACCTACATCTTAACCAAGCCTGGAAAAAAAAATACCAGAAATGTGACAGCAATTAGGAAGGGACGAGAAATGTGGAGCATTCCAATCTGCATTGCACCTGGGCCTGAGGGCCCATAGAACCAAAGGACAGAGCCACATGCCACCACACTCAGGATCTGGGTTTTCAGAGAACTAAGCACCTTGATTATCAGCGTGGTTTTTACTCATCTGTTTTCTGCGAACACTTTAAAATTCAATGTTTATGGAGATAAAACCAATGCTATGAACAAAAGTCCTCTCTATAATTATTTTCCTGACTCCAGAGTGAGGATAGTGATGTCATAACTCTGGGGGAATTTGCCTGTAGGGCAGGTCTGGTCAAAACCTACAATAAACAATATTCTCACCATATCATTCAGATTAATGCAATCTTGGCCAACTGCCACCAACATCTGACATGTTCTTTTCCCCCAAACAACCTCGTGTGAATTGCTAGCATACATTCCAATCCTAGTATGCAAACATTGGGGAAATTAACTTATTCCTTTAACCAGACAAGAATACTTCGCACTGAGTCTATATTCTTAAGTTTTAGCAGTAAATTTAAGTCAAAGTTAGGCATAATTAAGAAAAAAAATATTTTTTTAGTTTTAGTGTTGACTCATTTTGAAAACACAGGCCAAAATTTAATATTATAAGCAATACCATTTTTGAATTTGTAGTCCCCCCTTTAGATATAAATATTGATATGGATAGTAAATACCACTACCCACTGACAAATTGATCTATGTTGGAGAAACCAACAAACTGGAAGACCGTCCACACTGACACTGACCAGGATTCTTGCCAACAAGCCCAGGTTAAAGTACAAAGAGGCCACAGTATTTGATCAGCCCGTGAAGCTCCTGTGACCAACTCAGTGTCCTTGTTCACTGCGTTATTACCTTTGCTATTTTAAACCCTTTTAATCACTGCATTCTTGCTTCTCTTTATTGATATTTAAGACCTTTTAAAATATCTCTTGCCCTTCTCACCCCCACCCCCGTGTGTGTGTGTGTGTGTGTGTGTGTGTGTGTGTGTGTGTGTGTGTGTTATGTTGCAAATCTCCCCTCCAGGGCTTCCTCCTTGCCTGACACTCACTGTACAGCTGAACCACACTCCTCAAGGCTCATTGGATTTTTTTCATTTGTTTGTTTGCTTCTTAGAATGGAGGCCAGGGCCTTGCATGTGCCAGGCCAGGCCCTAACCACTGAGCATGTCTTCTTTCATGTGTCTCTTTGGACACATGACCTCACCACGTGTTAGAAAGGCCTCCAACTTGGAATCCCCTTCTCTCAGCCCCTCGAGCAGCCTAGCTAAAATGTTAAAATTCTATTCTTCTTGATTTTGTATTAACTACATTAAAAAAAATAAACTTGAAAACAGAAAGATGTGTTTACAACCACAGACTCTTAGCCTACATAAGCACATAACAAAAGAGGAAGTACCAGGACTTTGACCAGGAAGTACCATTGGACTGGCTGGTTTTTGTCAGCTTGACACAAACCTAGACATACTTGAAAGAGTAATGCCTCATAAGATTGGCCTGTAGACAAATCTATGAGGTATTGTCTCGATGAATGATTGTTATGGGCGGTGCCACCCTGGACAGATGGCTCTGAATGGTATCAAGACTGACCATGATAAGAGAAGCAGGCCAGTGAGCAGATTCCTCTCGGGCCTCTGTATCAGCTCCTACTTCCCGGTTCCTACCCTATTTGAGTTTATACCCTGGCTTCCCTCAGCAGTAGACTGTAATGTGTTGGCTAAAATAAACCCTTTCCTCCTCTAGAGTTATTTGTGTCATGATGCTTATCATAGCAACAGAAACTCTAACAAAGGCAACTATTTAAAAAAAAATAGTGTGAGGATTCCAATAGATTATATGTAAAATACTCAGTATAAATGTATACTTATAAGCTTATTCAATGTACAACAAATATATGAACATATATGTTTGTCTGTCTGTGTGTGTGTGTGTGTGTGTGTGTGTGTGTGTGTGTGTGTGTGCAACTCAAGCACCATACTGTACTCTCAGCTATCTTCCTCTTCCCAGAACCACAATGCCATAAAACAGTATCGGTGATGACTTTTGACATGGATTTATTGATTTCTAAACTTTTTTTTCTGGTCCAGTCATGATGGTACATACCTACACATATCACTCAGAGACCAAAGCAGAAATATTATTGTAAGGTCAAGGCTACTTTGGGTTCCATAGTGAGATCCTGTCTAAAACAAAAACAGAGAAAGAAGAAAGAAAGAAAGAAAGAAAGAAAGAAAGAAAGAAAGGAGGGAAGGAAGGAAAAGAGGGAGGGAGGGAGGGAAAGAGAGAGAGAGAGGAAGGGGGAAGGAAGGAAGGAAGGAAGGAAGGAAGGAAGGAAGGAAGGAAAAAAGTTTCCTTTTCATTGAGAAAATAAAACTCTATGTCCCTTATAGACAAGGGTACATTCTAAGACATAATTCATTAAAGGTTAACCATCAGTTGAACATCACATTGTGCACAAACTAAAATGGATACCAAGTTACTAGTTGATGTGCTCAAAATGTATATATGTAGTATGTATGTATGTATGTATGCATGCATGTATATGCAGGTCTCACATTTCTTGAACTCTGGAGCCTCTTGCCTCTACCTCATAAGTGCAGAGACTGCAGGCATGCATCACTGTGCCCAGTTATATAGTACTGGTAATTGAACCCAGCACTACATGCAAACCAGGCAGGTATTACAGACGACCAGTGGAGATACGTTTATGGTACTTGTCTTAGGTACTGCTCTATTGCCATGAAGAGACACCATGACCAAGGTAATTTCTAGGAGAAAGCATTTAACTGGGGGGCTTGCTTCAATATTCAGAAGGTTAGTCAGTTATCATCAGGGTAGGAAGTATGGTGGCAGGCAGGAGAAGTACCCGATAGCTACATCCTACTGCAGGCAGCAAGCAGAGAGAGAAACACTGAGACTGGAGTTGGCCTTTGAAACATCAAAGTCTACCCCCAGTGACACACACGTCCTGCAAGAAGTCCTCATCTCCTAATGTTTCTCAAAACAGTTTCACTAACTGAGGACCAAACGTTCAAACATATGAGCCTGGAGGCCGCTCTCATTCAAATGTCGTATATGTTGTCCATAATCGGTCAAAACTACTTTACAGCACTCAATTGTATATATACTAAGAAAAGAAATATTCTCTTCATATTAACGAGTATACAGGCCACTCTTCTCTGAATTCCAGTTTCTCTCCTATAATAGCAAACGAGTTTTTTAAGCCCCCCACCCCTGAGTATTGATACAATGAACCCCATCCTCTGGTTTCTACTCAAGGTCTCCTTATCGCGTTATCCCTCTTCTTCTTACTGCATCACCCGTTTTTATCTGTGTAGCCGATAACTCTCAAAAGCAGAAAACATCGTCTCTTACCAATGCTTTTACCCCTTCTCTCCCTCAAGCTGCCACGCTGTGTGTTGTAGGTTAAACTGCAATTGACCTCAATTGGAAATATGGTCAATGCAGAAGGAATCAATTAAGAAGAGGTTATAGTGGAATAGGCTGGATCCTGACACTATCTGATTGGTGTCGTAAAAAGAGAAGAGAAGACAGAGAGAACACAAAAGATGAACACTATGTGAGGGTGAAGGCAGGAATGGAGGAAGGCAACGCAAGCCAAGACATGCTAAGGGCTGAGGTCGCCCAACCCAAGCTATGAGGAGACAAGAAAGGATCTCCGCGAGCTTCCAGAGGGAGCAGGGTCTTAGCAACTATTAGATGTGAGGTATCTGATCACATATAGAACAGCAGCATGACCTCTGTGCTAAACTGCTACTGTGGGGTTAAAGTCTTCTTGCCGCAGCAACCCTAAAGACGGAAATACCACCAGTTGCTGCTGAATAGCAGGCTATTTCTGTGAGCCCACGGTGAAATCTTTTATCTCTTCAAAGTCCCCTTGGCCTGACATTGCTCTCAAGCTCTTCACCTGGTTTCTCTTTGAAAGCAAACTCAGCTAAAGAGTCGCCCCAGGATCATCTTCACAACCCCACACCCTTACCAGTCTCTCTCACGCACTTCCACCCGGTACAGAACCCCACCTCTTCTCATTCTCCAAAAGTCTCTTTTGTCAAAGGGCCTACTGTAGGCCAATTTTCTTTTTTTTTTTTAAAGGTATTTTTTTTTACAGTGTGTACAGATTTTTTTTGCCTCTGTTTGTGTGTGTATGTGTATGTGTGTGTGTGTGGGTGGGTGGGTGGGTGGGTGGGTGTGTGTATACAGGAATATGCAGTGCCCTCAGAGGCCTAAAGAGCGTTGTATCTTCTGGAACTGGAGTTACAGATGATTCTTAGCTGCCATCAGCTTCTGGGACCTGAAACTGGGTCCTCGGCAAGAGCAACAAGTGTTCTTGTATGCAGCCATCTCTCCACCCCTTATGTGAATTTTCTTTAGGACATTATATGTTTCATTCTTAATGTAGGCCCTGCCTTTTTCTCACCAGAAACTAACTTCCAAAAAAGGTCAGCAAGACAGGTGCTTCTTCACCATGCTCCAGGATCTGGCACTCATTTTATTCTCCATGGAAATTAACCAAAAAAAAAAAAATTCTTTGAGAATTCTAGTTACAGCAGCAAATTTGATTTCCATATGGATTCAAGAACACTCTGATTAAGGATGCTAGAAGTCTTGCAAGGATTTCACTGTAGCTTTTCAAAACTATGAAGGCTGCTAAATAAAAGCTTCTGTCAAAAATATTCTATATATCATCAAAAAATTTCTATCCCAAGGTAAACTGAAAAGTCTTTAAACTTTAACTGTTGATGTGTGTGTGTGTGTTATTTATTATGAAATGGTGATGCTAAATTTTCATTTTAGAGATTTAAAAATTACGGACAAAAAAATCCTCGCTGTTATTCTGCGATATTCAAGTGCCTAAAAGTCACAACCAACTCCCAGCTGGGTAATTTGCTGTCCTCCACTGATCTCCACGCCTTGCAAATTGCCCCTGACCAAGTTGTTCTCCACAGGAAAGGCAGCATGTACTTTCCAGATGGGCTGTCTGATCCTACTTACTCATAAAAACCTTCAATTTTTCCCTACCATCGCCCACAAGATGTGGTTAGCAGGATTGTTAATGTCTTCCCTAAGGCCAGCTTGTCCCACACCAGTCTCGTCTCTCACCCATCTCAACATCTTATGGCATGCACGAGTCACCTACAGATGAGCAGGTCACTTATGGATGAATGAGGCCAGCTGTGTGGCCTCTGCCTCAGGACCTCTATTACTTCTTTCTCCTGAGGCGCATTCACCAATGCCCAGCACCACCTCTCTCGTCTTTGCCACTTCTTGTTTAGATGAAACATGTCCTTAAGAACCTTCCTTGATATGAACTTTTGCTTAGGTCTTCCCTTACGTATTCTTCAGGTACATTAAGCAGTTTTAACAATATGTTTATGTTTGTGTGTTACCAGTTGGTTATAATTGAAGGCTCTGTTTCACATCCTAGCTAAAATATTTCATATATTTTGTCCAAGAAATTCTCGAAAAAAGAAAAAAACTTTAAATTGAGTTGTTCATTATTTTCAGTGACAAAAAAAGGCAGTCTTTCAACCCACAAGGAGTTCAAGCACACCAAAACAAAGCTAATGTAAAAATATGGGACAAAATAATTCCATCTTAGGAAATCTTCCCTGCCATTGTCAACATAACCATGGATACAACCTACGCAGAGTTCTTAAAAAGATGCTACTTCTTAGAAAGCAGTCTTTAAAGTTATGCTACAAAACGGTTGTTTTCAAATACAAAAATAAATTAATCCAACCCCATATGTTGATGAATATTTTAATGAGATTGTTGTAATCTCTCACCTCATGAAATGGCCCCACTCTTTGAAGGTCCCTCCACCTCTTATATGATGAGAATAACAGCACATTCTCACTACATTACAATGACAGCACTTGCTCACTACATGAGAATGACGGCGCATGCTCACTACATTACAATGACAGCACATGCTCACTACATGAGAATGACGGCGCATGCTCACTACATTACAATGACAGCACATGCTCACTACATGAGAATGACAGAGCATGCTCACTACATTACAATGACAGCACATGCTCACTACATGAAAATGACGGCGCATGCTCACTACATTACAATGACAGCACATGCTCACTACATGAGAATGACAGAGCATGCTCACTACATGAGAATGACGGCGCATGCTCACTACATGAGAATGACAGCAATGCTCAGTACGTGAGAATGACAGCGCATGCTCACTACATGAGAAAAACAGCGCGTGCTCACTACGTGAGAAAAAGAGCAATGCTCACTACATGAGAATAACAGCGCATGTCGTCATTCTCTTGAATATTGTGTCTTCGACCATGGTTGTTCTGAACCTCCAGTAAACAAGCAGGCATTTTTACCATAAGGAAGTTCTGGTTTGATCCTAAAAGTAGCTAATGAAATCATAGTTTCAGAAATGTGATTTTTTTCTTTTATTTAACAAATATTTGGGGGGGTCCCAGCTATGCATGCTCTCTTGCATATCCTTAGGAAATTGTGTGTGAACATAAACATACTAAAAATCTCACCTTTCTAGACTCACATTTTAGCAAGAATAGAATGAAACGGCATTTGCAGATCATTTTCAAAGCCCTTATATTTACTTATTAAATACCATGTTCTTCAAAAATCAAAATTTAAGCAATTGGGAATATGTAGATATAATGCTAAATATGGAAAAACTAAAAGACAAAAACAACAAATACGTATGATTCCCAAGTTTGTAAAAAGCAAACATAATAGAAGCTTACACAGATATAGCCACAGACAGATGGACAGATAAATGGACAGACAGAAGGAAATGAGGAACACAGAGCATCTACATGTACAGTAACAATTACCAGTATTATCTTTAAGGTGAGATACTAGTAGTATTTATTAGTAGCGGATAGATATTACTCTGTATTTTTTAAATATAAAACAAAATTACTGAGGTGATGCTTTATTCATAATTGATGGAACCTGGACACAACCAAGATGTTCTCCTTTGGAGATTAAAAATGGATTAGCAAGTCACAGAAATGTCATTGAGGATATTTGAGAAATATTAGTTAACAAATTTAAAAAAGCCCACTTGGAAAGGCTGCATACCAGGCCAGCAGGATACTTCAACAGCACATGAATTTGCCACCCAAGCCAGATGACCTGAGCTCCATTCTCAGATCCCACATGGTGGAGAGAACCAACTCCTATAGATTGTCTTCTGACCTCCACAAGTGCACTGCAGTATATACACACAGTCACACACACACGTACACACACACACACATACACACACAAAATATGGGAGGGAAGAAAGAAAAGAAAAGCCTTCATACTGCATAATTCTAACTAGTAGATGTTCTAACTATGGTATCTTAACTCCTGCAGAATTCTCATCCTGGGAAAGAAAGATAAAACTAAATCGGGAAGTCTAAAGAAGAGGAGGAAAGGGGGAGAGGAATTGGGAGGGGTAAATAGTGCACAGAGGCTTTGAGACATCATTCAACATGATATTGTACTGCTGAAGACTGCTATTATAGGTCATACAAACCCCAATATTTAATGTAAAACATGATCTTTAATATAAACTATAGACTTGAATGACTAGCAATACATCTAGCTGACTGCCATGACACACACCTGTAACCTGAGTGCTTAGGAGGAGGCAAATGAGGGGTATTGGAGTCAGTTCAAGGCCAGGCTGAGGAATATAGATATGTTGACATAATAGTATTAGTAGTAGTAATAACAAAACAAAACTTAGCACACAAATATTGGCTCATAAGTTGTGACAAATATGTCAAAGTAAAGAAACCTGGAGTAAATCAGGTTAATTATATCTTTGTACTTTCTGCCTTTTCTAAACCAAGTAAAAGCTTCTCTAAAAGATCAGTTTTGTAAAATTTAAACGGTTGATAATTGTCCTTAAATAATTTTCTAAAACTGACAGATGGAGAAAATGTAAAGGGTACATTTGCTCTTTATTACAGAAGCAATTACACCAGTAAGTCATATATTTTTAGAGGAGTAGCGTGTACCAGTTCATGTTTTTTTGCATTTCACACACATGAATGACTGTGAGTCATGCTTCCAGGAAGCTAAGCGAGATGCTGGGGACACTGACAGTCACTGAAGGCTCACGGGGGTAGAGAAAGTGCTGAGCTGCTAACATGGCTTCTTCTCACAGCTAGTAAACTATTGCTGGCTTTTGGCAGGAAGCACCAAGTTCCTTATTATAATTCCTTTTTTTTTTTTTTTACTAATAACATTACATACATTCTCCCTTCCCTTTCCTCCTTCCAAGCTCTCCCATATACCCTTCCTTGTTCTTTCTCAAATTCAGGGCCTAATTTTTTTTCTTAGCTGTTAGTGTGTGTGTGTGTGTGTGTGTGTGTGTGTGTGTGTGTGTGTGTGTGTTTGCATGTTCCTAAATATATAAATATAACCTGCTGAATCTGTATGCTGTTACTTGTAAGTCCATTTTTAAGAGCTGACCATTTGACATTGGGTAGCCAGTTGGTGTGCTCTTCCCTGGGTAAAACTATTTCTCCCACTCTTGGCATTCCTTGGTTGCCTGGAGGGCTGAGTGAGGCCTGTTAAGCTTTCTCCCATTCATTTTAGCACGTATATTGCTGATCTTGCTCACGTGTGGGAGCCATGTTGGTGAGACTCCATGGGTGTAGCTACTGACATTCCTAGGAAACATAATCTCAAAGGAAATTGCCTGTTTCTCTTGCTGAAGATAAATGTATTTGTGTTGAGGTCTTTGACCTTGTTATATTGGTCTACATGTTGGTTTTTGGGCCAGTATCACATTGTTTTTACTATTGCGTTTCTGTAATATATTTTGCAATCTGAATTGCTAATTCTTCAGCTTTGTTCTTTTGTTGGGAATTGTTTTTGCTCTTTGGGGTCTTTTCTGGTTCCATATTAATTTTAGTATTTTTTTTCTATTTCTGTAGAGAGTGAAATTGGAATTTTGATTGGGATTGATCGGATCTGTAAATAGCTTATGGAAAAATAGTCATTCACAATGTTAATTTTACCAATCCATGAGCAAAGGATGTCTTTCCATTTTTTTGGTGTCTTTCTATACTTTTTCAGAAGTTTACAATTTTTATTATAAAGGTCTTTCAACTCCTTTGTTAGGTTTATTCCAAATGTTTTATTTTCTTTGATGCTATTGTGAACAGAAGTAGGTACTTGATCTTTTTCTCTATGTTTTCTCTTCTGGTAAAGGTATGGATTTGTATAAGTTGATTTTATACGCTACCACATTGATGAATTTGATTATCATTTCTAGAAATTTTCTGATAGAATTTTTAGGATCTCTCGTGTATAATATCATGTCCTCTGAAAATTGAGACAGGTTGACTGCTTCTTTTTTTTAATTTATTTATTTATTAAAGATTTCTGTCTCTTCACCACCACCGCCTCCCATTTCCCTCCCCCTCCCCCGATCAAGTCCCCCCTCCCTCCCTTGTCAGCCCAAAGAGCAATCAGGGTTCCCTGCCCTGTGGGTAGTCCAAGGACCACCCACCTCCATCCAGCTCTAGTAAGGTGAGCATCCAAACTGCCTAGGCTCCCACAAAGCCAGTACGTGCAGTAGGATCAAAAACCCAGTGCCATTGTTCTTGAGTTCTCAGTAGTCCTCATTGTCCTCTATGTTCAGCGAGTCCGGTTTTATCCCAAGCTTTTTCAGATCCAGGCCAGCTGGCCTTGGTGAGTTCCCGATAGAACATCCCCATTGTCTCAATATGTGGGTGCACCCCTCGCGGTCCTGAGTTCCTTGCTCGTGCTCTCTCTCCTTCTGCTCCTGATTTGGACCTTGAGATTTCAGTCCAGTGCTCCAATGTGGGTTTCTGTCTCTATCTCCTTTCATCGCCTGATGAAGGTTAATATTCAGGAGGATGTCTATATGTTTTTCTTTGGGTTCTCCTTATTTAGCTTCTCCAGGTTCACTAATTATAGGCTCAATGTCCTTTGTTTATGGCTAGAAACCAAATATGAGTGAATATATCCCATGTTCCTCTTTTTGGGTCTGGCTTACCTCACTCAGGATAGTGTTTTCTATTTCCATCCATTTGTATGCAAAATTCAAGAAGTCCTTGATTTTTACTGCTGAGTAGTACTCTAATATGTATATATTCCATACTTTCTTCATCCATTCTTCCATTGAAGGACATCTAGGTTGTTTCCATGTTCTGGCTATTACAAACAATGCTGCTATGACACTTAAGGTCATGCTCAACTTCCTTAGCAACCAGGGAAATGCAAATCAAGACTGCTTCTTTTTCTAATTGTACCTTTTTACTTCCTTCCCTTGTCTTATCACTCCAGCTAGTGCTTCAGGCAAACTACTGAAAAGGAGTGGTGGTAGGGGACAGCTTCGTCTCATTCCTGACTTCAGTGAGATTGTTTCAAGTTTCTCTTCGTTTAAGACGATGCTGGCAATGACATTTTCATATATAGCTTTTATTATATTAAAGTACATTCCCTCTAGTCCTACATTCTCTAGTACTTTTATCATGAAGGTATATAGGTTTCTGACAAAGAATTTTGCTGTATCTATTGAGATGATTATGTGGGGTTCTTTGTCTTCAAGTCCATTTGTGTGGTTTATTACATTTATTGATTTATTATATGATGAACCATCTCTGAGTCACAGGGATAAACCCAACTTGGTCATGGTAGATAATCTTTGTGATGTACGTCTGCATTCTGTTTCCAAGTATTTTTCTTAAGCATTTTGAATCTCTGTTTATCATGGATATTGTACTATAGTTTTCTCTTTTTTGCAGTTGTGTGTCTTTACCTGTTTATAGTATTAGAGTGATATTGGCTTCATAGATGTAGTTTGGGAGTGTTCCTTCGCTTGCTTGCTTGCTTGCTTGCTTGCTTGCTTGCTTGCTTGCTTTTTAATAGTTTAAGAAGGAATAATAGCTGAAGATCTTCTTTGAAAGTCTCAGAATTCCACAGTGACTCTATTTGGCCTGAGATTTTTTTCTTTTTTTTAGCTAGGAAGCTTTTCATTACTATTTCAATCTTACTTGTTATAAGTCTGTTTAGGTTGTTGACTTCTTCTTGGTTTAATTTTGGTGGATGACAGAATCTAGAAATCCATTCACTTCTTTTATGTTTTCCAGCTTAATGGAGTACAGATTTGTAAAGTATTCCTTTATAACATTCTCAATTTCTTTGGTGTTTGCAATGTTCAGTTGTTTTCTTGTTCCTTTATAATTCTGCTAATTTAGGTCCACTCTTTCTTCCTTTTTGTTAGTTGGGTCAAGGGTCTGCCAACCTTTTTTACCTTCTCAAGGAACCTCATCTTTGATTCATTAATTCTTTGTACTGTTTTGTTCCTATTTCATTAATTTCTGCTCAAATGTTTATTATTTCTTGACATCAGTGGAGTCTGGATGGTTTGTTTTTTTATTTTTCAAAAGTTTTTTAGTGCAATTATTAGGTAATTTATTTGTGTTCTTTCTGATTTTTTGACGTAGGCACTTAGAGCTGTCGATTGCCCTTGTCCAAGTACTTTCAATGTGTCCCAGAGGTTTGGTTCTGTTGTATTTCTATTTTCATTTAGTTCAATAAATTGTTTATTTCTTTCTTATTTTTTTCTTTGATCCCTATGTCATTCAGTGATTAACTGTTTAATCTGCATGAGTTTGTATGTTTACTAGAAATTTGCTTTACTATTGTGGTAATTTAAATGCAATTGGTACCCCTAAACTCATAGGGGGTGGCACTATTAGGAGGTGCAACTTTGTTGCAATGGGTGTGGCCTTGTTGGAGGAAGTGTGTCGCTGTAGTAGCAGATCTTTTGGTACCATATAGGCTGGAGCCACATCCATTTTCCCAGACCACTTCCTGTTTCCTGTGAGTCACAATATAGGACTCTCATTTCCTTCAGCAACACCACGTCTGTCTGCACACAACCATGTTGTACCATGGTGATTATAGACTAAACCTCTAAAACTGTAATTCATCCGGTGAAGTATTTTTCCTTTATAAGAGTTGCTGTGGTCATGGTGTCTCCTCATGGCAATAGAAACCCTAAGACGACTATCAATTTTAAGTTTTCTTTCCATTATGATTCAATAGGATACAAGGAGCTGTTTCAATCTCTTTAAATTTGTTTTGTGCACAGGATATGATCTATTTTAGAAAATCTTCCATGGGCTACTGAGTTGAATGTGTAATCTTTGGTGTTTGGATGAAATATTTTATAGATATCTGTTGAGTCCACTTAATCATTTAATTGGTATCATTTACTTCTGCTGTTTCTTTAGCTTGCTTTGTTCAGATTACCTATCTATTGGAGAAACTGGGGTATTGAAATCACCAACTATTAATGGGTTGATGTTAATCTCTATCTTTAAATCCAGTAATACTTTTTTTTTTACGAAGTTGGATATATACATGTTTAGGATAGTAGTGACCTCTTGGTTAACTATTCCTCTGACTATAATGAAGTATCACTCTATTTCTTGTCTAATTAGTTTTAGCTTGAAGTCTATTTTGTCAGATATTAAGGTAAAGATGCCTGCTTGCTTCCTGGTCCCATTTGATTGCAGTCATTTTGTCCATCCTTTTCTTTTAAGGTGGTACCTGTCTTTAAAAATAAGAATTGGGTTTTGTGGACAACAGATAGATGGATTTTGCTACTAGATACTTTTAGCCAGCCTTTGTCCTTTGACAAAATAATTGAGGTCATTAATATTTAAAGTATTATTTAAATATGTACGCTATTTGCAGTCATTATGATGTTGATTTTTGGTGTTGGTGTTTGTGTTCTCAGTGGTACTTTGTGTTTTAGTAACTATGGCTTCTTATTTGTTTCCATAGTCTCTTCACTGTGCTGACTTTTCTCTTCAGCCCAAAATATTGCTTCTTGCATTTTCTTTCGTTTCTGATTACCTTTAAAAAAAAATTAGGCTGCTTATATCATGGTAAAGTTTTCATCTTGTTTCAACTATGGTAGATAGTTTTCCTGAGTGTATCTGTCTAGTTTGGCTATCATAGCTTTTTAGGACTTGGAATGCATTAATCCAGGTTTTTCTGACTTTCAAAGTTTCTATCAGCTTAAATTAGCTGGGTGGTGGTGGCACAAGCCTTTAATCCCAGCACTCGGGAGACAGAGGCCAGTCTGGTCTACAAAAAGAGTTCCAGGAAAACCAGAGCTGTTACACAAAGAAACCCTGTCTCGAAAAACCAAAAAATTAAACTTAAAAAAAAGAAAGAAAGAAATCAGCTATTATTCTAATGGATTTTCCCTCACATGTGACTTGTGGGGGGTTTTCCCCTCCTGCATCTTTCAATACACTTTCCTTGTTCTGTACACTAAATGTTTAACTATGATATGCCATAGAGTTTTCTTTTCTGGTCTTGTCTATTTGGTGTTCCGTGTGTTTCTTATGTCTGTTATGGGTATGTCTTTCCTAAAGTATTAATCTGATTAATCTTAATCAATAAAAACCTGGGAGTCAGATATAGGGGGGAAATCAGAGACCCTGGAGCAGCTTCCAGCTGTTTCCTACCTGTCTCCTTCCTGCATCCAAAAGGGGTTGAAATCCTACCTACCTAATCACTTCCTGTCCCCACTTCCCAAGGACTGGGATTAAAGGCATGTGCCACAACTGCCTGGCCTCTGTGGTTAACTAATGGCTAGTTCCACCCTCTGATTTCCAAGCAAGCTTTATTTGTCAGAACGCAAACAAAATATCACACAACACTTTCCTTAGCTTGAGGAAGTTTCCCTCTATGGTCTAGTTGAAGATCTAGTCTATATCATTGACGTGGGATTTTTTTTTCCTTTCATCTATGACTATAATTTGAACGTTTGGTCTTTTCATGGTGTTCCATATTCCCTATATTCCTTTCCTGGGGTGTGTGTGTGTGTGTGTGTGTGTGTGTGTGTGTGTGTATCAGAAAAGGGCTGATTAATTTTATTGCTCTGACACATAGGACCCTAAATAATAGCAGACAGCAGGGATGACTAGGAACACTTTCATCTGTGTGTTACATTTGTAAAGGCACACTTATACTCCATATCATAAAGGAACCAGCACCCACATATCACTACAAGGTGAACATATATACACTATTAATGTCTCATTTGTTCTATGTTAACCCCACTCCCTGCCTCAGCGCTCCTAAGGAGTACAGGGTTGATACCAGCAGAAATTGATATGATTCAATGGTTCGGAAAGTACCAGTAGACATGTCAAGTATGACACTGTAGCACTGTAGCTGACCATGAGACCAGTGGTCAAGGACAGGACTAAACTCCAGAATGATTGACAGCCTCTCTTCCTGCCATATAATGTGTTAGCTACACAAGACAGAAGGCAGATCTCTAGGATACAAATCTGCTGTCTTCTCGGTGTGCTGTCCATTTTAAGACATGCTTGCTGTCTCTGTTTGTTTGGGTTCTGTAAGGGACAAATAACATGGATTTGATTCCAGTTCCAGAAACACCACCCAAACACTGCTACCCAGATCTTGTAATTTCAACAAAAAAATACTTTCTCGAGATCCTTCAGGGGAAATGTCTACTTTTACTCTGTCGAGTCAGCATGCTACAGAGAGAGAGAGAGAGAGAGAGAGAGAGAGAGAGAGAGAGAGGCAAAGGGACACACTCTCCCACCCCTTTGTCTTTGTTTCAAGCTGGTAAAACGAGCCCACATGCTTCTTCTCAAGCTGTCAACCGAGATTAAAGACTCAGACTTTGAACAGCGCCTTGGGTTTTGCCTCAAGCGTACTCTCTACCATCTCCTAAAAATAAAGAAAGAACACTTTATTCTCAAAAAGCAAGAGCTTACGTAGGGTTTAAAAAGGGGAAATTCCTTTAAATATAATGAGTTTGATCTCATTCAAGGTTGCGGTGCTTCTTATGGTACCCTTGTGAGTGTACAACCTGATACCTGTAGCCCAGGATCTGGAACTCACTGGTTGCCTAGTGTGTTTCCAGTCCAGCCCAAGAACAGAAGGGGGTTACTGAAGAAAGACTCCTTGCTCCAACCCCTTATCATGCACCTAGCACCGTTGAGTCACTGATTACTTCCTGTTACTGTCTGTCACTGTGGTTGTAAAGCGAAACGAAACACGTGAGTGGACTTAGTATAGAGTTTGGATGATAGATCTGTTTCCAGGTAGCCGTGTGATTTAGTTCCTTGAAACTCTCCTCCTTGCTCCTGTGAGACAGACCTAAGAGCCTGGGTTCACAGGCCAGACTCTCCCGAAGCCCTTTAGAGATTGTTTCCCCATGGGGTCAGCGAAGTGAGGAAGGAGTGCGGCCAGGGTAGACTGGTGCCTTATGCACTGAAAACCCCAGAAAGGTACTCAGTGATCTCCCGCGGAGGAAGCCCCGGACTCCCCGATCCCGCCCTGTGGTTCATCTAAGGCTTCCTCAGCATCTGCAGGAGCGTGCCCCAACCCCCAGGCCAACAGCATCCTAAAGTTTAGATTAAATAGAATTCACCTGTATCTCTGTGGGGGTAGGAATGAAGGGCATTTGTGTGATTTCCCAAGACTCAGATTCACCTGGTACCTATGGATTGTTGTACTTGAAGACTGGAAACACTGTTTTCTTTGCACACAATCTTTAGAAAGGACGCCTGGTTTCCATGCTGCTAAATTCTCCTCCTACCTGTGGACAGCAAGAGGCAACTCCTGGGGCAAGGCAGACGATGAGCAAAGTCGGTGGACGCGAGGAGGTGGGCCACATTATCCCACCCCATCCTCTTTGTTTCCAGCTGGTAGGACAAGTTCACAGCTTCTCTCAAGTCCCCACCAGAGTTTAAAGACTCGGACTTTGAACACTGCCTTGGGCTTTGCCTCAAGCACAAGAGCAGCTGTTCCTGGGAGGAGAAAATGGAGCTGGCAAGAACGAGGGCACCTCCTTTCATCTGGCTCTCACCTCCACGAATGCAGAAAGAAAAAAGTCAACAAGCTTGTATGGCTATGCAAGCTCCCCTGGATCGACAACAAAATGTTTTGAGAGAATGTTTTGAGGATTTGGTTGCACATATGTGAGCTCAATGCCGCACTGATTAAATAAGAGGGATTGATCTTTCCTCCCCACATATGCGTCGTCAGGAACAAGACAGAACAATTCAACTAACAAGAGCTCAGAACTGAACCAAATCTGATGTTATTGTGCTGCGTTTCTTTGACTCACTGACTGCCTATGGTTTTAATGGCACTCAGCCCTGAGGATAAGATTGCACGTTGTACATACTAACAAAATGGATGCATACAAAATAATCCTGCTATGCTCTTAAGGGACTCCTCCAGGCCAGGTGAAGTCAAGGATAAGCAAGCCACGTTGTGCCTTGAAAACTATTGGACAAGTCAAACTGTGACTAACAAGCTAAAAAAAAAAAATCCTTCTGTACACACCACCATAGACATATTATACAGACACACCTACATACATGCACACACACACTGACGTACATACATACCACTTAAATACACACCACTTACACACACACTGCCATGCATACACACCACTTACATACACACTACCATACATACACACTACCACACACACACACAGACATACATACACACCACCATACATACACACTACCATACATACACACTACCACACACACACACAGACATACATACACACCACCATACATATACACCACCATACACACAGACCAGCCTTCACAATAGCCACAAATAACATAAAATATCTTGGAGTAACTCTAACTAAACAAGAAAAACACCTGTATAACAAGAACTTTAAACCTTTGAAGAAAGAAATTGAAGAAGACATCAAAAAATGGAAAGATCTCCCATATTCTTGAGTAGGTAGAACTATCATAGGAAAAGTGGCAATTTTACCAAAATATTCAATGCAACACCCATCAAAATCCCAGCAAAATTTTTCAGAGACCTCGATAGAACAATACTCAACTTCATATGAAAAAAAAAAAACAAACAGGATAGCCAGAAGAATCCTGTACAATAAAGAAACTTCTGGAGACATCACCATTCCTGACTTCAAACCCTACTACAGAGCTACAATACTAAAAACAGCCTGGTGTCATAAAAACAGACAAGAGGACCAATGAAACCAAATCAAAGACCTGGATATCAACCCACACACCTACAAACACTTGATTTTGGAGAAAGGAGCTAAAATTATACAATGGAAAAAAGAAAGCATATTTAACAAATGGTGCTGGCATAACTGGATATCAACAAGTAAAAAAATAAAAATAGATCCATATTTATCACCATGCACAAAACTCAAGTCCAAATGGATCAAAGACCTCAACATAAAACCAGCCACACTGAACCTTATAGAAGAGAAAGTGGGAAGTACACTTGAACACAGTGGCACAGGAGACCACTTCCTAAATATAACCCCAGTAGCACAGACACTGAGAGAAACAATTAATAAATGGGACCTCCTGAATCTGGGAAGCTTCTGTAAAGCAAAGGACATGGTCAACAAGACAAAACAGCAGCCAACAGAATGGTAAAAGATCTTCACCAACCCCACATCAGACAGAGATATGATCTCCAAAATATACAAAGACCTCAAGAAATTGGTCATCGAAAGAACAAATAATCCAATAAAAAATGGGGTACAGACCTAAACAGGGAACTCTCAACAGATGAATCTAAAATGACTGAAAGATACTTACGGAAATGCTCAACACCCTTAGCCATCAGAGAAATGCAAATTAAAACAACTCTGAAATTCCATCTTATACCTGTAAGAATGGTCAAGATCAAAAACACTGATGACAACTTATGCTAGAGAGGATGTGGGGTAAAGGGAAGACTCCTCCGTTGCTGTAGGAGTGCAAACTGGTACAGATGCTTTGGATTTCAGCATGGCAATTTCTCAGAAAATTAGGAAGCAACCTACCTCAAGACTCAGCAATACCACTTTTGGGCATAGACCCAAAGGATGCTCAATCATACCACAAGGACAAGTGCTCAGCTATGTTCTTAGCAACATTGCTTGTCATAGCCAAAACCTGGAAGCAACCTAAATACCCTCAACTAGAGAATGGATAAGGAAAATGTGGTATATTTACACAATGGAGTGCTACACAGCAGAAAAAAAAATAATGACATCTTGAAATTTGCAAGCAAATGGATAGATCTAGGAGACATCATATTGAGTGAGGTAACCAAGACCCAGAACAATAAATATCCTATGTACTCACTCACAAGTGGCTTTTAGATATAAATCAAAGAAAAACCAGTCTACAATTCACAAACCCCAAGAACCTAGACAACAAAGAGGACTCTAAGAGAGACATACATGAATCTAATCTGTATGGGAAGCAGAAAAAGAAAAGATCTCCTAAAAATTGGGAGCATGGAGACCATGGGAGAGGGTAGAAAGGGAAGGAAAGGAAGAAAGGGGAGAGGAAGGGAGCAGAGCAGAGAAAAATACATGGCTCAATAAAAACATAAAATACAATTAAAAATACATAAAAAAGTTATTATCAGGTGGAACAAAAACCTAAATGTTGTAAGAGTAGGCTTGTTTGTTCCTGGCTGCCCAGATTCGAAATAACCACAAAGAAACTGTATTAATTACATCACTATTTGGCCTATTAGCTCTAGCTTCTTATTTTCTCAATAGCAATTTCAGCACTAAATCACTCAGTAGATCGAGAATTCAGGCCTTAGAAACTGGCCTAGATCAGGTTACCCTCATCCATAGACCAGAAAACATTTGGTATTCTCTTACATTACATTGCGTCCACTGTGTTTATTCTTCAACTCCATTAAATAGAAGATATCACTTAGGAAATAATTAACATTTAGTTAAAACAAAGCCAAAAGTAGGGACAGAAATAATTTTAACTTTAGAATCGGAAAGAATTTCAGCGTTGAACTTTGATGCACTATCCATAGATTTACAAAAGTGCCACCAAATGTCACCAGTATAAAGGGGTTTCTTTTTATTTTGTTTTGTTTCTCAGGGACAGCAGGAGAGGAACTTAAACAATGTTTTTTCCACAGCTCCCTTATGTAAAAGGCTAGCAATTATGCATGTCGCTACTAGATGTCTTTGTGAACAAAGGCATGAGAGGGATTTGACAAAGCCCACTGGGCTGGGTACTATAATAGATGCCCTAACTGCTTTATTATTTGGGGGAATAAATCCAAGTTGGGCAATTATTTTAAATCTCCATAAATCCCATGAGTCAGTCTAAGGAGACACTCAGCTAAAAAGCTCCTAGGGACAAGACTGCCCTGTTGCTTTGTGTTGTTGGCCAATCTACTTAAGGTTTGAAAAAAAAAATGGTTTGTTTACTTGAGCCCTGAAGCCCTGAGGATGCCACTGAGAAGAATAAACCCACATTCCTTAATCTGAGTGCTGTGTTAAGAGGTAAAGTAATATTTAGCTCCGGCAAAGGAGTTAACCCACTGGGTGCGGCTTAGCCGAGATTAGAGCTACGATTCCTTGCCTCAGCACAGGGGCACTGAAGAACCATGACTTTGTGAAACCCAGCTACTTCTCTCACTGTAGGAAAGTTATTCTTCCTGAGTGCAAGAAGTGAGTTGAGATTGTGTATTCAACTGTAAAATCATATTGCTGCAGAATTGGTAACATAAGGAAAAAGCTAGTTTGAAAACATATATATATATATATATATATATATATATATATATATATATATATGCAGAAACTTCCATGAAGGTGAGATTAACTAACGGTGTAGGCGCTCAAGGGTAGAGATCTTGCTTATCACATGCAAGGTCCTGGTGTTGAGCCCCAGCACAGAGACAAGTAGAAAGGAAAGAAGATAATGGTCTAATCCAGGCTATTATGTCATTGTACAGACAAGCAGCAGGAATTCGTCTCATTTACTGAAAAATGACTTTATGTGAAACAAAAGTACCAGCCATGCTCACTATTCATGAGATCAATTATTAGTTAGTGTTTTTATTGTGTCAGTGTGTTTCCCCTTTGGCATAGACACACGCAAGTTTACATGCAGTGTATAACTTGGCAATATAGCCATTTTCTTTGGAATGTTAAGTGTAACAATCATTTAGAAGTTGCTTTTGTTTCAAAGCATTGACTTCTTTCACTTGAGTCCAGCAAGTGACTAAAAGCAAGAAAACGAGGTGGTGTCCAGTCATTGTCTTCACTCTACGGTCACTGAGGAGTCTTCAGAACTAGACTGATCGATACACACCTTTATGATGAAGGATGTCACACACACAAAGACAAACAGGGGCAAGTACACAGATCATCTGCCAAAATGAGAGCAATTATCTATGATGATGGAATTGAACCCAGAAACAGGAGTTTTAAGGAACCAGATTGTTCCTCAGAAGCAAGAAGAACTTGAGCAATTATCTATGATGATGGAATTGAACCCAGAAACAGGAGTTTTAAGGAACCAGATTGCTCCTTAGAAGCAAGAAGAACTTCTTCCCAGTGCCTAGCAGAACCAGAACTGAGATAATGGTCATCAAGACACGCTTTGGACAGAACTGCTCAATTATATGTAGCCTCTTGCCCTGTGACCACATCCTTCCTCCATCTAAACCCAACTCTCCTGCCAGTTCATTGAAGACAGTCTTGTGGGGCACACTGAACCCCTTTACAATCTCCTCATTCTTCTTTTTTTTTTTTTAACAAAAATGGCATTTGGGGATGGGTGATTGGGCCCAGCTTATCAGGACCCTCAGAATTTGGTGGCTAAATACAGTCTGTAGGGACCCTTGGAGCTGGGCTTTTATCGCAAACTTTGAAGTCAACAGTGTACTTACCAGCATTCCAAGCAGATTAAAGCTTATTTTATGTTTGTCTTTGGATTCACCTTCTTATTTAGCTTCTCTAGGATCGCGAATTATAGGCTCAATGTCCTTTGTTTATGGCTAGAAACCAAATATGAGTGAGTACATCCCATGTTCCTCTTTTTGGGTCTGGCTTGCCTCACTCTATTTTCATCCATTTGCATGCAAAATTCAAGAAGTCCTTGTTTTTTACTGCTGAGTAGTACTCTAGTATGTATATATTCCATACTTTCTTCATCCATTCTTCCATTGAAGGGCATCTAGGTTGTTTCCAGGTTCTGGCTATTACAAACAATGCTGCTATGAACATAGTTGAGCATATACTTTTGTTGTATGATAGGGCCTCTCTTGGGTATATTCCCAAGAGTGGTATTGCTGGGTCCAGGGGTAGGTTGATCCCGAATTTCCTGAGAAACCGCCACACTGGCTTTGGGGGAGCCTAGGCAGTTTGGATGCTCACCTTACTAGACCTGGATGGAGGTGGGCGGTCCTTGGACTTCCCACAGGTCAGGGAACCCTGATTGCTCTTCGAGCTGATGAGGGAGGGGGACTTGATCGGGGGAGGGGGAGGGAAATGGGAGGCGGTGGCGGGGAGGAGGCAGAAATCTTTAATAAATAAATAAATTAAATTTAAAAAAAGCATATTTTAAATTCGTTGTCTCTTTTTAAAACATGTCAACATATGTGTGCATACCTTTTTTTCTCACCTATCTGTATAACTTTACCTTGTAACTAACTAATTACTTAAAAAACAAACAACTATACTCAAATATCCATCTTGCTTGTTCTATGTAGGTTTACTACTAGGTAGTCAATAGGTAAAACAAATATCTGTTCGCTCAGTCCACACACCCCTTTTTGTGACACTACTGATAAAACATGGGTTTTTAGGCAAATGCTGTACCACTAAGCTTTATCCCTCGCCTGGAGAGTTTTCTTTTAAACAGTATTTCAATTCATAATGAAAAATCAAATGATTACATCATAAATCACCATTTTGAGTGTCTGAATGAATTAATAAGCTGAGACAATAAACATCAATGTCTCCCTGTGTCATAAAGAGACAAATAGTCAGACATTAGGGAAGAATAGAAACTGGTCAAGTCCCTGTTTTCGGAAAAGCCAGAGAACAAAAGATTGTGTTGATAAACTCTATCGTAAGATTCTCAAAACACCCAAGTCTGTGGTACACCTATATTAAATGTGCAAGATATATCAACAGAGGGACTATAAGGTTAAAAAATGAAATAGAAGATAAAGCCATATGCTATGACATAAAACACAAAACCCTCCAAAAAGAGAGACAAAGTCTCATTCTTTATCTTAAGCTAACCTGAAACTCATTAGATTGCCCAGGCTGCCCTCAGCTCTCAACAGTACCACCCTCCAGCCTCCTTGGTACCTATGAACCATCTTTCTCTCCAGAGCAGGGCATGTGTAAGCTGGACAGGTCAACAGAAGGGCCTTCTAGAAGGACGCTGAATCTTTATGTGCTGCCCTGGGATGTAGAAAGTATTTAACTAATAGTAGCTCAAAGCTATACCATTTGTTCTGTGTAATTTTTCTCGATACATATTTAATTTATAATAAAAAACAATACAACTGTTAGCTAATCTGTTCCTCACCCAGTTGAGAAGCAGCACCAAGGCCAAAGGGGTGTTTTTCCTGTGAGCATTACTATGAAATACCTTTCTCTAAGCTGAAAAGTGCTTTCCTGTAAGTAGAACTTGCTAGATGCTTCTCATACCTGCCAACACACCGCTGTTGCTTATCTCCTTCTGAGTCAGAAGTCGGCTTTCCCTGCAAGTAAAATTACTCAAATAGTTTACAGATGTTCTGGCTACACTGATAATATCCTGATTTCTTGGCCCTTATTCTACTATCCTCTCCAATTTAAACCAAAATAAGCTCTTTTTAAACAAATGAAAAAGGTGTGTGCACTTTGGAAAGATCTCCTACAGCTTCTAAAGCATAAGCCTACTCTGTGACCCACCAGTTCCGTTCCCATACATTTGCCAAGGAAAAAAAAGTATATGCTTGCAAAAAAAAAAAAATTCTACAAGAATGTTCTTTGTAATTTTATTCAAGTGGCCCAAAATTTGACAGTCTTAATTTGCATCAGTAGAGAAGAGAACGTGTAATGTATTCATGTCATTGGATGCTAACCCGGAATTTCAAAAAATGGGGGTGGGCAAATAACCAAAACATGGAACAACATGAAGAAATTTCAATAAGGTTATGCTAACTGAAAAGCGCTGTACTCAAGGAAGACTACATATCTTATGAACATACTTATGAGATACTTACAGCAAAATACAATAACTGAAAGGGGAAAACCAGCATAGGAGCTGTCATTTGGGCAGTGGTATAGAGATTCACAGGAGCAAGTACTATGAGTACTGTATGCAGTTGGTATGTGGCCAAGGGAGGTTTGCTGGGAAAGGTTGCTACTTATCTGCTTATCTTTCTCTGCAGACCTGCACACACCAGGCAAGAGCTTTAGCAATGATCAGTTCCCCACTCCTACCCTAATCCCTACCACCGTGCAGGCAATGGGCTACATTTTGAAAGAAGCCTAATTGCACAGGTCCAAGTATGTGTCAAGATGTACAATTAGTGCATTGTATTTTACATAAAATTTCACAAAATGAAAAGAGCCCACAATTCTAGGTAGTAACGTACATATTAAATCATATATGAATAAATATTAAGGAGTCTATGGATTGTTACGAAACAACATCTACAAATCTGAAAGACTAATGGATGATTAGAGGGCTGGACCAATCAGTAAAAATATGCTAAAAACAAATTGGGTAAAATGCAAACACAAAGATGGACAGCACATAGATTGTGAACTGTCAACTTGATTGTATGTTTAAAATGATTATGGCCTAGGGAGGCGGCGCTTGCTGCCAAGCCAAATGACCTGGGTGAGAGTTCTCGAATCCACAAGGTAGAAAGAACCAATAGACTAGAAAACGTTACCCTCTGACCTCCAGACCTGAACCACCACAAGTGTACACACACACACACACACACACACACACACACACACACACGTAAATACATACAAAATAAACAATAAAAATAAAGTGACCCTAATAAAAAAATATAATCAAAAATAGCAAATGAGTTCATCTCATTCCTTATTTAGAAATCTGTGGAATTCAACTGAGAACAAAGCACCAAGGCCTGGTGCACAGGCCTCCCAGGCCCCCTGGGTCACTGTTTTCAGGAGTCTCCATCTTTGGTCTGTTCTCCATGGATAATCCAGAGAGTTTGTTATCAGAGCTCTACACAGGCACTGCTTCTCTCCAGAACACTTTACGCTTAGCTTCTTAGTCTTCTTCCTTACTTCTCTTGGTCATCGCAATCACCCAGACAGGCAGTGACGTATCAACTAACCAATAAACATCGCTGTGACTGGTTGCCTGTATTCTTGCTGACTTGTTTGCATGCTACTGATCTGCACTAAGATTACTTTCCTGTGAACTTCAAAAGCTCTATGGTCCCTCCCAGTACCTGCCTTCAGGAGAGGCACGTGACAGATACACACATATTATCTGAGCAGGAGGATCGTGGGATTCGGAGTTGGAAACCAGCCTGAGTTCAAGGCCAGGCTGGGTTATATAACAAGACCTGGGCTACAAACCAAAACACAGACAAGATATGATGGCACATACCAGGAACTATAACTCTTGGGAAGCAAAGACAGAGGAAAGTGTCTGTGGTATAGCCAGTCTGGGCTACAGGAGACTGTGTCATAAAGTGTGCCCATGTGTTGCAGACTACTTCCCACTTTCTCTTCTATCAGGTTCAGTGTGGTCAGATTTATATTGAGGTCTTTAATCCATTAGGACTTGAGTTTTGTGCATGATGATAGATATGGATCTATTTTCATTCTTCTACATGTTGAAATCCAGCTATGCCAGCACCATTTGTTAAAGATGCCTTCTTTCTTCCATTGTATAATTTTAGCTCCTTGGCCGGGCGGTAGTGGCGCACGCCTTTAATCCCAGCACTCGGGAGGCAGAGGCAGGCGGATCTCAGTGAGTTCGAGACCAGCCTGGTCTACAGAGCTAGTTCCAGGACAGGCTCCAAAGCCACAGAGAACCCCTGTCTCAAAAAAAAAAAAAAATTAGCTCCTTTGTTGAAAATCAGGTGTTCACAGGTTTGTGGGTTAATATCTGGGTCTTCGATTCTATTCCATTGGTCAACATCTCTGTTTTTATTCCAATATCAGGCTGTTTTCATTACTGTAGCTCTGTAATAAAGTTTGAAGTCAGGGATGTTAATGCCTCCAGAAGTACTTTTATTGTATAGTATTGTTTTGGCTATCCTGGGTTTTTTTGTTTTTCCATATAAAGTTGATTATTGTTCTCTCAAGGACTGTGAAGAATTTTGTTAAGATTTTGATGGGAACTGCATTGAATCTATAGATTGCTTTTGGTAGAATTGCCATTTTTACTATGTTGATCCTCCCAATCCAAGAGCAAGGGAGATCCCTCCATTTTCTGGTGTCCTCTTCAATTTCTTTCTTCAAAGACTTAAAGTTCGTGTCAAATAGATCTTTCACTTCCTTGGTTAGAGTTACCCCAAGATATTTTAAGCTATTTGTGGCTATCGTGAAAGATAATGCTTCTCTGATTTCCCTCTCTGCTTCTTTATCCTTTGTGTATAGGAGGGCAACTAATTTTTTGGAGTTGATCTTGTATCCTGCCACATCACTAAAGGTATTTATCAGCTATAGGAGTTCTTTGGTAGAGTTTTTGGGGTCGCTTATGTACACTATCATATCATCTGCAAGTAACAAAAGTTTAACTTCTTCCTTTCCAATTCAAATCCCCTAAATCACGACATTTTTAAGCATATTGGTTGAAACATTAGGTGAGTTAAAGCAAAGCAGGAGAAATACCTGTCATGAGCCTCCCATGTTACCTCACGATACTCTGAACCTTTTAGCTGGTGGGCTAAGTGTCTGTCTGAATATCCCAAAGGATTTACCTAATGGGCCCAAAGCTGTTAAGTGAGACACAGAGGAAGGCAACATATGGTTATTAAGATGCTAAAGATGGCCCAAGGTAATTTGGCTTTGGGCCTGTGACATTCAAGCTCTCCACAATCAGTGACATTCAAACCAATTGTTTAACTTTCCGGGAGGTTCGGTGGAAGGCATAGTTTCTTTCCAGAAGCTTCTGTTTACACACATCATAAGGAATTCGGTTTCCTTATTACCAATTTGTAACTTTCTTCAGGGCCTCTGTTAAAGAAAACTTTGATAGCAAATAAGAACCCCCTACATAGTAATCTCTACTTTAGCGGGTGTTATGTTAGCAAAGGAACACAGTGCATGTAACCTGTCAAGGTGCGGTCTTCTCGTAAAAAGGGTTTGCCATATTCCCAGAGCAGAACACGGAGTAGCAGCATGGCTAAGAAGATCTCTCTAGTTTAACCCTCACCAACAGGGAGCTTGGCGGCTCCTCTCTGACTAAGCTCAACCCACAGTTAGAAAGCCTCAAGTAAAGGGAGAGAAGGGAGGTAGTACGCATGAGTGACAGCGTTTAGACTTTGAAGCTTCTTCTCAGGAATTCTACACCTGGTCAAACAAGCTTCTCGAACAAAGGACTAACACAGGGGACGTGAGAACACACACACAGCCTTTTAGCCCATGTATAAGAAAAGAAACAGCTGGGTTTCTCACAGTCACTAAAACTAATTGGCCCAGTTTGTAGAATGTTGCGTGGTTAATTCTCCTTGGGTTCTAGAAGTCTTGATCTCCTTCAATGCATGCATCTTTTACAATCAAATTGTTGTGTTTTTTTTAACACGGCTAAATAGGCAGAGTCATGTTTTACTCTTTTTTCTTTTTGTTTTTTGACTTTGCCATCTGTATAATTTCTACAAAAGACTAGTTGGCATAGCTCTTCGCCCCCCCCCCCCCTTGGTCTTATTGAAGTCCTAGTTCCCATGTCATTTAGACACTAGTAGTCCTGAAAGATATCCAGATGCTACCAGGCCTGTGACACATTGCCTTCCGGATCGGGCGTGGCTAATGGAATCATGCACACACTGTAGCTGTGGCTGAGCAATGAAAGGAGGATACAGAGAAGTCAAGAAGGGCCTGGTCTGTAGGAGTGGACGGGGCTCAGAAAGGGTAGTGGGTGGATGAAGTCACAGTACATTGTATGCATATGTGAAAATGCCAATAATTAGATTTTTAAGTGTTAACTTTCAAACAGCTAACTATATAAATAGCTGGATTTTTCTAAACTTCTTTGACCTTCTCTCTTATATATATCAGGCAATTCTTTCCTGAAGTTAAGAGGCATAGGAAAGAGCAGAAACCTTAGCCATTCGACTTGAGGAAATAAAAGTTTTGCAAGAAAAAAAAATTTACTAGTATGCTAACATTTTCCCAAGAAACAGTAAAAAAAAAAAAAAAAAAAAGGAGAGTGGTTATCAACTCTCACTAGGAAGGCCAATATTACAGATTAAGTTAGCAGGATAGAAACCTAAAGGAGTCACGTCTATCTGCTCCCAGAATTCTCTCCTGTCTAGGGATACAGAACTTATATCCTTTTCATTTAAGATCCTCAGCTAATCGGATGCGGCCCTTCTACTTCATCAGATGGAAACATCCCACATCTGACGAAACACCTGAGCACTGTGGACTTGCCTGCACTGATGCATAGAATCATCCTCTGCAGACAATAGTCCTTATAGCTACCACATGACATTCAGGAAACTTTAAGACTGTTGGAGGAACAGAAGTGCTTACCTCAGGTTTCAGAGAAACTTCCTCCGGAATCGACCCCCCGTAGCTACCTGACCTTGGACATAGTTTTCCCAAAACTCCTTTAACCACCAAAGGAAGAAATAAAATTTGCTTTGCTTCCTGGAGTTGTTGTGAACATTAAATTAATTAATAGCATTTAATACACTGTGGGTTTTCTATAAATAATACTTGATCATTGTTTTAGCTAAAATTTATTGAACTTTCCTTAACTCCTATATTTTTTACCATTAAGATACTTAGAAAAGAATTGTAAAGTACGTGTATTTCTCCTTAAATAGTCTTAGTGTAGTTACCTACACTCTGTAAAATATTTTATCAAAAGGAATATCATAATGTAGTGAACCTTTTCATAAGTTGACAATTGATTTCTTTTAGACATAAATTTTTCTTGTTGCAAAGCAAAAGCATTATTATTATTATTGTTATTATTATTTCTTTTTGAGTTTTTTCTTTTTTATTAGGTTTTTTAAAGAAATACCAATCTAAATTCCCACTCCCTCCCCTCCTCCCATTCCTTCCACATACCCTCCCACCCCACCCCCTCTAATCCTAAGAAACCGTAAGGCACTTTGCTTTGTGGAAGATCCAAGGCCCTCCCTACTATATCTAGACTGAGAAAAGTATCCCTCCAAAGAGAATGGGTTCCAAAAAGCCAGTACATGCAGTAGAGATGCTACTGTCAGTGGCCCCTTGGTCTGTCCCAGCCATACTATTGTCAACCACATTCAGAGGGGACTAGCTTTGTCCTATGCTTGTTCTTCCCAGTCCAGCTCGAGTTGGTGAGCTCAGGTAAACTGCTTCAGTGGATGAACCCTTCATGGTCTTGACCTCTTTACTCATGTTCTCATTCCTCCTACTCTTCAACTGGACCTTGGGAGCTCAGTCCAGTGCTCCAATATGGGTCTCTGCCTCTGTTTCCATCTGCTGTTGGACAAAGGCTCTATGGTGATATTTAAGATAATCATCAGTCTGACTACAGGGCAAGGCCAGTTCGGGCACCCTTTCCTTTATTGCTTAGGGTCTTAGCTGGAGTCATTCTTGTGGATTCCTGGGAAATTCTCTAGATCCAGTTTTCTTGGTAGTCTCATAATGGCTCCCTCAATCAAAATATCTCTTTCCTTGCTCCTATCTCTGTCCTTTCTCCATCTCAACTATCCTGTTCCCTTAAGTTCCCCTCCCTCCTCCCCCTTCTCCCCTCCTTTCCCATTCCATCCTCCCTTCTTCCCCTACCCCCATGCTCCTAATTTTGTCATGCAATCCTGTCTATTTCATTAGATTGGTCTGTAATTCTCTTTCTTGGTTAAGTCTTTGTGGGGTTTCTGTATAAGGGTAACTGAAGCCTCATAAAAAGAGTTTGGCAATGTTCCTTAAGTTTCTATTACCTGGAATACTTTGAGGAGTATAGATAGATATTAGCTCTTCTTTGAAGTTCTGTTAGAATTTTTCACTGAAACCATTCGGCCCTGGGGTTTGTTTTTTTTTTTTTTTAGAGGGGGGATGAGGCTTTTGATGACTTCTTCTATCTCCTTGCAGGTTATAGGTCTATTTAAATTGTTCACCTGGTCTTGATTTAATTTTGGTATGTGGTACCTATCCAGAAGATTGACCATTTCTTTTACATTTTTCCAACTTTGTGGAGTACAGGTTCTTTTGGTATGACCTACTGATTCTCTAAATTTCTTCAATGTCTGCTGTCCCCCTTTTCATTTCTCATTTTGTTAATTTGGATGTTTTCTCTCTCAGCCTGTTGATTAGTTTGAATAATGGTTTGCCTATCTTGTTGAACCAGCTCTTTGTTTCGTTGATTCTTCATATTGTTTTCTTTGTTTCTATTTTTGTTGATTTTAGCCCTCAATTTGATTATCTCCTGTCTTCTACTCCTCCTGGGTGAGTCTGCTTCTTTTTGTTCTAGAGCTTTCAAGTGTGCTCACTAGTGCTATGAACTAGTTTTCCGCTTTATTTATGTGGGCATTTAGTGCTATGAACTTTCCTCTTAGCACTGCTTTCGTAGTGTCCCATAGGTTTGGGTACATTTTGCCTTCATTTTGATTGATTTCTAGGAAGTCTTTAATTTCTTTATTTCTTCCTTGACCCAGAGGTGGTTCAATAGAGCACTGTTCAATTTCCATGAGTTTGTAGGTTTTCTGCAATTAGTGGTGGTGTTGAATTCTAGCTGTAAACCTTGGTGATCTGACAAGATACAGGGGGTTACTCCAACTTTTTTGTATCTGTTGAGGTTTACTTTGTTACTGAGTATGTGGTCAATTTTAGAGAAGGTTCCATGAGGTTCTGAGAAGAAGAAATATTCTTTTGTATTTGGGTGGAATGTTCTGTAGATGTCTATTAAGTTCATTTGAGGCATGACATCTGTTCTCTTATTTCTCTGTTAAGTTTCTGTCTTGTTGACTTGTCCATTGTGGAGAGTGGGGTGTTGATTTAAGCTTTAGTAATGTTTCTTTTACATATGTGGGTGCTCTTGTATTTGGGGCATAGATGTTCAGGATTGAGACTTCATCTTGATGGATTGTTCCTGTTATGAGTATAAAGTGTCCTCCTCCATCTCTTCTGATTGATTTTTAGTTTGAATTCTATTTTGTTAGATATTAGGATAGTTACACCCACTTATTTCTTAGGTCTATTTGATTGGCAAATCTTTTCCCAACCCTTTACTCTGAGGTAGTGTCTGTCTTTGAGGTTGAGGTGTGTTTCTTGTATATAGCAGAAGGATGGATCCTGCTTTCATATCCATTCTCTTAGCCTGTGTCTTTTTATAGGTGAATCGAATCCATTGATATTAAGATATATTAATGACCAGTGATTGTTAAGTCCTGTTAATTTTTTTTTTTTTGGTGGTAGTGTTTGTGTATTTACCTTCTTTGGGGTTTGCTGCTGTGAGGTTATCTGTTGCCTGTGTTTTTGTGGATACAGTTAGCTTCCTTGGGTTGGAGTTTTCCTTCTAGCACTTTCTTTAGGGCTAAGATTTGTGAATAGATATTGTTTAAATCTGGTTTTGTCTTGGAATATCTTGTTTTCTCCACTGACGGTGATTGAAATATTTGCTGGGTATAGTAGTTTGAGCTTGTATTTGTGGTCTCTTAGTGTCTGCAGCACATCTTTCCAGGTACCTTCCGCTTTCATGGTTTCCATTGAGAAGTTGGGTGTAATTTTAATAGGTCTGCCTTTACATGTTACTTGACCTTTTTCCTTTGCAGCTCTTAATGTTCTTTCTTTATTCTGTATGTTTTGCATTTTGGTTATTATACGGCGAGGGTTTATTTATTTATTTTTGCTCCGGTCTATTTGGTGTTCTGTAAGCTTTTTGTACCTTTATAGGAGTATCCTTCTTTAGGTTGGGAAAGTTTTCTTTTATGATTTTTTGAATATATTTTCTGTGTCTTTGAGATGGAGTTCTTCTCCTTATTCTATCCCTATTATTCTTAGGTTGGTTTTTTATGGTGTCCCCAGATTCCTCAATGCTTTGTATTAAGAATTTGTTGAATTTAATGGTTTATTTGACCAATGAATCTAGTTCCTCTTTAGTATCTTCAACACCTGAGATTCTTCTTCTATCTCTTGTATTGTTGGTTATGCTTGCCTCTGTAGTTCCCGTTCATTTATCCAGATATTCCATATCCAGAATTTCTTGGTTTGTGTTTTATTTATTGCCTCTATTTCAGTCCTCAAGTCTTGAACTGTTTGCTTCACCTGTTTGATTGTTTTTTCTTGGTTTTCTTGGGTTTATTAGAAAGATTTATTAATTTCTTCCAATTTTTTTGTATGTCTTTTCTTCTATTTCTTTAAGGGAATTTTTCATTTCATCTTTAAAGGTCTCCACCATCTTCATAAAGTTACATTTAAAATTGTCTTCTTCTGCTTCTTCTAGGCTAGGATGATCCAGTCTTCCCGTTGTATGACCTCTGGGTTCTGATGTTGTACCATGTTGTGTTTTAGGCTGTTGGACGAAGTTTTGCATTGGCACCTACCCATCTCTTCCTTCAGTTGGTGTTGGCAGTGTTTTTGCCTTTTGGTCCAACCCTTGTAGAGGCTATCTGTGTCTTTGGGAACTGTGCTTGGTCTGTTCTGTACTGTTTGTTACTCTCTGTGTGTCTTAGGGAGCCACTGAGGTCTCTCTTGGTCCTCTCTGTGTAGTTGTAGCTTGTGTTTCAGCATTGTTGGGGGACAGAAGGGTTTGGAGGCAGAGTGGAACTAGTAGCTTGCAGGGTCTGAAGGATGGGATAGGGGCACTGAAGCAACCTACCTGCAGGAAACTCTCTTGCTGGCTGACTAGAGAAGCCGAGGCAGGTGGAAAGGGGGCCCAGGATTTTTGCCCTGATATGGAGGGCCTAAAGTGTCCCACTGGGTAGGTGGTCACTCACCTCTTGGTCTTCTCTGCGTAGCAGCAGGCTGTGTTTCAGAGTTCCACTGAGATCGTGGGGAGGGGGTAAAGGAGGGTTTGGAGTGTGCCACCACACCCAGATTAAAGTATTACTGTTTTAAGAATTTGATGAATTATAAAGAAGAAATAGTCATCATCTGTGCCCCTCCTCCATTCACATACACACACACACACACACACACACACACACACACGCACCAGAGTGTTCAACCAAAGGCTGCAATTAGAGATTCAATGTGCAAAAGAAATCAGATATAAAATTGAGTTAAGAGACAGGCAAAAGGATAAACATTAAAAAAAAAAATGCTACTCAAGAATCTCAAGCCTTCCTCCCTTCCTGAATGGAAAAGACTAGACAAGTCTGGAGAAGACTCAGACAAGAGGACCACAGCAAACCTTGAAGCCAAAGTCAAAGCTCAGGCGCCTAACCTACACAGGTCACTCTGGCTTCAGGAATGTCTGCACCCACTGATTATGCCCCACAACTCATCCCCATGCCAAACCCCTGGATTTAGTTCTTTAAGTCGAATGGCATGTCTGGGCCACACTCGCAGGTGGGAACAGCCCCCCTATGGTAGCTACTCAGCCAGCATTACTCCCCACTTCAGTGAGTATTCCCCTGGCGAGGTGACCAGCTCTCTGCCGTGGGATTCTGTTTTTTTTTTGTTTGTTTGTTTTGTTTTTTCTGTTTTTTGTTTTACTTGTTATTGTTTTTGCAGTGGTGAATCAATGCAGGGAAGAAAAGGTGCTGTTAAAACCAATTTCTCTTCCCTCAATGGTCGGGGCTGTCAGGCTGGTAGAGAAATGCCCAAGGGCTGGCAGTTAGCAGGCCTGACGGCAAGGTAGGTTGCACAGCAGGAAGCTCAGCTGTCACGCAGGCCATCTCTGCCCAGGAAGCACTTTTTTAGCTTGGTAAAATAAGAACAGAAGTGTTCTACTACACAAAGCATAAGATGAGGCAAAAGTCTTTACTGAAGTCTGCAGGAAAGCGTGCCTTCTCGTCCAGCCCCGAGTGTGAGCTCCTGGCATACCTTTGCGATACATTAGCCTACCCTAAAGCCAGATTTACTGCCAACATTTCTTTTCTTTGGCTGTTATTTCTTTTCTTTCTTCCTTCCTTCCTTTTCTAATTCAAAACTGCAGTTCAAAGTTCTTTTGGATGAGAGAATCAGACAAAATTCAACTTCGGAATTATCAGGTTGGACATTAGGCGGATCTGGTTGAAGGCCCTCCAGAAAATAAATTCCCCCAGTGGCCCTCAGGAGTCTTAATTCCAGTTCTCCAAAGTATTCCATTTTCTCAAACTAAAAATCCTGATGCACTGAAAGTTTCTGACCTACAAGCTGACAGTCCTTAAAATGGAATGTTTATCCCCCACTGCCCAGTGATCCAGCAAGTCCTGTCCGGCAGCACACAATGTATTCTGAGCTCCCATAAAGAGGACCCTGTGGAAGGAGTCCCCCATTGCCGCCTTATGTGCTGAGCAGAGTCAAAGTTCTCCATTCAGCTAGCTATCATCCTGAACATCTCAAATTTTCCTACTCCCCTCTATCTATGCCTGATGTGCAACAAATAATAAAATCTCATCTCCTTTAAAGAAATGAAATTTAAATGATCCACAGCTGAACATCTGTTTCGTGATGAATTACAACAGCGCCACCACCTAACCATTAATAGCCCCTCTCTGTCTCTCTCTCTCACAAACACACACAAACACACTCACTCTCTCACACACACGCGCACACAGCTAGAGATGCAATATTGATAAGGGCAGGACTTGAGGATTTGGTCACTTTAGGTAAGAGACTAACATTTCTCTTGCCTCCTGTGTATCAGCTTTCCAGAGAGCATGCTCAGTCTTCATTCCTCGCAGAGGCGCCACCAGACAGGAAGCATTATTGAGGCCTTGTGTTGTGCAGAAGCAGAGCAGGCTATAGAGTCCAGGGACTCCAGTCCAGCACCAGCTCAACTACTGGCATGGTTCCCTGTGTTTTGGTAACCTCTTCGTATCTTATTCCTTCCGTAGTTCACCATTTAGAAGATTTTCGAGATGACATTGAACGTGAGACCCTTGACACATGTGCAATAAGACATAGCTAATTACTAACGGCTCCATTTTCAGAGAAAGAAACGGAGACAGAAGAGACCAAGGTCTCACATTCCTGATTTAAAAGTAGTGTTCAATATTCTGTCAACTTTTCACTGAGGCCCGTGTTCTCAATTATGCGTATTCAAAGGTGTTTCAAAATGAAGGGGCAGGCCATAAGCTGGAGGGAAACTTGAACGCCTCCCACTTCTTAATCTGTGTGTTCATTCTTCTCTCTCCTAAACCCAAAACACATTCCCAGAGACAAGATGCACAGCCCAGGCACTGGCACAGGACTAGCTACTTGTCAGTTCATTTCCTCTGAAGCCACTCTGCATCTGCCTGTTTTAAATCCATCGCTATCTGTGGGTAAGGCTGTCCACAGAAGGGGGAGATGCTAAAACTGGCCTATATCTCACAGTCACTCTTAGGCACATCATGAGCAAAATAGGATTTACTCAGTTTTATGCTAGAAGCATTTTCTGTCTTTTCATAAATTGCCTCTTCTCCCCCTGCCTCCCGTCTTTGATTTTCAGTCATCCCAGAATTGAGAAATATCATACAAGTTTACTGGAAATGACTGGACCATATTCAAAGCTTGTGCAAATTTTAAAATACTTGGTCCATTTGGTTCTAGGAACTTCCACTATTGCTTCATTCCCACACCCTTTTCGAATTCCTTCAAGACCTGTAAACCTGAAACTATGTAGCGGTGGTTATTTAGTACATTCAGTCCCAGGCCAGCCACTTTTTTTTTTTTTGCCTTAGAACATTTAAATTCTTTCTTCAGTCACCTGCCTTATGCCATTGTCTGTCTCATAAAACCATAGCCAAATTCACAACTCCATGATGAGAGCCCGCTAATTCCCATCCTTCCTGCTGCTTTAGCTTCACCTGAAGACCAGGTAGAAAAGTTATGTCTGGTCCCTGGTCACATCTGACCCACTGCACTGAGAGTTTGAGAAGCAGGGGGTGTTGAAGACAACTGGGTGACTGAATCTTATTTTTGCTCTTAAGGCAATAAAGGTCCATTAGAGGAGTCACAGTAATCAGGGATGAGTAAGTATAAGCAGTATAAAATAAGAAGTGATCACTTCTGGAGGTGTAAAGTAAAATGTTTCATTTTTCTGGTTTTGTGGAGCAGAACTGGAGACCCAGGAAAGGAACTAGGAAAACCTTAAAGACTAAATACCCATCAACCATTGCATAGATTAATAAAATATTAATAAAAACATATATATATATATATATATAGCACATCTACACAGCTATATATTTCACAGCAGTCAGAACAAACTGAATGGAGCAACATGGATAAATTGCAAACGCAATGTGTTAAGTAAAAGATGCCACACAATCATTCTTGTAGTCTTTCAGAAAACCATACAATAAAATTATTCTGTCCAAATAAAATTCTGAAAAAGGCAAGATCATACTGACAGAAAGCAGGTCAGCAGTTGTCAGGAGATGGGGCAAGGGACAGGGGAAGCACCAGGAAAGAGGGACACAGCAAGGTTACAGGGGATTTGTGAGGTGGGGTTAAGTTTCACATCACAATTGTGATGATCATCGAGTGCTTGTCTAGATCGCCCAAAAGTGACTCGACTCACAATTGACACTTGATTACATATGTTATCAATTATGAATCAATACGACTTTGCCATGTGGGCATGGGATACAGAGGAGCAGAAAGAGGTGATGGTAATGTTAAGTCCAGACCAGCAAGGGCAGTGAAGTAGAAGTCCTGAGAGGACAGAACTGAAAGTGATTGTTTCTGGAGCTGAAACCCAAGTGTGGCAAAGGTCAAGCAGGAATAGGCTACAGAAACTTCCCATTGCCTGGCTGCCAGCCTAAGACGCGTCGCTCTAGCACTGAGACAGAAAGAAACAAAATGGGGTGGGGGGCATCCTCTTTATCTAAGGCTATGAGATCCTCTCTAATGGAGCCAAATGTGGATGTGGTGCATAAATATCGTCATTTGCATCATGAAATCAAAGCCCAGGTGGCATCTTCCCCAGCAATTGTGGTGCTTCCAAGAGCAACCCAGGAAGCAAAGCATTTCAAACTAGGGGTAAATTTATCCCATCAGAATTTAGCAATGTCCTGACCACATGGCCAGTCTCTCAGAGAGGCTCTCTATCACCTATATAAACCTAATAAAACGTTGGTGTACTGTTTATAATGACATAAACTGAAAAGGGAAACTCGTCTTGATGAGTAAACCAAAGTAAAATCACAGAAAAATAGACCTGAGAGAAGGCGACAAAGGCAGAAAAAGAAAACCAGAAATGAAAAGGCCAAGTGAAGACTGGAATCTACCTGCAGATGGATGAAACTAGAACTACATTTCTCTCCCTGCATAAAAATCAACTCAAAGTGAGTCAAAGAACTCAGCCAAAAACCTGAAACTTCCAAAGAAAAGCGCAGGGAATATACTTCAAGTTACAAGTGTAGGCAATGCGTTTCTGAAGAGAATCTCTCAATAGCACGGGTAAAAGCCCCCCAAAATTGACAAATGAGATCACCTGAAATTAATAAGCATCTGGACAGCAAAAGGAATTCTCCGCTGCCTACAGAATGGGATAAAACCTTTGCCAGACAAGGAGGTAATATCTAAAACATATAAAGATCTGTAAAAATTAAATCTTGAGCCAGGCAGTGGTGGCGCACGCCTTTAATCCCAGCACTCGGGAGGCAGAGGCAGGCGGATCTCTGTGAGTTCGAAGCCAGCCTGGTCTAGAAGAGCTAATCCAGGACAGGAACCAAAAAAGCTACGGAGAAACCCTGTCTCGAAAAATCAAAAAAAAAAAAAATTAAATCTGGACACCTGCCAACAAACAGACAGTACTCAAAAGACAAAATACAAATGATCAGTAAATATTGGGGGAACTGTTCAACATTCCTCAGGAAAATGCAAATTAAAACTAGAGGTTCTGTGTCACACCAGTTAGAATGGCCGCCATCCCCAGAACAAGTGGTGACTGATGTGGTGAGGGCATGGTGGAGGGGATGGAGCTTTACACACTCTTGGGGAAGAGCAAACGGGTGCAGCCCCTCTGGAAATCAGTCGGAAGGCTTCTCAGGAAAGGCAAGAATAGCACCGCCATTTGCCCCAGCTGTAAAACTCCTTGGCGATTGCTCAAAGGACTCTATGACCTGCCGCGGATACCCTCGGACATTCATGTGTATTTCTGCTCTAGACACAATAGCGAGGAAATGGAAACAGCCTACACGCTCATCAACAGATGAATGGGTCATAAAAAATGTGATGTATTCACACAGTAAAGCTTCGTTCGGCTGCAAGAAAGCTGAAATTATGACAATTGCAGGACAATGAGTGAACCTGAATATTATGATGTTAAGCACGGCAACTCAGGCTTAGGTAGAAAAACACATGCTTCCTCTCATACGTGGATTCTGGGTTCCAGTTATTACATGCTTGTACTTACGTGGGAATAAGTGTGGGTAGAGGTCAGGAAACCGTCAAGAGGCCCACAGCAAGATAGGGGAAAAGAAACTTCAAGGGAAAGGGGCAGGGATGGAATAAACTCATGGATACAGTGGTGAAAAGGGAAAACTGGGGGTGGAAGGCCTCAGTGGGCCAGGAAATGGGGGACAAGAGGACCGGGGCAGGACCAACCAAAACTAAACAAACATGAAAAAAAGTCATAAGGAAACATGTTACCTTGTAAGCTGATTTAAAAAAAAAAATAATATTTAAAAAGAAGCCAAAGTGATTGATTTTCTTTAAAAAAAAAAAAAAAAAAAAAAACCTTCCAGACCCAATTCAACAAAAGTTGCTCCCTGTCACGCTGCCCAAAAGTGCCCCCATCCAGACAGCACCTGGCTTCGTTCTCTCCCGTAAGAGCAGACCAAAGGAATCCAGAGTCAGGGCACAATTGTTCTCTGGGTCAAGTGAACACGATAATCAATCTCCTACCTCCACACACACTCGGTAGGTGTCATTTAAGTTGTCCGCCCATGAAACAAAGATCATGCACAAAAGACATTTCAGGATCCCGATTTCACCAGTTAGAAAATAATATAAAACTTTGTGAGTTTGATGGATAGGGCTCAATTTAGGGTAGATATAATTTAAACAACAACATCAGCAACCATGGAAAAACACAAATGTCCATGTCTTCTCCTTCCTCCTCTTCTCTTTCCCCTTCTGCAGCCTCCACCCCCTTTGTCTTATTTTGTGCCAACAAGGTTGCCCACACCCACAAACAACCCTGAAGGATCACTGACCCAAACCCACATGGCCTTATCATTCGCTCTGCAGACATGACAATAGCAGTAGTGATAACAGGCGTCACAACATCGGGCCCACGCTGAGCACTCTTAACTTGTGGGACTCTCTGCAACACTGGTCTTTCTGACCACGGGCAGCCGATTCCAGGATTCTCAATTTCTAGAGGTGAAAAGGCTTTTCAAAGTTAAGTGCGGTTGGTAGATATCCACAGAATCAAGACTGAAATTCTACACTGTGTGCATTCCGTATCCCCTGAAGGGAGGCGTGGCTAGCATGAAGAAAAAAGAAGGTTGATTTGTGTGCTAAGGACCTGGGGGTGGGTAACCCCCAACTAGGAAAGCACATGTTTACTGTTACCTGTAAGACACGAGCAAATTATCTCAACTTTCAATATCAATCCATTTGAGTCTTGGTGGCTAATGTAGAAAATCTTTCCCCATCCTCCAGCCAGTGATTATGATAAGAGGAAATGAGAGCCCACAGAGATTATTTGTAGTCTAACCCTCCAAAGTGAGTTGACGCTAGGCCATTGAGGGAAATGACATCACAGACACACACCTTCAAGTATTATAGTTTTCTACATGTTACTATGCTGACAGTTATTTTTAAGGGGAGAAAGATGAACTACCATCTTTACACCCATTTTAATAACAGAAACATTAGAATTCGAGGGTCAGGCGATCTGAGTTGACATCTCAAGATTCTCATGACGGAGCTGGGTAATGAGTGCCATGGAACGGACTCAATAGAAAAATTCTGTAGGCATCAAGTTTTAAAGTTTATCATATCCTTTATTCCTTATAATATCTTACATTTTAGGTTTGCTAGGTTAGAAATTCTCTCTCCAAATGTGAGTATGAATGTGTCAGCCCATCAGCAGAGGGCAGGGGCAGACACAGCATGAAAGTCACCTTTCACCTACTCCTCCTGCCAATTCTTTTACTTAGTAAGGGTTGCCTGACAGGTGGGCCAAGTGCAAATATTTGAGCTGAATTCCTAGAGTTGCAGAACAAGGCTAAGAAAGCAAAACGTCTTTAAAACATAGGGCAGGCTGCTCTGTGTTCAGGGTTAATTGAAAGGAGAGTCTCTGGGAACCACCCTGTCTCCTTGAGTTCACATCAGCCGTCGACGCGAACCACCTGAAACAGGACACTTGAGACAGGTTCAGCTATTTGGGGAATTTTTCTGAAGAGTCCACAGATACGTGAGGTGGAGAATGGCACAGGGCAGGGTGGACCTCAAACACAGAGTCAGGTTCAGGAAGGGTTGGGACTGAAGGAAGTTTGCAGAGTGGACCGTTGAGACACACTGATGGGTGCTAAAGGGTTAGGGTATAGAACAGAAAAAAGCAATACATATTTGTTAGGCTGCTAAAGTAAAACTTATTAGGCCTCACTGTAATCAAACATTAATGTATTACAAGCTTCAATTTTTGCTCTTTATGGTTTCATAAACAGTTTATTGCTATATTCCATTTTCTGGTAGATGATAAAGGGATGAGTGACTTACTTGGCCACATGATTCACTGGTTGAGATCCAGAGCTAAGAGTCCACCTCAAGACTTTTGATAAGTACCAAATATCAGACACTCTGCCTCTTTGTTTCGGAGCCTTGATTTGACTCTAAGCTCTATTCAGCTCCCTCCAGAATATCTATTGTGCCGTCAGTTATTTCACTGGGTGTCTCCTTCCTGCATTCCTAAGTTGAACTATAACCTTTCCTATAACTGGGTGTGCAAACTGAGCATTTGAAGTGGTAATTAAAGTTTAATGTCAAATAGGATGGGGGCTACTCTAATAAGATTAGCATTCTTTAAGAGAGAGATCATAGGGATAACCACTCAGGTAGGGCTGCCATGAGAAGTGAGCGAGCCCTTTACAAGACAAGAAAAAGGACTGGCCAGAAACCAGCCATGCTATTACCTTGATCATAGACTTCCAGCCTCTAAATGTTGAGTAAACACATTTTTTAATTTTTTATTTATTTACCTACTTATGTTCAGTTCTTTGAGACAAGCTTTCTTTGTGTAACTGCTTTGGCTATCCTGGAACTCACTTTGTAGACCAGGCTGGCCTCACATTCTTTTTTAAGTCATCTATTTTCTACTGTTTTGTTTTGGCAGGCCTAGAAGAGACAAAAGTTGGCCTAAACGACACATAACTCAATCAATTACAGATATGTAATGTGCAAAAAAAAATCAAAGCACAAAATAGGATCCTTGGTCTTAAGTCTCCACAGGGTTTTTTTTTCCCCCAGAGTTACACAATAACCTTGAAAAGTAGATAGTGAAAGAAGCCCATTCATTCAACAGGAATCTATAGAGACCAGCCCCAGTGAGCTGAATGTGAAGAATTTAGCACATAACTGGACAAAATGTACATGTTAGAAGGTAAATACAGAGTCACGATAAAAGCTTAGTAGCTAAGATATGGAGCTAGAACCAGGTTGTGCTGTTTTGACTTTGTGTTCTACTGTTCTCTGTAACTTTTTGAACTAGGGAGAAACCATCTCCTAAGTCCAGACGTCCTCATCTATAACATGAAGTTAAGACACACTATAAAGTCAATAATGAGATTTAGTGACCGCCAGTATGTAAAATAAATCTGAGGAGTATGGTTCATAACAGATATTCAATGAAGTATAGAGTCATCACCTCAACACTTTGATCTGAACTTTGCAAAATAGATAGAAGATTCCCACTAGCCTAAATCAATAACTCTTAGTTTGCCACGAGATAAACCTTGAAAACTTTTAAACCACATGCCAAGTGTTTAGGTCAGACTCCATCATGGGGAAGAGAAAATTCCTACAAGTGGAACAGGTCTCCCAAGTGCTTCTCTTGGATAGCATTGGTGTTGCCCTTACTGAACTGAGTCGTAGGGGCAAAGACTATGCCTTCCATCCCAAGCCTAATAGTGCCTGAAAATGCAGGGATTCTAGTATTCAAGGGATGGATGGATGGATGGATGGATGGATATCCAGATGGTTGGTGGGTGGGTGAGTGGATGGGTGGGTGAATGGATGGATGGATGGATGATGGATGGGTGGATGGATGGATAGATGGATGGATAGTTGGATGGATATCCAGATGGTGGGTGGGTGGATGGGTGGGTGGGTGGATGGATGGGTGGATGGATGGATGGGTGGATGGATGGATATCCAGATGGTGGGTGGGTGGGTGAGTGGATGGGTGGGTGAATGGATGGATGGATGGATGGATGGATGGATGGTTGGGTGGTTGGGTGGATGGATGGATAGATGGATGGATGGTTGGATGGATATCCAGATGGTGGGTGGGTGGATGGATGGGTGGATGGATGGATGGAAAACCTAGCATTTCCTGGCCTCAACGTACTTACTATCAATTTTTTAAAGTACAACTTGTACACAGATGCATGATTCACAGTATATTTCACAATGGAGATTACAATCTGGAAGACAATCTATTTAAATGTCTAATAGGCACTTTACTTTATAAGCCAAACAGGAAAGGCTTCAATTAACTTGCTGATTAGCGCTTAATTTTAGAAGAGAAGCAAGGAGTCACTACAGAGATCTTATCATTTGAAAGAAATGAAAATGCTATTAATAATAAAGCGGGGGAGATTGGATCTTGAGAGTGAATTCCAAGACTCCCTTTGGCCCTTCCCAGGAACTTTCCTAGAGCAGACTATGGGCTTGGTCGGCTTGGGTTTTATCGTGACTTTCCTCTTGACATTTCCAGACCTCCTTGCCACTGCGCTCCCCTTTAATCCACAATCGGTGCTTTCATCTGGCTAACTAAGCCAGTTCATGGATAATGATCTATCTGCAGCCCTCAGCCAAGATCACTGTTACTTAACCCTACCACACCCCAGTGTCACTCACCATCTAAACCAAGACTAGATACTTTATACCAGACACTTCTAACAGGGCACTGTGCAAACGAGGCAACTCATCACAAGCAGGGCATTCAGAGTTAATACACCTTCTGTTATCAGTTCAATGAATAAGAAAATTGTAGAAACTCACAACATTTTAACAAAAATTCTCTTTATAACTGCTGCTGTGTATCTGTCCAATGAGCAAGAAGAAAATTCTGGTAACTTCTTTGGAGGAAAAACTATTAGAAAATTTTGGAATACTTTCCACTATAGAATGACATGATGTGTCTAATCAAACACGTCTCTAGCCACATAGGAGCATCTTGTCAACATCAAAAGTGATTCTCAGTCAAACCATCCCACTGGACAAATGGAACGTGAGAGCAGGAATTGAAAGGCTGGTGTAAGTTAAAGCTGACATTTCCCAAGATGCAAGAGTCTGCTTTTTCTCTCCTTCTCAGGAGTGGGGCTCACCTCAGGGATGTCCTAACTCCAACCAGAGACCACGCGATGTCTTTCCAAGCAGCAGAGCTGACAGCCACCTTCTTTAGATCGCAGCCTAATGCATGATTACATATGACCTAAGCACTCACAGAATTTCACCAGCCACCAAACAATATCCTCAGGTATTTGGCCTTTCTTCCTCTCCAAGGAGCCTAACCTTCTCCTTTTCTTCAGAGACTGCCACTTCCACGGCTAGTGAGACACCATCCCATCTTCTCATCCTTTTTAGGAAGGTTTCTCTTGACATCTCCAACCACTTCCTCTTCTGTGTCCAAGTCTCTAAAGCAAAAATTTGGTACCATCTTACTCTCCCAAATGTCCCCCTTCTGTCTTTCCCATCTCAGCTTCCTGGACTTCCTTTGCCTCAAGCTGTCCACACTAATGGCTTTCCAAGTGTTCTTGATCACCCCTCAAAATGTATTCGCATCCCGGACTCTTGGAGACTCCGCACTCAGCCTCTCACTGGCTCCAGTCTCTGCTGCTCCAAGAGTCTCCTGACAATCTTTGCCACTCATTTTCTCCCTACTCTTCCACCCATCCTCTTGGGGTTTCTAGGAAGCCAACTAAATAATCCAAGAGCCTAGAGGCATCCTTCCAGAGCTTAGAGGCATCCTTCCAGAAAGTGAGCCACTGACACAAACTCTCTGAATGACTCCCCATGAAAGAGACCCATAGAAGATGATGCTTTTGCTAAAGACCACTAACTTCTGCCTAAGGCACAGAGTGACTAGATTTAAGATAATAGTTCTACCTTTGCTTTGTATTGGTCTCCTTTACTTTGTTTGAAGGCACAGATATGCCCTGGTCTTTTTTTTTTTTTTTTTTTTTTTTTGTACAGGGTTTCTCTGTTGCCCTGACTATCCTGGAACTCACTCTGTAGACCAGGCTGGCCTTGAACTCGCAGAGACCTACCTGCTTCTGCCTCCTGAGTGCCCAGCTATAGTTAGTGTGTGTGTGTGTGTGTATGTGTGTGTGTGTGTGCACGTGCGTGCTCGTGGTCTTAAATCTGCACTCACCTTGGGATTCCCAGAAGGAAAAAACCTCCCCATCCTTGAAGACAGACTTCCCCCTTGACAAAGGTCTCTTAAAACCATAACCGTCTTGTGATTGATCCCCGTAACAGATGACAGTGACAAGGACTTTGTGTGAGCATCTAGAAGAGCCAGATCAACCAGAATATGCCTTGATGGGGGTCCGTTTAATTTTGTACACCTCTTATTCCACCGTCCAAATTCTTCCTAAAGAAATGTAAATACCGGGCTGGAGAGATGGCACAGAGGTTAAGAGCACTGGCTGCTCTTCCAGAGGTCCTGAGTTCAATTCCCAGCAACCACATGGAGGTCCACAACCATCTGTAATTAGATCTAGCGCCCTCTTCTGGTGTGTGGGCATACATGGAGGCAGAATGTTGTATACATAATAAATAAATAAATCTTTTTTTTAAGATTTATTTATTTATTATGTATGCAATGTTCTGCCTGTATGTGTCCCTGCAGGCCAGAAGTTGGCACCAGATCTTATTACAGGTGGTTGTGAGCCATCATGTGGTTGCTGGGAATTGAACTCAGGACCTCTGGAAGAACAATCAGTGCTCTTAACCACTGAACCATCTCTCCAGCCCTAAATAAATAAATCTTTAAAAAGAAAAAAGAAAAAGAAATGTAGATACCTTGAAGATGGACGTGGGGAGGGGGGTCACTAAGTTCCTTTATCTGTTTCTCTTCCTAGTGTGGTCACGTTGAATATATAATATCTCCTTTCTCTGCTTGCCCCTTCTCTTGTCCCTTTAATTTAGTTGGCATATTGGGAGTGAGTGGTCAAGGCTAGCTTGTTGCAGCTGCTAATTCCTATTCTGTTATCCCAAGCTCCCTGGCTCCTCCCCTAATCCTCAGCACCTGACTTTGCTCTAATCCTTTTTACATACTTGTATAAGGGAATCGCTTGCTCTCAAACTTCTCTGCAAAGAAACAGCCTCAAGCTCAAGATTGGATCTCAGAGAGGTGTGAAAGGAGGAGGCAAGGAGGAAGGAATTCCAGTTGTTGGACAAACAAACAAAATAATTAAGGCGCAGGCAGTGGGAATGATTGAGTCTGAAGTGCTGGAGCAGTGGGGGAAGGCCAGATAGAAGATAAGGTTAAAACGCTCAAGGGTGGAGAAAGGAAGTGATTAAAAAAACGCCAAGCCAGGCTGAACCCAGGCTGGTAGATAAGAGCCCCCACCCCACCCCGTCACAAAAGTCCTTTTAAAGAAATACCCTGGGTTACAATTCACCTGTCCTTTTAAAGAAAGTCTTCTGTGCACCATTTTAGCTAACCCTGGTTCAGTCATCTCGCCATCTCAGCCCAGAGAGTGTGGTAACTGAAGACGGCTTCTGAAAATAAGAACTCCAACTGCAGTCTTGGTTTTTTGTTTTTATTTGTTTGTTTTGTTTTTTTGTCCCTGTTGCACACACCGCCGCAGCACCTGACGTCATGCCCACAGCTTGACAGTGCTTTGCTATAAATACCTTACCTCACGGTACCGAAACCCTGGAGTGTATGCGGTGTTAACAAGTGAGTGATTGTGCAGAAGGCCACCCTCACCGGAATCACACCCGTGGCGCTGGCTTCGGGCTGAAAGTTCGCAAGCGTCAGCGTGTTGAGTGCTATGATGGAGTCCCAATCACACGTGACCTCTAGAAGTTTCCAACTGCTTTTCTCAGTCCTATTTTTAGAGCAATGCTCCTGAATTTCATGACCCAGTTTGAGACTTTGAGTGAGATATAAAGCCTCTCTCCTCCCTCGCTCCTTCCTTTCCTTCTTCCCTCCCTCCCTCTCCTGGATGGGAACAGAGGAGGCGATACCACACGACCTCCATGATTCATGGCTTTTGGTCTCTGTTGGAGCCACGTAAGCCGGCAAGGAAGACTGACTTCTCCAAGAGCACGGTCCTGGAGTGGTACAAGCAGGCCTTCCGTGCACCATCCTGGCTACCCTGTTCCAGGGATCTCAGCCCAGAAGTGTGTGGTTACTGAAGAAGACTTCTGAAAATAAGAATTCCAGCTGCAGTCTTTTTTTTTTTTTCCTTTTGTTTTTTCTAAACAGGGTTTCTGTATAGTTTTGGAGCCTGTCCTAGAACTAGGTCTTGCAGACCCGGCTGGCCTCAAACTCACAGAGATCTGCCCGCCTGCCTCTGCCTCCCGAGTGCTGAGATTAAAGGCGTGCGCCACCACCGTCCTGCTCAACTTCATTCAGTCTTTAAGGCAACCCACCAAGTGAGCTGTCCCAGTTGTACTACAGAACTTTCTCTGCTCGGGCTTTTTCAAGTTCCTCACCATTCCACGCTACAGACTTGCGATAACAATAGTTTGGTGTCCGTAGGAAAAAGAGGGAGTCCAGGTCCAGGTGCATCACAAAGGAGGAGGCTCTGAATGCAAGACCCACGGGCCTTGACCTGAGTTTCCCAGAGTCTTCAAGACACTAAGACGGACAAACTTGACCCCGGATCTGCCCCAGGAACACTTATCTGAGCATCCTCAGACACTGATACCATCTCTACCTTCCTCTGGTTTTTGATATTAATTTCTCTTTGTTCTCCTTTCCTTATCAAGTTATAGCAAGGAATTTTTTGAGCCATCTTAATGTCAGAGGGATTAAAGCAAGCTGTATATACATAAACGTAGTAAAGACAATTCTTCGTTAATTAACTAGCTGGCTCACTAAAAGTTAAAGCAAATGTCTCTCAGATAAATGCTGCCCTGTCTTTTCTGTGACCAAACACTGCTACTGTGGGGTGTAGGCCCTCTGTCACTTCATGGTTTGAAATCCTAATTCCCAACATTATAGTACTGACAGTAGCTAATGCAGGGGGTTTGGGTAAGTGGTTAGGTCATTCACACCTCGCTGATCCATTCATTTACCCAGTTCATAAGGGCACAGCACACCCTTGTAAAAGGAACAGAGCTCTCCCCTCGACCTCACGCCTTGTGAGGAACTCACTGAAAAGGCCCCATTTATGAAACAGAAAATCGACCCTGAACAGACACTGGATTTCACCAGCACCTTGATCTTGGAGTTCCCCTCTATCAGAACCACGAGAAATAAATGTTTCTTATATGCCACCTGTGATAGTTCCAATGTACTTGGCCCCCACAATCTCATAGGGAGTGGCACTCTTAGGAGATGTGTCCTTGTTGGAGTAGATGTGGTCTTGGAGGAAGTGTGCTACTGGGGGGGCGGGCTTTAAGGTCTCTTTTGCTCAAGCTTTCCTCAATGTCATTGAATCCCTCCTGTTGCCTTCTGATCAGGATGTGGCCAGCACATGTGCCTGCATCTCTCCCTGCTCCCGGCCATGAGGATAATGGACTGAACCTCTGAAACTGTAAGTGAGCCACCCCAATTAAATGCTTTCTTTATAAGGGTTGCCATGGTCATGGTGTCTCGTCACAGCAATAGCAACCCTGACTAAGGCCACACCCAATCTGTGGTGTTTGTTCTGCCAGCCCAAGTGGACAAAGACGAGTGGGAAGGGTGACACAGTGGTGTGTTTTGTTTTTCAGATTGATGTAAACAACCCGGAAGGGCAAGGTGTATCCAATGTAACCATGGCACCTGGATAACACAGACTATTAAGCAACAAGAAAAAAACAAGTCATTGACCTACAGGGATCTTTTAGAGGAATAAAAATAAAGGTAAACTGTTGGCTAGTGCAATTTAAAAGAAAGACAGCAGCATCTATAGCATGGAGAAATGCACAAAAGGATGCTCACCAAGTTAACACTTGCCTTGAGGAAACACCAGTGAGGAACAGCAAAGGGCAGCCAAGTGGGAAAAGGCGCCCCGCTTCTCAAATGCAATTCTAATCATTTCCAGTTTGACATTACTTTTGCGATTTTTGAAACTTACTATTTCATTTTTAATCACACATTAATTTCTTTATATCTGTATACCTACGTCCCGGCACTGGTTGGGAGGTCAGAGGTCACTTGTAGGAGCCAGTTCTTTCCCTCTATCACGTGAGTCCTAGGAATCAACCCCAAGTTGCCAGCCTTCATAGCAAGCATCTTTACCCTTTGAACTATTATGCCAGTCCTGCCTTTATTTTTTTTTTAAGTGATTAAAACACACATGTTTTCTTTCTCATTCCCACTCCTCCCACACTCTCGGAGTGATGTCTTGGTGTCTATCCCTTGCATTCTCCACGCTACAGCTCATGGGATAGAGCTTGAAATTCCAACAAAGATGGTATGAGATCATTGGAAAAGGAAAAGAGCCGTTTTCTAAGTGAGTGAGTGAGGTATGACTAAGCACACGTGTTCAGTCTCTAAGAGCTCCTTCTCCACACGGCTGCTGGGCTTGTGACTAGGAAGCAGGAGACTAGAAGACACAGGAATCTATATTGCAATTAAATCCACCTTTCTTGGAGGGTCATATGGTAAAGTATAACATTTGTAGTTGTTAATAATTTATAAACAAATACACAACTCTCAACAAACTGTGATTATCAGGAGCTGAAAGACAGCAGTCAACTTTATAACTCAAGTAAAAATCCCCCTGCAAAAACCTAAAAGGAAATATTCTGTGGTCGTACTAGACTCCACCCATAGCTTTGCTACCATGTAACCAATGAAAGATAGTTTGCAGGAGGCGCAGGATCGCTAAATAAACTCACGTTTCTAGCAGATTAGCCTCCGAGTTTTAATTGGCTGATATCTAACAGCTCTCAGCAGCACGCAAGTAATTTGTATAGTCAGGGAGACATTTCACAAATAATTTTACCCCAAAGGGTCACCAAGAACCCTCAACCGCTGACTTTCCACATTCGGATACCTGAGATTTTTCTACGGGTAACTCTGTCTCAAAACGTTTCCAAGCTGAAGTTTTCTGCAGCATTGAACTTTGGAATCATGATGATTGGTTTGTCCTTATCCTGGAGCAGATCCAGAATTGGTTTCTGAGAAAAATCTATAAACTCTCTCCAGTGCTCCTCAGGCCTCAAGGTAGAGGTGCGTCAGTGTCTGCCCAAGACATATGCTGGTTGGGAACTTTTACTTCTCTCAGGAGATATCAATGTGTTTTCTCTCTGCTCAGTTGAATTTTAAGTATCTATTTTGAAAGCATATGAATTTTTTAAACTATACGTACTATAAAACAAGAAAAATTGCTCCAGGGCTTCTGACAGATAGCAAAATATGCATCAGTCACTCCCTGATTTTTATCAAAAGTCAAAATACAAGAAATTATATTTGTGAGGGACTAATTAAAGGGTATGAAGTCTACTCAACCCTGTAAACAGGAAATGTGGTGCTGCTGAAATATTAAATCCCCCTCTCAGGAAGGGATAGACCGCTCTAGATAGGGTTTGGATTCTGGAAGTCTTCTAGCCCTTTTGGCACCAGAAAATGACGCATCATCAAAGAACTTTAGGTACCTAAAACCAGGTGATGGGCGGTTAGCTCTTGATGTGAAATAGTGATTCCGTGCAATAAAATAGTTTAAATGCAATAATCTTGAAAATTAGCTAAAGACAGAAGAGAAAAGCAAGCCATATGATGGCTCCCCCGGCATGGACCCTTCACAGCGAATACATGGGAAATAGGCTGGGAAAGAACTGGATGTTACAAACACTGAGCTCAATAGCCCGAAGCACGGGTCACCATGGAAACAATGAGTTCTCCATGAGTCCAAAGCTTGGGAGATACTGGCTAGAGAAACAACTTGAGAATGAGCAGCAAAGGGCTAGAAATGAAAGCCGTGAGAACACCCCAGCTCCCCGCTGCTTCTCCGTGGTTGAGTCACATAAGTCTCATTGCCTCATTTTCTCCTGTGTAGAGATTATCAAATGGATTTGAGAGTCTCTTGAAAGCATTATCCCTTCTCCTTAGTAAGCGTTTGCTTAAATAGCTAAATTATCGCTAAGATTGCTTTGGGAAGACAGCAGAGAATAGTGGTTATTACCTTTTTAGAGAGAATTAGGTGACTGAGAACAGTTGTCCACTGTGGAGTTACTCACTGAACATTACACGGAACAAACACCCAAACTCTGGACACCATCGCAGGAGGTCTGCAGGTGCCTAAAAACACCCGATTTAAAGGGTCATTCAAAATTCTAATGTATTGTTTTATTTTATGTGTCTAAGTGGTTTTCCTGCATGTCTGTATACCATGTGGATGAAATGAGGGCATGAGCCCTCCAAGGTCTACTTAAGGAGAAGGTTTTCATTATAGATATGAGGGAGAAGACAGCCAGAGGTACCTGGGAGAGTCCAGAGCAGGGAAAGAAAGGAATAGACTGAACATGGCCAGCAGACTAAACGGGACCATGAGAGGAAAGGGGAGAGGGGAGGAGGGGGGAGAGACAGGAGGGAGGACAAGAAGACAAAGAGGGTAAGGAACCAAGACAGCAAAAGGGCCAAAATGGCGGGATTCTATAGGAATGAGAAGCTGTGGGGAAGGGAAGCCCATAAGCTGGGGAAGTTTAGGGTAAAGGACTGAGTGAGAAGAGCTGAGCTAAGCCAGAATGCCACCATGGGACTCTGTACCAGATACTCACAGAGAAAGCCTGGAGGCCAGCATGCACTCTGGTATGCTAAGAGGCACCACAGTTAGCCATCCATCTGGGTTTCTTTAGGACCTGTCACTGTGTACATTCCAGGTGTCTTCAGAGGCCAGGAGAGGGCATAGATTTCCGGGGGACTGTGGTTATGGACGGCTGTGAGCCACCACGTGAGCATCAGAACAGAGCCAAGGCCCTTGGCAACAAGTTGTTTTTCACCACTGAGTCATCTCTCCAGCCCCCAGGTTTTACAGTTTCCAAAGTTTTTTTTTTTAAGATTTATTTATTTATTATGTATATAGTGTTCTGTCTGCATGTATGCCCGCAGGCCAGAGGAGGGCACCAGATCTCATTACAAATGGTTGTGAGCCACCCTGTGGTTGCTGGGAATTGAACTCAGGACCTCTGGAAGAGCAGACAGTGCTCTTAACCTCTGAGCCGTCTTTCCAGCCCCTATAGTTTCCAATGTTTAGAGGTAAAATGAAGAATCTAGGAAGCAACCAGAAAATTTAATTAGTTGAAGAGAGAAAGGAGGGAGACAGGGAGACCGGGAGCAGAGGGAGGGGTGTGAGAAAGGGAAATACTCATAGACAAAAATGAAGGATTAAATGGAAGGTAGAGAAACCAGGCCCAAAAGCAGTGAATTATTGTTCACTGTGTATTAGGGGTTGGGGAGAAGTGGTTATGAGAATATTGAGCTGTTTTTGGTTTTGCTTTGTTTTTGGATTCTTTTTGGGGCCGGAACAGACTAGTTTTGATGATGTTAGTGGTGGTGGTGGATTGATTGCTTGGTTGGTTGGTTTGGTTTAGCTTCTGTACGAGAGAGACGAGAAAGAACAGAGCCCATGTTCTGTGTGTGAGACTTACCAAAGAGAGGTAACTAACTGCCTAGCAACACTCTGGGATGGAGCCAGGGAAGGAAGAGAATGAGAGCTCCAGGAGAGTTTGGCTTTGAGGGTGAAAAGGAACAAGTGGTTCTCCTACCTGAAAGGAGGTGGGAAACAGCCTGCCCCTTGGGAGGTGTGGGGGAGACCAGCCTAAGGACTGAGAGATAACCAGTTTTCCAATTAAGGAAGACACTCCAGGCCCTGCCTGATAAGGACACTGAGAGTTAAATATTGATAACCATGAGCATTTGAAGTAAAACACAAAGAGCTGATAAGAAAATAAAAAGAAAGCAACTAGCCTTCCCATTCCCATCACCAACAGTATCCAGATGGACTCATTATAACCACATCTTCACCAAAAACACATTAGACACACAAGGTTTAGAGACTATAGTAGGCATCCTAGGTGAGACGTATTTCATCCTTAGAATTAATAGATAAAGATATAAATGCAAAAATATATATTAGTATCACCAATAAGGATTAATATCAAGAAGTTTGTGTCAACATTATATATTACTAACTTCCAAATTTTCATTTGATGTTTAGCTATGCTTAGTGTACATTTGATTTTTTTTATTTTTATTGCATTTATCTATTTATTATCTGTGTTTTGTGGATGGGTGGATAGGTGTGTACACACATAATACAGCAGGCGGGTAGAGATTGGAACATGACATGCAAAAGTGACTTCTTTCCTTCTACCAAGTGTGTCCTGGGCACTGAACTCACGACAGGCTTGGTGATTGCTTTCAACCCTTGGTTTATTTTATCCTTTTCTTTGTGAGGAACATAAGCCTCAGTTTCTTCCTGACTCTGCTTAGGAGAGCAGATGGAATTAACTTTATTTCTCAACGTTAATAGCACCAACTCTGACATTACTAAAATCAAATGAAACCTACAACAGCTCATAGAATAATTCACACATTTTTCTGTAAGTCCAATTCCTTTTTCACTTTTGTTTTTGGACCCATTGTGAGTCCCGTTGCCTTTAGTCATCATCTCAACCGAATTTCCTTGTGATGAGGTAAATTTTCTCACTAGATCTGAAGCTGTATGTACCGCTGCGCTCTCTAAGCGCAGTGAAAGCCCGTTATAAACAACAAACACTAGTTTGGCCCAGTTGTTTTCCTTTCTTCTTTTGGATTGTGTGGAGGAGGTGGTAAATCTTCACATTGAATAATTGTACAAATGCTTCAAATCTTTTCCTTCATGTTGAAATAGTTTGAACTGTATATGGAACAGTTGGGGAACATGAAGAAACTATCTACTCTGAACTATTTAAAACCTTAAATCTCCAAAAGTCAAGAGTTAAGTAGCAAGCGTTTAAGACTCTCATGACTCACAGTAGCTAAAATATAGAATCTTAACCTGGAAAAAAAATAATGTTTTCACCACGTTAAACAAATTTTAAAACAAATCAAGATGTTAACCTTACTTTCTGAGCTCTTCAACGTACATGTTCATAGTGCCACCTAGCGGCCAGACCAAATTTACACAAATCTCTGAGCACAGTTATCCATTTCATTCTCTAAGTCGGACATGAGGTGGCGACAGAGTTCTTCGTAAAAGGGCCCCTTTATAATGCTGGAAATGGGAAACTCACATTCAAAAGCATCCATTTCTTTAAAAAGAAAGAAACCTGGAAAAAATCATAACCTTGTCCTAAAGTAGTGAAAAATTACTACTTTTTTTTTAAAAAATGCTTTGCAAATTAGATCGATTAAACCTCTGATCATGGTTTTGTTCTCAAATAGTAAAGAGCAAAATAGTAAAGAAACAACCCTTCATGGTTAAGCCACACCCCTTCCTTTCTCGTTCATCCCCCAAGGCCTCAAACTAAAAACATAAATAATTTTTAAAAGTCTTTACAAATCCAAACACATTAAAAGGTCAATCTCTTTAAGATAACCTATCTCTTTTAAAAATCCAGTCTTTTGAAATTTAAACTCCCTCAACTATGTTCTCCTGTGAAGTAAAAAATAAAATTTATTTTGACCAGGGCATAGCCACAATCGAATTAAAGCAAAATCAAGTTTGAGAAGTGTAAATCTCAATATCCCATGTCTGGGGTTCACTCACTGAGTCCCTGCAAGGGGCTTCAGTTGCTTCTCCAGCGCCACCCTCTGCGGCATGCACAGCTTACCTTCTAGACATGTGCTGGCTTCACTCTACTGCCATTGGCCTCTCCAGAATGCTGGGGTCTTCTGGTGCACCCTCAGTTTCTCTGCAGGACCAGCACCCTCTGAGTGACTCTTATACTACCAAGTTCAGCTGCCAGTGAGAAGTACCGTATAGCCTTGGCCACCTCTGGAGCACAGCTTCCATGTGCTGACTCTCAGGAAACAACTTCCCAAAAGATTCATCTCGGTGATGCTGGTCTCTTCTTAGTCCCCGATAATTTCTCAGCTCCAGATGTCCCGCACCGAGTGTCCCTGCAAAGCAAAGGTTTTTCACGCTAGTAGTTCTGTATCTAGTTAATCACGGCTGGTGCTTGTGCCCCGGCTAATCAGAACTACAGAATCTTAACTCAAAATAACAAATGGTCCCCAGAGAGTCTGAACCTTCACAAGCCAGGCCTCCACTATGGGCCCTGCCCTCAACATCTTTATCTTCTGAGCTCCTACAGAACAGCTCCACGCGTTGAACACTCAATGACTTTTCCCAGACCAAGTTCCAAAATCCTTCTATAGTCCTCCCCAAAGCAAATGGGTCAGGTCTGTTGCAGCAATACCCCACAACCCTAGTACCAACTTGCCTTAGTTAGGGTAACTATTGCTGGGATGAAACGCCATGACAAAAAGCAAGTTGAGAAGGAAAGGGCTAATTTCACTTACAGTTCCTTATAATAGTTCATCACCAAAGCAAGGAGGGCAGGAACCTGGAGACAGGAGCTGACGCAGAGGCCATGGAGGGGACCGCTGCTTTTTGGTTTGCTCGTGTGGGATGCCCCTCTGGATGCTGAGAAGATGCATTACTGGAGCAAGCAGCGTAGAAGCGGCACAGTTGGTGCAGAACGGCAGACAAGGGCAGCTGGATCAGCGGCAGCACCTGATTTGCAGGTTATTACACTTTTGTGGGTTCTCACTCCAATTTGCTCTCCATGGCTTGATCGGCCTGCTTTCTTATTGAACCCAGGACCACAAAACCAGAGGCGGCACAACTCGAAATGGGCCGGCTCCTCTCCCATCATTCACTATTTAAGAAAAGGCTTTACAGACCTGCCTACGACACGATCTCACCAAGGCATCTTCTCAGTTGAGGTCCCCTCCTCTCGGATGACTTTAGCTCATGTCGAGCTGGCATAACACTATCCAGAACACCCTCTAAACTGATAAAGATTTACATATACGCTTAAAACTGTGAAGCCACTGGAAGACAACAGAAGAAAACACCAAGACATTAGTACAAGCAGCGGTGTATATGGACCTCAAAGCCACAGAACCAAACGGAAAGCAGATGATGGGTTTATCAAGTTAAGAAGTGTCCGCGTAGGAGAGGGGGGGGGACCATCACGGCGTGAAGAGACAGCCCACCGAAGGGTGGCAGCACCGTCCGAAAGTCAGCACCCGGAAAGAGGTCATCTTCCAGAGTTTATAAAGAATGGCAGGAGAGATGGCTCAGTGGTTAAGAGCATTGCCTGCTCTTCCAAAGGTCCTGAGTTCAATTCCCAGCAACCACATAGTGGCTCACAACCATCTGTAAAGAGGTCTGGCGCGCCCTCTTCTGGCCTTCAGGCATACAGACAGAATATTGTATCATAATAAATAAATAAATATTTAAAAAAAAAAAAAGAATGGCAGGAACTGCAAATCTGAACAAGCCAGGGATTTCAGAATGAGCGGAAGGATAGAAATGTCCGCAGCTCAGAGATCCTGTGGCCCTTACGGAGGCCCAGAGTTCAGTTCCCAGTGCCCATGCTGGGAGGCTCAAAGCCTCCGGTAACTCCAGCTCCAGGGAACCCGATGCCTTCTAGGTTCTTTGTGCACTTTTGCGAAACATGTACGTGCGCCATGCACAAACACACACACACACACACACACACACACACACACACCATTTTTAAAATAAATCCTTTTTAAAACAGTCACAGGGCCTGAATAGAAATTTTCCAAAGACATCCAGTGGATGAGAAAAAAAAATGCCTCTTGTCACCATTGTGGTGGTGCATGCCTTTAATCCCAGGACTTGGGAGGCAGAGGCAGGCAGATCTCTGAGTTTGAGGCCAGCCTGATCTATACAGTTCATTCCAGGAAAGCCAGAGTTACACAGAGAAACACTATCTCAAAAAACCAAACAAACTAGCCCCGTGAGCCAGTGCTCGGAATGGCTTTCAGGAAAATATTCAATAATAAGTGTTGGCAGATGTGTGGGGGAATGGAAGTCTCTAGTAGATAACTGTCGCTGGTTGTTTTATTTTACTCTTGTGACTTTTTGAGGGACCCACTACCCCACTCCCAAATTCATCCCAGGTGGAGTCTTACTCTTTCTTATAAATGTCAGGCCTTAGCTTGGCTTGCTTCTAGCCTGCGTTTCTCACATTAGCCCATCTACACCTATCTTTTGCCTCTGGGCTTTTTCCTTTTCTTACTTCTGCCATCTACTTTCGCTCTGACTCCAGGGCTGGCTGGGTTTTCTCACTCCTTGATCTCTCCTGCTCCATCTTGCTCCTTCCTCTTTGCCCAGATTTCTTCTGCTGCTGCTTATCCTCTCTGCCTGCCAGCCCCGCCTCTCCTTTCTCCCGCTGAGCTGTTGACTGCTGAGCACTTTATTAGACCATCAGGCGTTTCAAACAGGCAAGGTAACACCGCTTCACAGAGTTAAATGCAACCTAGAAGAATGCAACACATCTTTGTATCGTTGAACAAATGTTCCCCAGCGTAAACAAATGTAACACATCTTAAAGTAATATTTTACAATAGATAGCCTTTCATTGGCATGCAAATGGATACAGCTGTCACAGAAAACAGTGCAGCGGGCCTACAAGTAACTAAATTAGAACCACGGCCTTGAGATGAAGTCAGTACCTCACAGGGGCTTCTGCGTAGTCATGCTCAAGACAGAAACAGTTACAGGCTACAAAAACAGCTTCGCTAGTCTCCAACTATTACCACGGACTGGACCTCAGTAGAGTTGGGGAGGTCACAATTTCCAGAAAAGCAGAGCAGCCTGAACTCTTCCTCTAAGAAGCTCAGTGGAAGTCCCCATTCCTGGGTGTAGGACGAGACCAAAGAATCATAAGCAGAGCCTCGACTCAGAGCGAATTACAGAGCGCTGGAAGGCAGGGAAGACTGACAGCAGCGGCCGTGCAGAGGCTGAACGCTGGGAGTGTCCCCACTGTATCCCGAGCGAGTAAGACCCAGGTTTCTGAGGAAAAGCAAAGGAGCGGCATTTTAAGTTACTAAAGTAAGCAAAATTTTCCTAGTCCCTTCAGCTCACAGTTGATGATGGGCCATTTCCAGAGTCGGCTTAAAAGTGGGTCCAGTGCCCAGTGGACCAGGACCATCTTAGGATGTCCAAGCATTAGCTGGTGTTGTGATTTATTTAGACAAGAAAAGAAGGGAGGGGGGAAGGGAGGGAGGGAGGAAGAAAGGAAGGAAAGAAGAAAGGGAAGAAGGGAAGAAGGAAGGAAGGAAAAAAGGAAGGACTTCTCACCAAGAAAATCCCAACATCCTGCTTCCCAGAATGATTGGCCTCAGTTACTGCCATACCCTAAGAGACAATCCTGTCCACATTTCCAGCCTCCACAAAGCCTCTACAATAAAAATGGCAAGCCAGCTTTAGCCACATGGAGAACACAATTCAAGTGTTTGTTTTGCTGGATTCCAGAATCAGAATGTTTCTGGGAGACACAGCATAATGATCCAGACCATTTCCTTCTCACTCTTGTTGCAGGCTTCAGGTCACCCTACAGCGGCACTAGGGCACAGTAGGTGGCTGGGAAAAGGTTTCTGTTCCTCTGTCTACTGCTAGTAAAAAACATTTTTTTTACACATTGCTGAATGTTTGTTCTCAATATAGTTTCACGGAATGTCTTTCAGATCCTGGAATCAAGGCCTCTGGAGTTTAGCACAGAAACACATACATATCCCAGAAATACAAATACCCGAGGTGAGAAGAAGCTCTGGGAACCTGGTGGCAAAGCAATCCCCAGACAGCCAGAAGGAAGGGTTCAGTCAACATTTTCTGTGAGTGACTAGAGCACGTTAAACACTGCATCTGCTTGTCCCAGAGCTGCCTGTGTTGTGGGCAGCTTCTAACTTCTTCAAGTTCTGGCTGAATAATCACAACAATCGTTTTGCTCACCTACACAAAAATATCAGATGTCATTCACCTGCTGCATCGGCCTATCAGGAAATAAAAAGCCATTGCCGCTGCGAGAAGCCCGGACCTGATGAAATGCCTTGGAGGCGTGGGCACTAATTAAAATAATAGACATTGGCACATGGGGCAATTATATTCCAGAAAACAGCTGACGCGCACGGCCCTGTGCTTGGCAGAATTCCTCGCCAGTTTCGCAAGAATGTTTATTCCAGGCTGAGATCATCTTTAAAAAGAAAAAGAAAAAAAAGAAAAGAAAGGAAGGAAGAGACAGAAACGGAGGGGGGGAGCTCAGAGGGAGAAGAAAGGAGGAGGCAGTAAAGGAGGAGGGAGGAAAGAAAGGAGAATTCTTAGTAAAACCAGAGAGTTTGCCTTTCTTTCATCATTATCACCGGATACCTCCCAATTCTGTAATGAACTTTTGTTAGTTACAGAGCTGATGTACTTTGACAAGAGATTACTGAAGTATTTTAACCTCGGTACTAAAGAACAGCACTGCGTTGGCCTGCAGAGAGGCATTAAAGGGTGTGATCGTCTTCCCCGCTCACAGACATGATCGTAAAGAGAAATGAGTCAAGATGAAACCATATATTGACGAAACTCTACAGCGAGGGAAGCCCAGCAAACGTTTAAGACTAAAGAGTACAGATTTCAGAAATCCAGAGCTGGGGGTTGCGGGCTCTGTTCTCGTAGCATCTGAAACAGACCTGCAGCCTCTCCTCCATGTCCTAGGACTGGGCTGCCCAGGCAAACACAGCTGTTCACACACCCAGTGAGAGCTGGGCTTCCCCAAGCCAGGGCTGACATGCCGGTTCCCTGTCTGGTAAGAGCTCCTGATGTGCTCTTCCTCTCACTCTGTTTGCTTCTGACTTCTGAGTCCTAGAGAAGGCAAAGAGGGTAAATTCTTTTTCAGTTCTTTAGGCATGTTCACTACAAGAAAGGAAGGGAGGGAGGGAGGGAGGAAGGAAGGAAGGAAGGAAGGAAGGAAGGAAGGAAGTTAAGGCTGGAGAGGTGGCAGAGGTTAAGAGCACTGTTAGCTGCTCTTTCAGAGGTCCTGAGTTCAATTCCCTGCAACCACATGGGGGCTCACAACCATCCATAATGGAAATCTGGCGCCCTCTTCTGGCCTGCAGGTGTACATGCAGACAGAACACTACATAAATAAATCTCTTTTTTTGTTAAAAAAAAATGTTTTCTTGCCAATTGTGTACTGGTGTCTATTTAGGGATTGAAATTCTTGGAATTCATTATCTATTAATATTTCAGTAAAAGTATCAGGATGTTGAGCTCTGGAAAAGGAATGCAATGGTTTGGAGTTTGTTTCCATCTTACTGTGGGTCCCAGAGTTCTGTTGTTTAAAGCTCACTGTTGTTTGCTATAATATTTTCCTGTTAGTTTGTTTCTCCTTCTGTTTTTCTGAATATCTGGTCCTAGGGAAGTATATCTACTTCTACAAGCTTCTTGACAACGGTAGTTAGCTCAGGAGGTTTGGAAGGCTATCTACATGTTTGAAGTGTTTACACGTTTGCTTTAAATGCTCATCCAACAAGCCACATGCAAGAAATACCGGGAGGATGGTGGAAGCTTAGGTGAAGCCATGACTCTCCTGAATCTCCCACGTGGTTCATCCTCTTTCAGGAAAACTCGATGGATGGGGAGGGATAGAAAAGTCTTACTATGAGAGGACCAAGCCGCTGTGGAGTGCGTGCATAGTTCATCTGACAATTCCTAAGCAATAGAATTAACACTGTCCACTCCCGTTCAACAGCACCGGGCAAAACATCAGCACACTGGCCCTTGCTCTTTGCCGTGTTTTCGGTTTCCGTAGAGATTCAGCTCTTGGGAATGAAAAGCAGCAGAGGCTGGTGCGATGGCCCAGCTGGCAAAGGCACTCGCTGCCAAGCAAGCCTGACGACCTGAGTTCAAACCCCAGGACTCACACCTGGGTCAACCGACTCCCTTCTAGGTGAACCCATCCAAGCTGAGCCACACCTGAACCCCACGTGCATTCAAGAAATCATTCTGGGGCGAGAAAGGATTCCGATCAAGGTGTCTTTATCAGTTGCTCTTCCTCTGGCTGTGATAAAATTTTCTCATGAAATCAACTGAAGGGAGAAAAGGTTAATTCGGCCTCACAGTTCAAGGGTGCAGTCCATGGTGGTGGAGAAAGAAGCCATGACAGCAGGACCTTGGGGCAGCGGGTCATAAGCAGCTGCAGCCGGGAAGCAGCCCGAAGTGAATGCTGGTGCCCAGCTGGCTTCCTCCTTTTTATACAGTTCAGGATCCAAGCACAGGACCACCCACTTTTAGAGTGGGCCTCCACACCTCACCAAACCTAAGCATGGCCCTCCCTCGAAAGCATGGGCCAGAGACTAATCTAATACAGGCAATGCCTGGGCGTCTATGGCCTGGTGATTCCAGACCTTGTCTAGTCGGCAATACTAAACATCAAGAAAATCAAATAAATGTAGAAACGTATTCCTTTGATCCGGTGTGTGTGATTCCGCTAATGGGCCAGGTGCTCTCTCCGGTGTTGGGGGCAATCACTAGGAAGAAGCGTGAGTCCATACCTCAAGAAGTTGAGAACTCACTGGAGGGGACTCTCAGGAACAGACACGAGGCAATCTTTGTGGCAGTCATAGCATAACAGCTAAAATTCTTTGGCTGAAATGATTGAATGTGACTTAAAATCAGCCGGGGCGATAAATACTGCACTGCCTCGGGCAGCTGATATTGGAGAAGCGGGAAAGCTGAGTCTGCCCATTCCAGCCCAGAATTCATGTCTGGTCACCAGGCTGGCCTGCCATCTCTACACTCCGTGGTCGTTGGTACTGCATTTGTTCCCAGGCCATAGTGAAGGGCTCTGGCAAAGCTTGCTTTATTCCTTAGTGAGCTATTTCAGTTTAATCCTTTTTTATTTCCCAATATTGACAGAAAGGTAACAGATTTGTAGAACTTAATTAAACACACTTGCTTTGCTTTATATTCTTTCCTCTGACTGGGTGTCTGCTCCTGATTCCAGGACCACAATCTGACAAAATTCCTGTACAAGAGCAAGTACCCTGACTCGTTCATTGACCCAACGCCAAGCTCAGGAGTTAACTACATCTGGCCTGTCAATGTCTTTGCTACAAGCTCTGCACTGAGGAAATCCAAACTAATACTGGGGTGTCATTCCAGCACCTGTAAGGCCCCCAACTGGTGTGGGATATCCCTCTGTGTGCTGTGAATATGTTTTATTATGATTGGTTAATAAAGAAGCTGATTTGGCCAATAGCCAGGCAGAATAGAGCTAGGTGGGAAATACAAGCAGAGGTACAGGGAGAAGAAGGACATGAGCAGCCGCCTGGGGAAACAAGATGTGAGATAACAAGGCAAGAGACTTGTGGTAAAATGTAGACTAATAGAAATGGGCTAATTTAGTTGTAAGAGCTAGTTAATTATAAGCCTGAGCTGTTAGGCCAAGCAGCTTGTAATTATATTAAGCCTCTGAGTGGTTATTCCAGAACTGGCAGGTGGGAGAGAAATGTCGGCTACACCCAACTCTTCCTCTATGAACTATTGCAACAGACCCCTCGCTGGCCTTGTTCCTTGAGACTCACACAAGGAGACTGAATGGCTCCCCTCCTCTCCATGGTGAACTGGGGCTTGTGGCTAAGTGAGTAGGACTTGTGTCAGTGAGCTGTTGTTAAAACACTAAGATCTGGAAACAAGCTGTTGGCCGTTGGGAGGACTTAAATAATAATAATAATTCTAACACAACTGAAATGAATCACTGCTCCCTGCAGGAAGTTTACTGTGTGGGGACTTCCTCCTTCCCTCTGCATTTTAAAGCCCATAAAATACTCGTAAGGATCCAGCTGCAGAGTAAAGCATGGACCAAGCCAGAGATAAGTCAACATCCCACAGTCCATAACAAAGAACCTAGGTAACTTATTGGGGGCAATAAGATTTGGGCTATGGCCTCATTGCATGAAAAACTACCTGGAAAGAACATCATGGCCTAGAGTTGACTTGGGAACTAGCTGCATTTGGGTAGCAGTGGCAATTGGCCTGGTCTAGTTACTCCCCAGAGACAAAGACCAAGAGACAGCACCAGTCCACAAGGCAGCAGTGGAGAAAAGGCCATGGACCGCACTCCAGCATTCTGAAAGCATGACCTCGCCGCTGCTTAACAAAGCCCAAGTGTCCACATCATTGCTCACTGTCACCTGCCAGATAAACCAGCCTTCATAAACCTGTCACGTGGGTCATTTTAGAGAAGGGGTGTGGGTGCTCCAGTATACCCTACTTCCATGATGTTGTGGTCAGCTGCCAGTTGCCATGTTTCCTACTGTGAAGTCTGAGGAGCAAAGGCCACCACCACTGCCTATGAAAGGACAGAAGCACTCCTAAGGAGATGACCATGGCTACCCCAGCTTCTTAGGCCCGGCACCTGAGGCATCTAGCATTCTACAAATACCAGCTACTGTTTAGCTCACGATCCCAGCATGCTATTTCAAAGGCATTTGTTTGTTGGGACACTAGAATTGATACCAGGGCCTCATACACACTAGGCAAGCATTCTACCAAAGAGCTAATACCCAGTCTTTTTTCATTTATGTTTATGCATGTGTATGTGTGCACACATGTTTCCGTGTGTGAGTGCAGGTGCATGCATGCCACAGCACCCATGTAGAAGTCAGAGGACAATCTTAGCTGCTGGTCCTCAGCTTCTACCTTGTTTGAGGCCTGCTTGTCTGTGGTTTTATTTATTTATTTATTTATTTATTTATTTATTTATTGCTGTTCTGTGATGCAAAACTGCTCCTTTAATAGATGTAAATTTATAGCATAAAACACAGAAAAAAATAAGCTTCCCTAATTTTTAAGTTTCATTTTGACCAGTTCCTAATATAGATGAATGCCTAAAAGTCTCAAGTCATTATGAAAAGGAAAAGAAAAAAAAAACCTAATTATACTCCTCTAACTTTCCTTTTTATGAACAGAATTGACTGCTTCACGTAGTAAACCTTGCTGTGGAGCAATCTCTGTACACTATAAATATGTAAATTGTTCTCATTGTTAACAAAGAGCTGATAGGCGGATGGCTAGGCAGGACTTTCAGGGCAGAGAGAATGCTGAGAAGAAGGAGGGCAGAGCCAGATGGAAAGGAAGCTGGACATGCAGGAGAGGTAAAAGCTACGAGCCTTGGGGCATCATAGGGATGAACAGAAATGGATTAATTAAAATTGTAAGAGCTAGTTAGTAATAAGCCTGAGCTATCAGCCAAGCATTTATAATTAATAATAAGTCTCTGTGTGGTTGTTCAGGAAGCAGCTGGTGGAACTGAGCTGATCGAGGTTCGAGCCCAGCATCTCTAAAACACTGACCAGGCCTTAGGTTAGTCTCGAGGACACTTTGCAGTTTATTTTAGACAGATTGGCTTCTACCCTCAAGCCACATGTTGTCTTAAAGTATAAATCCTGCTACGGTTGGCCCCCTAGTGGTGAATATTTGGCTTGATTTCTTTCTGACTCCCTGAGTGAGGAACAAGGTCATTGCTCGGGGGAGTTTTCTCCCCAGTCATTAAACCCTAGGGTATTTAGCTAGTCATTTTCTTCCCAGAGTTTCTTTCCCTTTCCTTAAGACCACTGAGAGCAGAGCACCACAGGACACAAAGGGTGAATCACAGCATCCTTACTGTCTTACTCATATGCACCATTTTCAAATGTCCTCTCTTAGAAAGTACCAGTGCTTGGGGAAAGTTGGCACCGCTGCCGACACCAAATAGACAAATCTTGCGTCTCATTAGGAAGTTCTCCAGGAAAGTTGCTGTGGCGTAGGAGAAAAGTCCCCTCCCCTTTGTTCAAACACCATGCCTTCTTTTTCTCCAACACCTAACTCCTGACCTGGACAAAAGGCAGGCAGGCAGTTATGCTGACCTGCCTCTCCCAGTACAGTCTCTGTTTAAGTCCTTTTCATGTGCTCTAATGTAATTAAAATAATTCCATTCAAAATTGATTCAATTAAGTCTTTCTAAGCAACAATATGAGCATCATTGTATATATAAAGAAAATAAGAATTTTGCCCAAGGTCACATTGTGGAGTAAGGGACAGAGATAATGTTCAAAACGTGGTATGTCTTGTGTCTCTGCATCAAAGATAAAACATGAACACTGTGTTCAATTTTCTTAATGACACACTAGGGTTGTGTGTCCAGTGATTTATGGAAGCTCTTAAAAATCACACTTATATATGCATTCAGTTGGTCTAGAAACTTTCACCAGTTTACAGTTCAATGTCTATAATATTACTTATACTTAGCTCTATAATTTAAATGTGTAAAGTTCAGTGAAAATTTGGGATTAATTTTGTTTTGACTTCTTGTTGTTGCTATTGTTTTTTAGTTTTGGTTTTGATATTTTTTAATCAATTAATCTATTTATTTTTATTTATTTGGTTTCCTGAGACAGGGTTTCTCTGTGTAACAGCCCTGGCTGTCCTGGAACTCACTCTGTAGACCAGGCTGGTCTCAAACTCACAGAGATCCACTTGCCTCTGCCTGAGTGCTGGGATTAAAGACGTTTGCCACCACTACCTGACTCCTTTTTTATTATTATTATTATTTTGGGGGGGCGGTTTAAGACAGGGTTTCTCTGTGGCTTTGGAGCCTGTCCTGGAACTAACTCTGTAGACCAGGCTGGTCTCGAACTCACAGAGATCCACCTGCCTCTGCCTCCCGAGTGCTGGGATTAAAGGCATGCACCACCATCGCCTGGCTTATTATTATTATTTTTTAAGACAGGGTCTACTATATAGCTTTAGCTGTAATTCTCTATGTAAACAGGCTTGCCTAGAACTCATAAAGAATTGCCTGTCTCTGCCCTCCTCTGCTGGAATTATAGGCATGGACCACCACACCAGGCACTTAGGGGTGTTTTAAAAGTCAGGTCTACATTTTATAGTTATTAGATGTCAGAGAAATTCACTTCCCCAACATCTTCACACATTTTTCTTAAGATGTACTGACCAAAGCCACAAACTACGTTATAGGTTTGCACCTAGAAGGATTTTGTTGGAATGCAGGGAGTTCCATCTTGATTTTATTTTTTAAGTCTCTGATGATGAATCTTCTTGACCTTTGGGACAACTGACACAACATTGGTTTTCTTGGTCTGTCTCTGGAGTCATAATGTTGTCTGTCAGAGCTGGCATAGAGTGGAAAGAACCCTAGCATGTGGACAAATGTCTCTGGCCCAGTTACATCCTTGCCTCTGTAGTAAACCATGATTATGGGGAATTCTCTTACATCTTAAGTCCCTCACTCACAAAGTGGGAGAATGATGATCAACTCCACCATGGTACTGAGGAACCTATTGCCTACTGGAGTTCAGAATTTTGCTCGATTCTGTGGGTGTGCCTCAAACAGTTTCACCTCATGTGCCTTGCGTGCCTCATCCACAACTGAAAATTCAAACAGCAGGGTCTAATTGTCAAGCTTCCTGTGGTTGCTGGTGAGGCTTTGGGTAAAAGTTCACTGATGGTGGCAGTGTGAACTAGTGCAGTCACTATGGAAACCAGTGTGGCCGTTTCTCAAACAGTTAACAGAACACCGCACGAGCCAGTTCTACCACCCATAGGCGTATGTCGAAGACTTTGACTCAACATGCCACAGAGATACTCACACATGCATGTTTACTCCTCTGGTACAACAGCAAGGAAATAGAATAGCCTAGATTTTCTGTCCATCCACACACAAATGGATGATAGAAAATGTGGTGCTTGTACACAGCCTGATTTTTATTTTATCCATAGAGAAAAACATACAAAATTGGCAGTAAAGTGGATGGATCTGAAAAGTACTATGTTAAGCCAGGTAACAGAGTCAGAAAGACAAATATTGCCCATTCTCTCTCAGATGCAGATCCTGGACTTTAGCTTTGGTAGGTACGGATGAGTGTGAACATAAGTCATGAAAGTAGGAAGGGGTCTAGGAAAGGGCAAGAAGAGGTTTTAAGGAGGGAAAGGAGAGTATTAAAACATAGGAAGGGAGAAGTTAGGGAGGCATAAGGATGGGAGTGAATGGGGACAGAAAATACATAATAATGAAAAGCTATAATAAAGCCCATTACTTTGTAAGCTAAGTGGAAGAGAAACAAAACAAAGGTTCTGGGGAGATAGCTCAGTTGATAAACTGCTTGCTATGTAAACATGAGATTCTGGGCTTGGGTCCCCAGAACCCACATTATAAAAACTTTAAAAATCCAAGCACGGGCAATGTGTATCTGGAACCCCCAAGTGCTGGGGAGACGGTAACAGACAGTTCGTTGGCAAGCCAGACGAGCTGCCTTGATGAGCTCTGGATTCATTGAGAAAGCCTGTGTCAAAACTAAGGTGGAGACAGGCTGGAGAAAGACACTTGGCATCCACCTCTGGCCTCCATCCATGTGCATACACACCTCATGCACACCCACACACGGCTATGTACACACAGAAATCAGTGTTACAATAAAAACAACAACAAGCATCAAATGGAGGTGAAAACCATCGGATGAGTTTACGGATGAAAGAGCTCAGCGCAGTGTCTGGCACAGAAACTGGTATTATTATTACATTACAATGGTATTCTTAAGATGAAATGAGGAACAAGAGCATGGCGTGCCTGAACTGTTGGCCAGACACTATTTGATCCAGGCACTCACCTGCCTCAAGCCCTTACTGCCTGCAAGTCAATACGCCAGGCACAGGCATACACAACACTGGGAATATTGAGTCATCACCACACTAAATATATTCTCACCAGAAAGGAAACAATAAAACAGTAAATAAGAGATCCTAGAGATGATGGCTTGCATCTGTTGACTATCTACTGTGTGCTGGCTCTCTGCTGTGCCAGGCAGATGCACGCATTCAAGATAAGTCTTTGTCCTTAGGGAGCTCTCAGATCAAAAAGTAGAACTGACTCTTCGTTAAACAGCTATGGGAAACTGTCATGATTAACTGAGAAAAAAAAATTGGAAGAATCTATAGACTCGTGATATCCAAAGTCCAAGTCTACACCACCATTCACAACCTTCTGGTAATTTCTATAAACAGTGGTAAATACCAATCCTAACACCTGCCTGGGGGTTGCCAGTGTGTTTTCTTTCTCTTACCATCAGCTTCAAGGCTCTCTAGGAGGTAGAGCTGGACTCATCCCCAGGGGAAGATGTTGACAATGTGACTGTGTGCTGAAGGTGACCTTGAAGATACCTACTTTAGATCTCTTCGATCAACTTAGAGGTAGAATAATTAGTGATTGTAAGTGCTTTCCAAACAAACAAGCAAAACTAACCAAAAAAACAAAAACTTAACTTTGCACATTTTAAAAACTATCTGTGCTCTTCTTATGCTAAAAAAAAAAAAGGATAAAAATTGAAAAGCAACTAAACCCCAAATGTGGTTGGGATTGTAGCTTCATTGGTAGAGTACTTGCCTATCATGCCTGAAGCCTTGGTTTCTGTCTCCAACACCACACGAAACTCAGCATGCTCACCACACACCTGGGATCCCAGCACTTGGGCAGCAGAGAGAGGAAGAGCAGAAGTTAACTATCATCTTTGTCTATGTATGGAGTTTGTAGCCATTGTGCTGGGGTACATCAAACTCTCTCCAAAAGGGGGGGGCGGGATGAGGAAAGGAAGGAAGGGAGGATGAAAGGAAGAAGAGGGATGTACCAGCCCCCTCCATACATTTCACTAATGGTCTCATTTTATTTTATTTTATTTGCTACTGTTTCTTTAAAGACAGAAGTGACTTGCAATTATGACTTGCAGGAAGCCTTCCTTAAAGGCAGCATCCATGTGCACACCAATCAGCACTCTTTTATATGAGAAAGCTGTTTAAGCAATGCTTGAGTAGCTAACCAATAGTTCAATTACCTTTTTTAAATCCCAATCAAATGGCCCTCCTTTATAAAAAGCCCCCTGACTCACAGCTCAGGAGTAGGAATTCACACAGTTGCTAAGCTTGAACAATGCTTAGAATAGAAAGAGGGAAACAACGATGTGAAAACCTGATTTTGCATAGGCTCAATCAGAAAGTAGCACCAAGTGCAGATGGTCATGGAATAGTTTTACTTAGAGAAACAGAACTCTCTGAGAACTGGTCCCATAGCTGTGTGGAATGACAGGGGTGGCTAAGTTTCCTTAAGACTGTCCCTTCCGCTCACTGATGTGCACACGTGGGATCCAGCTAAAATGTGGGGTCTGACCCGGTGAGGCTGGGCGAAGCCTGAGATCCAGCATTTTTCTCTTTCTTTTTTAATCAGTACATTTTGTTGTTTGATAACTTGATACATAGGTGTAATGCATTTTGGTTACCCCTCCCCCAACTCTCTATTCTATTCCATCCCAACCAGATTCCTCTCTTCCTTACAAACTTTTTTTCTTGTTTACTAGTTTTTTGCTTTGTTTAATATCCTAAAGAGTTTAACTAGGGCCATCTCCATGACCCTGAGTTTGGAACTAACATCCAGAGTCTTGTGGGCTCACCCGTGGGTACATAGATATTATGCTATTATGCCTTCCCCTCTCCGAGAATCCACGAGTAGCCCATAAATCAGCAGGAAATGGTATGACCCATGAAATCCTTCCCCCTCTATGCTGACTGTTGAGTGCTCCCAACTTGTGTGGGCCCAGTGTCACGGGGCAAGGCTGCTTGAGTTCATGACTGCCACAGCCGGGTCAGGCTTAGTGTGTGGCTTTTTGTAGCTCTTTCCCCTGCGTTCCAGCTCTTAGATTCTTTACACCCCCTCTTCCATGATGCTTCCTGCACTCTAGGGGAATGTGTACTGAGCATTCTTCTGTTCTTTATTCTGAGAATCATGTGCAGCCATATGCCTGTGCATTCACGTCCGTTCAGTGCAGGAATCCTTCCTTAAAGGCAGCATCCATGTGCACACCAATCAGCATCTTTTATATGAGATAAGCCTTCATCAGCGGATATAAGCACAGATATTTTGAATGTAATTTGAAGGAATATCAGGTCAGCTAAGCTGCAGATTCCTCTCTAGAAAAATAACACATATATATTATATATGTGTTATATATGCATATATATTGTTATACTTTTAGTATTCCTTGAGAATGTTGTACATGTATATAATAGAATCTGATTATTCTCACCCCACATACCCCCTTATCTTCTTACTTGTCTCTGTCAACAGACCCTCCTCCCTATAAGTCCCTGTTCCACATTCCTGTCTTTTTGTTTGTTTTGAAGCCCACTAAGTTTGTTGAGGGCCCTCTGTGTGACCACTGGTTTACAACTACCCATCAGAGTTGGGTTAGATTCGTGAGCAGGTATCCAAATGTGTAACAGGCCTCCCCTCTCTCAGCATCAGTCTGTAAACAGCAGTTCAGCAGGGAGAGGCGGGGCCTCTGAGCTGCATACAGAGCTGGCGGAAGAGAGGTGCAGTCTCGTAGACCTCACGCAGGGAAACACACCAACTGTGAGCGGTGGTTGGGTCACAGCCAAAAGACAACATCTCTTCGCTGCCCTTTTCAGTATCTTCCACCATCCTCCTTTCTCTTCAGCATCTTCTTAGGGCTGAGCACTCACCATCATTATTCTCAGCACCTTCAACAGCCGTGAATTTCGGCGTTCACTGCGGCTCATGGCAAAGAAAAGCTTCTCCGGTTAAGGCTAAAAGTAGTGTTTGCCTCTGGGGCGAGCGTAAATATTTAGGGAGTGTTTGGTGCCCTCTCATTTTAGCCAAACAACAGCAGTGACTTCAGCACTGGTCACACCCCCCTTGAAGGGGCTCCAGCAGACCTGAGCATGGCAAACCTATCTCTGAAGGGCCTTACCCTTCCCACTCTCCCTCTTCTTTGCTAGACTGCTGGATGACGTCCGTAAGCTAGTCATCAAGGTCTATCCTCTTGATAGACTCACTTCCTCCTCCTGAGGCTGGTTACCAAGATCCAGCTATTAAAGTATTGAAGTCCAGCAATCACAAGCCCCGTTTTGGCTTACCAAATTAACATGCCCAATTAAAATCAAACACCTCATCCTAGCACAGGGCTTCCCCTTTTACCTTTATAAACTGCATTTGCCTGTAAGCCAAGTCGGGCCAAGTATGTCTCCTCTCCATCCCGAGACGAATATCCCTCTCCTCTCTCTTGCTTCTTTCCCCTTTTCCCTCATCCTCTGTCTCCTGTCTTTGTCTCTTATTCTCTGCCTTTTGTTTTTCTGGGGCAAATAAATATCCTTTGTGCTGAGAACTTGGTCTTGACGTGTCTTGTGCCAATACTGATCCTTTTACTCCTTGCTGGTGCTACAGAGGTTGGTCTTTGAGTCAATACCATGGACAAAGTACATGTGGGCTTACTGCAACGTCTGTATCCATGCTTAAGTTCAAATGCCATTTCCTATGTTAAACTGAAGAATCGGACATTAAGTAAGGCTAGAAATCAATCGTCCATTCTATTGGTGTTATTAAGTGCATTGCGTGCCTAGGCCTTTCGGCAGGTGCTAAACCACTCAGTGACAACTAAGGCACAAAGTACCCATTCTGGGCCACTCTGCTTTTGACTGTTCTCCCTCCCAAGAGAGAAGCAGGCATAAGGGTTAAAATAAATTTCCCCCATTTACAATTCAAAAATGAATCAACTACATTCCCGTTTTTTCTTGATGTACCGTTGTATGAGTCTATAGCACAGATCTTTTTAAAATTTTTCTTTTAAAATTCTTCTCTTACTTTCTTTAAAAAAAACTATCTTTTCTAATTTTACATTCCAGTCCCAGTTTCTAGTCCATCCCCTCCTCTCGCTTCCTCCACCTTCCCCCCACCCCACCCCTCATCCACTCCTCAGAGAGAGAGTAAGGCTTCCGCAGAGTTTGCGGATAACTACACTTCTGAAAATGTTGGATCGTTTTAATTAAAATGGAAACAAATATGTATAATAATGGATAAGTAAACTTTTCAACAGATTTTGACGTAGCATGCCCAGTGGTTCCACAGACAAAATGGGCTTTTGACTAAAACAGGTATGCATCGAAGAATAGACCTTTTTCTTGACCGTGCGCATGAGCTAGTGTCCCGCTGCATAATAAACGGCAAAACACAACCACCAGCAAGTTTCAAATTCTGTCAGACTGTACTTTCCACGGCCCCTTCACTGGCTGACCACAAGCAGGAATGGAGAGCGAATATCTGAAAAGCATATTCACAAATAGCATCTGAATCAGCTCTCGCTTCTTCATACGGTGCCAGGAGGTGGCAGCACATATCATAGCTTGCAGAAGAACTGCACCAACGCACCGGTTCTTAGGGAAAAGTCAGATACCGCGCAGGAAGGGTGGAGACGCAGGGAAAGCAGCAGAAGTCTGGCTCGAAATGTCACGGAGACCATAGCGTAATTTTGTTCCTGAAAGTGAGACAGCTCTGATGCTATTGATGTTCTTTTAAGTCGTAGAGTGTCGACTTACAGGAATATATAGTAGGCACTGCCATCTGCAGAGAGAGTCACCAAAGGAAACCTAGACTTCGGCTGGGGTACGGATGACTAAAGGGTAACCATGGAAATGTGCTCACAAACAATTCGCTCCGCGCATATTTGTCAGAGGTTTGGCGTGACTCCATCGGCAGAGTGGGAGCACAGAGAACACGACTTCCTTCCTTAGCCCCTCCCCCTGCCTAGAAACCTGTGTCCTGGCCGTCCCCAAAGAGTTCCATGTTTATTACCTTACTTTTCTCCTAGAAAAATAAATTTTCATTGCCCTGGCCATAAATACCTGGGAAGCGATGGCAGACGAACCTGGCAGTGAAGTAATCAAGAACATAGAGGCTCTTGGGCCAGAGACAGCTCTTAACTCAGCAGTTAAGAACTTGTTGTTCTCACAGAGGACCTGGGTTGGACTTCCAGCACCCATATGGCAGCTCACAATCATCTGTCACTCCATTAAAAATAGATTTGATATCCTCTTCTGATCTCCTCTGGCACCATGCACCCATGTGGTGGATATATATATATATATATATATATATATATATATGTGTGTGTGTGTGTGTATGTATATATGTATGTATATATATATATGGAGGCAAAAGACTCATACTCATAAAATAATGAAATAAATGAATCTTTTTTATTGGGTGTGGGATAAAGTATTTCTTTCTGGGCAAGCTATCATAGAACAACATTGTATTGGCTGGTTTTGTGTCAACTTGACACAGGCTAGAGCCTATAGGGTATAAGGGAGCCTCCGTTGAGACAATGCCTCCATAGGATCAGAATGTAGGTAAGCCTGTAGGCCATTTCCTTCATTAGTGATGGATGAGGGAGGGTCCAACTCATCTGGGTGGTGCCATCCTTGGGCTGGTGGTCCTGGGTTCTAGAACAAAGCAAGCTGAGCAAGCTGTGAGGAGCTAGCCGTAAGCAGCCTCCCTCCATGACCTCTGCCTCAGTTTCTGCCACCAGGTACCTGCCCTCACTGCTTTTGGTGATGAACTGTACACAGAGCTGTGAGTAACATATCCCCTTCCTCCTCACTTTTAGTCATGGTGTTTCATCCTAGCAATAGGAACCCTAACTAAGACAATGTGTTACAGAATAAAGCAGAGATGATGATTCTAGTGCCCTAGCCCCAGGGGGAGACCCTTCGTCTTATTGTGAATTGGTCTCCTATGCAGTAAGATATTCACATTTCACTAAATAAAAATTGTGAACACTCCAGAGCTACTCAGAGAAAACCTGTCTTGAATAACCAATAAATAAACGAATGAACAAATAAATAAAAATTGTGAATCAGTAGAATAAAAATTTCTTGTTAAAAGCCCAGCATTTGCATGTGGACATACATGCTCAAAGCGTGCAGATATTGGATCCAAAGCCTCACTGCTCTTTTCCTATAAAAATAATATTATTATTGGAAACACCCTCAGTACCTTAGAAACCAAAATTTGTTCTAAAGTAATATCTCCCTTCACTGCACCTTGCCAATAATTCCCCTAAAGTGAACTAAAAATGAGCAAGTCATGAATCATGCATGGTTCAGAATGACTCAAAATTCTAAAGAACAGATGTGCTATTATATATTTTTTTCCCAGAAAATAATACAAGCTTTCAGCCCTAGTGGCTTTCAAAAAACTCCACCAAACTCTATTTATACTTACATTTCAAAAGCAAAATGAAGAGGTTAATAGAGCACTATGAGAAAATTCAATATTTTTACATGACAAATGGAAAGATATTAATAATCCAACCAGTCATTTAGATTCTAAATTTTAAAAAGGTTATTTTGAAGTATTCATACCTATGTCTACAGACATATGTATTACACATAAAAATATTAAGTATTTGGTGTCTTCCTTTGTTTTTTTTTTAAAAAAAAGATGCCATATTGCTAAAACTGAGAATCAGTTATGACTTGCACACTGCCATGCGTTTCATGACTTGATAGAGCTGTGGCATGAGAGTCTATTCGTCTCAGACTGGCACATTCCAGAATAAATGTGAGCAGGGATTCCAACATCCATACATGTGAATCCTTTGAAAAGAAAATGGTATGGTGGTATAGATATTAGGAGGAGCAAGACCGTTAGAAATGAGACAAAATAATACATTTTTCATGAAAACACGAAGCACATTGTTTTGGGGATAAAGAGCCTCTCTCTGTGTTTGTAACCATGAGAACTGCAGAGAGACTCCCCCGCTGGTGGAAGTGCTTTAGAAAGCAGTTTAGATTCACCCAATCTATTTCTCCCCAACTCATTATTAAAATTGTTATGAATATAATCACCTTATTAAACTGGCACTGATTCAGTAAGCTCAGAATGCTTTTTGCCAAATCCGAGGTTGAACTTTCACAAAACATGGTGTGAAGAGATGGATGGACTGTTTGCCAAACTTTTCCACACTCTCTCCCAGAGTCAGAGAGACGGTACTGAAGATGTGGCGATCCTCCAGCTCACCTTTCATTTCGAATTTAGCTGCCTTCGTCTGTGTTTCGAACAGGGAAACTTGTACACATTTCTCAAAGCCAACGAAACTGAGTATGGTTCTCCCCACTACGCTCCATCCAGGAGTGAGACGGGGTCCCAGACCCTTTGAATGAAAACGCATAAGCATAAGAAAAAAATTACACGTTTAGTGAATAGGACACTTACCCTTCTTTGACTTGGCAGTGAGTTTTCCCTTTTTCTTCTGAGTTGCCTGGCTTACCTGCCATACAGCTGCTTGCCTGGTTTACCAAAGCAACAAAAAAATGATCCTGAGCATTCATCTTCCGGTTCATCCCAAACAAAATTGTGGCGATGTAATAAACGGTCTTGTAAATGAGAGTTTTACACTAGGAAAGGAAAGTTCTTCCAGGCTGTGAGAAAAAAACACCCAGAGCAAAAGGAGCGGCAGTAGAGTTAGAGCATCCCTGTCCTACTGTAGTGAGTTGACGCAAAATTTCAAAACCCTGACATTAATATGTTTCTGAAAGTGCATAAATTAGCATCAAACAAGCTCACGAGTTTCCATTACCCAGAGAAAGGCTGAATTGGGGACTGGGAAGGTGGGGCTGATTCAAACGCATCCCATAGTGTTAATAAGATATACAAATGGTTTGAATTTTAGTCACAAATTCAAATATAGCAGAAATACGGTTCACTTTGTTTTTCTATAAATACAGTCAACTACATATCCATGTCAAGTTCCCATTGAACTCAAGGCTCTCATCTCTATTTTAAATAATATTATTCATGATGAGAAGCTGGTTATCTGTTAGCCATTCTCATAGGTAAGTGTGAAGACCTCTGTCAACCAATCTATCTTCACACGACCCAGAGGCAGGCCCTCTGGGAACTTTCAAGCATATTCAGCCTGGGCTTGTTAGTCATTGCTTTTCTAGGCAGAGACCATTCCTCAGAACTGTGTTTATGGGTCAGGGCCCAGGCGCTCTTCCCAGAACACCAGGGTAATGTCTCTCTCTACTTCATTTCTCATCTGAGTGGGCTAGGAGAACAGAACACTTTTTTCTTTTCTTTTTTGTTAGATAATTGACTAAGATATCACAGGATGGTCTTTAACTTGCCTTGGAGTTTAGAATGACCTTGAATTTCTGATCCTCCTACCGCTTTTTCCCTGACCCTTCCTCAAGCTTGACACCAAGAACTTTCACCTGCTCAGCCAGTTTATTGGCCCATATTACTAGCCTGTTGCTGTAGTGGTATATCATTTTATTTTAATAAATAAAGCTCTCCTGAAGATCGGAGAGTGAAACAGCCCCACTAGTCAGCCTTACAGACCAGGCAGTGGTAACACACACCTTTAATCCCAGTGGCCATGTTAGTTTGCCATTGACACCGGGCAATGCATTGCCTTTAATTCCAGTGATGCAAACCTTTAATCCCAGCCCTAGAGAGGATTATAAAATGAGGAGAGAGCTCACAGTCTCGGTCTCATTCTGAGATTCCTGGAGGCAGGTTCACTATTTCAGAGTGAGGTAGAGGTAAGAGCCAGTGACTGGTTGTTTTGCTTTTCTGATCTTCAGCTTGAACCCCAATTTCTGAGTTTTTATTAATCATGCTTCACATTGCTTTCCAAAGATTACGCACAATTAGCATATTATTAATTACAACTATCCCTTGTAGACTCAGGCAATTGTTCTGAGATCCCATAGACAACAAAAGTAGTCAGGTACTCTAGACTCTACTAAGTAAATCAATAGTCACACAAAATCTCCATGGGGCTTCACACATCCTTCCTTTGCTCCTCTCTTTCCTCTGGTCTTTCTTTTTCCAGCTTGAGATTGACTAAGTCATCAAGGGTGACCTTGAACTTCTGGTCCTTCTATTTTTGCTTCCTCAGTGTTGGGGTGTGCATCACCACCCCTAGTTCATACTGGGGCTTTTTGTAAGCTAGGCAAGCACTCCACCCACTGAACCACATTCCAGCCCATCACAGATACGTTAATCTCCAGACTACTTGAAAACCCTAAAACAATGTAAATTCTATGTGAATGTTTGTTATTCTGTGTTGTTTAGAGACCAATGACAAGAAAAAAAAATCTGTATTTTCGGTACAGATGCCCCTTTTACAAAATGGTTTTTTAGCTCCAGTCAGCTAAATCCGTGGATGTAGAAAATGGGGATAAAGAGGACCAGCTGTATGTTATTAAAATTCCTGAAGAGAATTTTTATTCTTTGCCTGCTGAATTACTATCTTGTCAGAAGTCTTTAAGAATAATTTGCTAGAAATCTTTTTACTGTAAATAACATAAACCCAATTCTAATTACCGTTGTACCTTAAGTGAACTAGTTAGCTAGAGTTAACACTAGCTAATTGGACTGTGATCTCCAAATTATGAAATTCAACCCAGGTTGGATCTAGGGATTCAAATGATGCCGAAATGTTCTTGGTCTTGCTTGATTCTGTCTTTTTTTTTTTTTTTTTTTTCCCTTAGGAGGCTTCCTGTCCCTGGGAACAAGACAACGACAGATAGTCTAGACTTGGAGTACTTGGGTATTTTCAACCACAGGAAGTGAGAACCACTCTTTATCCTCCCAACATTCCAATAAAAATAATGAAGACTTTGACCTAACTTTGATCCTTGGTTCACCTCTGGCCAATGCTCAGGTCAGAAAGAGAAGCCATTCTGATTGTTCAGTTCAGGTCATGTTGGGTTTCTCTCATTCAAATCAGTAAGTCAAGGATTCCAGGACCAATCATAAGAAATGCAGGAAGGTAAGGAAGCCTGGCCATTACTGCAGCCTACTGGTGGGGCTGTGGAGCATAAATTATACCTCCCAACCTGTGGGTCCTCAGGCGAAGGAGCCCAAGGCTTGAAGAGACTGGAGAACGAGAAAGTCCTCAGTTACATTTAATTTAACATTTAGACAAGGCAAGACAGACAGATATAGGTCCCCATAACTGCTGAAGACCGGGTGACATGGAACGGGAGCTGGATATTCAGTGTCTGCTCCGTTTCCTGGGCCTGTACTGAGAAGATTCTGCCTCTTGATCAACATCAACAAAACACTGTGGCATTAGAGGGAGGGTCTTTCCAACCTAGAGCATGTGGAAACTAAACTCTGTCAAGCCTGAGATACTCTCGTACCTTCTATTGAAGCAGTGGTACCTCCTAAGTAGTCCTGCTAGCCAGTGCATGAAAATCATTGACCCCTATGCTTTCTGAAATCACTAATCCCATTTCCATAAAATTCACCTTACAAATTGGGGTCCCCTTAGTCCCATGTTTTAAGTGTGCTCCTGGTCAGGGTATTGATCGTGTTTTTTGTCTTATTTGGAAAAATTTGATTTTAATTCAGACACATAGCCCATTAAAATTTCCACTGGTGTTTGTTGTCTTACTCTGCTAGCTTAAGTTTTTCTCCCCCTGTCCCTCCCTCCAATTCTTTCACCCATCTTTCCTAAGTTCCTTTGCTGTTTTACTATGCTAGCTTCCATTTTTCTCCATCTCTCCTTCTGTGCCTCCCTTTAACTCTTTCTCCTCTCCTCCATAGTTTTCTATGCTGCTGCCTCTATTTTCCGTTATTTCCTCTTGCATTGACTTTGTTCTGCACTATTCTCTTCTAAAATGATGCCTGACCTTGGCTTCCACTTTTATGGCCAAATGCGCAACAATTATTTGAACCAAGTTAAATTTATGGGTCCATTTGACTGGACCAGGGGACTCCCAATATTTAGTGTGTCTGAAAAAGTATTGAATTAGCATTTGAATCTACACACTAAGGGAAGCAGATGGCCATTTGTAGGTGGGTTTCATCCAGCCCACTGAAGGCCTAAAACCAACCGGAGGCTTAGGTAGAAGGAGTTTCTCCCTCACCAGAATGTCACTGGCTAATCTTCCTGTTTTAGGATTTAGACACAGACTGGGGGGGGTACCAGGGTTCTTTGTGCAGCTGTCCAATTGCAACTATTGTGACCACTCTGCCTTCATAACAGCATAAGACAAACCCTTGTAACAATTTAATTAATGATGTGGCATAAGTCCTTGTAACAATTTAATTAATGCCATGGCAGACTGCCCTAAGGGGTTGTTGTAGAATCACAGATGTTTAGGAGAGAAAGAAGCATCAAAGGTCAAGAGCAATGCTGATAAAAACAGAGGAACACTGAGTCGGAAAAGGGAAACCTAAGAGTATTAGTTTAATTAGTTAATTAGACTTACCATGCTACAGACAAAACTAGGGGAGAGAGAGCCATAACTTAGCCAAATTCTTCAATGTTAAAGGTAAAGAAGAGGAACATTAATATCATTTTTAGAAGTAGTTCGCATGGAGAGTGTGTAAATATGCATATCATGCCAGCTGATGCTTTTGCTAATATAGAAAGCCCTCAGCCACCTAGTTTTATGCTCAAGTGAGATCAAAGACTCCCGCAAGATCTGTCACGACAGATCATCTATTTAAAGTGTTAGATTGACTTCTTGTCATCTGAACAATGTCTTGAAGTAAAATTACTTTTCTTTCCACAAAGAAGGTGGGCAATGTATTTCCTAACCCCGTGTGTGTGTGTGTGTGTGTGTGTGTGTGTGTATGTGTGCCCACAGAGGTCAAAAGAGAAGCTTGAGTGTCAGTCCTCACCCTCCACCATGTTTTTAGACAGGGACTCTTCACTGTCATCCGCCACTTACAACAGGCTGCTTCCCCTTGGATTTGTCTATGCCTCCCGTCTCGCCATAGTACCACAGAGATTGCAGATGCACCCATGGGTTCTCAGGGTTCCAACTTCTACGTCTACTATCATAAACCCAATAAAAAATGCGTGGGTAGCGGAAGTCGTAGGCCTTAAGGGAAAGCTGCTACTGTTACTTAAATAAGTTGACGTAGTGACAAACCTCTCTCTAAACATCTATGCAGAGACACCCGAAGCCAAGTATTATTCTCAGCCTTAATGAGGGAAGCATCTCTTCGCCATGAAGAACTGCGCGTGCAGGGACAGCAGAGTACTCACGCAGCCCGAAACAAGAAATTCATAGCAACGACGGCAAAGCTCTGGAATACATGGGAGCGGGAGTGGAAGGAGTGGAAGACCCGAAAGACAGGAAGGAGGACTTCAAAATGCCGTCTTCCGGGCCTGATGCATCTGCTCTAATCACGAATTTCACGCAACTAAATTTGCCTACGCTGAGCCTTCACAAGACTGGGCCTGTCAAGCGTCCCTCCTGGATGGGGAGGGCTCGTGGGACACTACTTACTGAACTATTATTAGCCTCCTGCTAGATTCTGGGGGACGGGGAACTGTTGGCTTCGGTTTGTGTACCCAAACTGAATTGGCAAGCCACTTGTCTCCAATGGGTAATTCCCAATCTTTGTCCACACAGAAGGCACTGGTTAGGCTCAGTGGCTCGCAAAGCAAAATAAAAGAAAAAGATATGAAGGTGGGAAGGGGATTTGTTATGGGGGTGGGGAAGTTGATACGATCAGGAGGGAGATAACAGAGTGTGGGGTTAAAGCAATTAGAATGCATTATATACGTGGATGAAATTGTCAAAGAACAGGTCTAATTAATACAAAAGTCGAGAAAAAAATTAAGCATGCAACTACTAAATAAGCTAGCAATTACACTTTTGGCAATTATCCCAGAGAAATGAAATTTTTATGTTCACGAATACCTGAACAAGAATGTTTCGAGAAGAATGTTTGTAAAAACCAGAAAGCAATAACCAGATGTCTTTCAGCACGTGAATAGGGAAAACAAACCGTAAAGCAACTAGACCGTGGAGTGCTTCAGACACAGAAATACATGTAAACTGGGCTGGGAAGGTGGCTCGGGGCATAAAGTGCCTACCGTACACGTGTGAGGAGCAGAGTTCCCCAGAACGTGTAAGACTCGGGAGGCAGAGGCAGGAGGATCTCTGTGAGTTCGAGACCAGCCTGGTCTACAAGAAGCTAGGTGTTGTTCTGTGTGTCTGTACTTTCAGCACTGGCTGGCAGGGGTGGAGTGGGGGTGGGATGGGGGGAGACAAGCAGATCCCCAAAAGTTAAATGACCAGCCATTGCGAAGTGCTGAAGAACAATCCCTGATATCTGCCTCTGCCCTCCACATGCACATATATGTACACACATGTGCATACATACCTGCACATACCTACCCTAACAAGTACATATGCCATGTACAGCAACACATACGTGCATTGGAACACGGGCAAATTGTTGATGCACACAGCCACCTGGCTGAATGTCAGAATATTGCATTTAGCAAAAAGGGCCACCTTCTGCCTGATCCTGTATGTAACACCCTGGAGGGCTGTTGAGGGTGAGAAGTGGGCACAGCCATGGAAGAGCGGCAGGAGGCATTTCAGTGATAGCGGAAATGTTCTGCATCTTAGCTCTCAATACAGAAACCCCGGCTGGGATCCCATGCCCGGTTCTGCTTGATACAACTACCTTAAGGGAAACTAGGTGAGGGCACGGAGATGCTCTCCATGGTCTTTTCCACAATTGCGCGTGAAACTGTGGTTATGTCCAAACCCAAGCTAGGATTTTTTTTACATAGGTAATAAGGAAATATTATAAGCAATTGTATGACTAGAAATTCAACAACTTAGAAAAAGAAGCAAATTCTTTGAAAGATGTTCACTGTTAAAATACCTGACAGAAAGCAACTTTAGGGAGGAATGACTTTTTTTTTGGCTCACAGTTCAGAGGAATACAGTTCACTACAGCATTGGTGGTATGACAGCAGGAGCTGAGCGTGCCTGGAGGAACCATGGTGTGCATTTTGCCATCTCTCTTTCATGCAGTCTGGGGCTTCAGCCCATGGGATGGGTCTTTTCTCCCCTTGGTAAAACCTTTCTGGGGACAGACCCTGAGGCGTGCTTCCATGGTGATTCTAAATCTGCCAAGTTGACAGTGAAGAGGACATTTTACAGCCTACTCGAAGATGCTGACATTCCTGCGAACTCTGGACTAGACAAGGATGTCATGGTCGAGTGCGTCTCACAAGCAGAGATACAAAACGCTGTAAGGTGGAATCTCACAAAACATTAGCGAATTTAATACAACAGTGTATGTAAAAGACTGCTTGTTTTTCAGGCAAGACTTACCACAGAAAGATAGGGAGGATGAAAAATTGAAGAAAAAAACAACGTATTTCAATATGTAGATAAATTAAATGTGGAATGCTGAATAGCCATTTCAACTGAGGATAGAGAAAACAAATTTGATAAATTGTGAATGTTGAGAGCATTTAAAAAATTCTCAACAGAGTTAAAAACAGAAGGTCGTCTCCTTGAGCCGGCATAAACAATCTGCAAAGCACATAAAAGATCGGTGTGGTTTGATGGCTTTCCATTAAAACTAAGATCAAGATAAAGATGTCTGTCCCTTCTTGGCACTCAGGTTCAGCACTGTGGCAGGGATTTCAACCAGGGCAATAAAGCAAGTAAAGGAGAAAAAAAGCATATGATTTAAAAATAAGTGAAATTAATATTCGCAGATGCCATGAGCATAAATGTTGAAAATCTAATGGAATATTTCTAAAACTTGTCAAAGTAGCATCATGCAAGATCAATAAAATCTGCTTCATTCTCCTTACGGTCTCTGACTTACATTTTATGTCATCACAGCTTGTGAGCAGCGCATGCTCAATAGAAACTGATTCTTGTTTGCTGTGTTGAGTTGGAGAAAGGTCTCATCATAATGTAGCGCTATTTTAATTTGTATTTTAATAAATAAAACTTGCCTGAGGATCAGAAAAATAAAACAGCCACACCAGCTAGTCTTACAGACAGGCAGCAATAACACACCTTTAGTCCCAGTAGCCACACTCGTTGCCATAGAGACCAGGCAGTAGTGGTGCACGCCTTTGATTTCAGCACGAGAGAGGGATGTAAGATTGGAGAAGACAGCTCTCAGGCGCATTCTCATTCTGAGGTTCCTGGAGGCAGGATCGCCATTTTGATCAGAGGTAGAGGTAAGAGCTAGTGGCTGGCTGTTTTACTTCTCTAACCTTCAAGGTCAACCCCAATTTCTCTTTCTCTGAGTTTTTATTAATAGTTCTTCATTATATAGACCACACTGACCTGAAACTCGCAATCTTCCTGCTTCTCAAGGACAACATTCTGATTTTTAGTTTTCCTTGTTCCATGCCTGTAAGATGCGGCAGTACGATACTCTAGCAATGTCAGGCAGTAGCCGCAAGCTGCAGCTCACAGTCTTTCACGAGACCTAGATAAAAGCCGGTCCTATGACATACCGTGTCTCTGAGCTGTGATGCTGGGTACTCTGCATGTTTTGATGCATTTTTTTTTAACATGACACACTCAGCTCATGAGGATTGGTCAGCATGAAACTTGATTATAAGTCAAGGAGTTTGTATACTGGCTACAAAACATTGACAAAAATATCTAAGGTTTTAAATATTTAAATAATAAAAAATATAAATATTTAGTGATTAAACTTGACAAAAATGAGAAAGTTTTAAACACCCAAACTAATAAACATTGCTAAAATAAATTAAAGAATGCATAAATAAATAAAGACATGTAACTTGCTCATGAGATAATACCCTTTATTAACATGTTCCAAAACTTAGGTATAAATTTAATACAATCCAAATCAAATCCCTAACACACTTATAGAAGTTAAGAAATTGGTTTTAAAATTTATATGGAAGGACTAAGGACTTGGGATGGAAAAACCAACTTTTATTTCAGCACACACAATAAGGTTATAGTAATTTGGGGCTGGGGGATGGGAGAGGGTTTCTCTGTGTAGTCCTGGCTGTTCTGAAACTCACTCTGTAGACTACATTGGCCTCGAACTCACAGAGATTCACCTGCCTCTGCCTCCCAAGTGCTGGGATCAAAAGTGAGCACCACCACTACCCTGCTAAGCTATAGTAATTTTTAAAATGTGGTATTACTACATCAATACGAAACAGATCAATAAAACAAAATCGAGTCCAGACAAACGGAGCAACTGGTTTTGACAACTGAAGTAGGCAACAGGCAGCCTTGACATCTGATCTTAGAACAACACAAGGCAATATTTTAAAAAGAACTTCGGCAGGTGTTGTCAACTGCTACACACAGAACTCCTATTGTATTTTGTATCTCAAATTAATTCTTCAAATTATAAACATTCTAGAAGGAAACATAGACAAAAGGTCCAGCAAGATGGGTCAGTGGGTAAATGCCGAGGACCTGAGTTTTAGTCCAGAACCCATGTAAAGGTGGGAAGAGAGAATCTACCAAGATGTCTTCTACATGTGCACTATAACAAATGTGCAGCACACTTACACACTCACATGATAAAAACTAAAGGAAATACGGGAGAAGATCTTCTGTGGGCGTGTCTGAGTCAGGCAGAGTCCTCAGACTTACTGAAGAAGCCACAAAGCGGGAAGAGTAGTCACCCGTTACACTTCATCAAATGGAAAACTGTCTCCGAAAAGGGGGGGAGGGACACAAACTTCAACACATTCACAGGACACTAGAGAGTGCAAACTAGTGTAAAGTGAGACGCAGCTGGTCAGCGATGCTCGGAGGTGCAGGAGCAGGAATGAGTGGCCACAGAAAGCCAGTCGGAAACTTGACCTTATCGCAGTGATGGTTTCATGGGTGTACATGTGTCAAACCCAAGTTGTAATCTTAAAATACTTCAGGGTGTCGATTCTAATGCAGTAAAAAATGCCTAAAAAAGGAGGTGTGCCCGAGCCAACCCTGGCCAATAGAAACCAAAAGCCTTGCAGGCTTGTGGGAAAATCCTTTCCTCTCACAAGCTTTCAGGGTGTGCTTCTCTGTTTCTCTCTGTCCACAGGACAGCTGGAGTTTTCTTCTGACCAGCATGGAGCAACTACTAACCCTGCAAAGGCAAGCGGACACAAAACCCTCAGAAGCAGCGGACCCAGAGTGCTGCTTGCCGTGAATCAGGAATTCCCTTCATCCGAGGAGCTGTAGGATGTAATACTATTCTATCCTGGCTGTATCATTCTGAGTGTCGAGGCATCTGAGACAGGACAGGGACATTTCTCTCTGAGAATGACATCCACGGTGTGTAACATGTCATCAGAAAAAGAGCTTTGTATTTAAATCATTTGTTTAAAAAAGTAAAAACTCTTTATGCAGTTAAAAATGAGTTTATTCATCTACTGGTGATGATACTTATATTAGTAAAGTTGACATGGCTATCTGTGAATGTCTACAGTATAAGTGCTAATCCAAGCAACCAGGAGCTCTATAATCTTCATTTCTTGCTTTTCCTATAGCAGTCCTAAAGTTTCCTCTGAGCAATTCATTAACATGGACTCTTGATGCATGCCTTTCAGACGAGGAAGACCCCTGCAATCAAGACTCCATGGAACTGAAAGTGTGCCGTGCCAATAGAGATCCACCAATATTCCCCAGGAAAACCTCTCTCAACAGCTTCCCCATACAGGAAAAGAGGCAGTGAGGGTAGGGCGGGCTCACGTGCAGAGCGCACTTAGGCGGTAGGCTTCGGGGTCTTGGTTTTACATGGACTAGAGAATCTTACCACAGAGAGATCTACCACAAAGGCTTCAGCGTCATGGTTCCCAGGAAAATCTAGCTGGAGGAAGCTCTGTACTTGGGCAGAAAGAGCTTTTCAAGCTACCATGTGCTCCTGAAGGCTGCCCTACTGCAGCCAAGGCAGGTAAGGCGGAGGGAGCTGCACTCGCCAAATGCCTAGTCCTACCCCTGAGGCCCTGATCGCCAGTCCCCACTTGCACCCAAGAAGAGTCGGGAGAAGATGCTTCCAAAGCCTCAGCTGGGTGTTGACGGACTGCCAGCTGGTTCAGTGCCAGCCCACAGGCGCAGAAACTTTCCCCAGGCCCGTTTGCTGCTGCCTAGTCGACCCTAAGTACTTGGTTTGTAATTACAGGTCAGTGTATACAAGGCAGGAAATGGAAAATAACACCTTGCCTTGTGGCACCAGCAAGCCAGAGAGCAGAACCAAGGCAGACTGTTCAAACAAGTGTTTCACTGAAATGAAACCATTGGAAGAAGTAGATAAAAGCTTTAAAAAAATAATGAATTCACTCAAGGAGATATAATTAAAGATTAACAGTTAAATATATGATGGGCGCCGGAACTTTCCAAACAGTTTAAGAAGTATGCACGGTCTCTGTGTTCCTGATAGCAAGCCCCTCCTGGTGGGATGAAATAAAATGAACTACAATGAAGCAGCAGCTGGAAAAACAAAACCACTAGATAACATAATTTTAAAAATTGAAATACTGCTTAGCCAGCACATCAAGAATTCACCTATTTCCCAGAGTGGCGAGTAGAGGGAGGAGCCTGTCTAGTCCTTGTCCCTGGATGGGAAGGAAAGTCTCACCTGTGCTCACCTACCGTTTTCACTCTAAGTGGAGAGCAAAAGTGTCCCTGGAAAGACCTGACCGCATTCCCCAGTGGATGACGCCCCAGAGAACACTACAGAGCAGGCAGTTTCAACCCAGACAGCCGTCAAAGACTTTCCAAGGTCCAGCTTCAGTCTTCAAACATATTAGCATATCCTTTCAATGACTCAGTTACCAAGCAGGTGAAATGGAGTTGAAAAGCAAGTCAATAAGCCAAGGAAATGATCCAGAATCAATGCAATGAGATATGATGTAAGAGGTATTTGGGGGATCTAAAAACTATCAGGAAGGTCTAGCCTATATCCATCAACATTCCAAAAGGAGCGACTAGGAAAAAAAAAAAAGGCAATAATTGTAGGAGGGAAAATGGAGTAGCAGTTTTTCAGAACTGTTGAAAGATACCAACTCGGGAGATCCAGGGAGCCATTTAAAGCCCAATAAAATCTAAATAGGGGTATAAAAGTGGAACATGCCTGGATTCATCACAAGGAAGCTATAAATAAAAATCAGGAGAGCAGCAATTAAGTCAATCCAGACTGCCTCAGAGAGGGTGCAGGGAACTGAACCTCATGCGCGTGTTCCACCAAGGAGCTCCAGCCGGATCCCCCAACCGACTGATTTTAGTTTGAATTGGTTTGTTTGTTTGTAGACGGGGTCTCCCTGTGAGGCCCTGGCTGTCCTGAAACTTGCTACATAGGCCAGGCTATCTTCAAACTCACCATGATTCACCTGCCTCTGGAGTGCTGGGGTTAAAGGTATACACCACCATAGCAGGCCCAAACTGGCAACAATGAAGTTTAGACACTTGGGGGCTAAGACTGCAACTCAGTGGTAGAGGACTTGATTATGAATACGAGACCATGGATTCCCCCTGAAACAAGCAAACAAAACAGACAAACAAAAACACTAAAAACAAAGACAACTACAGAGCGAACTAAACTCTAATGGGGGGAGTAACAATCGAGAATGGCTGGTGCACAAAATAGTCGGTGAAGAGATGAAGCACCCACCATACAGGGCTGAAGAGATGGCTCAGTTAACCAAGTACTTGCCAGGCAAGCATCAGAGCATCCAAGAGACCAGGACCAGGTAGGGAATGAACTCTGGGTTGGCAGCCGGCTCACCTAGCACCTTTTATATCAGTTATCTGGTCCACCCAGGAAGCATTAAAGGAGCATCTGGTAAGGGACTCTGGAGGAGTGGGTGAGATATGTCCAAATAGCCTAGGTTCCGATCACAGGAAATCTGTGTACTAAAACAATCTGGTGCCTTTGTAATCGTCTGCGGATAAGTTAGCTGTAAGAATAGAATCTAAGAGGGAACCAAGAGAACCGCCGGGTCCTTGCAGTTATTTCTCGTCTAACAGTTTGGGATTACTCTCTGTGAAGAGGACCACTTTCACTGAGCAGTGGCACCTCCAGGCACGACTCCAGTCCATCGTAGCCTTTCTGTCCAGGCAGAGGGAATTAGCCTCAGAATGAGGCTTCTCTGTCACCCCACGCTGCCTGCCTAAATGCTTGTTTTATGGTCATATAGCGGGCACTCAGGTGCTGGGGATTGAACCCGGGACTCTTGTATGTTAGACATGTGTCCTTCCACTCAGCTATTCCAACTGTTATTTAAAGAAAAGAATATAATCTTTTTCAAACATCTCTTTATTATTTATGGAACACATTCTAGGTGTTCCAAGAATATTATATTACAAACTATGCTTTGAACCTAATTTCATGTGTTAAAGAATCATTCTCGCTCACCCATCTTTTTTTTCCTCTTAATTATTTCGACTTTACCTCTTGATCCATAATTCCAACATCCACTAAATGTTAGCCTCGATACTCAGTTTCTCCTCTGAGAAACCACAGTGCAACGAATAATAGCAACTAGAAAGGAGAGTTTTCGGAGACTCTGGGAGCCTTGGCGGGGACTTCACTACTCACTTGAGTGCTGGGAGGCAGGGGTTACCTTCATCCCACCTCACAGATGAATGAGAGGAAGCCTGGAGTGGTTCTGTAGCTTGATGGAGCTCATGGAGGATCCTGGGGCGGAGCAGGAATGGATGGCTCTCTTGAGGGTATAATCAGGCACTGGGTTCAAATTGGAAGGTAACTCTGGATTTCATAGCCTAAGGGCTCAACTTCCAGGGACTCCTTTCCACTGCGGTATCTCTTCCCAAGTGTGTAATTATAATTTCATGGAAGCATTTCCTGTACTCTGCCTTGTGTGCTACCACACACTCCTTTGGCTTCTGTGACCTTTTAGAGACAGTGACAGTAGTGTATAACTCATTTAAACTGACACAGGAGGTGTCAGTATCTGCGGAATCAGTGACAGCCTCCTTCTAAATTTCCCTGATGTCCGTCCCCATTGCAGTGTCTCTTCGTCAGCAAGGGAGACTATTTTGAATTTTTCTGGATGGGAAAGACATTCTTGATCTCTTTTGAGGGGGGAGTCACTCTTAGTGATAATAACTAATACAGATCACTTTTATCCTGGCTACTAGATAAAGGATCATTCTTCCAAGCATTATGTTAGGAGTAGAAATTCTATCTTCTTCCTTTTTTAGAGGCAGAGAGCATGCTCAGTAAGATTGGCTTAGTGCTGGCATCTTCACGGAGGTAAAACAGATACTGTATCAATATGAGGTGATGTATCACCATGTGTACATGCTGTAGTGGTCAGCAGTGCAAGCATTAATATTAATTAATATTTATAGCCCCTAAGACTATGAAGAAATTATTTTAAGTTCCCATAACAACTGTTTATTCTTGTAAACATTTCCTGTGCAGCCAGTAGCTCCTTCTAGTGTATAAAACTGCGAGTTAGGATTGTTTTATGAAACATACATTGTGTATATAATATATATGTACATAATCCAACCTTTGTGTTGAGATAGATATTGTAAAGCATTATATAAATCTATCCTATAGTTTTGAGCTATAATGCATGTTTACTGTACAGGTGAAGAAACTGGGGCTCAAATATTACTTTATAAATTACAGAGATAATTCAAGAGAAACCTAGGACTCCAGTTCAAGGCTGATTTCAAGCCATGTGAAGATCTTCCATTTAACCTTGACTTTTGAAGCTAGGAGCTGTGGCCATTCTAAGCAAGTTGTATTCTTTCTAGAAATACACACGGAACAGTCTTGTTCCATTTTCAGTATGTTTGGAGCTTCCAGCACTCAGCGTATGGGTCTATTTTGTGACCCCTCTTCACACTGTATGATTTCTTGCTATTTATGTACGATGTGGATTTCGGCCTCGGAACTCACTCTACACACGATTACCAATACATAGCTTACACATACCAATACATGATCTTATTTGGAAATGGATCTTTGCGCAACAACCTGAAACTAAGAGGATGCCGTAATGGCTGGTTTCTTAGTCAAAGAGAGGAGTAGGAACTGGGGATGGCTCAGGAGTTAGGAAGACCTCCTGCTCTTGTAGAGGCCTCACACTGAGTTGCCAGCACTTAGGCTGGGTGTCTCACAGCCACCTGTAATCCCAGTGCCACGCGGTCTGATGTTTAGTCTGGACTCTGCAGACATCTGCACGCACACATACACATTCCTACGCACACATGTACACAGAGTTAAAACGCCATCATGCACACATACTCATACCCACACACACACACACAATACACAGAGTTAAAAATTAATCTTTTCAATAGAAGAAAGGCAAGTGTCTTTAGACCCGGATCAGAGGAGGCACGGGGAAGGAGTTGACCCAGCAATGAAGTAGACTTGGCCTGGAATGGCGTGGCCAAGCCTGTGAGTGCCAGGCATTGCCCCAGCCACCAGAGGATAGGACAAGGCAAGGGATTTCTAGGGAGCGTGGCCTTGACAGCCACACCTTAATGTCAGACCTCCAGGCTGTGAAGGAACACATCCTTGACGTTGCGGGGATCTGTTGCCTCAGATCTAGGAATCCAGCCTACCCGCTTCCCATGCCACCTTCTGTTTTAAGTATATTCCAGGGTTTGGGGGGCATCTCATGGTATATCTCACCACCTGTACCCTTGTAACAACCCCTTCTACCTGCCTCTGACAGTGGTGCCAACACCTAGCACCACTGTAGGGCCTTCCTGTTCCCACCTAGTCCCCACAGGGGAAACAAACAAACCACCTTACACTTCACTGTTTTACAAGAGCTCGCAGGCTTTGTATCCATGTCAGCAAGAAAAGAAAATCATTTTATATACGCTCTGTATATCAGAGTACTAAATCATGCTAAGAACACAGTTCTCTCTCTCTGTCTCTGTGTCTCTCTCCGTGTCTGTCTCTCTCTCTGTCTCTGTCTCTCTCCTCTACTGTGTGTGTGTCACTTTATGTCACTGAACCTGAAGCTGGCCAGTTGGCTACATTGGTTGGCCAATGAGTTCCAGGGATCCAGCTGATGGTGTCACTGCGGGAGGACACAGATGCCTCCACCTACAACGGCTTTTACACGCGTGCATGCTAAGGATCCCAAGTCAGACCTCAGGATTAATGCACTATGCTGACTGAACCATTTCCCAAGCCCCTAGGGGCACAATTTCTGATAATGTCCCATAAAGTCTTTGTCTTCTGTCTGTTCGAAGCCTCTAAAACTCCCAGTGTCCAAACGGCCTCTGGGATTTAAATGAATTAGCTTTAAGGTAGATTATTGGCCTCTTAAGGTCACTTAAAGACTCCCCAGTACCCAGTGGAAGCCCTGTGTTCCCTTCACCATCGAACCAAGAAGGTTTTGAGAACCTCACGGTTTGCTTGATGTTTCGAAAGCTGCTCGGAGGGCTAATGATTAAAGCAATATTAGTACCTGCTGACGACCTGAGTTTCAAAGTTGTCTTGAACTCAGTAGTGAGACCCTGAACTCTACACTTGGGAGCTACCTCGCCCCAGGCTGTCATCCCCTGCCCATGGAGGCACTGTGCCCAAAGAATAAAGAAGTTCAAATGCTCGAAAAGGTCATCAGTGGGAGGCCTCTCCAGAAAAATAACCTCCCTTGAGCCGGATAAGGATTTATGAGCTGTAAACCAACACTACGGGTCCCACTGTCGCTATAATTCCAGCCACAGCAGGGATCTCACTGGCCGGACAACATTCTGTGGGTGGAAGAACTGACCAGATTGAAGACTTCACCCGAACCCAACATAAATTCATAGTTCTCTGGAGAGACATCAGCTACGATCTCGAAATTCCTGTTCTATCTGCTAAGAGATCTGAGTGTAACCGAGACCCCCAGAGGAGGGACCATGCAGACGGGATTGACTTTTGTGCCAGGGCTTGTGGGGACCGAGCCGGTCTCAGGTGGCCTCCAGCTGTTCGGGCCTGCCCTTGGGCCGCTGGGTGCCTCCCGGGGGCGTCACGGCAGCCGCGGGGCTCGGGGCTCGGGGCGCCGGGTCGGGGCGCGCGGGCTTCCCCCACCCCCGGCGGCAGCGACACCACCTCCCGCCCCCGCTGCGCGCGCGCGCGTGGGTCCGTCCGTCTGTCTGCTCTCTCGACGTCAGTGGGAATTTCCAGCCAGGAAGTGAGAGAGTGAGTGAGAGAGGACGAGAGAGAAGTACCGAGGCGCGGCGAGCCGGGCAGGAAGAGGAGGTTTCGCCACCCGAGCGGCCCGGCTGCGCGCTGACGGCTTCCCGTGCCCTGCGCGCCCCCGGCCTGCCGCCGCCGCCGCCCTCGGCCTCGGCCTGCTCAAGGGCCGGCTCCAGCAGCGCAGGCCGGAGCTTAGGGCCCCGCCGCGCCCGGCCCGCCTCGCGCTTCTCCGCCCGCGCCGCGGCCATGGCGCGCCGCTGAGCCGCCGACCCCGGCCCGCCACCCCGACCCCTCTCGGGCTCCCGCCGGTCCGCGCCGCCCCGCCCCGCAGCGGGAGCCCGCAGGCGCGGAGAGGCCGCGCCGCACCTCCGGGGTAAGTCTCGGGGGACTGGGGCGGGCGGGGTAGGGGACAATCGGGGACACGGAGCCGCCGCCTCTCCGCCTCAGGCTTGCGGCTGTCCCTGCGGCTCAGCGCTGCGCGGGGCTCCGGGCGGGCCCGCGGGGAGGGGGCAGCCGGGGCAGGAGTTGCGGGACGCGCGGCCCCGGCTGCGGGGGACAGGGCACATCCGCACTGGGCGGCCCGAGGCCTCCCCGGTCGGTCGGGCCCTCCGAGTCTCCGCGGGCGGGAAGGGGAGCCGGAGGGGAACTCTAGCAAAGTTTTAGAAATAGCGACCCAAGCCCCTGCCGTGAGGGGTGGCAGCCGGGCTGAGGTCCTCCGCGGGGGAGGAGAGCCAGGAAGGTGCTTGGTGCAGTGCACAGCCAGATTTCACCAAAGGGAGGTCGGTGAAATGAAAGCAGAAGTGCCTGTCAGTCCTGCCTGCTGGGGACCCCCTACCCAGCTCCTCAGAATCCAGCAGGAGAACTTGGGGCCCACTTTCCGATCTGTGATAGACACCCCCCCCCCCACCGCGGCACACACACACACCCTTGGCCACACACACACACACACACACACACACACACACACATAGTGCATTCAGCTGCCAAATCTCAATATTGGTTTTCAAAATATAAGGAGGGCCTCACACCGATTCTTTAGGCCTGGCATTTGAAAGAGAAATTACCTACTAATAACACCTCTTAGACACTTGATTGCAGGAAACTCTAGGATAATGACACCGTGTACCGTGCGTGACCTCTAAAACAAAACAAAAAAAAAAGATACAAACAAAGCCTTTCCTCCATGTAAGCTTTTAGACACCGATCTTGGCTGTGTTTATTAGTCTATTCTGAAACTTAAGTGGAACTAATGAGAAAAGATTTCATCATCTAGATTTAACTGGTGTTTATGGAGTTTTTAAGGTAAAGGTTGACATTGCCACTAACCATATTTAACTAAAATGATTTTGCTGTAGGGCTCATAACTGAGAAATGCTTGCGGTGTTTATTAACATTTGATAGCTGTGGCATCAAATAATGGGGTATAGCCTGATGGCTGTTGGTAAAGACAAAAGCTGGAGATCAAGACAGACTTCAGGAGGATTCTAGTGGAATCCTCAGCTGAGTATTCTTGGGTAGGCATAAAATGCATGAGTATTTGTAAGACATTAAAAAGGGAAACTCGATTAAAGTAAGCCCCTACCTGCAGTGTGTCTTTCCCTGATTTTAATATTGTGCTTTCTAGAGATGGAGCCACTTAGTGTCTGATGAACTAAAAATTATGTAAATTATTTACAGCAAAGTGCTTTGCTTTGCACATGAACTTGAGAAGACGGGAATTAAAAGGTTTACTTTCTATTGCAGTTAACATTTGTCAGCCAATTGGATGAGTAACAGAACACATCTAGCAATGGGAACGAGGAATCTGCAGCTCTTGTCCATGCTGACACCTCTGGGAGTCTCTTGCTAGCTAGCAAATGTCTCCTTGGCTTACCAGCCTCAACAAACTTCAACACAAAAGGCGGCTGCTACGTAGACTTAATGCTGCCACTAAGATACTATACTTGCTGGGAAATGCTAACCACTTCAAAACCAAAAGACTTTTAAAGAAAGTTGTTTAATCCTGTTAAAGGCTGGTGGCGACGTGACAATCTGTGATCTTTGTTCAGAAATTCAGTTGTGTCTCGTGGGCTACACATGGCAGTTACTTGAGCTGAGCAGGTAGTCAATGTCCCTGTGTTTCAAAGGCAGTTCGTAAATACTGGAGTATACATACAAAAATAGTCCTTCCCCTTTGTCAGCACTGCTTTGATCTTTGTGTTTCCTTTTTTACTTCTGCCTCTAAAACTAGATCAGCCGGGCTGACTGAGTCGCAGTGGGGTAATGCCCGGCTGGTTGGAAGGGGGCAGCGTTTTAGGTTTAGTGGTCGCATTCCCCGTGCCTTGGTCCCCTCAGAGGAATCGAAGCTAGGTGGAGAAGCGAGTGTTTCTGCAGGCTGTTTTCACTGCTGCTTTCAGACTTCCAGATAACTGATGAAGTAAGCCACTGTCTTGATGTTCAGGGATTGCTCATTGTGGTAGATGGATCTAGATAAAAACTTGGCAGCCATGTGGATTGTGGATTATCATTCAATCAGCAAGCCCAGGGTTTCACCTAATTTCTTTATAAGGTATTCCCCTGCTCAGAAAAGGTGAGGGTTCTGGCTTCTAGGGGGAAGTGACCACTTACAACCTTCAGTCAATTTGAGCTTGGGCAAAGAAGGAAAAGTAACTGCCATTTTAAAACAATAAGCTAAAATAATTGTTCCTGTATTGCCACGTGGATTCATTGTTTAGCCATACTGGGCTAAACCTGGGGCCTTAGGAGTTTTCTGCTATGAAACTATACCTCCATATACCTGCAGCCCTACTGACAGGGTTTTTGGATAATGTTCTCAAGACGCCATCTTTCCCCCACCCCTCCAGAATTTCCTGATAGATGTTCTGTTCTGGGCCCAGAGATGCCATGTTAGGAAGTGTACCAGGAGTGCACTAATGGAACCAAAGGAGTAAACCCCTGCCTTGTGCTCTTCTGCTGTGACCAATTGGACGGGAGTTCTGTCCACGAGACGGGATGTATGGGAATCAGTGCAGAGGTTCTCAGGAGTTTGTCTTCTGGGAGGAAGTTGTTTTGTTTGGATAGCTTACCAGCTTTCTGCTTACAACATGGATGGCTTATATAAGGTAGTGAGGTTGTTGTGTTAGAAGAGGTGAGCCAGGAGAAGGTGGAATAGAATTGTGCTTGGGACTGACATGCCTTGCCCCTGCATTTCAGTCTGATTAAAGCTGGTTGATACCTTGGGCACCCGATTCTGCTTCTGGGAACTGAGATTTGCGCCTTTGCCCCCTCCTCAGTACTGAACCTGGTTGTTGTGTTAGAGGGGAGCAGGTGGAAGAGTGAGAGCCGATGCATTCTGTGGAAGCGAGGGAGATTTGAGGCCCCGGGGAGGAATGTTTGGAAGATGGGCATAGTCTTACAAGAGTAGAACCTGGGAGAGGTTTGCAAACCACAGGGTTGGTAGAGTTAAGAGTTCTTATCTTTGTGATGTTGCCTTAATGAGTATACATTGTCTTGTCGGAAAGGAAGAAGGGAAGGGAGGGAGGGAGAGAGCCAGCGAGAAGACAAGGAGGGAAGGGGGAGGGGAGAGGAGGGAGAGAGAAGGAAAGAAGGGAGGAAAGAAGGAAGGACGGGAGAGTGAAAAAGGAGGGGTGGAGAGAAGGAGGGAGGAGGGAAGGCATTCTTTTCCTGCGGATGAGATGGCTTTACCCCTCTTGCTTCTGTACTTCTTAGAGGATGTTCCTGGATGCTAGTTAATATTTTCAGATGAGATTGGAAGACTAACAAATAGTTTAAAAATGAGATAAGACTGCTGTACTTCAACCCACAGAGTTCAAAGCCTAGTGTAAGACAGGATTTGGTAAAACCTGTGACATCTAAGAGAAGAAAACATAGATAAAACTTTTGTTGGAGTATTAATCCTAAGTACTATATATCAAAATTTTAAATCTATTATTATAAAGCACTTATATACATGGTGTAGTAACTAACAGATTTAATTATGAGTAATGTACATTTGATAGGCTTTGATTTGTTGTTTATTTGTAAAGTGGGAATAATGATATTTATGTTCTAATTATCTAGTTCAGGTTGCCTTCTAACTTTTTGCCTTTTACCATTAGGCCCAAACCACTCAACCAGTTTTTATTCTGATCCCTGCTTCTAACAGATTTAAATATTTATGATCCTTCTTCAACTATGAAAAAAATCCTGAACTTTCAAGAAGTATATAAATATTCTACAAGGCATATTTAGAAGAGCCTAACGTTATTTTAAAAAGAATAAAAGGTTATTTAAAAGAGTCTAGTCCTATAGTTCTAGCTAAGAGCAAATAACAAACATCTAATCTATGCTGAAAGGAATCTCTAACCCTATGTTGAGTTCGTTGGTATTTATATGATACCTAATAACTGTATGAGTAACATTAAATTGTTTCACAGACAGCCTTTTACTAATGGCCAGTGGTTCTCAATCAGTGGGGTGCAACCCTTTTGTGGGTTAGAACAACCATTTCAAAGGGGGTCGACATCAGACATATCCGATATTTACATTATAATTCATAATAGTAGCAAAATTATAGTTATGAAATAGCAATGGAAATAATTTTATGGTTGGGGGTCACAACAACATGAGCAACTGTAAAAGGGTCTCAGCAGTGGGGAGTTTGAGGACCACTGCTGTGGGCAATAAAAAGGACCCTGTTTGCTGGCTGGTAGTACTGCACGTGACTTTAATCCCTGCACATGGGAGGCAGAGGCGGGCGGATCTCTTGAGTTCCAGGACAGATAGGGAGAAACCCTGTCTGGAAAAACCACGTACGCGCGCACGCGTGCGCGCATGCACACACATACACACACACACACACACACACACACACACAAAAGTACCCTGTTTTATCTTTCTTTCTGGTAAGAAAGAAGAAGCCCCAAACCCAGCTTTTGCTTCCTAGACGCTGTATTTTATGTGAAATACTTTCATGTTTTTTTACGGTGAATAAACTCTTAAACTACTGCTCTCTGAAAAAGGAAGCCTTTCATTCTAGAGGGAAATTTATGAAATGGAAAAGTATCTTTTTAATTTTAAAGTTTTCGAGAGACTAGCCAAGCGAGGTAATAATGTAACCAAAACGCAGACACAAATAAAGTGTGTGTGTGTGTGTGTGTGTGTGTATGTGTGTGTGTCCGTGTCTCTGTATGTATGTTTAAAACTTTTTTTTTTGCAAAGTTAGAACTTCTCTAAATTCCAAAGAAACCATAATTTCGTTGCTAACCTCTTCTAGAAAAGGAACCATTGCTAACACCTACCCAAAAGGTCTGAAATAAAATACGGCCTCTAGATGTAAATGCTTCTCATTCATGAGCCTGTTCCAGGGAACTAGATGGAAACCCCTGGGAACCGCCTTGCTCACCCGGTTTACCGTGTTTCCACTTTCACCTTGTGATGACCTTGTGGCCCCTGGGCTCCCACAAGCACATTGGTACACCCCACGGTGGTAGCACTTTCAGACAACAGAGCTTGAAACCCTGCATCTGACCGCTTGCTTTTGACAGACTCAATGTAGTCCACGCACCCACCACCCAGGCTAGGAAGAGACAGGATGCCATCTCCATCCTGATGTCACGTGTCCTGGGAGGCCCGAGGACAGCTTTCTTTGCTGTCCTCGATTACCGTTCTGAGCCTCACTTCTCTTCATTACACTCATAAGCATACATAGATGTAACATACATAGGTGCATGGTTATGAGACAAAGATACTGTGTGTGTGCATATATATCTAATCTTTTTCTTTGTTACTGACAAACTCATAGAGTTAAGTGTGTGCCTATGCACCTGGGACATGGAAAGCGGTCTTGGCTGAAAAGGACAGTGAAAGTGACTGGCAGTGACGTTTGTCAGTTCAGATCCTAGACAATGCAAGCATACTGCCTGTGTCCTCCCCAGGAGACAGCTACTGCAAGCAGTATGTTTAGCTGGGCTCCCTGGCATGAAGAACTAACTCATCCTGCAACTTCTGGCTGTATCTAGAATAAACAAAGCTGTGACTCCATCCTCGCCGCTGGATGGTCAGACGTGTGTGGGCAGCCGTGCATTTCATATTAGACTGGACAGATGTTTGTTTTCTTCCACGTTAAGCTCTTGATAGATAAGGCTCGGTAGAGTTTCTGTGGCCTGCTATTTATAAAGCTGGACTGAAGGAGCGAAAGGTCCACATCAAGTTGAGAATTCCTTCTGAGAAAGAGCTTGACATTTAAGGGACTAGATTGTTTGAATGAATTTTACTCATTCAGATAAACAAAAACTTCCCAAAGGTTTATTTTATTATGTATCCTGTGATTTGATCTAGCCCTTTTATGCTGTTTATCAGTGTGAGAGTCCACCCCGTACTGTATCTCCAGTTCTCCCCTATGGTCTATGTATTGGCTCTCTCTCTCTAAATCCACAGCTCAGATGAATAGAAAAATAATTTGCTTAATTATCTTAGAAAACATGCCTTCAAAGACAAGAATTTTAGGAATGAGGTAGTGACTATTCCGCATATGTTAGCATAAATCTCTACCTCATGTCTTAATGACTCTTCAAGATGTTTCCTAGCTAGTGGTTCTTTAACATGGGTTTCTTTGTAGGGTCAACCATTTATTGGTGTTTGGCGTGTCTCTGTTGTTGTTGAGTACGGGCATGGTACAGAAGACTACAGCATCTAGTATAAAGCTCTGCATATGGTGCACTTACAAAAATTACATGTTTCTTTAGTTTGTGGAGGTCAGAGACAATTTGCAGAAGTCAGTTTGGTGCTTTCCCCACGTGGATCTTGAGGACTGAACTCAGGTCGTAAGGCTTGGTGCCAGTGCCTTTGCCTGCGGAGCCCTCTCACCAGCGCCATATGCTGTACTTTTATTTTTCCAAGACAGGGTTTCTCTCTGTAACCACTGTACTGTTATGACTTAGAAATTTAAAAGGAAGACAGTATTGAAGAAATATGGGTGGCCATTCACACGGGGAAAATTTAGGTAGTAAGAAAGAAACACACAGGTGAAGCTAAGTTAAGTTAAACCTAATTTTGCCCTTGGATATTTATAAAATTACTTAGGAGAATGTATAATACCACTAGTTTGTAGAAAATCAAAACTGAAAACAAATATAAAATCTAGGAAGTAGAAAATATATTTTTAAATGCACTCAAACTATTTCTAAACTGAGTAGGAGTCCTGGGAAGGACTTTCTGCAGGAAATGGGACTAAAATGAACCTAAAATATCGACAGTTGAATACTCTATTTATTTAGTTGATTCATTTCTAATGCTCTGAATCCATGGAGCGTGGTAACTAGTATGTCTGTGTAGGTATCATAAAACCTCAGAGCCTTGAAAGATTTGTCCAAAACAATGACAATGAAAGCATAAATAAAGGTGTAGGGAGAGTTCTCTAATGTTTAATGTTAAAACTTGAGTGTGAAAAGAGTCTTGAAGGTGCATCAGCGTTCCAGAGAAATGGATAAGTTCTGAGCTTCATGGTTGAAAAGGGAAGAGGTCATGAGAGCAGTTGTCTGTGAGTAGGCATCTCGTGCCTCCTCCTGTTTAGAAATGGAGATGAGCTTGCCTATGGGCCAGGTGTTCACCTATCATGCACAGGATTAGTTCATGCACCACATACCCCCCGCCCCCCAAAAAAAGTCATTTCCCCTATTATAAGTAAACGTTGGTGCGCTTGGGAAATTAAAATCAAAAGCGTGGTGTCTGACAGTCATTAACTATCTTCCATTGTTCTCATGACAAGTATAGTACTCATTTGGTAGAATATAATTTCTTTCCATGTATTTTCCCAGTTGCAAACTGAAAACATTTAACTCAATTTTAACAAGCACACAGAACCATTAAAAGAGTTCCTGGTTATTTAAGAGTATAGCATGGTTGGTCATTTACCCTACAATTATGGTTCTTTCTTCCGAGGAGTGGGGGAAACACCCTGCTTCTCTTAGAAAGTGTACTGTGATAGCCAAATAGGAGTTAGTCCAAGTTGCTGTTGAGGTAGTTTAGTCCTGTGTTGCAATACATGGGTGATGTTTTAGGTAATGTCTCTGTACTTACTACATATCTGCTAGACAGAAGGGGAATAGCCATTTTTTTACAAGTCGTAGAAAGCAGGGTGTGATTGCTGAGACGCCTGGACATCTCTACAGAGATTCCCCCATCAATATGCCAATTTCAATCTCTCATCACCCCACTCACACTGTTACAGACTTCACACATAAGGGGACGCCGTTGCTAGCTCCCTATGCCATTCCACAGACTCCCCACTTTGGCTGTCTAACGGCCCTTCCTTCCTAACCCTCACTTTCTCCTTCAGTTGCTCCAGAGTCTCTTGGCTGCTGCCCTTCCCTTCCAGGATGGATCTCTGGCTTTCTTTTCTCCCCTTTCTCCCAATGCAGTCTCTTGATTTGGCCCCTTTAGCCCTGGCATTATAATGTGCTCCCCTGTTCTTTCCTATTCTGAAGTGAGTCACACTTGTCTTATAGTCGATCTCACCATGCCTCACCTCCCTAAATCCTCACCTCCTAATTCTATACCCACTTTCAGTCATCCGCCCCCTGCTTTCTCTCTTTAATACATTTGCATGAGGGGATTCTCTTCTGTGCCCACCCAGCTGGCTGCCCAACCTTGAGGCATGGCTCAGCATCACCTTCCCCCATCATTTCTCTGTTATGTTGGCCTCCCCATAAGGAATTATATTGACCATCCTGTGTTCTCTTGACTTCTTCCATATTTTTTAATGAAGCATCATCAGGCAGAGATTATTTTATTTAGTTTCTATTTGCATAGTGCTCTTCATGTTTGCAAAGTAACCAAACAAAATGATTAGGAAGTTGCGATCCTCATTAAGCCGTGTAGTTCTCAGTCAGCCAACTAATTTCTTAGTCCTGTTCTGTTTCTTGTTAAAAGGGAGAGCAAGTTAGAGATAGACTGTGTGGATATCTACCTCTAGCATAATTGGGCTTTGTTTGTGACGTTGCCTTGGTTAGAAGACTCAGATTTTCTTGCCATCTTGATGGGTCAATAGAAAGAAAAGGCGTGGGTGTGCATGAAGCCAGTTCTTGGTTTTCAGTGATTATACACAGAACAGTTGGTCTTATAGTTGGATAGTGGGTTACTTTTTTGGTCCTGACATGAGATGTTTTGGGGATTTTATCTTGCAGTTATTAACTAGTTTCTTACATTTAATTTACCCAAAGAAAACTATGGCAAATTGGAGGCAGACATTGATTATAAAATTCAGTATTTGAATTCTAAGTCGATTCCAGTGTGGAAAAGGGAGAGGACACAGTGGTGGTGGTGGAAGCTGAGCCTTCATCTGTCATAGAAGGAGGCAGTTCTAAACCTGATTAGTTGCTGGCAAAAATATAAGCACATAACTCCGAATATGAGTAGAAGATAAATAAGGGAGTCTTTGGAATTAGTAGGACTAGAGGCAGGGAGGAGAGGGAGCCAGCGTTTGCTTATCTTAGCAATCATTTTAACGTTATTTTTCTTCCTCCCTCTCAGCTTTCATATGGTAGAATTGACAGATTATGAAGCATATGTTTATGGTGTACAAGGTAATCCTGTTCAGACTTCAGGAAATGATTAAATACAACTAACATATGTAGAGTTTTAGTTATACAGTAGCAATTCATTTGAGAAGCCATCAAATCCTTCTTGTGCCCCAGGTAATTAGAAATACAATACTGACCGAAAAGAGAAGTACAGATCTAAGTGGGGTTTAGATTATGATCCTTTTTTGATATTAACCTTTCTAAAGCCTAAAGAACCAAATAGCTAAGAAAGTTCATGGATAATGAAGGGGCATCATTCATGATTTGTCTTAGAATGAGTATGCTTAGCCCTGTTGGAAGTCAAAAAGTAGAGTATTGCTGACCTCTCAAGACCCCTATTGCCCCTGTAAGGACCTCTGCCCACAACTCTCCCTAAAGGGCTCCATTAAGAGCTCTTGGGCTGTGTAAATATAGATTGTCACTCACATTCATCCTCATCTGACAATCAAGAATCAAGGCATGGCAGCACGCGTCAGAAATCCCAGCATTCTGGAGGAGGCAGCAACAGGTTTGTTACTTCAAGGCCAGCCTAGGCTATATGATAAAACCATGTAAAACACAATAAAAACTATAACTAAACCAAACCAACCCCAATATCCCCACAAAACACTAAGTTGATACTCCTGAGTGGCTATTGGCCATAATGTCTGTAAGTTTATTTCAGATTTTCCTCACTAAACACAATGTTGTTTGGTTTGTTTTTAAACTTAAGATGTGAGGAAAACCACAAGACAGATCACATACTCATATTAACTCATCATTTGTAGGGTAAAGGAAAATTTTGCTTATTGAAATAGGGTTATCGAGGCCAAGGGCACATGGGAGAGGGAACCTCTTCACTTCTGGCATCAGCACAGGTGACCTCTTCCTCTTTGGCCATGCACTGCACATTGGCATCTGTGCAGTAAGCAGTACCCAGTACTGATGGTTCTAAATTAGACCCAAGGACCAAAAGAGCTGTGTGTGAAGCCCGACTTTGGTGTTCGCACATCGTTGTGCTTTGCTGGATATGCCTGGGAAGTCTTCACCTGGGTTGTTTCCCGAGAATACCATTTCTCACCTGATCCTGGCTGTACCTGCATTGGCAGAACCAAAGTTGCTGGTTCACACACTAAATCCTTTTCTTTTAAAACGTAGGGCTTGGGATGTAACTCATTGGTAGAACACTCGCCAGGTGTGCTCAAGGCCAGTAATTCAACCTCTGATACCATACAATTAGGCCAAAAAGAAAAAAATCAGAAAAGACATATTTCCTGGTGTTTTGGGGATTTATAAAATAAATATTCAGAGTATGTCAACTCATACAACTGGCTCAGTTTCTAATTAACAACTATGACATCATCGTCTCCTTTATTCTGGAGATGTGATCATTCTATTAGGGCACTGAGCGGCAGGCCAGACATCACAATTAAATCCTGTTCTGTGTGTTTTTAGGGAGTAGGAACTCTGTACATCTAGGAATGGGAAGCAGAGCTCCAGAGCACAGTCCAGTAGACAGATGAGCAAGAGCCTTGATTTAGTATTTATGAGGAAAACCAGGCATGGCTGACTTTAATTATAACATGTAAGTTTTTATCTGATTTACTATAATCCTTAGAGAACACCCATAGCTCTACAAACTTATCCTCTCTGATACTACTAAAAATAGATTTTACTTAGAATGGAATATGTATAAATGACACTTAATTACAATATGATTTAAAAGTGTCCCAAACATCTTTTTGATCCCATGGATGTTAGTCAGTTATGATTAAAAGACAACCACAGCAAAGATTTGTTTCTTATGGACCATGTTGGCATACACTCTAATCAGTGTCCCTCCATGACAGGGACTGTGACACAGCAGGACTTAGATGCTTCTTTCATGTTTATTTGTTTACATCTATTTTAGGCACTCCCCTTTACCATGATGGCTTAACTAATTGCATACATTTGAGAATTTTGGCGCTGTCTTTCTGTTACTAGTATTTTACTGAATATCATGTTTAGGTTACGTAAGTATTCACTGGATTTCTGTCCCTATAATGCAATTCCTGGTTTGTTGATGGTTTGGGAGGTTCCAGTCTACTACCAGGTGGCCTGCTACTGTAAACATCCACGTGGCAGTGTGTCATGGCCAGAGCACTTGGCAGTAACTCAAGATCTACTCCTCGGGTCCCACAACATCCTTCAAGGTCATGCCCTAGTAGACCATCTCTTCCCAGTAGCACCAGCCTGTTGACCACATCTTTAAAACATGACCTGTCTAGGGACTCCTGTTCAGATAGCAGCACATACTCTGCATACCTCCCCTGACATTTGTTGCCATGTGATTGATGGCCTGGTGTTTTTGAGATGTGTTGAGATGGGATTTATGGTCTCTGTCTTTGGGAATGTTCTGTTTGCAGCCCTACAAAGTGCAAATGGCCAGTGTGGCATTAAGGGTAGTGGGCCTTTAAGGGTTGATGAGGTCATAGCACACATGCCCCTCCCCCTGCCATAGAGAGATTGATCACGGGGCTTGAGGAAGGAGTGCATCCCCTCTTGCTCTTCCACCTTCCACCATGTGAGAATTCAGTGTTTGTTTACTCTGCAGGATACATTTCTCACTTAGATACTTAAGTCTTGGTCTTCCTGGCTCAGAGACGGGGAGATCAATTTCTGTTTGTGAAATTACCCAGTCTCGGATGTTGTGTTACAATAGCACACGTACATTGAGGTGGTTTTTCATGGCTGTCACTTTGCCTGTCTGTATGCAGTATTGAAGGGGGGAGTGTTGAAAACTTCCAACGTTGTGGATCTCTGCTTTTTCCTTTAGCTCTCTTGCCTTTTGCCTCACTTATTTTGGCAAACTATTAACAAGTGCACACACATTTAGGCTGTTATTTTTAGCTAGGCCTCGTTGGCCCTCCCTATATAGTTCCAGCACTCAAGATCTAGAGGTAGAGAAGTCACTGAGTTTGAGGCCAGCCAGAGCTACACATGGAGACCCTGTCAACAAGACAGAATTGTTACTGCTCCTTGATGAAATGACCCCTTTATTCATATATATATATATATATATATATATATGTATATATATATATATATATATATCCATTCTTGTCCTTGGCAGTATTTCATCCCCTCAAGTCTTCTTTATTGGTAAGGATGATGTAGGCTGCTTTCCTGTGTTATTTATGATATAGTTGCTTTCCAGTGTTTAATATCTGCATGTTATTAGCACAGAATCTCAGGCTTATGCTTTTAAACACTTTGTGTCTCCCATATTAAAGTGTAATTCTTAAGAGAAAAAAACATTTTCTTGGGTCTTGCTTTTTTCTGCACTGTTTGACATCTCTGCATTTGCATTTAATATGGTTATCCTTACGCTGAGTTTAAATCTCTAAGCCTGGTGTTTATTATCTCATATGTGTCCTCTCTTGTTTATCCATATTTCATCTTCCATTGTCATCAACTACATGAGGCAAGTGTGGGATTTCGAGCGTTCCATTGCATCTCCTGTCTGATAGTTACACAATGGCTCTCTGCATTAGGACATGCATCCTGAGTCGCCAGTGAATGCAGCAGCGCTCTGGAGCCAGTGCAGAGCTTTGGCTGGTTCTCTCCTCCGTGTTGGTGTTGTTGTTAGGCCTTTTACCTCCAAGAGCACTCTAGACTTCAGAATATATGATGCTGTTTTGTTTTGACTATACTGTATTAAAATGCAGTGATGTATTCTAAAAACCAAGAAACAAAAAGCAAAAGTTTTATGTACCTGCAGTTTTACCATTGTTAGTGTTTTCATTGCTTCTTGTGAGTTCAAGTCTATTTCTATTTCTTTTTCTTTCTTTCTTTCTTTCTTTCTTTCTTTTTGTTTGTTTTTTTGTTTTTTCGAGACAGGGTTTCTCTGTAGATTTGGACCCTGTCCTGGAACTACTTTTGTAGACCAGACTGGCCTTGAACTCACAGAGATCCGCCTGCCTCTGCCTCCCAAGTGCTGGGATTAAAGATTTGTGCCACCACCACCCAGCTAAGTCTATTTCATTTCTTCTCAACAGGAAGATCAATTTTCAGCATGTCTTTTGTCAGTTCTAGTTATGAATTTCATCTGCTCTTCTTTATTGGAAAGTTTCAGTCCATCTTTATTGTCAAAGAACATAAGCAATTATAAATTATAGTACATTCTGGGCCAGTGATTTCCTGTAGCACCCTGAGTTGTCTTTGCTTTGTCTCTCAGCTTCTGTTGTGATGGTAACTCAGCCGCCTGCCCATTGCTCCTGTCTTCCACTCTCCCATGTATGTGTATGTAAACATAGAGATGTCATGTCCTTGCCCCTGGGTTTTGGGGGGAACTTTTTATTTAGGGCTAGTTCCTAACTGTTTGTGTTTTTTTGTTTCTTTGTTTTTTGAGACAGAATCTCACTATATAACCAAAACTTTGTACTTTTCTACTAACATGGGGATTTAATTTCTTGGATATATGGGTTGAGTTATATAAACCAACTTTTGATTTTTTTTTTAACCTTGGTTCTACAAATATTTTCTCTGTCCTTTTTTTCCAGCTCTTTAAATTACAAATACATAAACTGCCTGGTACTGTCCCCTAAATCAGAGGTGATGTCCACTTCCTTTCCACCTTTCCTCTGTGTTTTAGTTTTTGAGTAGTTTTTACTGATGTTTGTTTTAGTTTACTGATCCTTTCTTCTATAATGCCCAACATACTAGGAAATCCATCTGGTGAAATTTCCTTTCAGTTCTAGGATTGATCTCTTTGTTAAAAAGCCTTTGTAGGCTGGGCAGTGGTGGCACACACTTTTAATCCCAGCACTCAGGAGGCAGAGGCAGGCGGATCTCTGTGAGTTTGAGGCCAGCCTGATCGACAAGAGCTAGTTCCAGGACAGGTTCCAAAGCTACAGAGAAACCGGTCTTGAAAAAAAACAAAAACCAAACAAACAAAACAGCCTTTGTCATCTGCTGCTGACAGTGTCTGTCTGTCTTTCCCTGTATGTTATTGAACATGCTTTTGATGTTGGCTGTTTTACAGCCGCTGACTATCAGTTTCATCACTGTGTCGTTTTTCTTTCTTCTGGGACACGGGTGCCTGCTTCTCTGCAGGTTCAGTATTTTTGTTGTTCATTACAGATACCATCATGTGCAGGATTTGCATGTTTCTCTTTTACACAGGCTTCACTTCTGTCAAATTAGGAATCTCTGGCCTTCTTAAGATGGATTTAGAGTCGCCCTTATTTTAAGGTGTGCTCCTGACTCTTACAGCATGGTTTGTCCATAGACTGCTGTAACCACATGTTCGGCGTGTTTACTCGTGTCTCCTTACCCAGATGCTTGCACCCAGTGTCTCTCTGCTCCATGTGTCCTGTAATCTTACGAGAGCCTTGACAGCCCAGCGTCTTTCCACTGAGCTTTTGGGTCTTTGTTACTATTTCACCAGAGAGTAGAGGTGATCTGGCTGCAGATGTCTGAGGCTTCTGCGTGTATATCTGACACCCTGACCAAAACGAATGCTGTTCTTCATTTGGCTCTGCTTCCTGTGGCCTAAATCTATTAGGAAGTGCCCTCATTCAGAACGTGAACTCAGAGCTCACTGCAGCTGCACAGCCTGTATTTCTTGTTCAGTCTTAGGCTTTTGTTGTGTTTTATATCTACACATGAATGTGGCCCAAGGCAAGATCAAATAGCAGTCAATCTACAATGACTGAAATTGTATTTGTGGCAATTTTTAAAGAATTTTTTTAGTTGATGTGCTATTAGCCATTTCAGAATTTGTTATTGGAGGGCATTTATGTATTCTTCGTGTTGGCTAGCATATCTCTGTGACTGTAATGGTCTCATCTTCCCAGAAGATCCTGCACTTGGTAACTGATCACTCCCCTCCCCAGTGTGAAGGGAATCATGTTACAGGTGAGGGATCCTTTCTACCTGATTTCAGTATAATTTATGTAGTCAACCAGTTTTGAAATACAAAAATCAAAACTCTCGTTGCTGTCAAAAGGAGACTATAAATATATAGGTGAAATTAAGTTGCGGCAGAACAGTGGACTTGAGTGCAGAATCTCCAGGACATGTGTTGTAGACCTTATATGGACTATAGAGATAGATAGCATGGCAAGAGAAAACACAGGTTTTATGGTAGAGATTGATTTTAAGTACTAGTTTGCAGAGTATATAATATTTAAACAGGCTGGTATCTCAGGATGTGAATAGATATACATGGTGGAAATAGCAAGTCATTATTATATTTGTTTATATTTTGTGTGCACACATGCATACATGTGTGTGCACACGCAGTAAGCATTTACATATGTAGCAGTCAAAGAACAACTCTCGACATTGGTTACTTCCTTCCAGCATGTGCGTTTCATGGGTTAAACTCAGGTCCTTAGCTGCAGAGCCTTTGTACTGGCCCAGCAAGACATCTTTAAATGACTAATTTCACTATAGGAAAGTGTTTGGGTTGGGACATGGTGATAATTATGATACTTATGTGTATAATATAATATTAGCATAAGCTGAGCACTTGGTCTTTGGACTTCAGTGTGTAAATCACCTGGCAGTGATCTAAAGACACTTAGGCAGAAAGAAACTCTGCCGTGGAGGAAGCAATAGGAAAGCTGTTTCTGTCAGAGTGAGGTAACAAGGTCTGCCCTAAGGTGTGGCAGTGGAAAGAGAGAGGAAGTGCATGTGCAAGAAACAGCATGAAGGAAGCCATGAGCAACAACAAAATTGTTAGCTGGGTTTGCTTGAGATTGATGTATTTGCAAAGATTTGAAAGCCAGAAAGTGGTCTTGTTGTCAGGTGATAAACTGACTGAAGATGTGAGGGCTGATGGGATTTAATGTAAGTCAGCTCATTTTATAATGGCATCCTTGCTTCAAGCTGACGGTGGCTCGTTGGTGCCTATCCCTTGACAGTTTTAACAGTTCTCGTCATGTGCTTTTCGTTGTTGTTCTTCAGTTGGGAATTCAGTAGCCAGCCGAGCAAACGCCAGTGCAAAGTACAGCACTGTGACTAAGAATGTAATTAAAGTTACAGTACTGGACTGCCAGGATAATTACCCCATGCCCCACATGCCCTCTATTCCCATGGTGCTTACCAGGCGGCATTGTTTAGGTGATTGTCTTTCTAGTTACTAACCGTTTGGATTGGTTAGCGTTTGCTGCCAGAGAAATCACAAGCAAATAGGAACGCAGTCATGCCTTATTTCTTATAAGCCTGTGATTATGTGTGGTGATTTGTCAGGCTGCTCCGTGAAGCTGTTCAGTTGTTCTGCTGCTGTGAGCCCAGCCTAGGAAGTCTTGGCTAGCCCCCCTTTTCCAGCTCCACATGGGCTTTCATCCTCCATTGGACTGGCCCAGGCCTTCCCCTTCCGGGAAAGAAAAACTGGTCATTGAGCTGCCTGTTGAAACCCATGTTCATGACCTGCTTCTGAACCCCCTGCCCCCTGACTGTTCAGTGCCTGGCATAGGCTGATAAGATTCAAGGAGCAGAGATATCGATTTTATATTCCCCGTGTTATGAGAAGTGTGAACAGTTGTGGCCTTGTTTTCAGTCTACCACAGCTATAAACTCTTGAGTGCAGACGATGCCTCGCTTGTGCAGTTTTGTTTCTTTGGAAACTGACATGGTCAGATAATTGCTTTCTGATGAGTTAATGAAGGGTGGAAAATATCCAGGCAACATTTCAAACACGGTCTACCTGTGACACAGAGCATGGCATACACGGGTACCGTGGGTCTGCTCCTGACAGCACTATAGGTGAAGTTCAAACACATTTTAATTTTAATTTAGTAACTGTGGTTTCTGAGATAATCATTCTATTTCCTATCCTTTGAAACTTAGCATAGGATTTTTTGAAAGTCTCACTTGTCTTAGTATTGTTTTTACCTTCACATTTGGATGCCTTGGGAGGAGCTCATTTGAAATTTATGCACTGTCAGGATCCTATTCTGGTCCTCACACTACACTCTGTGAAAGCGTTAGGTGAATCCACCAGGTAATAAATGTTGGGACAGAAAGCACACCCAGGAGATTAAAGAGTGAAAGAAGGTGTGTTATCTGCAGTGAGGAAGAAAATTCTGAGACTCCTAACATGTGTCTCCCCGATGGAGACAAAGAAATTTGACTGGGCAATGTGTGCGAAGGCTGGGGAGATTCCTCAGTGAATGCACAGGGAGCCTTTTCCTGCTCCAGTCCCCGTGACAGCTTGCTTCTTCATGTGCTGGCATGCTCACAATTGGCAGACAAGGCAGAATGCCTCTACTGTGGAGAATTTAGCATTATAATAAGATTATAGTAAGCAAAGATCACTCTAGGTCACCTAGAAGAGGGACTTGGCAAATGTGGCTGATTTAAACCAACTCCTTGCCATCTTCTCTGGAGGATCTTAGCTGGAAACAAGCAAAAACTACTGGTAAGAGCAGGAACTTCAATGGTCATCATGGCAGGTGGCGTCCTACCCTTACTGATGTGGGATTCCCCTCTGTATGCTGTGAATATCATTGGTTAATAAAAGAACTGCTTTGGGCCTATAGCAGAGCTATAGGGGAACAGAGATAGTGGGGGAGGGGGAACTAAACTGAATGCTGAGAGAAAGGAGGCAGAGTCAGAGAGAAGCCATGGAGCCGCTGCTTGAGACAAATGTGCTGAAACTTTGCTGGCAGGCCACGACCTTGTGGTGATGCACAGATTAATGCAGATGGGTTAAATTAATATGTAAGAGTTAGCCAATAAGAAGCTAGAGCTAATGGGCCAAGCAGTGATTTAAATAATATGGTTTCTGTATGATTCTTTTGGGTCTGAGCTACCAAGCTGCCAGGAACCAACAAGCAGCCTCCTTCAACACCCCACTTAACCCTGGCCACTAGCACGGGTGCTTAACCCTTTAAGATCCTCCTTAACATGTTAAGAGTGCCTACTACTCTTGCAGAGGACCCAGGATCAGTTTCTAACACCCACATGGTGTTACCTGCTTCTTGCCCCCGCCGGCACCCTCACACTTGTGGTGCAAATACATGCTTGCAGACAAAACACTCAAGCCACATTAAATAAAAATAAATAAAACCTTAAGGAAAAGAAGATCCCATATAGCAGCTAACATTATGAGTACACTAGTTCCAGTCAGAACATTTGAGAGGCTGGGAGCAAAGGTGCATTGAAGAGAATAATACTCATGTCAAGAGGAAAATCCCATTGCCCATTACACGGGTGCAAGGGCCATAGACTGTGCAGTCCGATAAGCTGGCTGTAGTCTGTCAGCCTGAGCAAATGACTCAGTCCCTCTAGAGCTCAGTTCTTCACATGGACTGTGTTTTCTGGGTTCCATATAATAAGTGGCATGTGTGGTGCTACCTACAGTTCCTGCTTCTGGGAAGCAGCCTGCCAAGCTTGGCTCTTCCTCCATATGAGCCAAAGCACTTGTCCTGATGCCGTAACCCTCACTGTGGTTTCTTCTCCTCAACATGACTGGCACCTGGGATTAGTTCATTCTTTGTTGGGGCAATATGGTGCCTTCCAGGATGTTCAGGTTACCTCTAGAAGCTGATAAGACCAGCTGTACAGTTCTGTCAGTCTAGAACACTCTAGAGAATAACTTACAAACATTTTATAGGACAGTGGCAGGCAACCACTTCAGACTCTCATATGATTGAATGCCCATAAATATGGATGGGAAATTAAATGTTCTATCTGCCTTAGTCACTGTTGCTGGGAAGAGACACCATGACCAAGGCAGTTCTTAGAAAAGAAAACATTTAACTGGGGGCTGGCTTAACAGTTGCAGAGGTTTCATCCATTGTCATCATAACAGAGAACATGGGGGAAGGCAGGCAGGCAGTAGCTGAGAGTTCTACATCATGATCCATAAGCAGAGTAAGACAGAGACTTTGGACTTGGAATGAACTTTTTGAAAATTCAAAACTCAACCAAAGCTAAACCAAGACCAGGTGAATAATCTAAATAGACCTGTTAGTCGCGAAGAATTAGAAACGGTTATCAAAAATCTCCCTTTGAAAAAAAACCCAGGACCAGGTGGTTTCTATGCAGAATTCTACCAGAACTTCCAAGAAGAGCTAATACCTATACTCCTTAATGTATTTCACAATATAGAAACAGAAGAGTCATTGCCAAATTCCTTTTATGAAGCTACAGTTACCCTGATACCAAAGCCACACAAAGACCCAACCAAGAAAGAGAATTACAGGCCTATCTCACTCATGAATATCGACGCAAAAATTCTCAATAAAATACTGGCAAACCAAATCCAAGAACACATTAGAAAAATTATCCATTATGATCAAGTAGGCTTCATCCCAGAGATGCAGGGCTGGTTCAACATACGAAAATCTATCAATGTAATCCACCATATAAATAAATTGAAAGAAAAAAACCATATGATCATTTCATTAGATGCTGAAAAAGCATTCGACAAAATTCAACACCCCTTTATGATAAAGGTCTTGGAGAGATTAGGGATACAAGGGTCATACCTAAATGTAATAAAAGCTATTTACAGCAAGCCAACAGCTAACATTAAATTAAACGGAGAAAAACTCAAAGCCATCCCACTAAAATCAGGAACACGACAAGGATGTCCACTCTCTCCATACCTCTTCAATATAGTGCTTGAAGCAATAAGACAACATAAGGGGATCAAGGAGATTCGTATTGGAAAGGAAGAAGTTAAGCTTTAGTTATTTGCAGATGATATGATAGTATACATAAGCGACCCCAAAAACTCTACCAAAGAACTCCTACAGCTGATAAGCACCTTTAGTAATGTGGCAGGATACAAGATCAACTCCAAAAAATCAGTTGCCTTCCTATACACTAAGGATAAGGAAGCAGAGAGGGAAATCAGAGAAGCATCACCTTTCACAATAGCCACAAATAGCATAAAATATCTTGGGGTAACTCTGACCAAGGAAGTGAAAGATCTATTTGACAAGAACTTTAAGTCTTTGAAGAAAGAAATTGAAGAGGACACCAGAAAATGGAAGGACCTCCCTTGCTCTTGGATTGGGAGGATCAACATAGTAAAAATGGCAATTCTACCAAAAGCAATCTATAGATTCAATGCAATCCCCATCAAAATCCCATCAAAATTCTTCACAGATCTGGAGAAGACAATAATCAACTTTATATGGAAAAACAAAAAACCCAGGATAGCCAAAGCAATCTTATACAATAAAAGATTGTCTGGAGGCATTACCATCCCTGACTTCAAACTCTATTACAGAGCTACAGTTTTGAAAATAGCTTGGTATTGGCATAAAAACAGAAGTCGACCAATGGAATCGAATAGAAGACCCTGACTTTAACCCACAAACCTATGAACACCTGATTTTCGATAAAGGAGCTAAAAGTATACAATGGAAAAAAGAAAGCATCTTCAACAAATTGTGCTGGCAAAACTGGATGTCAATCTGTAGAAGAATGAAAATAGATCCATATCTTTCACCATGCACAAAACTCAAGTCCAAATGGATTAAAGACCTCAATATCAGTCCGAACACACTGAACCTGATAGACGAGAAAGTGGGAAGTACTCTACAATACATGGGCACAGGAGACTACTTCCTACATATAACCCCAGCAGCACAGACATTAAAGGCCTCATTGAATAAATGGGACCTCCTGAGACTGAGAAGCTTCTGTAAAGCAAAGGACACTGTCACTAAGACAAAAAGGCAACCCACTTACTGGGAGAAGATCTTCACCAATCCCGCAACTGACAAAGGTCTGATCTCCAAAATATATAAAGAACTCAAGAAACTAGACCATAAAAGGCTAATCAACACAATTATAAAATGGGGCACTGAGCTGAACAGAGAATTCTCAACAGAAGTTCAAATGGCCAAAAGACACTTAAGGTCATGCAAATCAAGACAACTTTAAGATACCATCTTACACCTGTCAGAATGGCTAAAATAAAAAACACCAATGATAGCCTTTGCTGGAGAGGTTGTGGAGAAAGGGGTACACTCATCCATTGCTGGTGGGAATGCAAACTTGTGCAACCACTCAGGAAATTCGGGATCAACCTACCCCTGGACCGAGCAATACCACTCTTGGGAATATACCCAAGAGAGGCCCTATCATACAACAAAAGTATATGCTTAACTATGTTCATAGCAGCATTGTTTGTAATAGCCAGAACCTGGAAACAACCTAGATGCCCTTCAATGGAAGAATGGATGAAGAAAGTATGGAATATATACATACTAGAGTACTACTCAGCAGTAAAAAACAAGGACTTCTTGAATTTTGCATAGAAATGGATGGAAATAGAAAACACTATCCTGAGTGAGGTAAGCCAGACCCAAAAAGAGAAACATGGGATGTACTCACTCATATTTGGTTTCTAGCCATAAATAAAGGACATTGAGCTTATAATTCGTGATCCTAGAGAAGCTAAATAAGAAGGTGAATCCAAAGACAAACATATAGGCATCCTCCTGAATATAAACCTTCATCAGGCGATGAAAGGAGACAGAGACAGAGACCCACATTGGAGCACCGGACTGAAATCTCAAGGTCCAAACCAGGAGCAGAAGGAGAGAGAGCACGAGCAAGGAACTCAGGACCGTGAGGGGTGCACCCACACACTGAGACAATGGGGATGTTCTATCGGCAACCCACTAAGGCCAGCTGGCCTGGGTCTGAAAAAGCATGGGATAAAACCGGACTCGCTGAACATAGAGGACAATGAGGACTACTGAGAACTCAAGAACAATGGCAATGGGTTTTTGATCCTACTGCATGTACTGGCTTTGTGGGAGCCTAGGCAGTTTGGATGCTCACCTTACTAGACCTGGATGGAGGTGGGTGGTCCTTGGACTTCCCACAGGTCAGGGAACCCTGATTGCTCTTCGAGCTGATGAGGGAGGGGGACTTGATCAGGGGAGGGGGAGGGAAATGGGATGCGGTGGTGGGGAAGAGGCAGAAATCTTTAATAAATAAATAAATAAATTAATTAATTAAAAAAAAACTCACCCCAAATGATACACTTCCTTCAACAAGGCTCTATCTCCTAATCCTTCTAATCCTTTCAAGTAGTGTGAAGGCATAAGTCACAAACAATGCCACACCAGTTTGGAATTATGATTAATAGAGTGGTATTTATTTAAAGGGGAAAAATCTTACAGATCACCGTCCCAAACAACAGCCCTCTGTGCAACCAGGAAGGGAGTCTAGTCACAGGCGGAGCAGGAAGTGAAGAGAGAGAGGAGAGGGAAGTGGCCGCTTTTTTAAAGGGAGAGAGACCACGCCCCAATGGGCTGGTATCTCAGCGGCTATAGGCTGGAGGAGCGGATGGACCTCCCGCAACACCAGTGCCACTCCCTGGTGACTCAGCATTCAAATATATGAGCCAAGGGGGCCATTATTAATCAAACCACCCCATATCTTTCTCAGGATAATGAAAACACTGTCTGTCTGTCTGTCTGTCTGTCTCTCTCTCTCCTTTATCACGAGCAGGTATTTATTAGACTATCTGATCTGTTAACACATGTTCTATATCTCTTGCTCATTAATAAGTTTTCACATGAATTAATAACTGAATGTTTTCTGTGGGTCTGCTGTTTTGTTAGATTGACATTCCATTGTGGATGGATACCTCTGCCAGTTCTCAATATTTGCATTCAGCAGGTGGCTATTTGATATAATTGTCATGATGCTCCTGCTGAAGTCATTATTGAAAAGGGAAGAAGTAGAAAATTAGTTTGCACAACTCTTAGTGTGGTAGCATACACAGAAACATTGATTCTTTTTTTTTTTTTAAGGAAACTTTCAGAAATCAGTATGTCTGAAGAAAGTGAGCCCACTGCCAACCTTTATCACTGTACAGCCTGATGTCAGAAAAGGGGGGACAGCCTTCATCACTAGTACAGTCTGATGTCAGAAAGGGGGACACAATCTCATCACTGGTACAGTCTGATGTCAGAAAGGGGGACACAATCTCATCACTGGTACAGTCTGATGTCAGAAAGGGGGACACAATCTCATCACTGATACAGTCTGATGTCAGAAAGGGGGACACAATCTCATCACTGATTCAGTCTGATGTCAGAAAGGGGGACACAATCTCATCACTGATACAGTCTGCTGTCAGAAAGGGGGACACAATCTCATCACTGGTACAGTCTGATGTCAGAAAGGGGGACACAATCTCACCACTGGTACAGTCTGATGTCAGAAAGGGGGACACAATCTCACCACTGGTACAGTCTGATGTCAGAAAGGGGGCACGACCATTTGAACACCAGTTCTTTCCTAGTGTACCTCTTCTGAAGAGGGCTCAGAAGTGATGAGGAATTTTGACACATTCATACTGCATATCTTATTTAACAGTGTCAGACATTTTAAATTTTAAATTCAAGACAGTCTCTTTCTCTATTACAATATATCTCTAATTTATATTAGATAAAGTTCCATGTCTCTGTACTTATCTCTCTAAATTATTGTAGCAATTCCATAATATTTAGAATTGCAGATTAATAATATAAACAACTATTTCAAAGCACATCACAAACTCCTCAAAATGGATTTACAGAAACTGGAATTACCTGTTCTGAATGTTTTATGTGATATGCATTGTAGACAGCCATAGCCCTTACGTCATGCTTTCCTCAACAATTTTTCTATGGAAAAGACATTTCAATATACTTTATAATTTTGTTTTTAACAACGTATTATCCACATAGAATACAATACAGAAATGTTGTGAAAGTCTCTTTTCTCTGTAACTTTACCCTTATTGGTAAACAAAAAAAGGGAGGGGGCATTAAACTTAACCTACTTGGTACCTGCTATGGCTAATACAATTTTGAACCACCCCACTAACCGCTTCCCAAGTTGGTATCCATACTATGCAAATTGTGATTCATTTTGGTTTGGAAAATTAGAGGGTCTTTTCCTCCAATGAAATCTAACAGAATAGAAAGAGTTATGCTGCTGCTGCTGCTGCTGCTGCTGCTGCTGTTGTTGTTGTTGTTTACCTTGAGTTAGATCTCAAGCTACCAATATCTCTGATCCTAGATGCTATGCATTTACTGAGGGGTGCTCCCAACCCCTTCCTTGAAGGCTCACCCGTTCCCACTCCCATGGCTTTAGAGTTTCTCCGCTCTGCCCAGCCACTTCACCAAGATGGCCCCATGTGAGGCTTAGTGACTAGGGAGATGGCCACGGGAATGCAGCAGTCTACTCAGCGCTCCCAGACTGTGTCACACTTGGGGCTTGGCTGGTCTTGTTACATTATGCTTCGTGTGAAAACCACAACTCCCTGGATATTTCCTGAGACCTTAGCCATGTTTTCTGTGTCTCCTTATACGAGGTGAAGATCTTCCTAAAGCCTCACGGTTGGGGTAGATGGATGCAGAAATGAGACCCGGGCTTGTCACCCTCTGCGTCTCAGGGTCCTTCCTCAAAAGCACAGGAGCGAGCAAAAGAAAAGTGGGGGAAGGCTGGGGAAGCAGGGGTACAGAAGGGACTTTCCCACCGCTTTTCTAATCCTCAGCTCCAAAGGCCTGTCAATATTTCAACATTTTAGATATAAAACTTGCTTTTGCAATCAATGCAAATATTGCCCAGTGATTCATCCTTTCCAAATGACTCTCGGGTTCTTTTGACATTTTATTTTAAAAGTATGAATTAGCATTGACATCACCCTAGAGTTGCTATTACCTCTCAATGCTTCAGTAATCGCCAAGGCTTTATAAATCAAGACTCTAAACCATCCAAGTGTTCTTGGGCTTCCAGGGTGGTTTATAGAATTGCGTCTTTAGGCACACATATTCTAGAAGTCTCAGGAGAGGGATGTTACTGAAGGCAAACTGGCGGCTTGTGGAGTGTGTAGTGGCAGGATCTTCATCAGGGCTTTGTCTGCACTGTGGACCAGGAGGATACCCTTCTGTCTGTTAAGTCAAGTGAAGTTGTCTTCCAAGTTGGAGTGAGACCTGCTTTAAGTCCCCATACTCAAAGGTATACAAAACCATCCAAGTTTTAAAAAATAATCTTTATAATTTTTAAGATTATAGTAAAATTACAACAACCCCTCTTCACTTTCCTCAGAGTTCTTCCATGTACCTCCCTTGGTCTCTTTCAAAAATTCATGACCTCTTTCTTTTTAAAAAAAAAATATTTATTTATTATGTATACAATATTCTGTCTGTGTGTATGCCTGCAGGCCAGAAGAGGGCACAAGACCCCATTACAGATGGTTATGAGCCACTATGTGGTTGCTGGGAATTGAACTCAGGACCTTTGGAAGAGCAGACAATGCTCTTAACCTCTGAGCCATCTCTCCAGCCCCCATGACCTCTTTCTTAATTGTTGTTAAATATATATATTTTCTCCTAAGTCCATAAATACCATCTGCTCCATCTGTATAATGGTTCTTAGATGTATGTTTTCATTGGTATTGAATAACCAGTCAGCGTGCACTTTCCTGGGCAAGCCCATGTCTCCTGCCCTCGGCATTCTGCCTGTAGTTCTTACTCTCGGGCTGAGGCCTCCCAAGTGACCTCACCTTCATGCTAGCTTGTCTATTGGTGTCATCCTTGTTCAGATATGCACATAATCAGTGCCATGAAGGTACTGGATGGGCTTGACAGTTTATTAAGGCAGTAGTGTCAGCTCCACCATGGATTGTCAGGAAAGAACACCCAGGTTGATGGAAAGCCTGGGGTTAGAAGGATGATGTAAAACTCTGGGCATTTAGAGTCAGTGGTATGAGCCCTGTATTGTATTCAGAGTGACTTGTTCTTACTAGTGTTCCAGTAATTAGACCGTGTACTGTATTTGTAATGCAGATATCCGCTTACAAAAGCACATGTAGAATGGTATGGCGTAGATATATGCTCACACACACATAAAGTCCAGGTTTACCAACACATTTTATCCTGGAGGCTTTGTTCTACAAATGGGTTCTCATTAGCTAAATTATTCAGTGCTCAGTGTTTTACCCTTTCAAAAGTCCACCCCATCCAAAATGCAAAAACAGAGGCCACGGTGAATTTATTTAGTATCCAAAGCGGCAGAACCCTGGTATTTTGAATGACTTAATATCCCTTTGTTTTAACTACTTACTTGAATAGATATATATTTAGTTGCAGCTGCTTGGACTTTATTTTTTAAGACAGAGTCTTGAGCCGGGTGGTGGTGGTGCACGCCTTTAATCCCAGTACTCAGGTGGCTGTGGCAGGTGGATCTCCATGAGTTTGAGGCCATTCGATCTACAAGAGCTAGTTCCAGGCCAGGCTCCAAAGCTACAGAGAAACCCTGTCTCAAAACACACACACACACACACACACACACACACACACACACACACACACAAAATTAAAAAAATAAAAACAAAAACAAAAACTCTACCATAGAAAGATCTACTTGCCTCTGCCTCCCAAATGCTGAGACTAAAGGCATGTGCCACTATACCTAACAATTGTTTTCTTTTTAAATATGTATATATTTATGTATGCATAAATATATTTAAATTATGTGCTTGTGTGTGTGCCTGCATAAATTTATGTGTACTATATGTGTGCAGGTACCTTCAGAGGTCAGAAGAGGGTGTCAGATTCCTTGTAACTGGAGGTGGACGGTCGTGAGCTTCCCCATGTAAGTACTAAGCACTCTTAACTGTTGAGCCATCTCTCCAGCTGGCATTTGAATGTTCTCGTGCGTTGGTTTCTTACTTTAAGCAGATACCCCTTGCAAACCTGTGTGGAGTGGTTGCACAGGACTCACAGCCACTACTCTGCTTCCAGTGGCAGCTGGCATTGCCCCGCGGGCCCCTGGGAGTGCTCGGGAGGCTTCCCTGCCTCCCGTTAGTCACTGGGTTCTGTAACACAAGAGCATTTCACTGGAAACGAAGCCTTGTACTTTTGGGGACATAGTGAGGTGTTTTCCTTGGTGTAAGGCCTAGACTTCCGTCTGAGATCCGGCAGTCTGTTGGGTTTCAGAAGGACGTAGTGACTCCTTTCACAAGTCAGCAGGGTCCATGCTACAGGGTGGGCACAGCAGCTCTGTTCCCTGTTGTCACGGGTCCAGAGTCCGTCCATTCATGTGGTGCACGTGGGCTTCATCCTGCATGAAATGTGAATTCCAGGTGCAGCCACTGGTTCTCCATGCTTATCGTGGCCCCTGGCTCACTGGAGTGTGCTGGGCCTGTGCATATTCATAGCTGGCCAGAATTCAGAAAATTTGGGATGTACAGGTTTCACGCTGTCCCTGGTATTTTTTATTGTTCTCTTTAGAGTTTCCTTGCACCTTGACAAAGGCAGAGTGACTTTCGCTGGTCCTCACAGGAGGGCAGAGGGTGGAGCATTCTAGGGCTTTCCTCCCCAGTGTTATGCAAAATAGTTTCAGTGCCTCCTGGGCTCCTCAACCAAGTCTAGGCAATTCAAAGCCATTTCAGAGTTCCTGAGAAAACAATACACATAAGGGATCAGACTGTAAGAGGTAGAAATGGCCACAAGACTCCATCTGTGGGTGATTTTTACACAGAAATAAGGCCAGCTGTGTCCAGGTAAGAACATCAGCTTAGCGAGGGGGTTGGGTCCTGCAAACTCCCCGCTGTGAGAGTTAGATGCCAGGGAGGGGCTGCATTGCACCATGACCTCCTTATAAGGTCTTTTGGACACATTTGTGTCTGTCATCTCTGCAGTAATTCAGCATATACCTGAATATATGCCAAGGTTGTGGGACTTTTAAGGTCCATTCCAGTATTACAGTTTTGACTTCTTTTGTTTCATTGTGGCAGCTTCAACATGGCGGACGATGACCCATATGGAACCGGGCAGGTAAGTCATCATTTCTCTAACGACTCTGTGCAAGTGTGCTTGTGTTCCAGATACACAGAGGCAGCACTAACGACTCAGTGGAGGGCAGACTCTAAATTAGTAAACTTTACTTGATTTTTTTCCAGTTTTTCTGTTCTTCCAGGATAGGAGAGGGTAGTTTCATATATATATTTTTGCATAAAATTGCATGTACACTGTGTATACAATGTACATTATATACAATGGCCAGGAGATAGCCACTGAGCCAGCTGTGCTGGCACCTGTCTGATTCCAGTATTCAATATGATGACCCTGTAAATAATCTTTTTTTTTTTTTTTTTTAAAAAAGATAGCCAGTGAGTGAGATTTTTTGGGGTTGCTATTAACATTGCTACAAACCTGGTGACTTGAAACAATAGGAATACATCTTTTTATAGGTCTGGAGGCAAGAACTCAAAATTGGGGGCTGGCAGGGCGGTTCCTGCCCCATACAGCTTCTGTGGGTGCTTAGAGATCCTTGGTACCCCTCGGCTGATAGCATCACCATCACACCAACTGTAGAGTCTGTTGTTGCTGACTTTCCTCCACTCTTTGGATTGAGGGCCCATCTCCTTCTAGTGTGAATTCACCTAGCTTATATAAAGGCAAAGGCTGCATTTCCAAATAAGGTCCCATGTAGCAGGAGCACTTAGAAATTTAAAGTGCATTTTTTTCCAAGGTGTAGTTAGACTCATCGCAGTCTGTGAGAAGGCAGGCACTCTGAGAGCGTCACGCTGTCTTCCTGCCATCACCGGGCTCATCATCAGTGTTAGCAGTTAGGACACAGGCCAGCTCTAGGGTATCTGTGTCCCCTTGTCCCCCCTCGCTTTCTCATGTGAAAAGCTCTAAACCCATAGAAATGAATCCATCTTGGTTATTGATATTCCGTTTCTTTCTCTACCCTCCATATAGAGAGCATAGAAATGAGCCTTGGAAGCAGTTTCTAGACACTGATGTGATTGCAGTGGCAATAGTAAATGTGGACTCTAATGATCTTTTAAATTATTTAAAGCTGGTGTCTGCTTGTTTTTTAGACTGTTCATTGAGACTTGATTATGTACAGACATTAGCATCCTAGAGATGGAGAGACCAGTGGTATATGGACTGACTTCAGGAGCTGCCTTCTAATTGGAGGAACAGAACCACACTTTGCATAGTCAGTGGATGCTGCCCTGGTTCCCTGAGGCACAGAAGCATTAAGAGGGATCTCCTTTTGCTTCTTTGGAGAAAGTGCAGGTTAAGGATCACTTTCCAAAGGAAGTCTAAGCTGAGTTTTAAAAGCTACAACCAGTACAGGGAACCTACTTAGAAGAGAACCCTGGCACAACATTTGATATTATTACACATTTAAATTTTGGTGGTAAACTTCTGAGACTACCGTTTCCCAAATTTATGCGTGCAAAGAATCAGCCAAAAATAAAACTGAAAGTGAAATATTTCTCGGGGATCTGGTGTTTTTACAATCAAACAGCCCTAGAGTAGTTGTGAGAACAAGATGGGCATCCCGTTCTCACCAGGCCAGGTAGAGTGAGCTTGTATTAGGTTTCATGTCACCGTTCCTTCCTGATTCTGTTGTGAAAATGGCGACATTGGATAGCTCTAGAACATTTTCCCTTTTGCAGCATAGATGACTCCTGGTGGCTCCTGTCATCAGCACCCTTTGTTTTACCTTTCACTTTTAATTGCTGCTTCTAACGAAGCCCAGATCTCACCAGCACGAGGGCTGCTTCTGCTTGGTTTCAAACCATGCTTTCCTGTCTATGCACAGGAAAATCTTATCAACCAGAGATGGTCTTTTATGCCACAAAATAGTAAAACCTGCTGAGGACAGTCATTTTGAAAGTTTCTTATGTGGCAGTTTTGAGCTGATCAGCAGCAGGGGTGGGCACATTCTAGCATTTCAACCGGGTGCGGTGAGAGGTCCTTGAAGGTTTTTTGTTTGTTTTCCTGTCTTGAGCTTTAAGATGGTAGTTTCTAAAGTTTGCCTTCTTCAGGGAAGTGTCCTCAGTGTCTGAGCATACACTGGAGTTGGTTCTCCACCCTTCACCAAATAAGCTCCGTGGGCTGCATGCAGTACAGCATGTCTTACTGGGAATTTTCCCTCAGTTCAGGCATTGCGGACACCTGCAGGACCATAGCACAGGAGTTCCTTTTGAGGTCATCCTTTTTGCTCAGAGATGATGGATACCCTGCGTGGCCTGAAACTTAATTTTGCAGGACGTAGTTTCCCATTCTGTATTTCTTTACTGACAGTCAAGAACGTGGAAGAGCTTTGCTAAGCATTGAAGAGTAGCCCATGTTTGCTCCTCCATTGAAAATTTGCGTCCCTCAAAACCGAATTTGAAGTGATTTTTATTAAAATGTCACATTTTAGGAGCCAGTGAGATTTTTCAGAGAATAAAGTACTTACTGACAACCTGAGTTTGACATCCCCCAAACACACACAGAAATGAATGTAACAAAAAAAAAGTTAAGCATTATTTTCTTACTCCTGATTTAAATAGATATACTAGGATCTGAGGTACCCAACTATATCCAGATTTACTAATAAGGATAAAAATACTTCCAGCTTGCCAGCTGACCAGAGAAGGTGAAATAAATACATTTGCTTTGTGTGTGGTGCACAAGCATTTCCCAAGTGACTTTTGAGAGTGAGAAAGACCATAAGCTCATGAATAAACATGTGAATTTCTAATGACGTGACTGGGGAAATGCCTTTTGGAACAATGGTTAGTAGTGACCTAACAAGATAGAGCTTAATACTATCAAAACATATTGTATGTCCATTCTTTCAGTTGTGTTAGTTGTGTGTTCTTCCTGTAACAAGTTACCATAATCTTACAATTTGAAACAACAGAAATACCTTCTCCTGTAGCGTAGAATAAGAATTCCAAAGGCAAGGAACTAACAGGTCTACGTTCCCAGCAACTGCTGTTTCTTTCCCTCCGAGCTCCTAAGGCTGCCTGTGTTCCCTGGATGAGTTTTCCCAGCGCTCCAGACTCTTGCCTCTACAGTCACACATCCCTTTGATTTCCAACTGTCCTAGGTAGCAAACCTGGATGTTCCAGGATAATCCTGTTGTTTAATAGTTTTACATCATTGTCACATGCAGTCTATCTTTTGCCATATGAAACATAGGTCCTGGGAAGTAGATTAGTTCTGGGGAGTAGCAGGTAGATGTCTTGGAGCCATTGTTCAGTGCACCACCCTCTACTGAATTCCAGGGAGTCTGTGTTGTAGTGGAAGAGCAGAGGTGGGGGAGGGGAGCGTGCACTCTCCCATCCTTTGCTCAGCTGCACAGTCAGTTTTGTAAGTTATGTAGCTGCTGTCTGTGACTCTTTCAGGCCTTGAAATTCTGTAGCTCAAGAAAGAATATATTTTTCATCAAAACAGAAACACAGATCTAAGATTATATGCATGTGTGTATGTGTCTGCCTGTATGCACCCACATGTTCCTGTGAGTGTACATGTGTGTTCACATGTGTGTGGAGACTGAAGGTCAATGCTGGCTGTCTTTCCCAATCGCTTCTCATCTTGTGTGTGGATTCAGCTCATGGATTCCGCTAGATATCTCAGCCAGCAAACCCGATCCTCTTGTCCACACTTCCCAGAAGTGGTGATGTAGACAAACTGCCATACCCAGCTATTCACATAGGAACTGGGGCTCTGACCTCTCTTCCTAATTCTTGTACAGGAAGCACTTTATCCCCTGGGTCCTCTCCACCCTCTGGGGTTAGACTCTTATTCCTAAGAGGGTGCAAGATTCAGATCACTCATTCAACAAATACTGATGAAGTACCCACCATGCCTGGAGCTCACTTGGCTCTGAAGATGCACTAGCTAGAAGGATCCACGAGGTCCCTGCCTTCGGAGACCTCAGAGCTCTTACTCTTCTTGAATTCCTTTTTTACATACGTAAGTTCTGCATGCAGCAGCCTAACCGGGTCTCAGAAAGCCATTTTAGAATCCTGATCTTAGGAATCCCGTTTTTAGGCTTTCGTTTCTAGTTTTCATTCTTGTAATTAGTTCTTCCTGTAAATTAGAAGAGGAATTAAAATCTTTGTATTTTCTTCTTTACAGATGTTTCATTTGAATTCTGCGTTGTCTCATCCAATATTTAACACAGAATTATATGCACCAGAAATGCCCCTGTCAACGGGTAAGACAAGTGGCATCCTTCTCCTGTTGTTTTGCTTTTCCCTTAAAAATAATATTTGGGGTCAGGAATCAAAGAGATGTGGACCAACCCAAACTCAGTACATATGAAAATACCATAAGGAAGCCTGTCACGCTGTGGATGCTGGGGATCAAACCCAGTTCCTCGGGAAGAGCCACAAATGCTCTTAACCACTGAACCGTCTCCGCAGCCACAATGCTCTCTTCAAATCCAGTGATGTTCACAGGAAGGAAGTGGTGATTTGTGTCTTCAAACCAGCCTTTCAGTATGCTTCCTGGAAATGCATTTCACAAAAGTGTTTCAGGGCACTCACACATTGTCTTCGCAGGTGTGGTTCTGGCATAGGCTAGATACTCCAGAGCACTGGCTTTCTCCACATTTGATTCCCCGTTTGTGTCCTCTTTGCTTTGCTGCAGCTACCACAGGACCAGTCTCAGCCCCTCAGTCTGTGTCTAGGGAACAGCTGTTGTGGTCAGCCAGGATGCCAGGCACTGGGGAAATAATCCGAAAGTCACCTTTATACCCCAACATGACTGTCAGTTAATGGACCCACACGTTGTTTAATGTCCTATGCGCAATAGCGCATGCTCTTCATTTAGACTCCTTGCTGATTGGCTGTGTAACCTTGGTGTGATGGCTCTTCTTTCTGCTTTGTTTCCGCCCTCACATCACATGTCGGAGTTAACCTGTCTCCCAAAGCAGCGTGTTTGTCAGTGGAGATTGTGTTTAAAAGAGCTGAGATCACTGAAGCAGACAGCAGGTGCTTCGTATAGTCTGGATTTCCATGTCTTCTATGGAGACCATATGTCCTTTTTTTTTTTTTTTAATCGTTCTCCTTTAAGACACCATGGTTGTGTCAGCACTTGCCTCTCACTGTCCAAATCAGAAAGTTTCTCCTTTTCCCTCTCCAGACACATGGGAGGAAGAAGAGCTCATATGCCCGACCTTCCTAACCCTCTCCAGCAGAAGTTACAACACAGAGGCCTGTCTGTCTTTACCCCACAAAACCTATTTCCTAAGCCACCGTCCTTTATGTGAGATGGTGAGCTGTCCAGTGTGCCCTCTGGGTCACTTCCTGTGAACAGTGAATGCAGCAGAGGCTTCTGGGTTTCCTGTGAATGTCTAGGCTCGGAGATCTGAAGTGTCTGCTTTAGTATGGCTGTTTGATTGAAAATGTTAAGGACGTGGTTTTGTTCTCAGGAAAAACACACATTTCTATAAAATGCCTCATGAGTTCTAAACAGTAACCTGAGGCAGATGATTTTTCAAATGTGTTTTCCTTTTCCTTAGGTTTATGGGCTCAGAAGTAAAATTAGTAAAAGAATTACCTCAGTAAATGTTCCTATCATGTTGTGGGAACCCTTTTCCATAGTGTTAGACAAACCTTTATAATTGTCTTTAAAAACGCATTCTTTCTGCTGTCACCAGCTCCTCTGTTTCCACTGGCATTTCCCCTCTCCCTCTCAGTGTGCTGTCCAGGTTCTATAGTCCAAGAGGGATAGGGCATTCTCTTCAGATTTTAAAGGAGTAGGAAGTTTATCTAATCAATATTTGATTGTATTTTCATGTGTATTTTTTTCAATCTTCTCAAATTCTTAAAATCTCAAACAGTCTTTCCAACTGTGTGGGAAACTCTGGAGCAAGGGACAGCTGTTAGGTCTGTGTCTTTTTCTGTGATTTAAACTTTCTCTGTAAAACAGGAGATCATTTTCCTGGCCCAGAAATGTAACCAATAAAAAGTTAGCCTTAACACAAACACAAACATAACACAAACATTGATGTAGCCAATCTAACATTCTACTTGACTTAACTTGAATGTGCTCTTAGGGTAAGAACGGTACACTCCACGTGGACTTCCACATATGTAAGGCAAGTCCTAGAAACAATGGAAGGAAGGGCTTGACGCCCATTATGAGGGTGCTCCCTACACATCCATACTTCTCAGCATCCTGTCCAAATAGGGCTTTCTTCATGGTCTAGCTTCTTGGTAAGCTCTTTCAGATGTCTAGAGGAAATGTATATTTTTAATATTGTTATACAAGCTATATGTCATTTATAGCATGAAATCTTTCTAATCAGTTTTATTTCCTTAGAGAAAGTTAAATTCTAGCCATTTTCTTTTTGATAGTTAAAATTACAGTTACTTTTCTAAAAGTTTAAAATGTCAAGGAATGTATCTCATCAGACAGAAAAATGTAATTTGCTATTTTACTGTATTGGCCAGTGATACCCATTTGCCTTTCTTGTTTTCTTCAAATTTGGTCCTGACTGCCTTCCTTGTGCAGTTTTAGTCTTGTGTCATCTGATCCATCATAATATTGAGAAGATAGTATATATTATCTTTGAAGTTACCGTTTATTTAAGATTACAACTTCAAGTTTTATCTCTTCCCCAATTTATTTATGCAAAATATGCCGTAAGCTTCAGCTGAGAGTGTGAGTTCTCAAATGAGCACAGAAGCATTCTTCTAGAATATCTTCAACCTCCAAAGTCTTAATTTTCATTCAAGCGCATACAAAAACATTCAATTTATTTGCAGGTTGCACAGCTATGGGTTCTCATACTGTGACATAAAAGCCAGCTGAGGTCCTGAGGGAATTTCTCATCATAGCATTTATATTTATATAGAAGATGTGGTTTTTCTTTGACATTTCAAGTCATATATCACTGGGATAGGGATTAAGCCTTTAGTCTTTTTCATAGTAATTGCATGAATTTATCTTTAATGACATTACTTTTGGTATTTTACCGTATGCCTGGGCTGTTTTATAACAGTCCATATGAGAGCACAGTGGTCAGGTTTTTTTATATCAGTATCGAAAGGTATGGATAAGATGCCAGGCATCATGGTGCATATTTTTAATCCTGGCACTTGGCAGGAAGATCTCTGTGAGCTTGGGGCTAGCTTGGTCTACATAACAAGCTTCAGGCCTGTCAAGGCTACATGGTGAGACTCTGTCTCAAACAAAACAAAAAAAAAAAGTCATGGATAAGAAAGAAAAGTTCTCTGGGTTTCACAGAGGCCCAGAGTAAGCCAGTTAAGCAATGGAGACAGCACCTCAGTTCAGGTTAGGGAACGAACGGAAAGTCGGTAGCAGTGTTAGGAAAGGCCGGTGACCCAGAAACACCCTGGACTCCTCCTGTAGGTTGCTGTTTCCAGCTCTTTGCTTCACACTGCGCAGGTGCTTTGAGGAAGGAGGGTTGTCATCCACTGATGAAAGGCAGCTGGAAATGCTGTGGCACTCAGAGGGGTGGTGTACTTGATGCGTTAGTGTTCTAGCACGCGATGCGTTAGTGTTCTAGCACGTGATGTTAGTGTTCTAGCACGCGATGGTTAGTGTTCTAGCACGCAATGGTTAGTGTTCTAGCACGCGATGCATTAGTGTTCTAGCACGCGATGTTAGTGTTCTAGAACGCGATGAGTTAGTGTTCTAGCACGCGATGTGTTAGTGTTCTAGCACACGATGTGTTAGTGTTCTAGCACGCAGTGTGTTAGTGTTCTAGCACGCGATGGTAGTGTTCTAGCACGCGATGTTAGTGTTCTAGCACGCGATGGTTAGTGTTCTAGCACGCGATGCGTTAGTGTTCTAGCACGCAATGCGTTAGTATTCTAGCACGCGATGGTTAGTGTTCTAGCACGCAATGCGTTAGTGTTCTAGCACGCAATGTTAGTGTTCTAGAACGCGATGAGTTAGTGTTCTAGCACGCGATGTGTTAGTGTTCTAGCACGCAGTGCGTTAGTGTTCTAGCACGCGATGTTAGTGTTCTAGAACGCGATGAGTTAGTGTTCTAGCACGCGATGTGTTAGTGTTCTAGCACGCAGTGCATTAGTGTTCTAGCACGCGATGCGTTAGTGTTCTAGCACGCGATGTTAGTGTTCTAGAACGCGATGAGTTAGTGTTCTAGCACGCGATGTGTTAGTGTTCTAGCACACGATGTGTTAGTGTTCTAGCACACAGCGCGTTAGTGCTCTAGCACGCGATGCTCTAGTGTTCTAGCACGCGATGTTAGTGTTCTAGCACGCGATGCGTTAGTGTTCTAGCACGCGATGCGTTAGTGTTCTAGCACGCGATGTGTTAGTGTTCTAGCACGCGATGCGTTAGTGTTCTAGCATGCAGTGCGTTAGTGTTCTAGCACGCAGTGCGTTAGTGTTCTAGCACGCGATGCTAGTGTTCTGGCACGCGATGCATTAGTGTTCTAGCACGCGATGCGTTAGTGTTCTAGCACGCGATGTTAGTGTTCTAGCGCGCGATGCGTTAGTGTTCTAGCACGCAATGTTAGTGTTCTAGCGCGCGATGCGTTAGTGTTCTAGCACGCAATGTTAGTGTTCTAGCACGCGATGTTAGTGTTCTAGCACGCGATGCGTTAGTGTTCTAGCACGCGATGTTAGTGTTCTAGCACGCGATGTTAGTGTTCTAGCACGCGATGTTAGTGTTCTAGCGCGCGATGCGTTAGTGTTCTAGCGCGCGATGGTTAGTGTTCTAGCGCGCGATGGTTAGTGTTCTAGCGTGCGATGCGTTAGTGTTCTAGCACGCGATGTTAGTGTTCTAGCACGCGATGTTAGTGTTCTAGCGCGCGATGCGTTAGTGTTCTAGCGCGCGATGCGTTAGTGTTCTAGCACGTGAGGCGTTAGTGTTCTAGCACGCGATGCGTTAGTGTTCTAGCACGCGATGTTAGTGTTCTAGCACGCGATGTTAGTGTTCTAGCACGTGAGGCGTTAGTGTTCTAGCACGCGATGCGTTAGTGTTCTAGCACACGATGCGTTAGTGTTCTAGCATGCGATGTTAGTGTTCTAGCACGCGTGCCGACAGATGAGGCTGGAGCTGCTGCGACTGAAATTTGCCAGCCGTCCAGCTGCGTACCGTCACCACCCCCTCACCAAAAAGCCATATTTATTGTTTTTCACTTAAACTCCTGTTAAAATAAACTGAACCTGAATTCTGGAGCAATTGTCAACAGTTTACAGTGTTCATTGCTCTTCCTGAGGACCCAAGCTTGGCTCCCAGCACCACATGGCAGCTAACAGTCATCTGTAACTCCAGCTCCAGGGCATCAGACATTCTTCTGGCTTACTTGAGCACCAAGCAAAACACTCAGATACAAAAAATAAAGCAAATAAATACCTTTAAAGATGAGAATATATTTAATATATCAAATGTAGGATCTCACTGATAAAAATGATTTGAAACATAATTTCAGCTTTTGACTTGCTTTGTATTTCATACCAGGTTCTAGAAGTCTCACAGTTTCTTTTGGTTTTCCCTTGTTGTGTTTGTTTTTAACAGATGGCCCATACCTTCAAATATTAGAGCAACCAAAACAGGTAAGAATAAAGGGGTAGGCTGTTTGATAATGTTAGGTCTCTACATCTAATATTAAGGCTCGGGCATTGAATAACAGTTACTAATCTGGTAACAGAGGTGGTTTATCTGGATGAGCAACAGATGGCCATGTTATATAATAACTTCCTATGTCTACTTCACATTTTTCTTACGTAATCTCCAAAAGGCCTTGAAACTCCAGTTAATCATGGGTCTTGGTAGTCTGTATCTCTTTCACCTAGCTTATCAGTAACTTCCATGGAAAGCACCGGTGGTTTTCATTCCTAAGGAAACAACTCTCACTGGTCACATCTCACCTTTACTGCTCATGTCCATGCCCACAGGATGCTTCTCCTGCCTTCATAAGCTCCAGACTCTTTGTGTGTGGAATGTGTAACCCAAGGCACGAAAAGCACTAGTGGGAGACGATTAGAATGGACTACGGAGTCCCCACCACACATCCCATTGAGTCTGGAGCAAGGAGAGGACTGCGTGTGTGTGTGTGTGTGTGTGTGTGTGTATGTGGTGTGTGTGTGTGTATGTGGTGTGTGTGTGTGTGTGGTGTGTGTGATGTGTGTGTATGTGGTGTGTGTGTGTGTATGTGGTGTGTGTGTGTGTGGTATGTGTGTGTATGTGGTGTGTGTGTGTGTGTGCGTGCGTGTATGTGGTGTGTGTGTGGTGTGTGTATATGTGGTGTGTGTGTGGTATGTGTGTGTATGTGGTGTGTGTGTGTGTGTATGTGGTGTGTGTATGTTGTGTGTGTGTATGTGGTGTGTGTATGTGTGTGTGGTACGTGTGTGTGTGTATGTGTGTGTGGTACGTGTGTGTGTGTGTGTGTGTACGCGTGCACGTGTGTGTGCATAAGCATGTCTATGGAGATGAAAACTTTTGGGAGTTGGTGCCCTCCTACTATGTGGGTTCTGGAGATCAAACTCACACAAAGCTTGGTGGCAAGCACCTTACCCACTGAGCAATCTTGCCAACCCCAGAACCTTACTTTTCTGAGCATAGCCCAATGATAAGACTTTTAATGTGCATTTTGTTACCATGAACCCCAAAGGAATTGGTATTTATGATTTGTTTGAAGAGCTAATATAGTTCCAGAATTCAAATTTTAATTCATTATGTGTGAATATATAAAATGTGAGTAAACATTGTATCTGTTTGCCACCCTGGTTTTTGTTTTTGGTTTTGTCTTGAGATCTAGCTTCAGTGGAAGTTAGGAGGTTGTATCTCAGTCAGACTTTTGACTACATGGATGTATCCTCTCTGAGGTTAATGCCTCATCTTAAGTAAATGGGGTTCCTAAGATCAATATGGGTTGATAGTAAACATTTAATTTTAACTAGAAATTCATTCATATTACATATTTTAAGACATCTTATTTTTAGTTTTTTGTTCAATTTTAAAAATTAATTTATTTTTGAGACAACAACACTGTAGTCTTTGCTGACTTCAAATTGGTGGCAATTCCCCTGCCTCGACCTTGCAGCTGTTAAGATTACAGATGTGAGCCACCACACCCAACTCAAAATCATCTTACCAACCTAACAGAGCAATATAAAGTTCCGTCTTTAGAATAAGTGCCACTTTGTGTGCATCTAGGAATGCTACATAGTTTCACGAGCTGACGGTTCACATCACGACTGAACCACGCTGATTGCCGTGTCAGGCGTCACGCTCTCTAAGGTATGGCAGTGTCCATGCACGTACTTTTTCAGGGCCACAAAGGAATTTTGTGATTCAAGATAAGGAGCTGCTGTGTTAACTTTTTGAGTTAGAAATGCCCTTTTTCTTGGGGGCCTTTTGGACACAGAGTTTTTTCCTAGGTTGGATGGAAATGGATCAAAGCATGATTGGTATTCTTCAGACTATCCAGTTTGTACAGTTCTTGGTGCTAACTGTCTAATCATGTTGTTTTGTATCTCACTGTGCTTTTGAGGCTGGGTCTTGTAGCCTTGTGGCCTCAGACTCACAGACCTCCACACACATGCCTCTGTCTCCCAAGTGGTGGCTTAAAGATGTGTACTACCTAGTAGAATTTTAAACTGGAGGTGTGTTTGGATTCTCTCAGTTAGTGGGTCTCCATCTTAGGGTTGGCCAGTTTGCAGTAGCCAGGAGCCAGCAGTTACACACGCCCCTGTCTAGTTTAGAGTCATTAAGTTCAAGTGTTATCCATGCTGGATCCCAATGACATTAATATTCACAAAACTAATCATCTTTTTCTTCCAAGTCTGAGAAGACTGTCCCATTGACAATGTTGTAGCCCACGGGCCATGTGTTACTCCGAAGCACTTTGTTTTAAAAGCCACGCCTGCAGCCTGCCCCAGTTCTGCTGTAATTGAGCAGATAAAGGAACTACTTCAAGTAATTAGCATAGCTGTTACTGACTAAAGGTGGAGTGGAGAGCTTGGCAGTGGCAGTTTGAGCTGAGAAGGCTGCTTTGAGACAAGAGTAGCAGCACATTGTGTCCACAGCCTTAAACTCTCCATCACCCCGTCTCCGCAGAAGATGGTGCTGAAGATGGGTGCCTGGCTTCTCCAACCCAGCTTAGTACACAAACACCAGCTGGCATCATGTTCATAATAGCTTCTGGAGAGTAGCTTTCATCTTCATAGTGGTCTTCTATAATTACATGTTTAGAATCGTGTGTGTAATGTTGTCGTTGTTTTTAGTAATTCCTGCTTGTGTTCACCTCCACAGAGGGGATTTCGATTCCGCTATGTGTGTGAAGGCCCATCACATGGCGGGCTCCCTGGTGCCTCTAGTGAGAAGAACAAGAAATCCTACCCTCAGGTCAAAGTAAGTCTGGAGTCCACCACTCTGACTGCCTAGGGGCAGAGCCAGGGAATGCTGCAAATAAGTGTGAATGAATAGGATGCTCGTTTGCCCTAAGCAGAAGTGTTTACGTGGTTATTAGAATTTTTAAATAGAAATTCATCTCATGGAAATGACAAACTTTCAATCACCATTAACATCTCCATTTAATTGAAATGGCGCCAACATCAACTAAGGAAAACTCACTGCCTCTCCAGCGATCTTAAAGCTGCCTTTTCAAATCTTGAAGTCTTTAAATTCTATACCCTCTGTGATGCTTTAGTAAAACTTTGAGCCAGGTGCCATGGTGTGTACCAGTAGTCAGTCCTAGGACCTGGGATGGAAGGGGCTGGAGTAGCAGGTGTTCAAGGCCAATCTCAGCTAGAAAGTTTGAGGTCAACCTGGCCTATGTGAGACCGTGTCTTTAAGAAAACCAAACAAACAAAATGTCTTCACAACAAGTTCCAAATGCTGGGTTTATAAAGATTTCATGACAAAACAGTTGACAGACTATATAGTCATAGAGTATATTATTTTAGGTCATAAATCCAGACCCTAAGTGATGAGCTGAATGGGTTTCAAACAAACTTCCAACTGCCCGACATAAATGCCTGAATACTGCTAGTATAGAGCTCATGAGGTGTTTTAGAGTTTAAATGAGGAACTATGCTTAGGTACACCATAGAGATCCTGACAGGGACCCTGTGCAGCCACTCAGAAGGAGTTCTGTAGCATGTGGAATGGGGGTGAGGTTAGATGCAATTTCTCAGTCTTTAGCTTCTTACATTGGTGATATAATTGAGAATATTTTTCTCTAGTTCTGAATTGTTTTGTTTTTCGAGACAGGGTTTCTCTGTGTAGCTTTGGATGAGTTTTTTATTTTACTAATTCATTGCCATATTTCAGAGACTGGTAATGCTTTTGCGGGGAAACAAAAAATTGCAATTGAGTCAATTAGTCATTTATTCAGTAATTCAAGCTTAGACTCACAGTTACCAGAAGTAAGAGTTGCCACTTCAGCCTCTGGCTACCTGCTAGCATTTGTAAACTCAGTTTCTGACACTGGGAAATTGATCTTTGATTTTGCCACCCTAATAGTTTGTTCCTCCTTTTCATACCCTGCTTCCCAGCCCAGACTTTCCTAGTCTCTTACTGTGTGTCTAAAATAAAGAGCCACCTCATTTTTTATCTTTCCTTTGAAGCTCAACTCCTAGCCTGGATTCTATGAGTCACGTTTTCATTTTAAGACTCTTGGCTGTAGTTGGGGAATGAAAGGTATTTTTCTTAGTAAAGGTAATTGGATATAGAAGTGCAATGTTTTTAGTTTGCAAAGGCCACAGTTATATTAGACAGTGTTTTTTTTTTTTAGAGAAATAGAACCAATAGGATAGAGGTGAGTGGATAGATGATTGATTGATTGATTGATTGATAGGAAGGTAGATAGATGATAGAATCGGCTGTTCTATCATGAAAGATAAGAAGTCCTACTGTGGGGTGCCTCTAATATGTACCCCAGAATGCTGGTAATATTTCAAGCACAGAAGTCTGAGCACCAGGTGGCTGCTGGGACTCTGAGTGTAGGACCAGCGGCCTAAGATCCTGGGAGTGCTAATGCTAGGGTAAGCCTGGCAGTGTAGGGAAGCCTGGAGTTCTGATACCCTGGGAGTGCAGGGGGCAAAAATGGGGAGTGCCCCACATTCTACTGGGGCAGAGGAAGGAGGAGGAAGAGGAATGGAGAAACTATTCTCCCTGGCTTTTCCTTTTAAGGGGTTTCTCCCTGACTGGATGCGTCTGTCCACAGAGAGGGTAGATCTTCCTTCCTCAGTCCAGCACACTTGCCAGTCTCCTCTGGAAATGTGCAGACGCCAGGGCAGGAAAATGCTTTTCCAGCTTCTACATTGTCCTCTGTAGTTGACTCACATCTACAGTTATCCCTGAGGACAGTCTGTGGCTTCCAGTCCTTTAGGAGCTGGGCGAGGAAAGCAGAACAGATCACCAGGAAAGAGAATCAATGCTTTCTTCAACATTAGTGATTTAGCATGTGTTTTCATCTATTACATACTCTTGTGATATTTATTAGCGCTGAAAAACTGGAGCTCAGAGTTAGGGCTAGGGCCTCTTTCCCTGCAGCGAGTATGCGTTGCGGGGGGGGGGGGGGGGGCAGGAGCTTACCGACAAGACCTAGAGAAGTGTGGTAAACTAAGTCAGGGAGGATGAGAATTCTGGACAGCAAAGAAGAAACAGGCAGAGGGAATCTGAAGTCAGATCTTGGACTTTCCACCTGTCTCTGTGTGTCATATGTGAATATTGTACACATTTATGTGTCCGTGTTTGCGACAGGTAACTGAGCGTCACTTGTCAGCACTGACGCTGATGATGACCACTAAAGAACTAAGGTTAGAAGAAACTTTAGGGGTTCTGTGTGGGCCCTATGAAAGAAGTGTAAGTTGTGATCCTCTCGTGTACTCTTTACTTGAGTGGGGCTGGAATTTTGGGGCCCACTATCGTGAAAACGGGAGCATCTGTAGAACGCTGCCGGGTAGGATCATACTGTTACCTCACATCCCTCCCATCATCCGTCCCCCGAGGTGGACGCCTGCACTCACTGAGAGAAATGACGCTTCCGTAGCCTTGCAGTGCAAGGTCTGTGATCTGTAGGACGTACATTTGTTCAGGCTTACGAGTAAGGTGGCTGGGCTCAGCTCTTTCCTCACCCTCATCCCCAGCCTCTGTCTCTGAACTCAGGCCCTGTTGCCCTGCCTCTTCCAGCACCCCCACCCTGCTGTCCCTGGAAGGCTGGCGGTTGATGTGCTGTGAAGATGGCAGTGAGGGTTTAAGGGCTATTGAAAGCTTTGGGGACTGGTCATGACTTGGGACTCCGGGAATCCGGCTGTTCTTATGGAGCTTGTAAAGGCCCATCTTGTTGACTGTTCAGATTGGAGCCTCCCGTTGGCTTTCACACTAACTCGAGGGCGCTCCCAAAGCGCGTCCTGTTAGAAGAGCTTAGAACTGTGGCAGATGACTGGGGTGCAAGCTGGGCTCAGACGCCTCTCACTGTGGCGCAGTCTTCACGTGCCTTTTCCGCTCTTGATGAGCTGCTCTGGGATTACTTACTCCTGCGTCCTCATGGCTGTGGTTAGCTTTCTCTCCAGACTGAAGCATTCCTTTCACCACCTGTGGTAGCGCTGGGTTGGATTGGGGAATATTCTTTTTTTTTTTAAGCCAATTACTTCACGTTACAAAATGTTTCAAGCATACAAAATTTAAAATGTTATGTAGCAAATACCATATACCAAAACATAAATGTAAAAGATAGTACTATTTTGCCTATTTGCTGTTTGCGTATGCCTTTCTCTGGGTCTCTTTCTCCCTCTCTCTGTGAACTGCAGCGTAGCTATGGTAGAAGCCCCGCCCAGTCACTGCTTTGTCCTCCTGCCGTCCACATAGAGAAACCATTCTTCCGCATGGCCTTTCTCTGAGACGGCTTTATATTTTACCACATAGGTATACATTCATAACTAAAATCACTTTCAAGAAAACTACTTTTTACTAGCTTTAACCCAAAGTTTTTATTATATATGATGGCTCCTCCTTTTCAAACTAAACAAGGGTTAAGACTGACCTGCCTGAAGATTAACACTGATCACTTTGATCCTGTCTGTTCCTTTTTACCAAAGTCTGAATAAAAATGTCTTCAAAAACAGTACAGAATTTACACTGAGCCTCAAAGCAAAAAAGAAAAGAAAAGAAAAAAATCATATTCAGGGGGAAAGCTAGGGAAAATAAATATGCAAAGTTTAAGGAAGTTTTCTGCTTTTTAAAGACTGAGTAATCCATTGTCTGTCCTAAAGCCCTGCCTTGGGAGTTTGCTGGGCTCTGATTTCATTGGCGGCTCCTGAGAGGCAGCAGAGCAGGGGAGGCAGCAGAGCTTCTTCTGGACCAAGCCTGTCACTGCCTGTTCCTGACTCAGCAAGGAGTGCCAGGGAAGGCTCACTGCCATCCTTTTCCCGAAAGTGCTGCAGAAAAATTTTAAATCAAAGTGCCTTCCTCGAGCAGATGGAACAAGGCCAAGAGAAGCAGCTACAGGCGGCCTCGGGAGCGCTGCTGCGGCCCACCAGCAGTGGCTCTGGGTCCTTCTGCGCTGGCCACCCTGTGCAGATTGCACATCGGCATCAGTGTCCTTCCTTTGTAGACTACGATCTATTTGTAATCATCAAACACCAGAGCTTGAAACATCGCGGTGCCAGTATGACTGTTGCCATCCCCTTTTGGGCAGCTACTCCACTGCCCTTCCTTCTGGGGTTTTCTGTGCAGGGAAAGGGTGTCCAGGAATGTTTCGGTTAACAACAGCTTTGGCCCCTTCCTCCCCCCACTGTAAAGTCTGCTCTCTTAAGTGCCTCTCACTTCAGAATCCTTAATGTTAAGTTTCTGTCAAGATTAATACAGCCTGGGGATCTGCAGTGTGCTTTAGGATATCACATGTCTTTGCATAAGCTCCTTTTCTTTGCACAGGCATGTCTGAATCCGGAGGCTTGCCATCCTAAAGATCTAGCTGGAATACTAATTTTGAATAATTTAGTCTGATACAGTTACCTAACCTGCCAGGGGGAAAGATCACTATAACCGATGGGCATGCATTCAGAACCTAGGTCGTAGCATTTTTTTAGGGTGTCCATTGGCACTCCTGATTTGTTTGCTGTGCTCAAAGAAAAGAGTCACATTCCTAGAGATATGCACCCTGTGCTTTGTAACACACACACACAAACTTTATTGAAACAAGGGCTTTCTTTATAACTCAAGGTCCATGGATCCTTTCATGGTTTTGGAAAGGTTTGGGACTTGTGAGTTTACACATAGAATTTTATGTAAATTCATGTAGATTTTTAAAACCTTGGATATGTATAAGAATAATGCTGAAGGTATTTGTAGCACGAATTCTAATTGGTTTTAATCATAAAAGCCCTGAGTCAGATATAGGGGTAAATGCTGAAAAATCAGAGAAGTAAAGCAGCCAGCTACTAGAAAGATCTTTTCCGTCTACCAAATCCTCAGACCAAAATGGGCAAGATTCTGGCTCCACGAATCCTCAGACTGAATCCTGAATTCCTGTCTCTTCCCACCTTATGTTCCTTTCTCCAACCAGCCACATCACTTCCCATCTCTACCTCCCTAGGGCTGGGATTAAAGGTGTGAGCCACCATTGCCACCATGGCCTAACTACTGTGGCTGGCTCTGCACTTTGATCTTCAGGAAAGCTTTATTTGTTAAAGCATAAACAAAATATCACCACAGGTACTGACTTTTTGACAGCAGCTAATTAAACTGGTCACTGATTTCTTTCTCTCTCTCTCTTTCTCTTTCTCTTTCTCTAGGATCTTACCACGTAGTGTAGGCTGGCCTTGAACTCACCACCCCACCTCTGCCTCCAGAGTACTGAGGAATCCCAGGTGTGCAGTAACCTTGACTGTCTTCCTTCTTTCTTCTTTCATTTCTAAACTATATATTTACATTTTTGCCCACTTTAGATAAATTGAAGCACTCTGTGTTTCTCAACACGTAATTTAAGGCAGGTGCCCGTCAGTTTTCCAGTCAATGGAAAAGATGTGAGATTTAGTGCCAACTGCCAGAAAAGGGGAAGTCTCAGTTAGTCATCTGTCTCCACCAGTCTGTCTGTCTCTCTGTCTGTCTCTCTCCCCGTCTTCCTTCCCGCTCCTCCCTTCCCCTCTCCCCCAACTCACACCTTTCTTTGATACTGATTAAATATGAAGCCATTTGTGGTTAAAACCAGAAAAGAAAAGAAAATTATTTCAGTAATATTCTCTTAGCATCATGGCAGATCCTGCACTACAAACAGGTGGTGTCCTCTGTATAACCATCTATATAATTTTTTTTTCTAAGTCACCTAGAAGTTTTACATTTGACTCCCAGAATAATATTGACTTAGGGGATTTTTAAAAATAGCCTTTAAATCAGTATTACATTAGAAGTTGGAGAATGGTTGAAGGAACCTTTTGACATAAATCAGAGCAGTGAAAATTAATCCTGAGAATTAGCTAGGTCAGGCTTCTTGGGTTTGCAGGTTGTCTGAATTTCTAGGCCTGGCATGGAGGCCTTTCCTCTCCCATCCCATGTTTCTCTGCATACATATGTGTTCTCAGCATGACTATTCTTAGAGTCATCTTTGATTGAAGTGGTCTCTGCTTGAAGAAGATTAGTGTATCCACCATTCATTTCAGGAAGCCACATGATGAGGCAAAGTGAACAACTGGAAGCCTCGTGGTCCTCAGATGCCTCTAAGTACCTTCTCCATAGTCAGAGAGCCCTCAGTCTTTGGCAGGGATGCTGCTGACTCTCCCAGAGTCCCCATCCTTCCCCTAGGTGGACTCCAGGTCAGAGGCTTCCAAATGATGTCCGTGAACGTTTGGAACGTGTTCTTGAGGTCTAGTGGAAGTTGGCTGGAGGACACATGCAGAATTTCACTGTCACCTTTGACTCTGGTGCGCTGAACAGAGGGATCTCAGGGTAGCTGGCTGTGCTCAGGACAGCAGGGTAGCTGGCTGTGCTCATTTATACTTCTTCGGTTATCACAGCAACAGAAGTAAGGTCTCCAATCCTCTCATTGTCCATGACGAAGGGGAAGTGTAGAAAAAGCTGAGACACCCTGCCTTTCAGGGATGAGGCCCAGGATTCTTGTGTGAGCAGTGTAATGTGTAATCCCACGCTTCTTAAATAAGAAGGCTCTTATTAAACATATCACCAAACTAGGGTTGCCATCGGCCTAACTAGCAGTTGTACAAACAAGATAAAAATTGCCATTTCCTCGGGTTTAAATGTGTTGTTACTATTATTTCTCAATAACAGTTGGTAAAGATTGTACTTCTATATACATTATATAAGTAAATGATTCGCTATAAAACAATGAAAAATTTCAATGATTTATTGTTAAAAGCTCAAAAGTCACTCAGCTATTATAATTTGAATCTACCACACAGATGGCTAGAACTCTTCAGCACATAGAATACTGCTAATTACAATACTCAGTATTTCTCTCTACTTAGAGTGTCCTTAGACCTGTAGTTCTGAACCATAGGTGTGCCTATTCAAAAATGTCCAACTACAGTGATATGTAGGGCCCAGCTCGCATATGTAAAACACGGCGTGCTATCTAATGGGCCGGGTTTCTGTGGTCATTTCCTGAGGATGTCTGTATTTTATAATGATGATACATGCTAGCATGGCTGAAAAGAAGTCCTGTATCTTCAAGGAACAGAATATTATATCACTGTGTTTTTAAATGATAATTGAAAATCTGTGTGACCTGAAAAACTGCTTACGATAGGGTATTAAGACCTGTGAGGTGGCTCAGCCGGAAAGGCGTTTGCCACTGATACCAACGATCCACGTGGTGAAGGGAAAACGGACTCTGAGAGTCGCCCTCAAATCCCCACTTGTACAGTGTGTGCTACCCCCAAAGCCAACACTAAGTAATAAATAAATGGAATAAGAAAGACAAACAGAATTCTAAATTACCCCTTCCAATAATTCAGCTGTTAGCCTCTGTGCAGCCTAGACTGAGGCAAGTGTGCACGCTTCAGCTTTATTTACCCATGAAAGAAACTGAACTGGTTGAGTCTGGACTCCTGCTTGAGCGGCTGGACTTTGTTTTTTTTTGTTTTTTTTAATTTATTAATTTATTAGTTATTTATTAAAGATTTCTGCCTCCTCCCGCCACCGCCTCCCATTCCCCCCCCCCCCCCCCCCGTCAAGTCCCCCTTCCTCGTCAGCCCAAAGAGCAATCAGGGTTCCCTGCCCTGTGGGAAGTCCAAGGACCACCCACCTCCATCCAGGTGTTGTAAGGTGAGCATCCAAACTGCCTAGGCTCCCACAAAGCCAGTACGTGCAGTACTGAGTCAGACTCAGCTAGCAGCTCCAGCAGGTGTTAGCTGCAGGCAGGAAGCATAAAGACACACAGCGCACACACTGATTTCCTCATAAGCCCATGGGGACAAGCCAGGATGGCTCCCAGGCTTCACTCGACAGAAAGCGTTCCTCTCAACTTCTTGAAAGTGTTGGCCTTGTTCAGTTCCCAAAGCCTTGCGAGTGGAGCGGGTAATTCTAACAGAATAAAACACCAAGAGATGTGCCTCCTACAGAAATCCCTCCCCTGTACCAGAGACACAGCAAACCTTTTCCATAATGTATAATTAGACTTGTAAAAAAGTATGAAGATGGGGCTGGAGAGATGGCTCAGTGGTTAAGAGCATTGCCTGCTCTTCCAAAGGTTCTAAGTTCAATTCCCAGCAACCACATGGTGGCTCACAACCATATGTAATGAGGTCTGGTGTCCTCTTCTGGCCTGCAGACATACACATAGACAGAATATTGTATACATAAAAAATAAATAAACATTTAAAAAAAAAGTATGAAGATGTAGGTTACTTGAGGAAGGGAGAGGTAGGGGAGAAAGATCAGCAGGGAGCGTATATGAATATGTCACAATGAAACATGTTTTTGTGTGCAGTTTTCAGAGTGCACACACAGACACATACATGGGGAGACAGAAGGAGAGAGGACTCAGATGCCATTGAAACGGTGGGGGTGTAGAAGGCATGGGAGCTCTTCGTGCACTCTGGAGTCTCCCTGCCCTAGAACTAACTACCGACCCGAGTCATTCAGAGGCGTGGTTTCTAATTGCCTCACAGAAATAAAAGATAAGGTTTGGGCCTTTCCTGTCTGAGGTACTGGAACTGAGTCCCCCCTGAAGTCAGGAGTTTCAGTTTCTGTTAGCCGGTGACCTTCAGAGCGATAGTGAAGGGGCAGGTTCCAGCCTGGACCCTGACGAATCGAAAGGTGTGATGTCTCTAGAGAGTCAGTTCTGGCTCCTGCAGACACAGAGCTCAAGTTTATGCTCTAGAAACCCCAAGTCTAGAAATGAATAGAGTGAGTCCAGGTCTGGGGATGCCCTCCATCCCGGGCAGGGAGAGACAACATATAACTGAGTGTGGACTAGATCACAAATAAAAACTATATGCAAGCAAGTCAGTATTTTCATCTGCAGACCAGTGAAAAGTAGGAATAAATCCCCAGGATCTTTAGATACCTGCGTTATCAGCTGTTTGATACGTAAGTACAAAATAAGTTAGCTTATACTTGAGAAGATTTGGGAATTGTAACCAGGCCAGGAAGAATGAAGGCCAAGTACATGTTTTTCAAATCATCTATCACTGAAATAGTCTAGACATTGGAAAAATAGTTATCGGATGGGAAGTGGATAGTGAGGTTTCTCAAGGTGGAAGAGAGAGACATGGTGGCTGGGGTGAAGAGCAGCAGGCGTGTATCTGAGGGAGCTCTGCAGCAAATGTGTGCTTCTCCTCCCTGGGTCCAGGCTTGGCGTGCAGTGCTCAGTTTTGTGACAGCCTAGTCAGGGTTTTTAGCACCAGCTGAGATGTGGCCTCCAGCGCCAGGTGTGTAAGGTTGCTCTCTAGATTTGCGTTTATTAGCGGTGTTATTCAGCGTAGCTAAGCCTCAACTTCTTCATCTATGAAACTGGCATAGAGAACCAAATCTATAGAATATGTGGGTAAATTTCATTTTCAGTCAGCATTAAAACGTAATTACTTCTGTTTAGTTTAAAAATTCATGAAATTGACAACTATTCCAAAAGCTTGTGTCTAGAGGTAACACCTGATGTTGTAGGAAGCTCACAGGAAACAAGAGGGCAGAAGGAATTGTTAGTTTCTTAGGCCCCCTCCCTGCATCCTGGCAGGCCCTGTACATCTCATTTGTACAACTATTAGATTCATTCCTAGGCTACATAACAAGTAACTGCAATCTGGGTCATTTTAAACAACACGAGTTTATTCTTCCAAAGTTCTGGAGGCTCCAGATCTACAGTGAAGCTGCCAGTGGGGTCATATTCCCTCCGGAGGTTTCAGGGAAGAATCAGTTCATGCCTGTTCTGAGTTCTGGGTGGCTGCTGGCTGTCCTTAGCACGCCCCAGCGTACAGCTGCCTCTCTGATCTCGGCTTCTCTTCACACGGCTGTTCTTCCTGACTTTGTACCTAAACTTCCCCCTCCTGTCTCTCATCAAGACACCAGCCAGTGTGGTTAGAGACCGCCATATTGTATAAGGGACCTCCTCTTGACTTCAGTAGAGCGTCTATATTAAGTGACATCATGTTGTGAGCTCCGGAGTGGGCATGGATTCGGGAGGCGTTCTTCCTCTCATTGGCTGTAAGCACCATCGCACTGGTGAAGCTATGCTTCTGAGGGTATTGCTAGAGGCCATGCCATTCCATGCAGCATTGAGAAAGCAACTCACGTGCCCCTTTGTTACATAGTTAGGTTGTGCTGGAAAACCTTTCGGGTCTGAGGGATTTGCCCACGTACTGGTGTTTTAAATATTGTTTTCTAGGCATATCTGAATTCCTGCGGCATTTCTTTATTGAGTGGATGAAGGGTATGTAATAAATGTTTGGCAGCAGGCCCTTGGTTGTAGCTCATCTGTCAGTTTTCTTCCCACAGTAAATTTCAAGGTACTAGTATGAAGTCAACTGGCTTGCAAAAGTAAGAATTTAACCATCAACTCTGTGAGCTAGTCAACCCATTCCCAACATACTACTTCAAGATTTCATTAAACCATTCTAATTTACAAAATTACATCTTGGGTGTGAATCCAGTGAACAATAGTTGGATGCAGAGAAGGTGATACATTTTTTTTCCCATAGGAAGTGGGTTCTATATGCATGTGTTACACAATGTCGTTCCCAAAGATTTGCAGGATCTGAGTAAACCCGCTATGTGCTACAGTGGCGACTTCGTCTTATGACAGCTGAGGAGGGCTGTGGTTTAGTGGAGGAAGGCCGTGTTTGAAAGCAAAGCCTCCACCTTATTCCCTGTTGTGCCACTTGCAGTGGGGCAGTTGCTGAAGCTCTTCAGACTTTGTTTATGAGATGAAAATAGAAACAACTACTTTGCAGGAGTTGTGTGCAATTAAATGAAAAACCAACAAGCTGGCATTGTCCCTGGCACATGTGTGGCTTTAAATCCTCATTTGGGACAAGTGTGTAGGCTTAATAAAAAGCTATGAAGGTGCCTGTTATTTCCTTAAGAGAAGTTAACACTAGAATGATTTCCGTGTGTAGAAGGTAGCCAGCAGGTTTTTTTTTTTTTTTTGTTTGTTTGTTTTTCGTTTTTCGAGACTGGGTTTCTCTGTAGCCTTGGAGCCTGTCCTGGAACTAGCTCTTGTAGACCAGGCTGGCCCTGAACTCACAGAGTTCCGCCTGCCTTTGTCTCCCAAGTGCTGGGATTAAAGGCTTGTAACCGGCTGCCAGCGGTTACGTGTACAGCGACCAAGTGGTCAGTGTGCAGGGAGAATCGTCTAAGGGAGCACTGTTCCTCCATGGTGGAGCTAACGGAGGCACTGGACTGCACTGGACTGCACGCGTGTCCACTCCTGCTTGCTCCTCCCCAGCCTACTCCTCTGCAGCCAGGACAGCCACCCCTAGTCTTGGCTAGACACCCAATCTTAGGCATGGCACCAACCTTTTACTGGTTAAAACTGGCTTTTCTGCCTCAGTTTCTAAGCCCATTTGAATCTTCCAATTGCAAGATACAATTTAAAAAAGAATACTAGAAAGGTTTAAGCAAAATGGTCATTATTTTAAAAACTCTTAATTCTAAGGGAAGAATTAGTAAGCACCAAACTCTACTGTACTCGTAGAAAAGCTCCCATTGGGCTTTTCTGCATCGCCCAGCTCTCCTCTAAAGACCAGCACAGCCAAGGCTCACTGAGAGGAGCCCGAGTTTCCCCAAAAGCTGACATCAACGCTTACGTTCCCCACCTGGCCATCCCTAGGCCACTGCTGACTGAGTTTAGAACCACCTGTCCTACAGGTAGCAGTGACTGTGACTGAGAGTGGGGTGCTACAGCCATTGCCACACTCCGGCCCTGATCCCGGAGGTGGGGTCAGCCGCTGACAATGACCATGTGGAAGAAATTGAATTTGTGGATCACCAAGCAAAGATCTGTGTACTAGTAAAGTATAGAGAATCCAAAGACACAGTGTCAATTAACTCTTCTGTTAATGGACACTTCTATTCTAGTCTATGATCAGCCTAAAATCTCTCAACTCTTAATTCCTAAAGTTGTGCAATCCTGGGTTGTTCTTTTGAAGAATGGCTGCTCCATGTCACTCCCAGTGTGAAACTTTTGTTTAAAAATAAACCAAAAAATTAATTGTTATTTACAAATATCACTTGCATTTAATAAAATCTCACAAAACAAATGTGCAATGAAGAGTAAGTGCCCCTCTGTCCAAGATTCCTTTCTTCCCTGGGGAGAAGACTGTTAGGAACTTCTTGAGTGCGCCCCCAAACCTCCCCTGCATTTACAGTTCACCCTGTGTCCTTATGGCTGGCAGCACTTTCACTGCACATCCAATGCATGTAGGCGTGAGCACAAAGCTCATGCGTGCACACGTGTTCTGCTCGTCTATAAAAACATCCATTGCTGATCTTAAACATTCTGCAGTATCCCCCAAAGACCTCTCAGAAAGTAAGACTGCACGAATAGCAGCACAGCCAGATGCAGATGCAGACCCGTCCTCTTAACTGTGTAACCGTGAGCTGCCTTCTCTGTGCCCCTGTAGGACTAGCATAAGAACCGCTCCATACCTCAGAATGCTGTTGGGAATATTAAATGAATTAGTGTTGTGAAGGGCCGTGTCTGCCCAGGGAAGTGCTCTGATGGGTTTTCATATCATTCTACTCCGTCAAGGCTGTGTGGCTTTCCGTGGCTCACAGGCAGCTTCTCCTAGCCGTTTGGGACATGCCGTCTTTTTTATGTCCCAGTCTGCCTTCTCAGTAATCCTGACTGACAGTAAGTTCTGACTTATCCTAAGGTCTCTGCTGCTTTGAAATGTTACATCATTGGGATAGTGTTTGAAAAAAGATTTATGTATCCTTATTTATGTGTATGAGTGTTTTGCCTACATGTATGTGCCTCATATGTGTGCAGTGCCCATGGAGGCCAGAAGAGAGTGTTGGGACCCCTGAAACTGGAGTTGAAACAGTTGGCTGTGAGCAGCCACGTAGGTTTGTTATAACACCAGTGAATGTTTTTAACCACTGAGCCATTTCTTCAGCCCAGATATAAGATTTAAAAAAAAATGCATATTTTTTTGAGACAGGGTCTTACTATGTAGCCCTAACTGGCCGTGAACTCACTATATAGATAATGGTGAACTTGAACTCACAGGTGTTTGCCTTCTTCTGCCTCCCAAGTGCTGAGATTTAAATGAGATTAAATTGTATGTGCCACCATGCTCAGTCCTTTTCTATTATACTATTTGTATTCCTTAGAAATTCATAAAGTATATTGTGATTATATTCACTCCTTCATACTCCCTAACTTCCCCAGATCCACCCTCCACCTCCTCACCCCCTCCCATTTTCTTTTCTTTCTCTATTTTGACCCAGCATGTCCAATTCGAGCAGCCCAAGTACTCATGGATGTCATTCACATATTTTTTTCATAACTGGCATTCCATGCATTGGGAGGTCAGAGGATGGCTTTGCAGAGTCTCTCTTGGTTACCACTGTGGTGAGTACTCCAGCCTCGCCAGCCCTCTGCCTGCCTCTCTCTGCAGGTGTGCTGCATTGCAGATGTGCACCACCGCTCAGAGTTTCTACCTGGGTTCCAGGGACCACACCCACGTTACCAGGTGTGCACAGATAGTGCTTTTTACCGGTGAGCCTCACTGCGGCCCTGAATTCTGATTTTTTTTTAACATGGCTTTATTTTCACTCTCTGTTGGGTCATTTATTTCTTGCCTGTTTGATGATATAGTTTTCAATGTGGTGACGCCTTCAGGAAGTCTTCCCTGATTGTTCCCGTCCACCAGCTCACTTGGGTGAGTTCTTAGGTTCCTTCCTCATGGGCGCCTGCCCGGTGGCATGTCTGCCATACTGATTCACTTCCTCATCTCCTCGTCTCTAGGCCTTACTTCTTGAGGACAAGACCCATGTCTTACTAGTTTTCCTACAGGAAATATTTTGCTAAATTAAATTTCTTTTCATTCTTTGAATACTCAGTTATTGCTCCAGTTAGTAATCGAAATACTCGATTGGTAATGGATGTAAGAAGACACACAGTCTTACTGAGCTCCTGTTGCAAAACCTTTTTGAGCTCTGCCAGGAAAGTGTTATTATCCCAGTTTTTCGTCGGGTTTGATGAACACTTGGACAAAACCAGCTTGTCTTTCTGCCTCGCCTCTCCTGGCTTTCTGTATCTTCTGATTACTTTCTCCACCCTAGACTTCAGGTTCAGCTACTTGGTTGACTTCATCATTTGGATATCTGGTAGATTTACCAGGTTCAAAGGTGAATTCTTAATTCCCCACTTGAAGTCTTCCATTCTTAGAAGTGGAATTCCCCCAGTTTCTCAGACCAAAAGGTCTTGGAGTTGTTCTTAACCCTTCTCTCCTGAGCTCCATTTAAAATCTGTCCTACTGGCTATACCTTCAAACTGTTTTGAATCCACTTGTTTCCACCTCCACTCCTTAAGCCCTGGCATAAACCAACCACCATCTGCCTTCTAATGGTTTCAGTATCCATGGGTGAGTCTTTTCTCAATCAAATATTACTAATTGATTACAAATTTGGGGTTTTCTATTTCTGCCGATTATTTTATATTTTTTGTTAGTTGGCACTTAACTTTTCCAGTTTTCAAATTAGTTTTCTCTTCATACTCAATATTTTTAATACAGTTTAAACATTCCTAATTCGAAAATACAAAATCAAAAATGCTCTGAAAGGGCCAGAGAGAAATGGCTCAATGGGGTAAAGCACTCATCATACAGGCCTGAAGACCCAAGTTCAAATCCCCAGATCCCACTTTACAGCTGGATGCAGAACAGTAGTGCGTGGCTATCATTCCAGTGCTCCTACAGAGAGATGGGAGGTGGGCACAGGAGAGTCCCTGGGAACTCATAGGCCAGCTAGCCCATGTAGGGGTTGGGAGGAGAGAAAGACAGAAACAGACAGACAGACCTGTGTCAAAAAAGATGGGAGTTCAGATTTTTAGAAACACCCAAACTATAAAGTTGATACAAATATTTCAAAATTGAAAAGTTTCAAAATCTGAAGCGTGTTTGATCTAAGCACATCAGATAAATACAGTTCTGGCTTTTTGTGTCATTCCGGGCACCATGTACCATTTCTGCCATTATTTATTGTGATATTAAAATTGTACTAGTCACCACCAGTGGAAGTCTTGAATGCCCGCTCTCATGTCCTTTAGACATGGCTCTATCCACTGTGAACGTTCCAGGCATGGTCTAGAATCATCAACTGGAATAGTACTTTCTGTGGTTACATTTTTCCCTTAAGTTGTAGGGTTAGATTCTTTTGTTTATGTTGAATTTTAGGAACCTTCCTATTCCTACTGACTTTATTTTTGAATGGTGGTATTTATTAGCCTCTCATACCATTTCATGTGCAGAAGACAAACTGGACCCTTTAAAAATTATTGTAAAATCAGTTGGTTTTGTTATCCTTTAATCAGAGTCTTGACTAATTGGTTATTTTAGAATCCTAACCCAGTAAACTCACTGTGCTCCGTTTCAGTGACCCCCATGTTCTTCCTCACATTCATGAAGTACATACATAAATCACTTGCTAGGTGTGGTGCTGGCTCTGCTGTCACACACATGAATGAGATTATTCCTCTGTCCTAGGATCACAGGGAATAGACAAGCAGCAGATATGTATGAGATGGTATTGGGGTGTTTCCTGGGAATTTTCGGAGGATGCTCTGTAGTCGGTGCATATGTGTATGTGTGTGCCTGGGGTGGATGGAGGTCCCCTTACTGGAATGCACTCAGCTCTATAGTCATTCTGCATCTCTAATGATGGAATGCCAGAGGCACACCGAATGGTGTGCTTTTCATGTTGGATGTCAGAGAGGTAGGCTCATCACACCGTGTCTGCCTCACTGCCTCTGCATAAGACGCCTAGCATGCTGAGATGATGGAAAGAGACTGGCGGTGCCTGCTTTGGCCCTTCAGAGGCTAGCAGCATCTTCTGAGCTGGTGATGTCATTGTGGAGAGATCAGCCCCAGGCATTGTTCCTAACCATTTCAATATATGCTTAGCCTCGATGTCTTTAAGGTTCTTATCAATTTTTTGATAAGAAGTGATAGATAACAAATTCTTTAGATTCAAATTAATTTTGAAAGCTGGAGCAAACTGCCAAATTCTTAAGCCTTGATGTTGAACAGAGACACACAGAGCAGAAGGGTGGATCAGCAGCAGAACATGCAGAGAGCATGTTGTTGATACACTCAGCATGTTCCTGCAAGGGCTGCAGCTGCCAAACAAGTCACTCCTCATCAGGCGACATTAGTGGAAACATAGTGTATAAGCCCCAAGACGTGGTGGTCTCCCACCTACGCTGGTGAAAGATCTGATATGCGTGTAACGTGCTGAGCAGAGCGTAGCCATCAGCTGAGTGGATTCAGGTCAGGCTGCGCTCGAGCCTTCCTCGTGTGAGAAGCAATTGCAGAGCCTGGGGTATTTCCGGCTTACAGGATAGTCTTGTTGCCCTCAAGTACTTGAATAGTTGTCATGGGAGAAGATAGGACGTGCCCTGTCGCCACGATGAGCTGAAGTCCCAGAAGACACGGGTTTCATGGGAGTCACAGCTCACCCAGGACAGAGTGAACTTGCTGTCACCGCAGTGGCTCAGAACTGTCCTGAAAGACTACAGAAGGAAGGAAGGCTGGGCGGACCTGAGCTCTACAGTTGGAAAATATATATATACCTCTAGAAAGATTTTTCCTTAATAAATCATAACTTTAAAGCAAGATTTGGCTAATCAAGATTACAGGAAGTTATACTTTTCTGATAGATAAGCAAAAACCATAGATGCTGGTATCTTGTTGGCCATTGTCTCCAAGGCTCAAAGGGCATGGCTTACTTCTTACACTGTGTGTCAGTTTATTAACAACTGCTGAACAGTTTAGGTACAACATGAACGGGCTTGGTTTGGTTTGGTCCAGAAAGACCAGGTATAGCGTGATGCCGTTTTTGTGAATCACCTGCTGACATTCTCCTCGAAATCAATAGAAGTTTGGTGTTTCCCCTCCTGTTTTGTTTACATCATGCTGTGCAGAGCACGCACTGCTTTGGTTAACCTCAGTCTGACACTGGTTGTCATTTCTCTTTTGCCACGCTCCCGTCTGGGGGCGTAACACGGCCCATGGAGTGTCGCCAAGAAACAAAGCAAAATTTCCCAGGTCTACTTGCTTGTAATTCTCCTTCTTTCGTAGGGGTTTTCCACAGGAAGTGGCCAAGTATTGCAGTGCGCTTTGTCTTGTGTACTTTCCTCCCACTTTTCTTCTTCCCCAGTGCCCTCCTGTCCCTCATATTGCGGCCCTATTTACCATGGAACAAACCAAATTCTACTCAGATCTGGGCCCTGACTTCTGGCTGTCAGTTAAAGCCTGGTTGCTTCTCTATAGTGGACTTCTATGGTGGTGGTAGGGTTGGTTTTCTAACTAAGAAAACATCCAGACAGGGGCTAGAGAGATGGCTCCACAGTTAAGAGTACACACTGCTCTTGAGGGCCCAGGTTCAGTTCCCAGCACCCACATCAGGCAGCTCACAACTACCTGTAACTCCAGCACCAAGGGATCCAACATACTCTTCTGGCCTCTGTGGGTAGTTGCACAATTGTGCACATACTCACCACAGTCACACGTATATACATAATTTAAAATAAAATCTTAATATATTAAGAGATATATACCCAGAGAGTGATTATATGCCTCTAAGAAAAAATAAATAAATCAGTGATATTTAATAACAAATAAATTTGGACATTATAGAATCAAAAATATTCCTAATTATCTCAATTTAAGTTGGGATCAAAATCATTTTAAGGGATGTCTGGAGAGATGGTTCAGTGGCTAAGAGCTCTTGACTGCTCTTGCAGAGGACCCAAGTTCAGCTCCCAGAACTGACATGACGGCTCACAACCATTTGTAACTCCAGGAGATCTGATACCCTCTTCTGGCCTCTGCGAGCACCAGGCACATGTATGGTACACATATATCCAGGGGAAATACTTATATACATAAAACTAAAATAAATTTTAAACTATCATTTTAAGATAATGCTAGAAATTTTTCATGAATCATCTCTGTTTTCAGGAAATAAACAGGTCAGTGAATTAAATTTTTGTTTTGGACTTACTTTACCCAATGTGTTTTAGACTGCTTAATTTTTAAGTTTATACAGATTTTTTAAAAAATTTGTTTAAAATAGCTTTATATTATTTTATTTGCTTGTTGTGTTCCCCACCCCTATGATCACATTGGTGACATCCCCAGTATTGTCAGTTCTGAGCTACCCAAGGGAGAACCTTCAGCAGAGTCATGGAGAATAAACACATTGAGTACCTAGTCTCAGCCTTGATGGAAAACGTTGAAATCATTGCCTAACATAAAGGTTTTTCTTTGTCTCTAAATTTTGATTTTCCATGCTATCAGAGGCCCCCTTGACACAGGTAATTTGAGTGTTGATTGTTTGTTTTTTCGGTTTGTAATTGTGGTTAAATGTATTTAAAACAGTCAGTTTTAAAGCTGTTTGCGTGGTCAGGGTTTTTTCCAACTCAAATTCTGTGTTGTCAGACCTTTTTTTTCCCTTCTGTTTTAGATTTGTGACTGGTGACCATTGTCCTATATGTCTTACATATATAGTTTAGGGAGCCATAGCATTTTAAAGCTAAAGCTGTGTTGACTGTGGCCTAGAAATTTTACAAAGGAAGCGTTCAGAGACCAAAGTGATTGGTGATTCAAACAAAATTACAGCAGTAACTAGGGATGTAGACCTCCACAAGTCACTGAATTAATCTAAATGTTCTTACCTGAAAATTTGCAGATTCCTAGCCAGACCTTTAAAAAAAACTATATGTGTGTGTATTTATATAGACATATATGTATATAGTGTATATATGTACATATATCTATACATATACATGTGTATGTGTATATATTTTTTACTTAAAACTAAGTAAAGCTTCCTAATTGTGTGTGTGTGTGTGTGTGTGTGTGTGTGTGTGTGTGTGGTCAGAGTGGAGAGTTAAATATTTTTGAGGCAGGTAAGCTTTGGTAAGCTTCTCCTGGCAGGAAACACAAAGTGCATCTGCCGTAGACAGACTAGTTCTCCCTTTGTACCAAATGGAGATTTTATAGCATTCTGTAAGTTTGAGAACGACAGTTCAGACTTTTTATAAACACCCCTGTTGTTTTCTTCAGTCCTGAAATCACAGTTTAAAGCAGGGCAAAGCTTCCTAATTTTGTACTCCTAGATGTTTTTCTTTGAGTTGGAAACAAAGGATCGTGTGAAGCTGGGGTGGCCTCGGGTGGGAGGATGGCTCCTGCGTCCGGAGCAAGGGAAGCCTGCCTCCTGTGCTGACTGTGAGCTGCCTCCAAGTGACAGGCCTGTGGCCCTCCACCCAGTCTCACTTCTGTTTTATCTGGAACCTGCTCTAATCACGTCCCACCCAGATGCCACTTTGACCAGGCCCTAGCACAATCAGGATGTTGTTTCCCAGGGGTGAATTTGTGAGACTTGAAGATGCTTGAGCATCTCTGCTGCTAGTCTCCCCATAAATGAGTTACATCTGCAAGTAGAACGCCCTAAGGGAGTACAAGAGTTTAAAAAAAAATCCTCTTTGGAATTTCAGTGCCAAGTTGGTGTTCTTAATTTCAGTTTCCAGCCAAAGAGTGAGAACGGTTTCCCAAGCTGTTGGCTTTGTGCTCTCACCTTTGCTAGCACTTTTCAGATCCTGCGAATCAGATTAATGAGATGAGGCTGCCTAGAGGGCCCCTTCCAGCAGCCATAGTCAGGGATCCTAGGAACCGCTGTCAGCATCCACTCCCTCCTGCCTTACTCATCCCTCAGATCTTTTAACAACATTTCCAGAAGCCACTGGTGCTGCATCTCCCGAGTGTTGTCCTTGCTGCTCTGTGCTGGCTGGCTGCTGCATGAGAAAGGCCTCAGTGCAACCATTTTGTTTTGGTTTTTACTAAATGCAGACGTGATCTTATGGCTCTAAAGTAAGGTAGGTCCATGTGAGCTGCCATTCAGAGTATCTACAGGAGGATTCCTGTCCAGGATTGGGGTGCTATCTTAAAGAACGGTAGGCATTTGAAAGCATCCATCTAGCTCAAGAAAACAGAACCTGCCAAAAAATCAACAGGCTCAGAAACAGAAATCTCACAGGTTGGACAGGAATAGTGAGCAATTCACTACAGCAAAGTGTCCTTAAAATATTTTTTAAGGACAAGTAAAAATATTTTTAGAATGAAACAATAGAGACAAGTTGTGTAAGAAGCTAGACTGTATTTTATTTAAGAAAATAGAAACACATACTATTATGTCTTGTGTTTCAGGTGCATAAACCTAGTCACTGTTGCAAAAGGGTCCCAGGATGGAAAGGCCCAGGGATGGCAGTTAGAAGAATTTTGTGCTTCCTCATGAGTTAGACTTAGGTTTTAAGCTAAGATGGGTAAACTAAGGCAGTGAGAACAGAGGAAAGGGGGGAGTGCAGGGGGAGGGGGCGGTGCCCTTGCTCTGAAATTTGGCAGTTAAGATATCATAGGAGACGAAATGAGAAGCAGAGCACTCCCACATGGTAAGAAGGTTTTGGTACAGCCGCTCTGTTTAACAGGAGGCAAAGTAGGTTTGGGAAGAAAGGTCCAGCCTGGGGCACGTTGGTTGGTAAACCTGCTGATAGCTGGAAATGTCAGACATGCTCATGAGGGTGGTGAGAACATTGGTTTTGGTTTTGGCTTTATGGGGGTGTTTTTTGTTTAGGGTGTGTGTGCGTGCCTCTGCACACTTGTGCATGAATACAGGGGTCCAAGGAGACCAGATCACACTGGGGCCAGAATTACAGGTGGTTGTGAGCCTCTCAAACCAACATGGCACTAAGAACCAAATTCAGATCTTTTGCAAGAGTAGTCTGTGCTCTTAACCACTGAGCCATCTCTCCAACCCATAGATATTAATTTAGTATCATATGGAGTCGATAATTCAAACCATAGTGGATGAATATCAAAAAGAGACCAGAGACTAAGAACCAAGAACCAGTGCTTGTTAAGACTGCTCCTGGGGTGGGGGGTGAGTGGGTGGGAAGGGCAAGCAGCCAGTGGTGTAGGAGAAGAGAGGTCAGGTCAGAAGAGGGGCTGAGCTTCCAAGGTCGTCAGTGGGGTAATAATAAGTGACTAATAGGTCTGGAAACTTGAAGTCAGTCACAGCCTTTAAGCAGGTTTCATTTGAAGACTAATAGAATTAGTTAGGTTTCAGACAGCTTCAATTTGAGGTTCTTCTTGATAACTAGAGATGTTCTTGAATGGTTGGTAGAGAATGGGATATGAGCTAGTGTGAGAAGTGCCTTAACCTTTCTCGCTGGCTTATAGAAAACATCAAATGAAAAAAAATGGTTCTGTTTTCTTGGAGTAGCACAAGACCCCATGTATTTGAATAAGTGATGGTCTTTGTACTTAACGTCATCAAGAAAGGGCTGCTGTCTTTAGAATAAGGAAGAAGAGGGCGTGTGTCTGTAACTAAGGGAAAGGTCCTTCAGATCCTTCCTGGGGTAGGGAGTATTTCAGAGAGATCTAGAATAAACATTGAGCGTAAAAACAAGATCACTGTTCCTGGAAAAAGGAACAGACACAGTTCTCTGAATTGGTGACAAGAGCCCTGAGCGTCAGTGACAGAAAGGAAAAGGCATTTGTGGGAAAGCTTACATGCAGAGACTTCGCATTAGAGCCCAGGAAACCCCAGCAGCAGCTATCTGTGAGGGCAAGGGGAGATAAAGGACGATTATTCTGCCTCAAGAACTATACCAAGCAACTTAAGTGATCTGTCTCCTTTTAATACTTGTGAAAACCCAGAGACTATGTTCTCATGTTCGCGTTTTTCATATGAAAAGAAGTCAAAAGTTACTAACTTTCCCAGGGTCTGGTATCAGCTGGTAATGGAGGGTCTACGATTCCGAGCCAGCCAGTCTGCCCCCAATGCCTGTGTTTTTGCTGCATGAGATCCCACTAGTTTGAGGTCTTGGCGGTACAGCCCTGTGTCACATCAGGATGAGATCTTTTGGGGGAGGTTCATCCATCCACCAGAGAAGGATCCTCTAGTCTGAGGAGTTGTGAGGCTGAGGAATTGGGGTGGAACAACAATGGGGACCCTGCAAGTGTGAGGGAAATAAGAAAATCAGCAGAAGGAGACATATGAGGCAGGTGCAGGGGAGAGGAGGCCTCGGGCCTGCAGCAGGCTGCTGACGGGGGTTGGGGAGCAAAGGGCTAGCCTGGTCTTAAGGGAAGCACTCGCCCTGCCTTGATTTTCCCAGTGATGATGACTGAACAGTCAATTTCCCACTGCTGCTGGGATTCCTAGAGGTTTCAGTACCAACTTCCAGTCTAGTAACAAGACCAGAGTCCCTGGCTAGACCCAGGCTAATGTTGTACTCTGGTATGTAATGATCACATTCTAGCTCAAGAAGCTTCTTGAGAGCGTGTATTAGGGTCCAGGCATTGTTAAAGGCAAAAGAAAAATTAGCACTTTAATTTCTTCCCACCTAATACAAGTCTTAATATTTTAGTAATTTCTCTTCGCTAAATAGCATTTTAATACTATCTCAATTGTTAGTTATATACATAGTAACAAGATAATATAATAGGAATTATTCCAGACACTAGGGAGTAGAAAGGATAAAAGAAAAAAAAATGCTTCCGTTCCTGTAGTTTACCATTCTTTTGAAGGGGTGAAGGGATTTCAAGACAGATTTCCCTCTGTAGTCCCTGCCTGACCTGGAACTCTCTCTGTAGACCAGAGTGGCTGCAGACTCAGAGATCCACCTGCCTCTGCCTCCTGAGTGCTAGGATTACAGGCGTGTGCTACCAATGCCTAGCAGCACCACTGTCTTTCTAATGGAGAAGACAGGACATTATTAATATAGGAAACATGATGGTATTTAGGAGAGATGACTCAGCAGTTAAGAGCATTGCTGCTCTTCCAGAGGTCCAGAGTTCAGCTCAGGTAGTTCACAACCTGAACTATAGTCCCATGGATCTGATGCCCTTTTCTGGTGTGCAGGTGTATATGAAGACAAAACATCCGTATACATGAGTAAACAGACAGAGGGTGAAGTAGGGAGAAGAGCAGCAGGTGGAGTGAGAAGAGTTTAGGTAGAGGAAGTCCCAAGGAACACTCGCCCAAGGAAAGAGTGCTCAAAGTCTGCAGGTAGCAGGAGGTAGCAGAGTGTCTCAGCAGACCACATGAGGCCAGAAGCTCTCTACTGAGAGCTCACCTGGAAAGTTCCAGAACAGCAGAGTCTGGTGTGGCTGCATTGGAAATAGAAGAAACAGGGTCCAAGAGGAAGTGGGGATCAGATTCCCCAGCCCTGGGGCCTCTTCAACTGTTGTAAAGGCTTTTTGAGAATAGAGAGACATCCAGCTGCTTTTGTTTGTCTTGGTTTTACGTGAGAATTGTAAGCATGCGTACATGGAATTACATAATGAGCCCCTGTGCTAATCACTCAATTTCAACCATCTTCACTTTTGGAATTTTGAGCAGAGGAATGATGAGACTTAGCAGGACCTGACTTGAACAAAATCCCTCGGCACAGATCCCGAGGGGATCGGCTCCCAGCCAGAGTGGCCCCAGAGATGCTGAGGGTGATTGGATCCTGGGCTGCTTTTGACCGTCTCACTTGATATTATTTTCTAATTTCTTGACAAAGCATGTAGTAGAGTAAAAAGAGTAAAACAATAAAAAGAAACAATGCCAGAGAACACTATTATACACTTAATTTTCTATTTAAAATGCTCCCTCTGGCAAGAGGCTGGCTGAGGTGAGTGCTTCTGACATTGTTTGTCCACCAATTACACACTGCATCCGTACATTCTTTTACGGTCGTGGATTATTAAAGCCACAAAAGGTGGGGATTTGTCACGTTAGCAAAGCTCAGGACTTCCCTGCACCTGAGGTTCTCAGGGAAGCCTCACCTCTAGACATTTATGTTTTATGTGATAAAATTAAAAATTAAAGGGAAAAGCACAAAGAAAAACAGAAGGCCCAGGTCAAGGTATGATGATATGAAACTTTCAGAGCAGCGCTGTGTGCAGGTAGAGGGGTCCCCCACCCTCACAGCAGGGCTGTGTGCAGGTAGAGGGGTCCCCCACCCTCACAGCAGGGCTGTGTGCAGGTAGAGGGGTCCCCCACCCTCACAGCAGGGCTGTGTGCAGGTAGAGGGGTCCCCCACCCTCACAGCAGGGCTGTGTGCAGGTAGAGGGTTTTTGCCTGCTCTGGGCAGACCCTCCTATCTGAGAGGTGGTTTGCACTATAGTCCCAGCCTGAGTCTCGAGCTCCATGTGCTGTTGGCCACTCTAGTAGGGAGTGCCAGGAATACTGCAAATCCATGAACCCTGCTGGGAAAACAAGTGTGCCATTAGTAGTGAATGACTTGAAGGGGTTTCCATGTGTCCCATCCCCTGCTTGCAATAGCGCAGCAGTGCTCAGAGGATGAGGAGTGAATTCCACAGTGTTCTGCATCTTGGCTGTCCTCAGAAGGTTACATCACTTGTTGCTCAGTCTGTCTAAACTTGGTTTTTTTTTATCTGCAAGATGGGGGTACTAGTGCCAACCCTGCCTATCTCAGGGTCATCAGAAGGCCCAGATGATCTCCACAGATAAGAAGGAAGGAAAGAAAGAAGCTGCTTGGTGCCAGACACTATGCAGGCCTCACAAGAAGCTACAACCAATGTAGACACAAAGCGTGAGGTTCAGAAGTTACCCACTCACGTAAGATTGCAGAGCTGGGTGAAGGCAGAGTTGGGGCTTTGATTCTGGCTTAGATCCACTCAGAATCCCCTGTCTCAGTGAGAAGAGACCAATTCAGCACTTTCTATGCCAGTAGGGGTGATCTCGTGTAGCAAGCTTTGATCTCTGCTTCCTGGTTGCACAAATAAATAATTGAGAACAGTAAAGTGACTGCCTGTCCTCCTTGAGAGGGTATATATTATTAAAATAATCTCCTAGTCTCTCTCCTGCCCCTCATTCCCCTTCTCCTTCCTGCTCTCCCTCTTTGTAATTTGACTTCCATGGAGAAGAGTAAGTGTCATGGTTTAAGATTAGCTGTAGTATTTTTTTTTTCTTTAAATGGAAGAGACTCAGGGAGACAAGAGAACTTGGATCCTTCTCACACCTGGCTCTGAGGCCTTTCTCACAATACACATCAGTGCCAACGAGCAGGCGTTTCTGTGACCACCGTGTTCCTGTGCTCAGATGGGCAGAGCAGAGCCATAGAGCTCTGGAGCGAGCTTGGCACGGAGAAAAAGGGCTGAGCCAAGTGGTGACATGGTGCAGTGAAATCATGACTGGGCTTTGGGGTGGGGGAGACCGGAGTTCCAGGGACCTGCCAAGTCACTGCAGTCACAGGAACCAGGCAGTGCACTTTGGCTTCTTCCCCAGGGGAATGGGGAACCACTACTGACCCCACATGGCTGTTGTGGGGATTGCTCCCTCGCCTTCCATAGGTAGCGGTTAAGAAGTAGACACATGCTCTGAGAAATGAGCAAACAAGCCAAGTAAGACGTTGTTAACCCTTGCTGGTCAGCTACATATAATTCCCCCAGTCATTGTCCATACAAGGACAGTAGTGGAACCTTCATAGGCTGGCCTCATGAGGAAGGTGTCATGGAAGACTCGGGTTTAGGTCTTCTCTTGAAGAATGGGTACCATTCTCAGTGGGGAAGAGAAGAGACCATGGCTGTTGGTGGAACTGTGGAGAAATGCCTGTGGGGTGTTCCTGAGCAAGGCCAGGCAGGGGTCAGGAGGACTGCGAGAGCACTCTGCATGCTCTCCACCTGCCCCTCCTACTACCCTCTCCCTTCAAATCTCAGTCTTCGTTAGTTTTACTGGAAGCTTCCTGGCCATGTCTATACCCTAATAATAAGTCCTTCTGACAAGTTCTCCAGTTAGGTTTTACATGTATTGTTGAAATTATCTGATTAGTATCTGTCCCAGTGTTTAATTCCTGTGAGAGCAGATGGGGCTTGTTCTGAGCAAAGTGCAGCCCGCACTCCCTGATATTAGGGGCTTTACAAACATTCTCGGTGAGGTGATAGACTAGACAGGAGACAGTTAATATCTGGGATTATCGATTCCCCTCAGGGAGCAAGTGTTGTGTTATCTCATTTAATCTTAAAGCAGTCCTGTGATCATGTGTTACTGGTTGGATTTTCAAGGTGGAGAAGCTGGCATGTGGGACTATTAAGTGTCCCTCCCTAGCAGCTGGGGGATTTGAACCTGACTGGGAGAGCTCTGAACCTAGCCATGCTGCTTCGTGTGGTAGAGTGGAGTCAGGCTTCCAAGCAGAGTGGGCTCCCAAGCAGAGCTTGTCTTAGGTTCTATTTGGACACTGGGAACATTTCTGTTCCCTTCGTATCCATCACTCCGAAAGAAAACGTAAGCCAAAAAGTATGGTTTTATGTCTGATGTCGTACATTTCTGCTGCTTCTACTTCCTGTCAAAGTACTTAGCCAAATTTATCCAGACAGCAACCTGGACTTTTAAAACTCTGATTCTAAGAAGATTCTAGACCACTTGCCTCTTCTAACCCCATTGAAGAAGCAGCATGTGCTTTCCACGGTGGGGCGGGTTTTTTAGGTAGAAGTATATGGTTGACTAAGATGGGCTTCTAGTTCCAAAAGCAGTTCTGGCTTGTGGACACAGAACTTCTAGAAGAGTCTTGCGTTTTGTCTGGGAGGCCAGCAAAGTCTGGTTGTCCCCAGGAATGGCAGCTGCCACTAGAATAACATAGTATTTTCAAGAAAAGTAAAACACAGCAATGTGGAAAATGACTTCTCCTAGGAATAGAAGTGGGCCAAGTGTCTTCCAGCCAGTCGCCTCACAGACGTTTGAAAGATCACCCGGGCAGCTGTGATACTGCAGGCCCCGTGAGTGGGAGGCATAGCTGACGTAATGTTCTGTGGTCTGCTGTGCCCTCCGTGAGGACTTACAAGCTCTAATGTGTGCTCTCACCACAACCCCTTGAGCATTACTAGTCATTGAACAGTTACGGAGACCAAGTCACCAGCCTCGAGTGTGGACTGTCCTTGCTGTCCATGCTCTTTCCCTCTCCTGAGCAGCTGACTACACAGGGTAGCACCTTGTCTCCCCGCCTGTGGCTGGACACCCATCATGTACTCAAGAATATGGTCAGACTCTTAGAAAGACCTTACTAACAGACACAGTTGCCCTCCGTAAACTTTGTTTTCAAGAGACTGTTCTGTGGAGAAGTTAATATTTCCATTAACTTCATAGAATAAATTTCTAAATTGGTAGCAAATACCCTTTGGTTTCCGTGGCATCCTAGATGATGGTTCCCCAAGTTATCATGTCAAGGTTTGCCTGTGCCATACAGCTGTGTCTCCTCTCTCTCTCTCCCTCTCCCCCTCCTCCTCCCCCTCCCCCTCCCTCTCCCTCTCTCCCCCTCCCCCTCCCTCTCCCTCTCTCCCCCTCCCTCTCCCTCTCCCTCCCTCTCTCTCTGTCAAGGGTTGCCTGTGACATATAGCTGTGTCTCCTCCCTCTCTCTCCCTCTCCCTCTCCCTCTCCCTCTCCCTCTCCCTCTCCCTCTCCCTCTCTCCTCCTCCCCCTCCCCCTCCCCCTCCCTCTCCCTCTCTCTCTGTCAAGGGTTGCCTGTGCCATACAGCTGTGTCTCCTCTCTCTCTCTCTCCCTGTCCCTCTCCCCCTCCCCTCCCTCTCCCTCTCCCTCCCTCTCTCTCTGTCAAGGGTTGCCTGTGACATACAGCTGTGTCTCCTCTCTCTCTCTCCCTCTCCCTCTCTCTCTCCCTCTCCCTCTCCCTCTCTCCCTCTCCCTCTCTCTCTCTCTCTCTCTCTCTCCCCCTCCCCCTCCCTCTCTCTCTGTCAAGGGTTGCCTGTGACATACAGCTGTGTCTCCTCTCTCTCCCTCTCCCTCTCCCTCTCCCTCTCTCCCTCTCCTTCTCTCCCTCTCCCTCCCCCTCCCTTTCCACCTCCCCCTCCACCTCCCCCTCCCTCTCTCTCTGTCAAGGGTTGCCTGTGCCATACAGCTGCCCTCACACTCAGGTTCTCACCCCCTCTCTCCTCCCCACCCCTCTCTCTTTCTGACGGTATCTTGGAAAGTACAGAAAGTCCAGGGCCCTCCCAGTTTTTATTCTGTGGTCTGTGTAAAAACCAGATGATGCCATCCTGACTTGGACTCTCAGAGGGATCAAACAGCGCATTAGTCACTGGCAAATCTTTCAGGTTCTTTACCTCAGAGTCGTCCCAGTTCCTCATTCTTGCCACCCGTCAACCATGAAGTTAGTAGTAAGAAAAACAAGTGAACACACCTCCCACCTCTCTTCTCCAGCACCAGTGACTAACAGGAGCGTCAGAGGGCTCAGATTCCAGAGTGACTGGCCTTCCTCACTGAGTTCTTTCTGCTTAAGTGGAAAGCTAGCCTGATTTCACCCAAGTGAAGCGCTTCCTCGCACTTACTCTGCTGCGTTCCTGTGCACCCTATCAGTTACAAGGGCATCACTTGTTTGGCTTGGTGCCCCTGCTGATCCTTGACAGACTGATCTCAGATCTCATCACCCAGAGCTGGGGCATCAGTCATTCAAGAACTTTTTATTCTTTGTCCTACACTTAAATGGAAAGGCCGCTTGCTAAAGTCACTTCATTTTAATACCAGAGAGAGCTTGAAGTGCTGTGTCTAAGAAATATTCATGCTTTGGGATAGTAAGGGTTAAAGTTAATGCAAAGCCTTCCTTTGCATTGGCTTGTTCCCCACTGTGGGAAGGCAGTAAGGAGTAAGTCTTGGTCCATTTTCTGTTATGATAGCTGATGAGTAGTTTACACAGAGTTAAAGTTCATTTGGCCAGCAGTTCAAAGGCTGGGAGGCTTCAGATTCGGCAGCCACATCTGGTGGGAACTCTGCAGTCTGAGGACAAGACAGGAAATTACATAACAAGATAGGCCATCCTGGCTTAAGTATCTCTTCCTCTTTGTGTAAAGGCACAGCTCCATTGGATAAGGGACTGACCCTTATGGCATATTTGACTTTACCTCCTACAGATCCACTTCCAGTACAGGCTGAAAACATTTCATGAGTTTTTGGCAGGGTTCAGAAGCAAACCGTTACAATGCTGCATCGGGGCTCAGTCAGGGAGGCCCTTGAGGAGTCTACCCAGCTGGTTGGAGGACAGGCCAGTGTTCATGGCCACAGTAGCTCTTCTCCATAGCCTCTAGGGAGTAGTACCAGAAGTGATCAAGCTCTGACAAAGGTTCCATTTTGGGAAATCCATATTAAGAAAAATTCTACAGAGCCCTGCCTCAGTGGAGTCTTGACAGTTGAAGGGGATGGTATTAGAAGCAAGCTGGCTGAGGAAGGCCGTGTCTTCACAAGACGCTTTATTAGCAAATGCAGGTGCTTCGTGTTTATTATCAGAAGGGCTTCCAGAGATGCAATGCATTTCAGCAATAGGTGAGATCTATGACAGGTTCTGACTTAAGAGATTCAAAGGGGAAAATGATGGCACTGAGCTTTTGGTGTGATTTTTGGTCTTCATGGGGGACAGGTCCTATGCTGTAGAAGTCAGGATGGTCAACTAGACAAGAAAGAAAACCTGGTCTCTTCTGTTTTTTCCTCTTTATTGCTGCTCCCATCGTGTTAGTGATATACACATAAAAATTACCTCACATGGAAACTTAACTGCATAAAAGAAGAGCCAAATAACCAGAGGTGAAACCTAAGAATTTCCATTCAGGGAGTTTGCTCTGTTATTTAAGAAACTTAAGAGGCGCCTGACATGTGCATTGTAAGTGTCAGAGTCCAAGGCGGAGGAAACTACTGAAAATAGGCGGGTGTCGTAGTAAGTGACAGTGGGCCACGCCATGGGCTTGCACTGTTGAAACCAGCATTCGGAGCCAAGTTACAGGGCACGGCATTAGGGTACATTCTTTTTTTCGTGCCTTTACTACATCAGTCATCCATTCTCTCCTCATGCATGGTTTTCCCAGTTTTTGTCTCCCAAAACTGTGACAAGGATACAGAGAATAAAACAGTTTCGTTAGTAAGGAGGATTACTTAGGGACGCGAGTGTTAGTTCACACTAACGATGCGTACTCTGTTTTACTGTCTTGCTTCCAGGATATTCAGGCTCACCACATAAAGCAATCCCCACTAACATTTCGATTTATTCCCATCCTGTCATGTGTTCATCATACATTTTTAAGTTAAGCTATAGTCACATGTATACATTTGCAAATTTTTATATTGTGTTTATGCTCACTGATTCCACTTTACAATAAGGTCAAATATACTAACTGTTAACAATGTGCTTCTCATATAGATTTGCAACTATGTGGGACCTGCAAAGGTTATTGTTCAGTTGGTCACAAATGGGAAAAATATCCACCTGCATGCCCACAGCCTGGTGGGCAAACACTGTGAAGACGGGATCTGCACTGTGGTAGCCGGCCCCAAGGACATGGTGGTTGGGTAAGTGGGGGCACACGGTGCGGCGGGAGATGGGAACGGTAGCACATGAAGCGCATGGGTGGGAAATCAATAAGCCCTTCATCACCGACCTGTGCGAGGCCTGAGAGGGTCTGAAAACACCCACACATACAAACCTAGGGAATGTGTGTGATTGCCTTTGAACCCTAAGGAAAAAAACAGTGATCAGATATGTGACTGCCTGAGACAATCCTAGCGTTTATACTCTTGGCCTCCCACAGGTGTGCGGTTCAGTTGAGTGACGTTATATTTATAGGACCTGACCTAAGAGCCATTTTCAATTTATCTTTGTGCCATTTTCAATGGTGTTTTTTGTCTCCTGGACATAAAGATAAAGACAAAAGCAAAAACAAAATGCCACCTCCTTAACTATACAGAAATGGTTACCTTATAGATGCTTTTTGCTTCTTTGGAGCAGGGTCTTCACTTGTAGTCTAAGGTTAACATGAACTAACAACTGTCCTTCTGCCTCCTGAGTGTTTAGGTGCTGAGATTGGAGTCACGCACCACCACAGCCAGCTCTGAGTTTATCTATTTGTGATTCCCTTAATAGATTCCTAGTGGGAACATTTGAGACATGAAGGAGATAAATATATATTGTTCCAACTCGATGCTACTTAAGAAGTATGCAGACTAAGTAACCAAGAAATGCAAGTTGGTTTGAGCATGCATTCGATCTTAACAGTAGATAGAGATTAGTGTATTCATTCAAAGTCAGTCAAATAAAACAATTTTTAATGAATGAAACTTTATGAAAATTATTTCATTTCTAAAGAATCAAAAAATAATAGATATAATTATGCCCTGAAGGTAAAAATGCTTGTTAAGCAAGTGTGATGACCCAGGTTCAGATCCCCTGGCTGCACAGAAAAGCCCATTGCAGAGCATGGGGATGTGTAATCCCAGCTCCCGTGGGGATGATGGGAGGCAGAAATGGGAGACTCTCTGGAATCCCATGTAGCAGACAAACAGTGGACTCAGTGTCAAACCTGAAGTTGTCCTATGACCTCTGCATACACACACAAATGTGTGCACACATAAAATAGATATTCGTTATTCTAAGGTTTTTGTTTGTTTGTTTCATTATCCTGAAACAGTAAACTAGCAGACAATGTAGTAACTTAACCCAGAGTGAAAATTGATGTAAGCATTCATTCATTTCAGAAACAGATTACTCTTACTTTGGGGATCCTTAAAAACCACATATGAGGGCCAATCCAGTAGCTCAGAAAGCACACTTTCCACCAAGTCTGAAACCTGAATTTAACTCCTATATCCCACGTGAATGGAGAACCGACTCTGACTTCCACATGTAGCAAAGGGTTATGCATGCAGCACACACAAAAATAAGTAAAACGGAATAAAATTTTAAAATAAAAATAGTAGTTGTCTTAGGCTTTTAATTGCTTTGAAGAAACACCACCACCACAGCAACTGTTATAAAGGAAAACATGTAATTTGCGTGGCTTACAGTTTGAGATGTTTAGTCTATTATCATGGCAGGAAGTGTGGTGACACACAGGCAGACATGGTGCTGAAGAAGGAGCTGAGAGTTCTACATCTTGACTTATAGACAAGGAAGTGAACTATGTCACTGGACTTAGCTTGAGCATAGGAGACCTCAAAGCCCACCCCCACAGTGACACACTTCCCCCAACAAGGCCGTACATATTCCAACAAAGCTACACCTTTTAATAGTGAAACTCCCTTTGGGACCCATTTTTTTTTTTATCAAATCACCACAATAGCTAATTAAAATAAGTTTTAAAAACAAAAGATAAGAGCTAGGGAGATGGATCCATGTGTTAAGTTTTTGCTGTACAAACTTCAGGACCTAAGTTTAGATCTCTAGCATCCACATAAAAAGTCAGGTGTAGAAAACCAAGAAAATAAATAAAGTAAAAATAGGGAAAGACTGGGCATGGTGGCACATGCCTTTAGTCCCAGCACTCAAGAGATAGAGGCAGGATCTCTGAGTTTGAGGCTAGCCTGGTCTACAAAGCAAGTTCCAGAACAGCCAGGACTACACAGAGAGACTCTGTCTCACACACCCACTCCAAAAAAAAAGCCAGATGTGGTGGTGGTGCACCTGGGGCCCTGTTGTAGTGTGGCGGGGGACCGAAGACAGCCAGCTAGTCTAGCCAGTTAGTGAGCACTAGGCCCAGGGAGTAACCCTGCTCCAAAAATGAGGTGGAGAAGTGACTGAGGAAATTTTCCTGCCATCACCCTGTGGCGTCTGTGCTTGTGGATAGACTTTTTGTTAATTTGATTAATTATGTATAACATCATTCAGAGTTTCCTAAGTTTCTAACATCATTCTTAGTTTAAGTGGTGTCTGCTAAAATCCCAGCAAATGTGGGCTTTTTATGCAAAGAAAGAAACTGCTTAATCACCTGTGGTGAAGTCTGGATTCCGTTGTCTCGAGTCCCTTGTTCTTGGGAGGCACAGACAGCTTTCGTGTTCCTGGGCATTTCTTTGTTTGACTATGAAGATGTTCAAGTGGGAAAAGCCTAGAGAGAGGAGCTTTTCTTTAAGACTCTAAAATCTGATGCTTTTGATGTTGAAGGAATGTATCTAAATGGAAGGAAGAAGCTTAAGGTGATTCTTGTGTACTTTTAACTTGTCTCAGCGTCTCCTGAAAGGGCGGTCCTCTTCTTGGTCTGTCACATTTGGGTCCCTTCCAGCTCCTGCCTGGCTTGTGAGAGGCGAATGCAGGGTTCTCGTCACTTTCAGACAGTTGATCCGTTATGGTTTCTGCTGATTTTACCACAGCAGTGCCCATCCCTTTAAAGCATTTGTAGTCTTTTGGTCTTGTTTAATCCATCTTCCAATTGCATACTTTTGAGGAAATTATACATGGAATTCTCTATTAGTAATATTTATTATTATAAAACTTCCAGTATGTAGTATGCATACTGTTGTTTCTCTGTGTTGGTTTAATAATCTTCAGTGATTTTAGAAGAAACTACTGGTGGCTGTCTCTGTAGCTCAGTGGGAGGGGCCTGCGTGGCGTGCACAGGCCCTGGGATGATCCCCAGCAGCAGCATCAATAAAAAGAACCAATGGTTATTTACTCTAACCTGCACGTAGCAATAATGCAATAGATTGTGCATCTGTAAGCAGAGGGAGGAGGTCTTCAGTGTCTTGTAGTGCAGTGGAGGGTGTGGTTCTGGAGTTGAGAGTGCTCACCGTTCATTTAGTAAGCATTTCACCATCTAATTCCCGAGTTTGCTCCCTGGGGTTTGATTTAGTTTTTGCTGAGTGGGACTTTCTAATGTTAGAAAGCTTCGAGAGATGTCATCAAGGAGATGCCACCTGAGTTATAGTAGCTAGCCACAGCAGCTTTTCTCACTGGGGTCCTTAGAGTGGCTGTACTCACTTTACATCTGGTATTTAACAGAGAAAATTCTGCCCACAGTATTTCCCAAAAGACACCATTTCTTTCATGATTCATTCATCTCTGTGACCTGTATCTTATTTTTTTTTTTTTTTTTTTTTTTGTGGATGTTAAAACAGCATGCTAGTTGCCTGGGAGCCAGAACAGAAATGAGGGCAAGTTGCATGACTTTGGAGACTTGAATTTCTTTTTTTACAAAACCAGGAAGACATACTATCTCCGAGCACTTTGTATCTTCAACATTTTAGACCAAGCCAATGTTAGCTAATGCTATAAAATAGCAAGAGCAAACTTGCCACTGTCTTTCTATGGTATGACATCGATTAGTTTATTTAGTTCTGACTTGTAGGCAAGAAATTTGGGAAGGCAGCCAAAGTCATTTCTTAGGCTTGTCAATACTGGAAATAGAACGCAGATAACCTGTTTTCAATAATACATATTACACTGAGTATAGATTCACAAGCAAGGCACCAGTCCAAAACATTAAGATATGTAAAAAGACACCAAGAAGACTCGCAGCTTTGCAGGCATCAAAACCAGAAGGATCCCACACACTTTATTTACGGTGTCTCCCACACCTTCTCAGTTTGAGTTTTCAATAAGTTTAATTACTGTTTTCAAGATTATTTTATCAATATTAAAACATTCATCTCTTTAAGTTTTGATTATGGATTTAATGATTTTAATATAGGGTTATTCTTTTAAAATTTTAGTTAGCTTTCATAAGTCCTCTCATTTCTTATTCATTTATTTAAATTTTACCACCTTTCTTGATTAAAAAAATCCTGTTTGGTATTTTATTTTGACCTAGAATGTTAATTTTTCGCCAACATTCTAGTTCTTTGAAACTTTTCATTCAGTGGAAAATGTCTGTGCTTTTCTGCTTTGTGTAGGCCACATTCACCAACAGCCACCACACCCTGTTTGTTTCCTGGCAACCTGGGTTGAAAGAGTTGTGCAGTTCTTTATTTTTCACAACTAATTTATAGAGCATATATCACTAAAGCAGTGGTTCTCAGCCTGTAGGTCGTGACCCCTAGGACTATCTGAAAACTCAGATATTTACGTTACAGTTCATAACAAAATTACAGTTATTAGTAGCAACAAAAATAATTGTATGATTGGGGGTCACGGCAACATGAGAAACGTATTAACAGGTCTCAGCATTAGGAAGGTTAAGAATCACTGCTCTGCGGGCTGTATAAATATAAAGCACAAAGGTGAACCTTTGGCCTCACTCAGTGGAACTGCTGCGTTATTAAATCCCTATTTTAGAGATCCAAACTAATTGAGGTTGGTCATTCTGTGTGACCAGACAGAAGAGGCCCTGACTGGAGAAGATTGGCCAAATGTGGACCTAGGCTCGAAGTGTGCCATTCCAAGTTGGGGTGTGCACTGTGGTCAGGGACTGCGTTTGAAGCCTGTGAAATCAAGGACTAAGTCTTGAAACAACAAATGCCAAAGAGGGGCCACATGTGAGCCCCAAACTGAATCCCAAAGGATTCAGACACATCACGACTTCAGAAACAGATGACAACGAAGATGAAAACATCTGTCTTACTGCTTCGTGGTTATTGGTGGCTACAGGGTCGCGTCAGCCTGGGTCTTCTTTTTAAGACTGATGCCAGCCTCCATCCAGGAGAGTGATTTCGCAGAGCAGTGTAAAGCCACTGTAAAGGTTCTCCAGCCTCAGCATTGCTCAGAATTAACTGAAGGGTTGGTTAAAACACTTTGTTTGTTCAATAGGTTTAGATCAAACCCCCAAATTTTCAGTATGTTCTAAAATAATGTTGATGTTGCTGGTCTAAAGACTCCCGTGTTATGAAAACAAGAGTAAGAAGCAAGGTTGTGCTGCCAGCCCTTTTATTAGCAGGTGTGGCCTTTCTGTTTTTAAAATGTCATTGCTGCAGTAGAAACCCTTTCAAGTGTTCATTTCTGTGGATTTTGATAACCACATGGCTACGAACATCAAGTGTGCACTGCTGCCAACCCCAGAATCTCCGCACACCTCTCAGCAGTCAACCCTTCCTCCACTAGAGGCCTTGAAAATACTGACAAGTTTCCTTTATATACAGTTTGCCTTTTCAGAATTACATGCCGCAGAGTCATACAGCACACAGCCTTCCAAAGCCTGCCTCCTTTCACTTGGCGCCGTGCACTGAAGCCCTCCATGCTGCTCCATGTGTCTGCCCTTGCTTCCTTTCAGTTACTCTGTGGTAATGCATTTAGGGACTGGGGCCTACGACCAAGCACACTTGTTTTTTTCCCAGGGCTTTGAGATAAGGGTCTCTGTGTGTGAGCATAGTTTTCCTTTCTCTTGGGTAAATATTCGGGGACAGAATGACAAGGACACAGGCTACTAGAGCGATGTTCACAAGAAAGGGCCAAGTCGTTTTCTAAAGTGGCTGAAGCCTTCCTTGTATTATTCCTTAGGTGCTCATATTTGTGATATACTAATAAAGTCTATTCTTGTTTTCTTTGACATTTTATTGTAAAGTTTTTCAAGCATTTTTGAAGTAAAAGTTATTGTAATAAGCACCTATTGTGCCCTTACCAGCATCAACAATTAATTATTGCACTCCCAAACTTGATTAAATACATTCTTACTTGAATATCTTCTGGCTATTAATACCTAATTTTACTGTGGTAGGAGGATATTTTATATAATTTGTATCATTTTAAATGTACTGCTGCCTATGTTATGGCTAAGATAACAACCACTGTTACTTCAAAAACGTGCTCACTCTTGTCTAGGAGATGCTCTATAAATATCAGATTATAGTGAGTTTTTAAAACAGCCCACTGCTCAGCCTTACAGACCAGGCAGTGATGATACACACCTTTAATCCCAGTAGCCACTCTAGGGATTAAAGTAACTGGGCAGTAGTGGTGCACACTTTAAATTCCAGTCCTAGAGAGGAGTATAAGACGTGAGGAGACAGCTCTCAGACACAGTCTCATTCTGAGGATTCAGGAAGCAGGATCACCATTTTGGACTGAGGTAGCCCATGGCTGGCTATTTTGCTTTTCTGATCTTCAGGCAAGCTTTATTTATTAAAATACAAATGAAATATCACTACATCAGTTGGGTCCGGATGTTCAAGTGTTATTCTAGCCTTGTATCCTAATGGCTTTTTGTCTATTAGTTCTATCAGTTACCAAGAGAGGAATGTTGAAATCACATTTATAGATATGTCTGTCTTCCTTTTGTTGTTATAAGATTTTTACCTCCCTTAATGTGGCTCTTCCTTATATCAGATGTATAAATATTTAGGATTCTTACTCTCTCTTGGTTAGTTGATATTTTCATCTCCTTTCATCCTTGGTAATGTCATTTGCTCTAAATATCCACCTTGACTGATAAGACTATACTTAGCATGATCTCACTGCATGTTGTATGTATGTGAACCTAAGGGCAGCACACTTTGACTTCTTGCTCTGGGCCTTGGGCTGTCATGTCATGTATTTTACGTATGTAGACATGCGTTATAAGTTCCACAATACATTTGTTTTGTGCGGTTTGTCTGTTTGTTTGCCATAAACAGAATAGTAATTTTTCAGTTAGTTGAATAAATGAGGGCCATGAGCTTGTATTAACTGACACACATTCGCATCTCCATTGCTCTTCATCCTGCTTTATAGGTCAGGGTTTCTGGCTGGCCATCCCCCGCCAGCATCACTTCCTTTACCTTTCCTCGTTACTGCTGACCTGGTGCTGATGGGCTCGTTTCGGTCTGCTGCCTAAAGTCTTCTCTTCATCTCTGCTGTTCAAAGGTGTTTTTTGAAGAGCAGAGGATCCTAGGTTGACAATGTGTTCTTTCATGTCCTGGTTTTATGTTGATTCACCATCTGAGGGCTTGACCTGTTTCCAACAAGAGCTGCTCTGTGCATCTTGCCCGGGTCTGCTGTATGAAATCTGTCTAACGGTGTTTCTGACTCCTCTCTATCCGTAGTTGTGAGCCATGACAGCTTTGAAGGACTGAGGTATAGTTTTCTTCATAAACTTGAGCTTCTTAGGATTCCTAGATCTCTGGATTTTTTATTAAATCTATAAACTTTCCAACTGTTAAATTTTCTGTTCACTGCTTCTCTGTCTGTGACCTCCCCACTTCCTCTTCTGTTTTCTCTCCCATCTCTCTCAGACTAGGGACAAGTTGGCACCATTACTAAAGTACCCTCTAAATATTCAATCTGATGCTTAATGTATTTTGAGGCTTCTTGAAGTGGTCCAGCCCTATGGGTCTAGGAGAATGGCAGCTTTCCCCAGCCTTTGAGGGCTCTTTCTCCAACATCACTGGCAGCTAAAGGTATCCCCAGTGTTACTGTATCAATCCTAGTCTCTGTTTGCCTTAAGTCTACCTGTCTGCAACTGCAAAGCACTGGGCTCCCATCCTGCAGCCTGCTTATTAAGCCAGGTAATTGTAAGAGACACTTTATTTATCTCTTTTCTTGAGGATCGCTGTTCTGTGTCCCCTGTTCCCAGTTCCTCACCCCACTGTGGACTGTGGCAAAACATCAATGTGTGTATTGTTTACTAGGCTAAATCCTTCCTTCGTGGCTGACATAGTAAGTAAGGGTGATGGCCGTCTTCAGATGTGAAGTCAGGTTACACGTAGGCATGCACCGTGGAGAAAATGTGAAGTCCACTAGCTCATCAGTCACCCAGTTTGCCCTGGCCTGACTCACATGTGGTGAGACTGGTTATAGTGCCCTCTGCAGAGATTACACTGTACACCCCAGCCCTGGCAACAGTTTAGTGTGTTATACGGTATATGCCATATATTACCTTCATAATGTAAAAATCCCAAATTCCGATGTTCGCCTAACTCAGAGTGGCGTAAGACCTGAGGGCTTCTATGTTTTTTCAGAGTGTGCTTTGCTGAACTAAAGCCCACTCCTCTCACAGCCTACTTAACTTTTGGTTCTTTTTGCTGATCATCTTCGTGCATTTCTCCAGCTTTGCAAACCTGGGCATACTTCATGTAACCAAGAAAAAGGTGTTTGAAACCCTAGAAGCACGGATGACAGAGGCGTGTATAAGGGGCTATAATCCTGGACTCTTGGTGCATTCTGACCTTGCCTATCTACAAGCAGAAGGTGGAGGAGACCGGCAGCTCACAGGTAAGGCTACTATGTCTCAAAAGAATGACTCTGTCCATCAGCCTGTCAGCCCATGAGGGCAAGGGGCTAGTGCAATTGAGTTGTTCTGCACTAGACACCTCCCTCATGCACAAAGCCTTTACACACTGATTTCCCTTCTCCGTGCAGCCGGTGCTGTAGCCGGCATTTTTCACTCTACTCTCTCACATACTGTGTGTGCCTTAAACTCTGAACCAAAGTAGAAAGGCAGGACAGGGAGTGGATGGCATAAGACAGTTGTTACAGTACTCAGAGAAAATGCAGGTTTCCGTTGATGGCTTTAATTTTGAACAATTTAATGGGGGCTGTTATATAAAATTTTTCTAACGGTCAGAATTTCAAGCCAAATTAACCAAAAGGAAAAAGAAGACCTAAATGATTAAATTAAAGATGAAAAATGGGGAATCATTACCAGAGATTCAGGTGACATTCATAGGATCATTATGGCATGCCTTGAAAACATATATTCCAAAAACTAGAAAATCTTACAAAAACTGGCAAATTCAGATATATTTGGTATGTCAATATTAAACTAAGAAGATATAAATAACTTAAACAGACCTAAAACAAGCAATGAAATTGAAACAGTAATAAAAATGCCTTCCAACTAAAAAAGGCCCAGTCCCAGATGGAATCACAGCGAAACTCTACCAGATCTTTGAAGAAGAATTAACATAAATTATCCTTAAACTGTTTCATAAAATAGAAAGGGAAGGAACATTACTGAATTAATCTTCTGAAGCCAGTATAATCTTTATACCAGACCCAGATAAAAGCATAACAGAAAAAAGAGAAAAGAATCCAATTATGAACATGGATTATTAAGTTCTTAATAAAATGATACAAACCCAATTCATCAACACACTATAAAGATTATTGACCATGATCAAGTTGGCTTCATTCTTAGAACAGAGAATGGTTCGGCATATGAAGACTAATCAATGTAAGGCATAAATGGACTTGAGAACAGAAACTGCAGGTCATCTAAATAGATGCTGAAAACTTTGGACAAAGCACAACATTCCTTTATGATCTTCAAAAGAATAGTAATAAGAGAACTATACTTCAGCATACTAAAGGCTATATACAATAGACATATAGCCAATAGTATTTGTACTGAAGGGAAAATGAATGCAGTTCCCTTGAAAGCAGGAATAAGATAAGGTATCACCTTTCTCCACTCTCACTCAACATAGTGCTTAAAAGCAGCAATAAGGAAAGAGAATTAAATAAAAGGATACAAACGGGGAAGGAAGAGGTCAAAATATCTCTATTTGCAGACAATATAATCCTATATACAAGAAAGCCTCAAGAGTCCACTGGAAAAGCTTAGGTCTGATGAAGTGTCAGGGTACAGATTCAACATGCAAAACTCAGTGACTTTCCTATATACCAGTATTAAACATGCCAAGAAGAAATCAGCAGACATATCAACCGTGTCTAGTGATAGCCATGCCAATAGCTTCAAAATAAGCAAACCAGATTCCTGGCAATAAGCTAACATATGAAAAGGCCTTTGCAATGAAAACTTTAAGACACTGAAGAAAGAAACAGGGAACCATAGATGGGAAGACCGCCATGCTCCAGAGTCTACATAATTAATATCACAAAAATGTTACCAAGGGTGGTCTATAGATTGAATGCAATCTACATCAAAATCTCAATGGCATCCTTCATGGAAATAGAGGACAAGTATCCTAAAATTCATATAGAAGCAAAAGGCCTCAGGTAGCCAAAGCCATAGGGAAGTAAAAAGGGTATTGCTAGAGGTATCACAATTGCTGCTTTCAAGTTACACTGTAGACCCATGGTAACAAAAACAACATGGAACTGGCATCAAAACAGACATATAAATCAGTGGAATAGAAAATTAAGCAATAAATACAATTATAGCCACCTGATACTTGAGAAAGATGCCAAAATATGCATTAGAGAAAAGAGCCTGTTCAACAAGTGACGCCGGGGAAATGGATAGCCACACATAAAGAAGGGAACTAGATCCCGCCTCATCCAGTACCAAATCCATTCAGCATGGATCAGAGGTCTCAGCATAAGAGTCGATCGTCCGAAACATACAGAAAGTGCTCCGTGAGGCGGGTAGGCAAGGGCTTTCTGGAAGGCATTCCAGCTACTCAGGAAATAAAATCAACCACTAACAAATGAAATTAGAAAGCTTCTGTGAAACAAAGGAAATTGCCTCCAATATGGGAAAGAGTTTCTGGTGGCCATGTATCTGACATATTAATATCTGGTTATATCAAAAACTGAAAAAATTAAATTCCAGGAAAGCAAGCAATGCGGTCAATGAGTGGGCTAAGTAACAAGGGCAGGGCTCTCAAATGATGAAGTGCAAACAGCCAGCAAGTGTGAGGAAATGCTTTACACCCCTCACCAGTAAAGTTGCTTCAGAATTCCATCTCACCCCAATTAGAACGGCAGTCATTAAGATAACAAGCAGCTGCAGCCTGGCATGGGCCCCAGCGGCCTAGGGCTTGCCTAGTGTAGGCAGTTCTGGGTTTGATTCCCAGCACTGTATGGAAACAGATAGGGTAGCACACGATCCCAGCGCTTGGGAGATGGCGTCAGGAGGAGCTGAACTGCACGGTCACCCTCGGCTGTATATTGCTGTCGTTCAGCAGGTTCTTTTCACAAACTCTGCGGGCCTGAACTCGGTCCCTGTGAGCACTTGGCGGAAGGAGAGAACCACTTTCCTCGGGTTGCCCTCTGACCTACACATAGGCACTGCGGCCAGCAAACGACAATAGATAAATAAATGAGAAAATCAGCATGGAGAGTTCTCAAAAGTAGAGCTGCCATGTGTATACTTGCAAAACTCTAAGTCAACATACTACACAGACATGTCGACTTGCACATACATGTTTGTTGCAGCCATATTCATGAGTCAAGTTAAAGAGTCCTAGCTCTCCATCAACAGGTGATGGATAAAGGAAGTATGATATATATGCATAATGGAGTTTTATTCAGCCACTAAAACAGGCATACCCAGGGTAGTCTATGCAGCTGGAACTGACCATGTCAACTGCAATAAGCCAGACTCAAAACATCACATGCTGTCTCTCCCCTTTCATATAAATGTGTTAAGATTATTTGCACATACGTGTGTAGGACGTGAAAGTGAGAGGAAGGTATTCTGTTCGTAGAAGGGAAATAGTGGGTATGGGAGGGGAGCCAGGAGGCTGTGGGACTGAGGGCTTGGTCTGCTGGGATGAAGACATCTCTCTGAAGCCTGTCACTATGCCAGTAAAAACCTTTAAGGAAGTGATTCTAGAGGAAAATAGTTGGTGTTTCAGATGGTCTTTGTGTGGGCTTCTGAAAATACACTGTGTTAAATGTTCCCACTCTCACCTGCCCGGGCCTGAACAGACTGTACTGTGTGACCCTAGACAGGGAGAAAGAAATCATCCGCCAGGCGGCTCTGCAGCAAACCAAGGAGATGGACCTGAGTGTGGTGCGCCTCATGTTCACAGCCTTCCTTCCCGACAGCACCGGCAGCTTCACCCGGAGGCTGGAGCCCGTGGTGTCGGACGCCATCTACGACAGCAGTGAGTAGCCGTCCTGAGGCAGGGCAGCGTCACCTCACTGCTTACTAAAGCGTGAGGCCTACAGTCACCTTGAGTGCTAGTTTATTGTCTACAAAGTGTGACCACTGCAGTCTAGGGAAGAGGGTTGGTGTCCATCTTAGGCCACACCCACTGTAATGTTCTTTCTTCTGAAAGTGCATTATGTCTTGATGTGTAACACCGATTTCTTACTTCTGGACACGAGACTGTAAGATAGATGGCTGGTGCTCTTTAAAGTAACCTTATTTTTTTTTTTTTGCCCCTGGCAGCTATAAAGAGAAATTAATAAAAGACAATTATTATTTTTATCTGCCCTTGTCCCCACTTGGTAATACATTCATTAAGACAAGAACTTCGAGGTAACTCATTTCTTCTGGTCTGTAGATACTAGAACATGGAGGGCTTTCCATGCCTTTAGCACTTACTATGTAACTGTTGTTTGCCATGCATTGGGCTTGATAAGCAGCTGCCTCAGGAAGCCTGCAAGCTCAGAAGTCTCATAGAATATAGGTTATAGAATATGATGTACAAGAAAAGCTCGTGTTCCACATGCATCAGCTAGATGATTTGTCTGATTTAAACAAGTGTAACGGGAAGTGAAAAGTTTATCAAATAAAAAAGATTCTTACTCAACGGAGAACCTTAAAACGCAGCTGTTGGAGTTTTTAAAGGGGAAGCTTCATATTGCTTGCTAGTACACACAGCTTTGCCCCAAACCACACAGAATGCTAATTTAGTATGGGGAAAGGAAACAGAACATCTTCATTTTTCTTTGTAGAATAAAAAATAAGGTAGCCTAAAAACTGTACTTTTCTTAAAACTTTTAGGACTTTTGTAAGTGGCATAAAATTAGCATGAAGCAAGCCACTGGCCTGGCAGTTCTGAAAACCTCAGGAAACCTTCCTTCCATATCAGCCTGTGTGTTAGGGGAACCAAACACCATCATCCAGGGAAGCAAATGCCACCATCCACTCCTCACCTGCTTGGGGATAGTGAGTGGCCCAGGCCCAGGAAGTGCTTCAAGGACACTGGCAGCTCTTCCTGCTCTGTTTGTGTCTTTGTAAAAGCAGTAGGAGTGAGCTCATCTGTCGAACTTTGTGAAACCAGGGCTAACCTAGGGTGTGCATTGTTTTCTCCCTGCGGACAGAGGCCCCCAATGCATCTAACCTGAAAATCGTAAGGATGGACAGAACAGCAGGGTGTGTAACAGGAGGAGAAGAAATCTACCTTCTCTGTGACAAGGTTCAGAAAGGTATGTGTACACCCCAGGCTCCAGACGTGAAATGTAGTTGTCAGGTTCCTCTGGGAGCTGCTCACAGTAGACCAGGGGTGTTCTCCCTTTTCCTGTGGGATCTCTCAGAAACATTTTCAAATGTATAATGTGTTGTTTTTGTAAAACCTGAGTTTATAGTTCAATTTCCCACCGAAGTAAAAGGATAGTGATTATACATAGAGCCGCTCAGCATGCTAACACTTAATAAACTTTGTTCCTGGTACTCAGTTAAACTAAAGTAACTGTTATTATCTGAGTTTTACATAACATAAAATTACAGACCCTGCTTCTATTTCTGTGCTGTGTTGTAATTTGGGGGAGCTCCCCAGTCCCTTCCACGTGTCCCTCTGATGCCAGTGGGGAAAGAGAAGGGTGACGCACACAGGTTCCTCAGCACATTTCCCTCGGTGTGCATTCTGAGAAGTTCCTGATGTTTGCTGTCATTAGCTATAGCAAGATTGGGAAATTAGTAAAAGCTGAAGGGGTAGTTACTTTCCCAAACTTCATTTTAAATAAAATTACAAATAAATGTTCTATTGTAAAACAAGTTTGTTTAGCCTGGTGTCTCAGGGTTTCTACTGCTGTGTCAAACCTCATGTCATGATCAAAACCAGCTTGAGGGTGGAGAGAATCTATTTTAGCTCTCAGTTCGTAGTCCATCATCCAGGGAAGACAAGGCAGAGCTCAGAAGTGGAGCCTGGAGGCAGGATCTGATGCAGAGGCTATGGAGGGACACCGCCCCTGGATTGGTCCTCATAGCTTGCTCTGCCTGCTTTAAAACCCAGACCCACCTGCCCAGGGATGGCACTGTCCACAGTGAGCCGGGCCTTCCCACATTATCAGCCAAAACCAAGTACACCACAGGCCAGTCTGGTGGGGACATTTTCCTCAGCTGAAGTTCCCTCTTCCCAAACGACTCTGGCTTGTATCAAGTTGCCAATGAAACTAATCCCAGCATGGCTGGTATCAGTCTACACCCAACCCACTGAACCAAAGTCATGTTCATTTCCAGACCCTTGGCTGTATGTGCCATGGGCAAAATTGTTTATATTTAATTCTTAATATTTATTATTAAACTGAAATGTCTCATCATCAGAGGCCTTAGAAGACCATCTATATCATATTGATACAATGGCTTGACCATACTATTCTCAATACTGCCCATAATGCACCTGGAGATGGGGGTACCTGAGGGTCTGGGGACCCATGCTAGCAAGTGTGTGGCCTAGTTAAGAAGGTGGGCTCAGAACCTACTCTTGGGTACCAGTCCCTGCTCTGCCAACCCTGCCCTGGGAGAAACCACTAGAAACAACAAACCACGCCTTGAAGAGATATGATGTGGCATTCCCAGGGCCGGTCTTGTCACCAAACCATGGTCCTGGCTCTAAGGTCTCAGTGTGTTAGGTCCCTCTGTCTAAAGGAGGCAGCTAAGCCACGGAGGGGTTCAGCTGTGCAGAGGTGCCTCCAAAGGACAGAAGAGAGCTCGCTGTGCACTGAACAACTAGAATAAAAACATGACAAATTGAATGTTAGTATTGTAATACAGGTGCAGTTCCCTATCACATACATACGTAAAATGGAAAACAAAGGGTTGGAGGTAGGATAAACAGAGACAGACAGACAGACAGACTATGAAAATGACAGATGTCCTACTCTACTAAGTCTGGGATAGACCTATTCAAAGGCAAAGAACTGGATCAGAAAACAGTGAGATGGTTTATTCAATCCTAATATATCTAAAATTATATTAACATAGACATACCAATTTTCACCAGTCAGTAGTGTGGTCCTGCATAAGAACTGAGAAGTATAGTCAGAGAGTTGCCAGCCTGAATTGCATGTCCTGGTTCTGTTGAACTAGAGTCTGTGACTAGAGGGTTAAAAACAAATCCTGGTTTCCTCACAAGAGGACATGGCCATCGTGGTATTTAAACCAGTTGCTTAGTAGGGAGTCAGGAAGTCGTATGTGGCGGTAGGACAGCAGAGACTGTAAGAGCTGGGGCCCTGCCTCTGTGATGCTTACATCCTGACTCCCTCACTTCTCAGCCATTCCTTCTTGGGTAACTTAAGACACGATCTGAGGCTGGCAAGGTAGCACAGAAGTAAGGGCACTTGCTGTCAGGCCTGACAACCTGAGTGCAACCCCTGGGATCGCCATGGTGGAAGGAGTGGACCACCTTCCATAAGTTACCCCCTGAGCTCTGGATGTGCTTGTAACATACACGTGTACTCCCACGCATATGCACACACCAATAGACCACAGATTCTTTCTGCAAATGAGGACAGCACTAGTACACCTACATCCCAGGACTGATTTGAGGACTAGGTGAGTTCATATTTACATGTAAAGCACTGAGGACAGCGTCTGCCACATGGGAAGCTTCATTTATGTCAAGTGTTACAGCGTACATCTCCATACCGGGCTGAGTCACACCTATGGGTTCTGATAATCTTCCATCCTTCAAGTTTCCCAGAAATGAGATAGTTTAAGGGTGGAGAAATAGAAGGTTCATATGTTGACTAAGACAGAGCTTAATGGATTGGGCAAATCTAATACTCTGCCACTGTGAATAAATAGTAGATCCCATTCCCAGAGTAAATAGTGTGTATTTAGTGGAGTCAGTGATCTGTGAAGACTTTAAATGGTGCAAATCTCCTGCTACTCATTCTTTTCAAAGCATTTACATTTGCGTGAGGTAGAGTTATGTGCCAGCTGCATTTGTTAGCATGCTCGTCAACATTGCTACACCCATTGCAGTCATATGCCTGCATGTGACCATTTGCAGATGACATCCAGATTCGGTTTTATGAAGAGGAAGAAAATGGTGGAATTTGGGAAGGATTTGGAGACTTTTCCCCCACGGATGTTCATAGGCAGGTAGGTGGGTCGATACTGCGGGTTTTATTTTAATACATGTTCTGCCTCGGTGAAATTCAGTGCTCTGTTTCTACATACTGAAAAAGAGACCGTCATAAGTCTCTTTAGCATCCATACAGCGGGCTATTTTTATGGCTCTTTCAGAGAAGTGCCCAAACATAGAGCTATGGGCAAGGTGCTGCTAGAACATTGGCTCAGAGAGCCTGGCATGGCGCCTCGTGGGTGTCTGCTGTCCAGGTGCTGAAGGCAGTGGCCCTCAGCTCCTCCCTTGAAAATGTCTCAATATTCACCATTACGGCAAAGCCTGAGGGAAGGAGGCTGAGACGGATGCCATCCTGAGGAGCCGGGGTCTCCAGCTGCTTAGATGACCATGGTGAAGAATGACCTCTGTCGATGTGATGGAATATCATGCAGTTACTAGAAAAGGGGAGTCTGTGCCCAAACAGAGACCTGAAACAGTGCTAAGACTTATGAGGTCATTGATTGAGGACATGCTGTATATAAAAACAGTTCAGTGTTCACATGCCCAGGAAGCCTGAGAAAATGACAGCAGCTCCCTCCAGGAATCTGCACTGAAGAGGTGCCTGAATGTGAGAGTTATCTGTGTGTGCCACTGTGCTTCTCCTATATTTTATGAGACCTTGCTGTTGTGAATATAAACATAGAAAAGACGAAACTGAGTATGTCCAGTGCCTGACTGTTTGAGTACGACCTCAGATTAGCACATGACGCCTCCAGCCCAGCGTTACTTCCCGTGGCGTGTCTGGCCGCAGGCTGACAGTGGCGGCCCTGATTCCATCTGCTTCCACACCCAGTCCTTCAGTGCTGCCCTGTATGGTCTTGGAGGTGTTTAATGCAATTTGAAAGAGAAATAACTAAGATGAAGTAATTAGGATAATTAACCAGCATACTGTTGGGTTTTACTTTCACGGGGGCAATATAATAAAAACGTATGCTGGGCTGTGGTAGTGCAGGCCTTTAATCCCAACACTTGGGAGGCAGAGGCAAGCAGATCTCTGTGAGTTCAAGGACTACCTGGTTTACAGAACAAGTTCTAGGACAGCCAGGACTGTTACACAGAAAAACATTATCTCAAATAAATAAATGATAGATAGATAGATAGATAGATAGATAGGAAGGATGGGTATAGCATACTGGCTGGAACTTTGTCCAGGTGCTGGATTTCATCACACTTTATTTAAGCCTAGAGTATAAATGTATGCATACAGAACGTGCCTGGTGCTCACCACCACCAGATAACAAATACCCTACACCAATGTTTGGGTTTTTTTGTACTCTACAGTTTGCCATTGTCTTCAAAACTCCAAAGTATAAGGATGTCAACATTACAAAACCAGCTTCTGTATTTGTTCAGCTTCGGAGGAAATCGGACTTGGAAACGAGTGAACCAAAACCCTTCCTCTACTACCCTGAAATCAAAGGTACCTGGGTTGTTTAGACTCTGCTGTATGGGGGTGAAGGGTTTATTTTTAGAGACCAGAGGATAATGTACTGAGGTCATGGAATGACCTCTACCATTGAGCTGTAACCCCAGTTCTCCATTTATAGTAAGTGCCCAAAGCAGAAGCATCCACAAACCATATGATGTTGTGGAGACAGCCCTGGATCCCATGGTCTAAAGGCACCTCCAAAATCGTCTTCTTCAGTCAGAAGCATTTGGGATATTATTGAGGATGAATAAAATCAAGGCTCCCTGGCTTTATAAAATAGATGATCAGAGCAGGAGTGTGGCACCTTGTTTGTCCTGGGAGAGATGATCTGAGTGCTGAGATGAAGGAAGCTGAGGCAGGTGAGGGAGGTCAGCCCCCGGCGCTGGAGTGTGTGTAGTCTGAAGGGTTCTACATGGACACTAGAGTGATGGCTAGGCCTGCCCGCGTGCTGTCTGGGATGGCACAGGCAGAAGGATGCAAGAATCCAGTGGTGCTTCGGAAGTGTTCAGACAGGTCCCAGTGCCTGGGAGTGAGCATCCAGCAGACACTGCCGTGAAGGTGCTCTGGAGACCCGGACCTCGGGTGCAGGAAGTGAAAGAGAGGCTCAGAGTCTCAGGTGGGAACTTACAGTGTGGCTAAGTGGATAGGAGGATCAAGAGAGAAAAATGTGAGGGTGAAAGAGAAGCTCTGTGTAAACATGTTTCAGTTCAGGCCAAGTGTAGGGAGGCCAATCAGAGGCCAGATCCCAGTGTCGGTTAGGTCAGCAACATGACTGTCCCCAGATGCAGGGTTCTGGCTGAGATTGGGTCCAGAGGGGCAGCCACACTGGGGACCCCCGGAGTTGCTTCCCTGAGGGCAAAGCATGGTGGTATTCAAGAACCTCTGTGGCAGAACCATTTCGAAAGCATTTGTGAAGTTCATATTTCTTTCTGAGGTATGACCGGCTGCTGCTGGGTCAGATGTATGGTACATTCCGTGGCTGGCCTACTTCCTTCCTGGTCTGAAGTCTTCTAGATCCTTCTGCCCACACAAGGCAATATGAAAACCCATGCTGTACCTGAGGCCCTGCCCTCTGAAAATAGGAGAAAAAAGTAGAATTCACCTTGTGAAATATGCCTTCAAAATAATGTTATCTTTGCTGATGCAGAATGATGAGAACAAGAAAAGAAAGCACGGGTTAGCCACACAGGACGTGAGCCTAGGGATGTCCCAGGCTTGACTCCCGGACTGCCTTTTCTGGCAGTGTCTGCATCAGCAGAGTGCACTAGCGGAGGCCCAGCTTCCTCAGCACTCCACCTCAGCAGAGCAGGGGCTCTCTACTGCCTGGCTTAGAGGACGGGGTTCTCTGAAGATCCAGTGTCATCGACAGACTTCCAACACACACCATCTAGGCCCTCACGAATACAGATACAGCTCCATAGGAAGCAAACAATATAAGAATTATCTGGAGAAATAGAAGTGGTCACAACTCCAAAGAGAGAATGGCTGCCGTGCATGTATTACGATCAAGTTATTATATTAGAACTCTTAATTGGAGATTATAGATTTCCTTGTTTTGTTTTTTTAATATTTTTTCTTTCTGATGTATAGGCACCATTGCCTGTTTGTGTATCTGTGCACCACACCCATGCCTGGGGCCTGAGGAAGCTAGAAAGGGGTTTCAGAACCCTGGAATTGAGGTTTCAGAGTTACCATGTGGGTACAAATATAACGAAGAAGGCTAACAATACATTAGATCCATGAATTAAGGCATTAGAAGTATACGAAACATTGCCCTCCCGTTGCCACCCTGAACTCTGTGTCCTTTGGAGTCATTTATTGATACCTCATCTTACAAACACTTCTTGGGGACAGCGAGATCAGGGAGACAAAATAACCAAGCGAGAGGTGATTATGGGGTGAGAAGATGCTCAAGGACCTTCTGCACTGAGTGTTCAGTAGGAGAAACTGGAAGTTGGGATGGAGAACAGTCACGTTTAAAGCTATGAATGACATGATCAAGCTAAATACAGGCATTTTCCAGAGACACTGGAAACTGAGACTGGGGTGATTTCAAGGTGCACGTGCAGGAAAGGCTGGCAGAGGCTGGACTTCTCTCTCTGTACTGCAACATCACCAGCTCTTCTCTACAGTCAGTCTTAATGAGGTGTTATGAGCAACACTGTTTTGAAGTGTTGCCCACAAAGCAGGAGTCTGCTGTGATGAAAAGTCACCAGACCCTGGGTCTGACCTCTCGGCCCTATGATGAGAAAGTCACTTAGCCACCCCAGCTTCAGCTTCCTTCTCTGTGGGAGAAGATTCTGCAGACGTGGCCTGAGCTTCCTTCTAGAGCGTGCACTAGCGGTATGCCCTGTGAAGCACCCGGGAAAGCAGCCGAGAGACTGAGTGAAGCATGGGGGGGGGGGGGGATTTGAAACCTAAGATGTGAAGGCTCATTTGTGAAGGTCGTCCTGCAGCATTTTCTAAATTAGGGTCTTGTCACTGAAATAATCCTGGCAATGGTATAGCTTATATTTTGAAAATTATCTCTTAAAAATTTGAATTTGGAGGCTAGAGAAATGGTTGAGCAGTTGAGAATGCTCATTGCTTTCAGAGGACATGAAATCTGTCTCCAGCACCCACATGTACCAGTTCACAGCTGCTTGTAACTCTAGCTGTGGGAGACAGCACCCTCTTCTGGCTTAAACAGGTACCTGCTTACTTGCGGCTTACACTCACGGACACATAAACAAAAACAAACATTTAAAAACTTTGATTTCATGGTGAAAAGTAAGGCATCTCTACTTCAAAAGGGAGTACACAGTAAATGTGAAACCTCTTAGCTTGAACCATATCAGCAAACAACATTTGGGCTGGGAAGACAGCTCAATGGGTAGAACATTTGCCATACAAGCACTGGGACCTGAGCTCAGAAGCCAGACACATAGCGTGAGTGACAGTAACCCCAGTGTCCCCACAGGAAGATGGAAAATGGATGCAGGAGAATCTTCAGACGCTCAGCAGCTAGCTAGTCTGGGATGCACAGCAGCAAAGAGAGCTGGTCTCAAGCAAGGTGGGAGGCGAGGACCAGCACCCAAGGTTCACTGCTGACCTCCACATGCATGCTGTGGGCGAACCACGCCCCCTCACACATGGGCTGGGGTGTCTTATTAAAAATAGCATTTCTAAAAATGAGTAAGTTACCCATTGTGTTTCATGTTCCTACAGTGGACTAATATTCCATGTAAGAGCAACAGTTTATAGGCTAAGTGAATTTAGGTGTTAGTTATGGTGTAACTGGGGGGGAAACTTTATGAATCTTTCTACAAATCTTTAGTTTGGAAGTAGCCAGAGTGTCTTCCTTCAAGCTCACTCCTTTCATAGCTAGAAAGCTATGGTTTTCTTCATAACCATCCTGGTGTGCCCAGCTCTGACTTTAAAGGGACTAGCAGTCCACCATGCTACTCTGCTTTCCCCCTAATAGTCCAGAAGCACCAACCTTGTGCCTCATCATGGGTGATGGAAACAGCCATGGAACTAGAAAAGTGAAGATCTTTCTTAACATAAACCGTCATGAAAACTGGCATTGAAAAGTCCGACACAGGACAATTGTTACAATTGGCCTGTTCACTGGATAGAGAAAACCACAGGGACTGTTTAATGTAAACAAAAAGCCACCTTCACTTCTCAGCCCCCAAGACAAAGGAAACAAAGGAGTGTCTGCTAGGAAACTGGCGGACTGCAAAGGAACAGGAGCACAGTGGCATGGCGGCAGATCCCACACACAGTGACACTGCAGCAGTCCCACACACAGTGACACCGTGGCAGGTCCCCTCCACACACAGTGACACCACGGCAGATCCCACACACACACAGTGACACGGCGGCAGACCCCACACACAGTGACACCGTGGCAGATCCCACACAGTGACACCGTGGCAGGTCCCCTCCACACACAGTGACACCGTGGCAGATCCCACACACACACACACACACAGTGACACGGCGGCAGACCCCACACACAGTGACACCGTGGCAGATCCCACACACACACACACAGTGACACGGCAGCAGACCCCACACAGTGGCAGGGCTGAAAGCGAAGCGCTGATGGCCACACAGGCCATGATGGAACGGAGGGCATCGCAGATGGTGGTCACATGGCAGTAACAGAATTATGGAGGACGTCTGTGCTCATGAGGAGCACAGGCAGTGAGAAACAAGAAATAGAGAACCCCATGCAGAGCAGCAAACCAAAGCCTCAAGGCATCTAGACCTGGACAGGCCTCTATTCCAGAGGCAATCTCTGTGTTTGAGTCTGAGACTCTAGGGCCCAAACCATCAGTCACCTCCAGAACCTGTACCCTTCTCTGTGTTTCGGGCTCTACCCCATCTCTCTCTCACTATTGTGAAAGAATACCCCCTGTTCTTCTGACATCAGGTCCTTGGTCTTTACAGACGTTTGGCAGACCACTGTGTTTTTACGTGCATACCATCACAGTGCCCACTAAATCTCTCTGCCTTCAAATTGAGATAGAGGGTCCTCGACAGCAAAGACGCCCTGCTGTGCCCCTGATCCCAGCACCTAATTCAGTGTAATCCATCATGCACGTTAGCTGGGTCGTCATTGTCTTAGGTGAGCAAGAACAACTGTTGAGGATGTCAGCTGCATATGGCGGTGCACACCTCTAATCCTAGCACTCAAGAGACAGAGGCAGTTGAGTCTTTGTTTGTTTGAGGCCAGCCTGGTCTACATAGTGAGATCCAGGCAGCTAGGGCTATATGGTGAGATCCTGTCTCAGTATAAATAAATAAAAGTACTCTTTGAAGAGTGTGCATCTTCAGGTTATCTAAATTTTGAAGATCAATTGGATCTTTCACCCACTTGCTAACACTGGGAACTCGGGAGATGTTGCACAGTGAGGTTGGGTGTGTGCTGTGCTGCGGTTGCCGAGGCTCGCTCTTGGTCTTCATGCCCATTGGAGTAAATACCATGCTTCCTCCTTGGGTGCCTTCCATTTCCCTGTAAGGCATTTAAAAATATCATGAGAATCAATAGTCTCTCTGTGGCTGGTGGTGGAACCTGATCCATCTTTCCCCTCTGGTTTCCCTTCCTGTAAATATAGACAAAGAGGAAGTGCAGAGGAAGCGCCAGAAGCTCATGCCCAACTTCTCGGACAGTTTCGGCGGTGGTGGCAGTGGAGCCGGAGCGGGCGGTGGTGGCATGTTCGGCAGTGGTGGTGGCGGAGGGAGTACCGGAAATCCCGGCCCAGGTACGAGAAAAGGCTCTTCTGTCTAAAGTTCTTTCATGTTGGTGAGCGACAGTTTTCTTTCCCAGGTTTCCAAGCATGTCTGCTGCTTGAGTGATGGTGATGTTGCTAATTATGAGATTTCAAATTAATGGAGATTTTCCTACAAATGTAAAATTTTGACAAAGAAATCGGTGTTTATCTTACAGTACAGTAGCTACTCCCCCATCCAGTTTCACTTTTTGTGGTTTCAGTTATCCGCGGTCAGCTTTAGTCTAAAAATATTACCATTGTCTTGACAAGAAAGACCACATGCCCCAAACTGTTACTACAGCCTATTGTTCTAACTGCCCCGTTACTGTGAGCTGTTGTCGGTCGTCTCCTGACTTTTACACTGCAAGCTTTACCATAGGTCTGTGTGCATCTGTAGTTCTAGAGTCTTGGACCATGGATCTCAGCACAATCCATGGATAGCCCCCAAACCTGTAAGAAGGGTCAGTCAGCTGAAGCATTCATCTAGAAGATAGCTTTCTCAAATAAGTTTTGAGTATTTCCCCTTCCCCTTTTTTAGAGGGGCTGTTCTGCTGTTGTGGGAAACATCAAGATGTCTGTCATACCTATTACCGGGACGATGTGTATTATAAACTCCACACGATACTGCAGACTGTAGACACTACATTGTAAAACATTGAGTCAGAAAAGCCCCCACTGGAGAGTTAGCAGAAAGGCGCAGTGACGGTATGTGGATGCCCTGCCTCTAGCTTTGCCCTGCACATATTCCAGTAAATATCTATGAGCTCCAGCCATCTATTGATACTAGATTTTTATTATCATTACACCATGATTGTGAATGTAGAATGGCGGCTGCTCTGTTCCTGATGTTAGCTCGAGCATTTCCTCGTGCTGATGCAGTTCTTGTGGAAGTATAACCAAGTAGCAAGTTTAATGACTCGTACTGGAGGAGTGAAAACCGACCCTATAGCATAACTGACCTGAGTGCTGCTTCCTGTTTTCTGGGTAATGTGCTGTGCTGAGCTCTGCTGTGCTTCTGCTCAGCTGTGCAGCATGGCTTTCCCTTTATTCCAGATAACTTGTAATTGCTTTCAACTGTCCCGTCAGAGTGTGTGGTGCCGAGTGCTGGCTGCTCCTCTGAAAAGCCTTATCAGTCCGTTCTTCCACCAAAAATAATGAAAAAGAAAGTGGAGGCCTTTTTTTCCATCAGTATATTATTGTATTTGGGTTTTTCTCATCAGGGGTCATCTTGTTTAGTTATTTTAATGGACCTCTAAGTCTTGGTGTAAGTACTTTTTCCCCTTCATCTGGGAAGTAAGGCCCTTCTCAGCCTGGGCAGTCCTGTGTTGCCACAGTGGAATTCAACCGTCTTTCCTTCGGTGACTCTCGGGCAAAGCCCTGTAAACTGGTACTGCCCTGAGCATGTGCACAGTCGGCTAACAGTCTTCTCATGTCCCCTTTGTCTCCTTGCTGCCTCAGGGTATGGCTTCCCGCACTATGGATTTCCTACTTACAGTGGGATTACATTCCATCCTGGAGTCACTAAATCCAACGCTGGGATCACCCATGGTAAGTCCCGCTCGGATACCAAGAAAGAAAAATGCATGGACAACAGTGTCATCTTCAAAGCTTTAGAAGATAACTTCCCAGTAAATTCATAGTTTTAACATTCTAGGCCAGCATAAGGAATATTCCTGACACTTACCTATTTCCTCATTACATTGCATGAATGAAAGTAAGGCAGAGGCACAACGCAAAAATTATAGACTTGACTACCGAGACACAAAAGTATCACCTTTTCTGCCTTTTCGCTCAAATGCTCTGCTTTTGAAATCATTTTTCATTTTGTAGGCTTGGCCCTTTCCGCTCACATGCACCCTCTCAGTGCTGTGCCTACAGTCTGCTCAGAGTTTGGCATGCGCAAAATTATTCTATACAGTCTCTTCATATATGCTACCTGTTCATGCCAGGTGCATATATCACTGTAACCTTTTTTGGAGATCTTACCTGACATTATAGTTTATTGTGTAATCAGGTAACAGTGCATCGAATACAATAGAACTACCTTTTCCATTAACCGTGACCTCATGATCCCTGTGCAAGGAGAACACTAGTCTTGACAGTCTGGACAGAACGTGGAGTTCAGAAACTTTTATTTACTCTTTTGAAGACACCGCGCTGGTGGTGGCAGAATCGGGTTTCATACCAGATCTGCCCAAGGATCTTAGGTACCCTTGTTGTACGAGTCACATAACGTGGTTCCAACAACAGCGTGATCAGACGTGGAGTCTTGGAGCCACACTTGGCCAGACTGTGGGTAGAGATGAGCTCTGCACACTTTTCCTTGTTACTCACGCTAGGAAAGCAAAATAACTACTTTCAAGAACTTCACATTTTTTCAGCTAACTTTCAGCATGCAGAACTTTATCTCCTTTCTCTCCTTCACAAATAAACAAGATGAGATTCACTCGCTGTTTGCGTTGGGTTGTGTTTGAGAATGTCACTGTGTAGCCTTGACTTTGTGTTTCTCCTGCTTCTGCCTTCCAGGAGCAGGTGAGAAGGGTATGGTTGTGAGTAGACACAGCCGATGCCAATGAGATGGGAGCTTTGGGGAGATGAGTTTTTAAATGCTTCTGAATAAAATATTTGTGAGTTAAAATATTTCCAAAGCATGCCAGGTATTGTGGTGTGCACCTTTAATCCCAGCACTTGGGAGGCAGAGACAGGCAGATGTCTGTGAGTGTGAGGCCAGCCTGGTCTACATAGTGAGTTCTGCACCAGACCTACACAGCAAGACACTGTCTCCAAAAGTAAATAAAGAAATAAATATAAACTAAATCTAGAACTTATTATTTGTAATGAAGATTCATGTTTTTCCATTTTCAACTAACCTGCCTTCTTTCTTTTTTCTGTCTGCCCTATGTTGAAGTTGTGAGTTATAGTTTCATTAATAGATTTTATTGAGAAAAAGATGGCATTTTTGCATTTATCCTAGGAACTACAAATACAGATTTGAAAAATAACCCTAAAGACTGTGACGAGAGTGGTGACCGAGAGATTGGGAATCTCTCTGAGAAGGAACCAGCCGCACAGGATAAGGAGTCTGGCATGTCCAGCGTGAAGACCGATGCAGTCGCACTGGCGTCCACCGTGGAAGACAAGGAATGGGGTGCCGGGTTTCAGGGTAGGTGAGCATGCCCACAAGGGTTTCCACGGGCAGCTGGGGAGGGTGCAGTTCTAGGGACAGGAAGGTTTCCTTCCTGTTCATCTCAAAATGATGGGTCAGCACCTTGTTTGAGTGCCCTGCAAGGTGCCGTGTGCCTTCCAAGAATCATCTTTATGCAGAGACTTGGGTGTGTTCACCCAGCCATGTGCAGTTCTGGGTAATAAAGGGGCAATGCACTTTGTCCCTGGCCCAGGTAACACAGAAGTTTCCACATCCATCACTCATCCCTCCCAGCAGCCAGCTCAGCTGCTATATTGAAGAAGTTTGCCTGAATATGTGGCTTTTATTTCTGTTCTCTGAAGCAGCCGAATTGAAAGGAAATGTCCCTTTTGAACAGGCACACTAGCGTGTGTGCTTAACTCTGGACATCACTCAGAAGGACATGGGAGCCACATATGGTTACCATCAAGTATTTTCTTTTTTCCGTTTTTCAGTTGCCTCTTTGAGATGCTCCATGTATCTATGTATTGTGTATGTCTACAAAACCGGTGAGATGTGCCCTTTTGTGTTGAGGTCACAGATTGTTGTCCTTTGACCTTAAGAGAATGAATTTTCCAAAGATTCTGGTGACTCTCCGAGATGATGTCTGGATCAGAGGGCATGTTTCTTCAGTGTGACTCAGACTGGATTCCAGAAGTGATTAGCTTATTATAATAAACAATTGATTATTTAAAATCATGGCAAAATCCAATTTCCCTGAGATTGATTACTCCCCTTAAATCAGAGACACTGACTATTCTCCTTAAAATAACAGATATTTTTCAGTTGTTCCTCATGGCCCACAGACACTCTAAAATCAATCTCTTGGCTGTATTATCTGTCAGTGAGACAATGCCCAATTGTGCTTTTTCTAGTCTCCCCAATCCAGAAGCACCAAAAGGAGCATTTTCAACTAAAATGATGTGCCCTGCCATGCGTGTAGGGGAGGCGAGCGAGACTCAGCTGTGGTTGTGGACATTGCCTTGCAGATAACCTCTTTCTTGAGAAGGCTCTGCAGCTGGCCAAGCGGCATGCCAATGCCCTTTTCGACTACGCGGTGACGGGAGACGTGAAGATGTTGCTGGCTGTGCAGCGCCATCTCACCGTGGTGCAGGATGAGAACGGAGACAGGTGGGTTCAGTGCGGACTGCTGCATAGCGAGCACTGTCTGGGTATGAGGAAGAGGAACAGGCCTGATGCACACTGGCCAGACAGGGATGGCTCTGGGGGGATTCCTCCGAGAGCCCTGCAGTGTGGCACCTCCCTCTGCAAGATGGTTCAGATGTGTGGATGGCGTGTTAAGTTCTAAACCCTTGCTTTCCTTATTTAAGTAATTGAGAGCATTATTGATAGTTCTGCCAAGTCCCTAAAGCATTGTCTGATGTACGCAAGGAAGTGCCAGGTAATGGCAACAGTATCAGTCCAATATTTAAGAGGAAATGCCACTCCTTCCTAGTTCCTCACTCCTCTGTGGTCTCTGTCCATGTTCACTAGTATGAGAGTGGACCAGGCCCTGCCTGCCTCACCTCACACCACGCCTGCTGTCTGTCCCTGAGTTCTGTTTGCAGAGCCACCTGGCTCCCTTTAAAGCAGTTCTCTAATCCTTTCATTGAGACTTTTGAAATGACTTGAAGGCCTATAAAAATAGCCAGAGACAGCAGTCTTGAGACTCAAGTGCTTTATCAAATGATCCTAAAATAGCATCAACACTGAAAGTCCTTTTCTGTGGAAACGTTCCGGAGTGCTGTGGGTTAAGTCTCAGTTTAAAAACAAAAGGCGTTAGGAGAGTGCCAACCTCAGGAGTTTCATACAGAGACCTTTGTCCTCGTAGCTTGTGGCGTAACCAAGGATGTGGTATAACCACTGGCCTTGTTCTGCAGTACAAGAAGAACCCAGACTATCTTCCCTGTGTACAGCCTTGACTAGCAGAAGGTGTCTTTAGGGGAAAAGCATCCAATTACCATTCGATAGCTAATAACCACAGAGCAGGGCAGCTAACCAAGGCAGGACACGGGTGCCCCAAGTGACATCTTTAAGGACCCACCGAATCAGTGAGTTTGATGAGCACCTGCCTGTGAAGAAGGGGGATGCTGCTGTTGTAAAGGAAGGATCGTGGGAAGGGTGCCAGGCACAAGCGATCCAGCAGGCGTGTGGAGAAGAAAGCAAGGGTGTGGACCCTGGACATTCATGGAGCAGCTGAGACAGTGGCCTCCCTTGTCCATGCAGGGTACAGACACAGAGCCCCCGCAAGACTTACACAAGCAGGCTCCTGAAGAGACTGGGGGAGCAAGACCTGGAAGACACAGAGGAGCCCACTTAGGAGAATAGACAGGGGAACACTCTGGACTCTCATTGTCTCTCAGCTTGTCCTGTTTGCCTGGTAGCTGAGCCCCGTAGCTATTAATCATCACAGAAAATGCAATAAAGAAAATATATAGAACCCTCTGGTCTGGGGGGAATTCCCAGGGGGGTGCACTTTGCTGAAATGCTGAGCTGCACATGGAAATGTTTAGGCCTCTTCTGAAGCATGCCCTCTACTGTGTGAATGTCATGTCTATGTCACGTCTTAAAAGCTTTCTACCAGCATTCCATCAGGCTGGGTTATTTCTCATCAAAGTGTGCATGAATCTCTTGGGGTTAATGTTGGCATAGGGGAGTCTAAAAAGTACGTTGTGGTCTTCACAAAGAGGTATTTCTAAATGAATGACTTCGGGGCAAAATGACAAGACCTTGTTTAAAAATAAAAATCACTTCACATTGTTTTGGAGGAAGAGATCTGGGCAGCTGAATTTTCTGAGCTGTTCCTAAGCCTGGGCATTGACTTTTGCTCAATGTCTGTACATGAGGGAGAGATAGGGGAGAATTGCCTGGGTTAGGGGCACAGAGAGAGCTGGCCTGGAGCTAGGGCCATTTGATCTCCAGCCAGAGTGGGTGCCTTTGCACCTTGTGTGTTTCATCAGACATCAACATTCCCAGAGTCAGGTGGGCACCATCAGTGAGTGTCAGAGCCTGGGATAAGCAGTGAGAAAGCCTAGATCAGCACATTTTGCAGATTTAAAACATAGTGGGGCCAAAGGAAGCCCTGCATAATAACTGACTCAGTCCTCAGTTCTAATCATTCCTTGAAATTTTTGTCATTTACTAACCCCTAATTATCTACGCCGCTGTGTTTCATTCCAGTGTCTTACACTTAGCCATCATCCACCTTCATGCTCAGCTTGTGAAGGATCTACTGGAAGTCACATCCGGTTTGATCTCCAATGACATCATCAACATGAGAAATGATCTGTATCAGGTAGGCAGAAATTGAAAGTGTCTTTAGTTGGGAATGTAATTTATACATGCGAAGTTTTGGATCATGGGTTTGAGAGCCACAACCCCACGCTGAAATTCAGCACCCCTCTAGACAAGACAAACTCTAAGCTCTAAAACTCAGAGCTGATACTGTTTGGAGGGAGAACCTAGCAAAAAGGTCATAACTATGAAGAAAATCAAGTTGAAAAACCAGTACTTTATAAGAATTCAGAGCCTGCTGAGAGGTGCTTGAACAATTATATCAAGTGTGTATCAAGTAAAAGTTTTGAAACCAGAGCACAAAGCAATGGAGAAAGATGGCCCTCAGTAAGGAGTTCTTTGAGAACCAGCATTCTGTCCAGCTTGGGTTTGAGGAGACTTAGGAGGACTGCTGGAGACAGCATTAGCAGCTGAGGCCAGGAAGAAAGTTTGGGTTAAGCAAAATTTAGAAACCCCACAGGGAGAACCACAGTGTAGGTATGGGATGCTAGGAGCCCAGGCCAGAGCCAAGGACCCCCCTCACCCCCTGCTCCTCACTCTCTTCATTGTCTCCAGCCCATGCCCTTTTCTACCCAGCAGGTCTCATATCTCTGGATCTGCCGCTCTTGCCCTCTCGTTAGCTTTGACAGTTTTCTTTGCACTCGCTTGACCAGAATGTCTTTCTGAACACCCATGGCTGGGCAATCACCCCCAGAGCTGAGAGCGTACCCTGCTTACCCTGCTGCCAAACCACAACCACGGCACTCTGTTTTTAAAAGAAATTATTTTCATTTCTTCATATCCCCCTTCTCTCTCTCTGTCTGTGTGTGTGTGTGTGTCTCACTCTGTCCCTCCTTCCTCTTTCTGTTTTTCTCTGTCTGTCTCTTCCTGTCTCCCTCCCTCTCCCCCACCTCTGCCCTGCCACAGCTTGTAGTCCAGGATAGCACTGAACTATCAGTATCCTCCCTCAGGTAGGATGAGCAGGCATGGACCAAAGTTCCTGTCATCTGATTTCATTTTAAAGAAAAAAAACAAAACAAACAAAAAACCCATTCATTACTGTAAAAGAATTGGGGAGCTGTCTTAGTGTATGCAGGTGTGAGGACCAGCGTTCAGTTCCCCTGAATCTCACAGAGCCAGGTTCAGTAGCACTCCCCTGTTATGGCAGGAAGGAAGAGTCTATGCAACAAGGAACTAGAGACCTCAAAGCAAGGTGGAAGACAAGGACCAATCCCCACAGTTATTCTCTGACCTCCACATGCACCCTGTGGCACACCTGTGCCTGCACCCCCCCACACACACACAAAATTAACTGTGTGCACACGCACACACACACCAAAAAGTCTAAAAATGTATTTTCTTCTAAAAAGAAATCATTAACTTACTTATTTTTAATTCATCATTTTAAAATTACTTTGTGGATTCTAAATTGGAGGCTGGGAGAAGATTTGTGATACAGTTTTTAACTAAACACCAGCCTGTAGCTGTCAGGGGTCTTTCTCTGAGCAGTGTTTCCTCTTAGAGGAGCAGAACCACTTTACACACAGTGCACCACACTTCCTGTGACCGTGACTGTTATCCGGGAGAGCGCAAGGCTTTTCACTGCACCATGAAATAGCTGGGATAAAGCGTGATTTCAGATGTGTACATCAAGAACTGTGTTCCTCCATCTTCCACAGCATCTGGGGGTAAAGCCATTTGGCCCCGAAAGTTTAATTTTCCAAACTTTTGACTGGTTGCATTGTTATGCGTCACAAGGATAAGAATAAACCTAGGAAGAGGATGTTGTGGCTCCCCAGCCCTCCTTTCAAGGGCCGCTCCCTCTGCTCCCTGGAGTCTGGGTTCCAGGAAGCCCTTGTTGGCAGATAGGATCTGCATAAGCAGGCACAGTGAGGTTAGAAGCTGGGCTCTGCTCCAGCTTGCATGTGCGGAGCCTCTCAGATTTGGAGCCCCACACCCCATTTTTCCCACTTTGGCACTGCTTAGTGAGCAAAACCTCTGTGTTCCCTGCCGTGCCCCGGGATTCTTAGCCTTGAGTGCATACTGACTAACGGGTAACTTCTCTGGTAACTGTTGCATGTTGTTGGCTTTGTGGACTTGTTTTGTTTTTGAGAGAGGGTATTCCTGTGTTCTGGGCTAGCCTGGAACCTGATAGGTAGCCTAGGTTGGCATGTAACTGACAGTCCTCCTGAGTCTTTTCCATGGCTTCTGGGGTTACAAATGTGTGCCCCACACCCAGCTTGTTAACTGTTTTCTTTGGTTATTTTGGGTTGTTTGTTTGTTTATTCATTTGTTTAGACAAGATACTGGAACGCACTGTATAGTCCAGAATGGCCCCACACTCATGGTAATCCTTCTGCCTCCACCTCCCCAGAGCTGAAATTATAGACAGGCGCTACCACACCCCAGTTAATAACCATTCTCGACAGAAAACTGTACAGTTCTCCAAGTAATTTGGATTATTGGTAAATTATCTTAAACATTCGCTCCAAATCTTCCACCAATCACAGCGCATTCCTCTCACGATCAAACCCCATCCCCACCACTCTCTGGGCACAATCATTGTTGTTTAAACTATCTTCTCTTCTTGCATTCTCCCAGTATTTGGCATGGGTTTGTTTATTTACATAAGTTCCCATAAACTGTTATGGGGCATTTTGCATGCACTTATTTTTGTCGTATGTTCTTAATTATTGTAAATTCAATATACGCACAATTTTTTAAATACCATAAAATGATATATTTTAAGAACTCAGAATTACTTTGCCTAGAATCTGGCAGGTCCCTATTCCCAAATGTAACTATTACGTTGTCCTTGCCTGGGTGCTGGCTACATCCATGTGTACTTGAATGACATGTATTAAAGAATACATGTATACTCACATATAATCCACAGTATTTTATGCATATATTTCGTACCTTGCACTAGCCTTTCTATTTTCAAAATAAAATAATTTACAGATTATTCATAGTTATTGAAAGATTAAACTAAGGACCTATATATTTTCCAAGAGTAAGCTGGAAGATCTTTTACTTAGTTTCCCCCAGCAACTATGTCCTGCTTAACACAATATCACAGTTAGGGAATTGCAACAGGTACAGTGCACATATCTGAACAGATTTTACTCACTTTGCATGCATGTACATATGGATGACTCTGTAGGTTTTTTCCCAAGCCAAGTGTGGTGGTTCCTAGTGTTCAGGAGGCTGAGGCAGGAGGAGTCCTTGTGCATAGATACACAGATGCAGCCTGGTGACAAGACTCTGTCTCTGAGAAGAGGGGATGCATACATAAATAGTTGTGAGCACACTTGTAAGTGTGTAAGCAGCCTAGTCTTGGCCTTACAGCATTTACCCGTGCTACAGTTCCATGTCCAGCTGGTTTGTTGCCACCGATCCCAAGAGAGTGCTCTAGTGCCCCCTGGTACACAGCACTCCAGTGTCTGCATCACTCCCACTGTCCCTTTGTGTCAGAAGTTGGACGATTAGGGTGGCATGAGCACTGAGCGCCACAGACAGATCCTAAGGATTATGAGAGCCCCACGCTTTACAGCTGTTTAAGATATAATCCTAGGGGTTAAGATCCAGACGCCTAAGTTATCACCATGGCAACCTGCGTATTGGTAGCCCACCTGCCACTGCTTCTGCAGCCAGGAGCTTTTCCTGGACTGGGAGGTTGGGCAAGTTCTCACTGCACAGCTGATGTCATTGTGAAGGAGGACTTGTGCCAAGAAAGTACCGCGCTCTATCTGTGACCTCTGTTCTTATCGACACACTGTCGTGAGTGTGAGTGTTCGTCTTGCTCATTTCTGAAAACTGGTTTCCAAGCATCCCCCTTGCATTCATGGAAGCACAACTTTGTGGTCAGAATGACCTTTCATGACCTATCATGTACAATAACTGGGATGGTTTTTGCCTAAGCTTTCTTTGGAGACTGTTGTATTGTCCTAACTATGCCAATTAGAATCCAGTAGCACCTTTGATGACATTGGGTCTAGCTTGTAACAGTAGACCTCTTGAAGCCAGCCTGCAGCAGTGTGTTCTAATTTAACAAATGTATTTCCATGCCACTGTAGAAGAATGGTACCTTTGTTGATTGTTTTTTGTTTTGTCTTTGGTTGTTTTTTTTTTGATAGTCTATTTACATTTCTTTATTAAAACCACAACTTTGGTTGGATTTGCTAATGTACAGAATTACCTATCATAAACTCAAAAAAAAAAAAACCACTAACATTTATTTAGGTGAGTTAAAATGTCAACAGTTGAACTGTGACAAAAGCATTTTAAATTTATCCTATAACCCTGACTGTTGCATGCTGGTTCATGCATTAGGCCTTTGAGCGTATATACCATGTGAGACAGGAAGCTCCTGACAGAGTTGAGGGTTACTCTGGGCGTGACAAATGGCCCTGAGTATGACTCCATACTGCAGTGGTGGCTCTGAAGCCAGGCGCTACAGATGTTCCCAACCAACCACTGACTCTCCTGCCCCCTTCTCCCTAGACACCTCTGCACTTGGCCGTAATCACCAAGCAGGAAGATGTGGTGGAGGACTTGCTGAGGGTTGGGGCTGACCTGAGCCTTCTGGACCGCTGGGGCAACTCCGTTCTGCACATGGCTGCCAGAGAAGGGCACGATAAGATCCTCAGTGTCCTTCTGAAGAACAAGAAAGCAGCGCCCCTTATTGACCACCCCAACGGGGAAGGTAAGGGGCAGTCGCACGGCCGCAGAACCTTCTCTCAGCTTCTCCAGAATTGCTTGGCACTTGATAAATGTGTGTGCCTTGACTTTGACCCACAGATGGTCTCTCGGCCAACTGGAGATTATGTTGTCTTGTGGTTATTTCAGCTGTTTACCACAACAAACTCCTTTAAAAGTAATTTGGGGGGCTGGAGAGATGGCTCAGTGGCTAAGAGCATTGGCTGCTCTTCCAAAGGTCCTGAGTTCAATTCCCAGCAACCACATGGTGGTTCACAACCATCTGTAAAGAGGTGTGGTGCCCTCTTCTGGCCTTCAGGCATACACACAGACAGAATATTGTATACATAATAAATAAATAAATTTAAAAAAAAAAAAGTAATTTGGGAGCGTCACTTAGTGTTTTTTGAAAAAGCAGGCCTTAGCAAACAGTGATCTTATACTACATAAAGCATCAGTTATATGGAGAATGTTTATTTAGTAACTTGGTGTCTCCCGTGATCATAATAGGAGCTTGTGGCTTCTAAAGGGAGAACAGTGGCCCTTCAGAGCCTTTGAAGCATGTCCCGAGCAGAAACCAGAAGTGCTGCAAGCTAGTGGCCTCCCTCCTTCCCACAGCCCTGTTTCGCCAGTCCCGCCCACATCTGTGTCTTTGCTTGGTCTCAGGTCTCAATGCCATCCACATAGCTGTGATGAGCAATAGCCTGCCATGTCTGCTGCTGCTTGTGGCTGCGGGGGCAGAAGTCAATGCTCAGGAACAGAAGTCTGGGCGCACGGCACTGCACCTGGCCATGGAATACGACAACATCTCGCTGGCTGGCTGCCTGCTTCTGGAGGTAAAGGACATGCTTGTGCTCTTGAATTACATCCCCAAGGGAATTTTAGGGAAGTCGTTTCAAAGAATGATGCCAGTGCCTGCTGTGCATCCATCCCTGCATAGCATCTGCACATGAGTTCAGGACACACTTCCTGCATCCCCAGCTCCAGCCCCGCTCTCCGACTGGGGGCTTCCTCAGTGAAAGGGCCAGCCTAATACAGCAACTGAGAGGCCATGCAGAGAGGGGATAGAGACTAGTGGGGAAGAGCCTCTGCTAACTTTCTTTGTGGGCGGATTTAGGGCGATGCCGATGTGGACAGCACCACCTACGATGGGACTACACCTCTACACATAGCAGCCGGAAGAGGGTCCACCAGACTGGCAGCTCTTCTCAAAGCTGCAGGTAAGATGGCCTGCCGGTCACTGATGGGCTTGGGCATCAGCCATGCAAACTCTGCCTGGGAGTGCAAAACTTCCTCCTGAAGCTGCGGTTCAGCTCCTGGGAAGTGGGTAAGGGAAGGAGACATGGCTGGTCATGCTTCAGTTAACACAGAGGCTCTGTTCGGCCTGGTGATCCTGTGTTTACCTTGATGGTCATGTCATGAAACACTAAAGCTCGCTGGCATCCACTGCTTGTGCTATGTTCAGGCACCGTGCTGGCATCCCACATCCACTATCCTTTACTGTATTTAATCCACGGGGGCTGCTGGAGATCAGCACTGTTGTTATCAACCTTGTTTTATCACCAAGCAGACAGACTAGAAAGACAGGCAGGCCCCACTCCAGTGTCCTAGACAGCTGTGTGTCACCCCCACAGCCGGGACCTGCAGACTCTTATCCTCTGCACCATGTGTCTTCCTACTTTTCTTGGATTCTCAGGTAGTGTTCTAGTCAGTTCTCCAGTCCCTCAAAGCACAATATCCCAGCTCATCTCATGTCTCCAGTGGCTGATGAGATTGGCATTTAGTTTACTTCAGAAGTTGTTTCGGAAAAAAACTGTGGAAGGCACATTCTCCATCGACTCAAGCAGACTGGATTCTGTATGGACTGTGTGGAAAGGGTAGGAGAGCAGAAGAAAAGAAGCAACAGCCTTTCTCTCCTCCTTAGTTGAAGTGAACTGTGTTCTCTCTGAGAGGCCCCAGCTGCGATGCGGGAATCATTTTGGAAGCCACTGATTATATTGAAAAACAGTGTTGGCTCTGACCAGACGCAGTGGTGCACACCTGTAATCCCAGCACCCAGGAGACTGAGGCAAGGGCACTGCCTCAAGTTTAGGCCAGTTTGGTCTGCATAGTTCTGGGCCAACCAAAGATAAATACTGCCTCAGAAATAAAAACATAATTGAGAAATGTGAAAGTTATTCATTTGAATTTGCCCTGAAAATGTAGCAAACAATAGCTTGTGTGGTACATGGTACAAAGAAAATCGTACAAAAAGCCTAGCAGGGCATCCTCAGCATCGGGAAGGTCACATGACTCTTCAGGACATGCGGAGCCCTCGGGGCTGCAAACCGTTTCTCCATCATGCTCCTGGCCATGCTGTGCTGCCATCATAATAGAGCATGCCAGGCTGCAGAGGGCAGCGAGATAGCACAGTGCTGGCCCAGTTCAGATGTTCTGCCAGCAGAACTGAGGCAAAGTCTTCATCCCAAAAAGCTGTCCTGAGCCTCTGTTTGTTAAATATCGAGCTGAACACTGGCAGAATAGCCAGGAAGACTCCAAGAGGTAGCCCGCACTAACATTTGAATTACTTTTTGTGTTTCCTTGCTGGAAGCTGAAGAACAGGCTAGATTCCCAAGATTTGTTAGCACATTTTTTTCTGTAACAATACATCCTACCTGGCACAGGGTTCTTTTGGTGTTTATTTTCCTGTTGCTTAAGAGTTAGGGGCCTGAAAGTGTTGCAGCCATGGATAAAACTGGCCATGCTGCAGTAGACATCAGGCTGTTTTGAGCAAGCAAGAAAAGAGAGTGAGGTGTGTGCACTGGTGGGTGGAAAGCGAAGATTCAAGGCTCACCCCTGAATGTGCATGCTGGTCCCTGTAAATTGCCGCTGATGTCTTAGATTAAAATGCATCATTCAGTGAGATACATCCTGCAGAGTTGCAGGTCGGAGTGTTTGAAGTCTTTTGTTTGTAATAGTGTCCTTGGCTGTAGAGGGCATCCTTTGATAGCTTTTCAGTAAAAGAAGTTGTTTTAAATTTTCCTAGTCATAAACATTAGCCTTTAAGCCGGGCGGTGGTGGCACACGCCTTTAATCCCAGCACTCGGGAGGCAGAGGCAGGCGGATCTCTGTGAGTTCGAGACCAGCCTGGTCTACAAGAGCTAGTTCCAGGACAGGCTCCAAAACCACAGAGAAACCCTGTCTCGAAAAACAAAAAAACAAAACAAAACAAAAAAAAAACACATTAGCCTTTAATAAGGAAATTGCCCTTAGACACGTGACCCCTGTGTGCTGTTAGAAGTTGATGAGCTTTGCAGCTTACCTAACACTGTCCTGCCTGACTCTGCAGGAGCAGACCCCCTGGTGGAGAACTTTGAGCCTCTCTATGACCTGGACGAGTCCTGGGAGAAGGATGGAGAAGACGAGGGAGTGGTACCAGGCATCACACCCCTAGACGTGGCTACCAACTGGCAGGTGAGCCCTGCCCAGTCCATCTCATGGTGCTTGAGGGGAGTCAGTGGCTCGGGAATGGTTAAAACAGATGGCCTTCTTGGCACTCTTCTCCCTGAAGAGCGTGCCTTTGTGTGAAGTCTGCTGAGCAAGAGGCGTATTTATCTTGAGATGCCTATCCCTGAAAGATCTAGGTCAGCTGAGCCCTGAGAGTGAAGCTGCTTGCTTCCTCAGATCACAGTGGAGATGTGAGAAGTTCAAAGAGCCCAGAATCCACAGAAGAGTCACCCTTCGGTGCATGTGACCGGAACCTTGTCAGCTCTTGTCAGAAGCTAGTCTGCTCAGAACTCAGGTGCAGGTTTCTGAACACAACAATAAACTAGGAATTCGCTTGTGGATTTCTATAAACATGTTAAAAGCCTTTCTTAAAACTCAGCTGAGTTAGACTTAAAGGGGGAGGCAGTCACTAGGTAAGTGAACCAAGGGAAAGGGCCAGAGGGCAGAGTGGGCAGTGTAAGTACCTGAGACAGTCAGGCTTGCAGGGATGCAGCAGCTCCTTATCTACACCATCTGGGCACTTCCTGGGGGCCCGTTTGCTGGGCTGGGTGTCCCTCCAGGGTACACATAATACTGACCCACTGCAGAGACCCCTGACCTTCATAACCTGTGCACCGTCAGCAAGGGAACTAGAGAAAACACCAGGAAAACCTCTGTAGTTAGGACTTTTAAAAGTCCATTTCCAAGTTGGGCAGTGGTGGTGGCGCAGGCCTTTAATCCCAGCACTCAGGAGGCAGAGGCAGGTGGATCTCTGTGAGTTTGAGGCCAGCCTGGTCTACAAGAGCTAGTTCCAGGACAGGCTCCAAAGCTACAGAGAAACTCTGTCTCGAAAACAAAAAACAAAAAATAAAAGCTTGTTTCCATGAGTATCTCTTATGATTTTCTGTCCAACAGGTGTTTGACATACTAAATGGGAAGCCATATGAGCGTGTGTTCACATCAGATGATATTCTACCACAAGGTGAGCTGTGCCAGAGCTGATTCTCTCAGAGTAAACCCCTGCTGTGGTTTATGGGAGGAGAGGAAAGCCCTGCTTCAGGCTGTGCTGCCAGAGGCCCAGTTCTTAGTTCAGAAACAAAGAGCACTGGGGTTGTGAAAAGGGGGAAGCTTGGTCCTGATCCAATTGATAAAAGCATAGGCCACTGCTGCTTAGCTGGGACTCTGGACTTTCTAGAAGCTTCACTGCTTCCATCAGAAGTTGGGGAAGCAAAATGATAATGATGGATCTTCTCAGATTGATTGTCCCTGGACAGTTAAAGCAGCCGTGTTTCTTCCTCAGGAGACATGAAACAGCTTCCCGAAGACACCAGACTACAGCTCCACAAGCTGCTGGAGCTCCCTGATCCAGACAAAAACTGGGCCACTCTGGCACAGAAGTTAGGTCTGGGGATACTTAACAGTGCCTTCCGGCTGAGCCCTGCTCCTTCTAAAACCTTCATGGACAACTATGAGGTAAGGCGCCACCTTGCTGTTTGTAGTTGACTGTTAACACCACTGGCCAGGGCACAATCCCCTCCGATATGTCATAATTTTGTAGATGAAAACTAGCCATTGCCTAGAGCACTGAGAGGCTAAGGGACCCAGGCAGGATGGAAGCCTGTCTTCCTGAGAAGACCCATTGCCTGCCTCTAGACATTCCTGTTTGCAGACTCACAGAGTCTCCCTGCAAAAAGTGCTGCTCACCACACCGGTGGGCTGCTCTAAGCTATGATCAGTTTGCACAACCCGTTTCCAAGAGGAACCCAGGGTCATGGGTTCCCTGTTCTGTGAGGTGACTCCTGCTGGAACAGTTCCAAGCCAAAAAGTAGGAAGCATGGGGAGATGGTAGCGTGTGAGGCCGTCCTTGTTAGATGCTGTCTTTTCTCATTCTGATCATCTCTGGGCACAGATGTCGCTGCCAGCAGCTTCCCTGCTCAGTGAGCTCACAAGCTTCTCTCTCTCCCTCCCCTCTGCTTTCTTTCCCTGTCCCTCATCCTCTCCATCACCCTCATCCTCTCCCTCTCCATCTCTCCTGTGATTTCCTGAGTGATGTTTGATCCCTGTTTCCTCAGGGACTCCTCCCGCTGCCCTCCCCAGACTCCCGGCTCTCTGGAGCAGACACAGGGAAGAAGGGATAGGTGTTGATGTTTGCAGTCTGCACAGGGGCTGGAACACACTCTCCCTTTTCCTACCAGGTCTCTGGGGGCACCATCAAAGAGCTGATGGAGGCCCTGCGGCAGATGGGCTACACAGAGGCCATTGAAGTGATCCAGTCAGCCTTCTGCACCCCGGAAACCACAGCCTCCAGCCCCGTGACCACTGCTCGGGCCCCCGAACCGCCTCTCTCATCTTCCTCTACAAGGCAGCACCTAGGTAAAGAGGCTGAGAAATCTCCTTTTGCTCTGTGATACGGCACTGCAGTTCCCTTTCCCAGTCTTTTCTACAGGATATGTCTTCCTATGGCACACACTCCCCACTCCCTACCATGCTCCCATATACATGAAGGGGCAATTCCTACAGACACTCACATTGGCACATGGGTCACTTACATTCTCAGTAAACATTGGTTACGGGGGTTAAAGAAACACTATCTCACATATTTGTTCAATTTAAGGAGAGGTTCTAAGAAAGATTAATAACCCTGGGTTCACAAGACAAGGAGCAGCAACCAGACAATAGCAGACATAATGTATGACCCTTCCTTCCATGCCACCTGCCTTAGGTCCTCTACCTCCTCTCTCAGGTCCTCCATGTCCTCCCTCAGTTCTCCACCTCCTTCCTCAGGTCCTCCATGTCCTCCCTCAGTTCTCCACCTCCTCTCTCAGGTCCTCCACCTCCTCCCTCAGTTCTCCACCTCCTCCCTCAGGTCCTCCACCTCCTCCCTCAGTTCTCCACCTCCTCCCTCAGGTCCTCCACCTCCTCCCTCAGGTCCTCCATGTCCTCCCTCAGTTCTCCACCTCCTTCCTCAGTTCTCCACCTCCTCTCTCAGGTCCTCCACCTCCTCCTTCAGTTCTCCACCTCCTCCCTCAGGTCCTCCATGTCCTCCCTCAGTTCTCCACCTCCTTCCTCAGTTCTCCACCTCCTCTCTCAGGTCCTCCACCTCCTCCCTCAGGTCCTCCACCTCCTCCCTCAGGTCCTCCATGTCCTCCCTCAGTTCTCCACCTCCTTCCTCAGTTCTCCACCTCCTCTCTCAGGTCCTCCACCTCCTCCTTCAGTTCTCCACCTCCTCCCTCAGGTCCTCCATGTCCTCCCTCAGTTCTCCACCTCCTTCCTCAGTTCTCCACCTCCTCCCTCAGGTCCTCCACCTCCTCCCTCAGGTCCTCCATGTCCTCCCTCAGTTCTCCACCTCCTTCCTCAGTTCTCCACCTCCTCTCTCAGGTCCTCCACCTCCTCCTTCAGTTCTCCACCTCCTCCCTCAGGTCCTCCATGTCCTCCCTCAGTTCTCCACCTCCTTCCTCAGTTCTCCACCTCCTCTCTCAGGTCCTCCACCTCCTCCCTCAGTTCTCCACCTCCTCCCTCAGGTCCTCCACCTCCTCCCTCAGGTCCTCCATGTCCTCCCTCAGTTCTCCACCTCCTTCCTCAGTTCTCCACCTCCTCTCTCAGGTCCTCCACCTCCTCCTTCAGTTCTCCACCTCCTCCCTCAGGTCCTCCATGTCCTCCCTCAGTTCTCCACCTCCTTCCTCAGTTCTCCACCTCCTCCCTCAGGTCCTCCACCTCCTCCCTCAGGTCCTCCACCTCCTCCTTCAGTTCTCCACCTCCTCCCTCAGGTCCTCTACCTCCTCCCTCAGGTCCTCCATGTCCTCCCTCAGTTCTCCACCTCCTCCCTCAGTTCTCCACCTCCTCCCTCAGGTCCTCCACCTCCTCCTTCAGTTCTCCACCTCCTCCCTCAGGTCCTCCATGTCCTCCCTCAGTTCTCCACCTCCTCCCTCAGGTCCTCCACCTCCTCCTTCAGTTCTCCACCTCCTCCCTCAGGTCCTCCACCTCCTCCCTCAGTTCTCCACCTCCTCCCTCAGGTCCTCCACCTCCTCCCTCAGTTCTCCACCTCCTCCCTCAGGTCCTCCACCTCCTCCCTCAGGTCCTCCACCTCCTCCCTCAGGTCCTCCACCTCCTCCCTCAGGTCCTCCACCTCCTCCCTCAGGTCCTCCACCTCCTCCCTCAGTTCTCCACCTCCTCCCTCAGGTCCTCCACCTCCTCCCTCAGGTCCTCCACCTCCTCCTTCAGTTCTCCACCTCCTCCTTCAGGTCCTCCACCTCCTCCCTCAGGTCCTCCACCTCCTCCCTCAGGTCCTCCACGTCCTCCCTCAGTTCTCCACCTCCTTCCTCAGTTCTCCACCTCCTCCCTCAGGTCCTCCACCTCCTCCCTCAGGTCCTCCACCTCCTCCCTCAGGTCCTCCACCTCCTTCCTCAGTTCTCCACCTCCTCCCTCAGGTCCTCTACCTCCTCCCTCAGGTCCTCCACCTCCTCCCTCAGGTCCTCCACCTCCTCCCTCAGGTCCTCCACCTCCTCCCTCAGGTCCTCCACCTCCTCCCTCAGGTCCTCCACCTCCTCCCTCAGGTCCTCCACCTTCTCCCTCAGGTCCTCCACGTCCCCCCACCAGCCACCCCCTCCCTTCAGCTCCCATCCACACTCGTGTCCTGCCTTGTTTTCCCATATTAACAGTCTCACCTGTCATTCCCCTAAAGCATACAATTGTAGGAATGGATCTCAGTACAGACCATGAACACTGTACTTCTTACAGTCTCGTTATTCTGCCTTATTCAAACCATGCCATGCTTTCTCTAAACCCAACAAACACCCTTTTCTTCTTGCTCAGCTTGTACCTTTGCCACAAAACCCCATTGAAAACAGAAACAATTAGCAGTCTCTTGTGTTTGACCAGGCCAGTATTGTGTGGGAGGTCTTCCCTCTGGGCTCGGTAGGTTGTGTGCCCTCTGCCTGGGGCAGTCTTCCCCCTAGGGGACATCCCTTTTACCTTCAGCAGGTCCCTGCCTGATTCTTGCCTCTGTTCTGTTTTATCGGTTGCTTCCCCACCTGCTGTGGATAGCTACCTAGTTATCAGGCCGTCATTTCCTCGTCCTTAAAACATAAACTCAGAGAAAACAATGCGTGACTTCCTCTGGCATTCCTTAGCTGGGTCAGGCTTCTCGGAAGAACAGTTTTAAACGTGTTGCCCGTCCTGTCACCTCAGCCCTTTGCATCTGCTTCTGTCCCCACCGCTCCTAGGCCTGCTCCACTCACATGGCCTCACCAGCCACCTCCCTGCTCATGTCCCTGATGCATCTGTCATAGCTGGTAGCCCATACTCAGGGCCTCACATCCACCTTGCTCCCTCCTCCTCACTGTTTTCTATAGCTAGCCCAATCCTAAGCTCCCTTCTCTGCGGCGTGTGTGTGTCCGTGCACGTGTGAGGTGTGTGTGTGTTCGTGTGTGTGCACTTGGTTTCCTTATGGCATTGCTGTGAGCTTAGTTCTGGTTTTTCCTCCTCTCCACTCCCTCTTCTTCTCACCCCCAGTCCCACCCCGCATCCTCACTTGCACCCCCTACCCTTCCCCTCTGAAAACCCCTCCTCCCCCACTCAGTGCCCCTTTCTAGTTTCCTGGCTGCTCCCCACATGTACCCCACATAAGCACACATATGTGACTATTGGACGCTAGGATCCACACGGAAGAGAGGACATGCAGTCTTTTTCCCTCTGGATTGTCTTGACTAGTATTTTTCAGTTCCATCAATTCCCCTGAAATTTCACCTTTCTTGGTATCTGAATAAATCCTGTTATCTGCACACAGCTCTTCACCCTTCCACAAACTCATATTGGCTACATCCATCAAAAGTATAGCCCTCTTCCAGACAAAGACAATATTCTAAGAGCTGTCATGAACATTTTCTGGCACTCAGCGCCTCATGTTCAACCTAGCAGATTGCCTTCTCTCCTTGACTCCAGTCCAGTCCAGCCAGCCTCATTTCTTGCTGAACTCCAACAGGGACTGTTTCTTTGCTGACCTCCACGTCTGTTCTCTGCACCACAATGCTGTCACAAGGCGTTCACATGTCTCCTATAATAATTAAAAAGTCAGTACTCAGCAGCTAGAAAGATGGCACTTTGTGAGCCAGACTGTTTCCTCCTGTGTCTTTGGAAAAGCCAGGGGGTGGGAAATTCCTGCCATCCCAGGAGCCAAAGCATGGAGAGTCAAGCATTTGTTTAGTGTATATTAGGCTTCTGTTTTCTTAGTCACTCTGTACAGAGAATAATCTCCTCTGGTTAGATCCCCAAGAATGCTTCCCAACAAATAGAATTTAAGTTTTTAGTATAGACACATTTTTACAAAACATCCTCATTTTCGTGCACCAAAAATTTTTCTAGGCAATGTGTATTATTTAGTAGCTCATACAGCACAAAGAGAGATCTCATTCTTTTAGTTCCTACTTCTGTTATGAATTTATTTTGTCATATGTTCAGCAGTTTTCCTGGCTGTAAAAAGTAATAGGGCAGTTAGAAAAATATGCCTCATTCCTAAGGGGAAAATATGTATATTCTAATTCAAGAGAAATCAGAAAGGATTCCAACAGAGACAAGATATCAAGAGAAAGATGTACTCTTGGCCAACTCCAATCACAGCAGTATTCTGTCATTTGCTGTCTTCACGCCACTGTGAGCAAAGCTGATGAGCATGGGTGGCCAGGTGGCATGTGGTGGCCGGTGGACATCGGTCTATACAGTGGTCCATGGCTGGTCAGGGAAGGGAGGCCTGCTGCTGTGAAAGGTGGGGTTTTTGTTTTTCTATGATGCCTAACCAAAAGTACCTTAGGGGAGGAAAGGGTTTGTGTCAGCTTACAGGTTACCACCCGTCACTGAGGGAAGTCAGGGCAGGAACTCCAAATCAGAAACCCTTGAGGACTGCTGCCTGCTGCCTCGCAGGCCCATGCTTAGCGACTGTCTCACACAGCCCAGGACTACCTCTCAGGGAGCGATGCTGTCTATAGTGGGCCAGGCCATCCTACCTCAGTTAACAGCGAAGACAGTCCCCGCCAGACATGCCCACAGAGCAATGCCTTCTGGGCAGTCCCTAGGTTGAGACTCTTCTCCGGTGAGTCTAGCTATGCGAAGCTGGCGGTTGAGGATGGCTAGGACAGCGGGGCAGAACAAAGGCATCGCCTTGGCCTAGCCAAAGCCTAATGAGTTTGTGCTTTCTCCACAGATGAGCTCCGGGACAACGACAGTATCTGTGACAGTGGTGTGGAGACGTCCTTCCACAAACTCAGCTTTACAGAGTCTTTACCTGGAGACAGCTCAGTGCTATCTCTGAACAAAATGCCCCACAATTACGGGCAGGAAGGACCTATAGAAGGCAAAATTTAGCCTGCTGGCAGTTTCCCACACTGTGTAAACCAAAGCCTGAAATTCCATTGCATCCATCCAAAGGAGGAAGGCAGAGTGAGTCCACAGGTGCTGGAGGGTGACCGGCCTGCCGGGCCGTTCCTGATTTCGTCCAAGGCCTCCTGAATTCGGCTTCCTTTCTTGGTTCTGAAATGACTGAGTTGTCCCAAGCAGATGGTATCTAGAGATCACAGCACTCGGCTGTGGCTGGGGTATGGTGGCTTGAGCTTTTCCAGCTGCTACTGGATTTCACTCGCTTTGTGTCATTGCTGCTGTCCCTCTGCTGGGTTCCTGCTGTCATTAAAAGGTGTCACTGTCTCCACCTGGTGTCCTTTCTAGCCATCTACAGTACAATTGTGCATTCAAATTAAGATTAAGGAAAGATATTTTTAAATGAGTAACGTGATGAGTAATAAAAAAAAGACATTGCTTTTTCTAACGTGGTTTATCTGTGATTTGAAAAAAAAAACATGAACTTAACAATATTTAAAACCTGCTACAATCAATGCTGAAAATAGTATTTTCCCCCCTTTTCTGCATTTTACTATTGTAAATATGTTTTCTAAATCAAATACTTTAAAAGAAAAAATGTTGGATTTATAAATGCTATTTTTTATTTTACTTTTATAATAAAAGGACAAGCTCATTGTTGACCTCATCTTGTCTGATCTCTGCAAATACTTTTTCAGAGGAGTCCCCGTAACTGGGTCAATCCACAGCCTGTTTACACATCCACGTTCTCCCCTAACTGGACCAGTCCACAGCCTGTTTACACATCCACGTTCTCCCCTAACTGGGTCAGTCCACAGCCTGTTTACACATCCACGTTCTCCCCTAACTGGGTCAGTCCACAGCCTGTGTATCACATTCTCATTCTCCTTTAGACACATTTTTAAAGGTAGAAATGTGCAAAAAGACAAATATGGAAAGAAAAGTGTTCAAGACTGAAGTTGAGTTTGGCAAATTCTGGCCCAGGAAACCTCATCTGGATACATGGCACCAACATTTTCCATTCTATACATTATCCCTTCCCCGTGTATTCTTTCTGCCTCTGTGATGTTAACATATTGAAACATACCACCTTCAGGATACGTCATGGCCATTGCCTTCATGAACACACAGTAATTACAGCTGACTGCACAAAACCTGGCCCTTCTCATAAACATGCCAAGCCTTGAGTCGCCTTATAAATTCAACATGAGCTCAATAAAAGTATGAACCATGGGGAAAAAAAACCCATATGGGGAGGGACTTGTGTGTCACACACACATACACACACACACACAACTGGCCATGGTTGCTAGGGAAGTGAGGCACCATTTCTTCAATGGTGTAGCCCCTGGTAAACTGCCCATGCTCCAGTAAATAGCGCTCTACCCATCCTCATGCAAATAGCCCTAATTAAACCCAGTTAAACATAAAAGAATGAAAGCAAAGGGGTTACAGTGGGAGTAGGAAAATAAGAGAGGGCATGGGGGTGTGTGGCTGATTGCACTACATTGTAATCATGTTACAGATTGTAAAGATATATATATATATATAAATTAAAAACTAAATTTTACCATACCTAAAAGGCCTTCCGGAATGAAGCTTAGTGACTCTTCACTTGCAGTTGAAATTAGAAAAAAGAAAGATTAATGAATAGCTTTAAACAGGCCCCGTGCTGGGCGCCAGTATGCAAACAAGGTCATTTGGCTTGTGGTGTAGAAATCAGATCCAACACCTTTGGGCCCAGCTGTTAAGAGCACTAGATGGTCTCCCAGAGGACTAGCCAGTGGATTCAATTCCCAGAACCAGCACGGAAGCTCAAAACCATGTGTAACTCGAATCCCAAGGGATCTGATGCCCTCTTTTGGCTTCTGTGGACACCAGATATGTACACGGTGCACTGACAGACATGTAGGCAAAACACCATGCACACATAAATTAAAGAAAAAAAAAATCTAAAGTCTTGCCCATGCTAAGCAAGTGTCCTACCACTGAGCCATTCAAGATGCTGGAACTGGTGGGCACCTTTAGGAACTGCCTCCACCACTCGGCGGCGCAGGAATGCCTGTCCCAGCTCTGTGACATACAGATCCCCGGGAGGCAGGCTAAGGTGGTACTGGGTCCGTCTCCCTCTGTTCACCCTCTCACAGATCTCAAGCTTTAGGTTCCCCAAATAGATACCTTGTATGCCAGTGTCCACATGAGGGTTGGTATCCCAGAGAACACCAGCTACACAGATGCTGGTCGTAAAAGTAACCCAAATTGGGGGGCAGGGAGACAAAATATTCCCAACTCACCGAGAAGAAAGTTGAGGTCTAGAGAGCTCAAGTTGGTGGTAGCTCAAATGTTGCTGAGTTTTTAACCATATATTTAGCTCCTAGGCTGGTGAGCATGATTGTACGAGAAGATGTAGAATGACTGAGCCTATCGATAGGGATTAGGTATAAGATTAAATAAAATGTCAGTGATCAAGAGATTATTTTTTGTTGTTTTCAATTTTTTATTAACTAAAAATTTTTAATTATTTTACATCTCATCCACAGCTTTTCTCCCCCTTCTCCTATTTCCTCCCCTCCCCTCCTCTCCGTCACCCCTTCCTAATCCACACCTCCTCCACCTCTGTTCAGAAAGGGGCAGGTCTCCCATGGGTGCCAACACAGCATGGCATGTCAAGTTGAGGTAGGACTAAGCGCCTCCCCTCATAGTAAGGCTGGGCAATGCAACCCAGTATGAGAACTAGGTTCCTGAAAGCCAATCAAAGCATTAGGGACAGGCCCCATTCCCACTGCCAGGAGTCCCACAAGTAGATCAAGTCACATCACCATCACACATATGCAGAGGGACTAGGCTGGTATCATGTGGGCTCCCTAGCCATTGGCCCATAGTCTGTGAGCTCCATGAGCAAACCAGATGTTTCTATGGGTCCACTTGTGATGACTCTGACTCCCCCCACTCCCCCACCCCCTTCCTCCTTCTCCTCAACAGAATTCCAGTGCTTGACTGTGGATCTCTGTGTCTGTTTCCACCATTTACTGGATGAAGGCTCTCTCATGACAATGGGGTTGTCACCAATCTGACAACAAAGATGGCCAATTCAGGTTACCTAGCCACTACTGCTACGAGTCTTAGCTGGGGTCTTCCTTACAGAACTGCCTCCCCCTCAAGTCATATCTTTCATTATTCTCCCCTGCCATCTATTCCTCAACCTGATCCTTCATGTTCCCATCCCCGCCTGCCCCCAGTTTACCCAGGAGATCTCTTCTGTTTCCCCTTCCCAGGGAAATGCATGTGTCCTCCTTTGGGCCCTCCTTGATATCTAGTCTAAAAGATGACTATTTAATAAACCGATATCCCAAGCGGCTTAATCACCAATTAAGTCAATTAGTCTGAGTCCTTCTCTATCAAAATTTCCAGATGTATGAAATTTTAAACCATAAGAATATTAGACATAGTACCAATCATGGATAAATAATCTTGAAGTCAAAAGGCCCTTTAAGGAAGACGTCATCCTGGAGTGTAAAAACAGACTGGGTTCTCCAACTTAGAAGTGTATCACGAATAAATAGAACATTGTTAAAAAGAAAATTCTTTAAATATTAAGGGAAAGCTAAAAAAGAAAAAAGTTCTATATTCTATTATATTACCATTTCTCTGCCCTGACACGCCCTTGTTATTCTGAGTTTTGAAACCTATAAAATGAAAAGGTGATTTTCTGGTGTTCCTTAATACTTCTTGGAACAACTTCAGCCCGGTCCTCTCTATGGCTGTCAGTGGCTGTGCCTTGCAACATGATGTTAACACCCACCCTACCGAGAGAGAGAGAGAGAGAGAGAGAGAGAGAGAGAGAGAGAGACGAATGTCTTGCTGAGTCTAGGCCACCTGCGGCAGGGCAGAAAAGATGCAAAGGGACTTCCAAACTTAGATCCTAACTTCTGCCAGCCCTCCTGGGCATTCTCCTGGAACTCAGTTACCAGGTTCAGAGGGAGTCGAGCAACCACGTAGAGAAGCCCAGCTCCGGTGGTCAGCCAACAGCCTTAAGCAAGATCCTAGCCAATGCCAGCCAAGCCAACCTGCCAGCTGCTGGTGACCTCACCTGGCCTTTGGGCTGCCTCAGCAGATGCGGCCCATAATAGAGACAGGCTGTTTTGCTGTTCTGCTCAAATGACAGATTTGAAAGCAAATGAAATGTTAGTGAGGGTTTTAAGCCCAGGTTTCTGATGAGACGTGAGACAGTTCCCCTGCCAGAAGTTCCGCGTAAAAACATATTGACTTAAAACAGGCAATAGTTGTATGCGCCTTAATCCCAACACTCAGTAGCAGAGGAAGGCAGATCTCTGAGTTGGAGGCCAACCTGGTAAGCAAAGCGAATCCCATGCAGCCAGGGCTACACAGAGAAACCCTGTCTCAAAAAGCAAAAGTAAATAAGAAAATACTGACATGAGGAACGCCAACCAGACTACCCACGGGCCAATATAGAAAATAGCATGTCTACTCTTTAATAAGCAATCTAGGCTCTCCTTTGTTCCAGAAACTTCCCCTTCTTAGACTGGTCTCTATGCTAGTCCACAGGAAGGTGGCAACACTGCCTGCCTCTCTAAGGAAGGAGCATCCATCCACCTCTGTACCAGCAGATGGGGACAAACAGCAGAGGCAGTGCAGGTGGCTGGGTGGGAAGCTACAATGGGCCAGACATAAGCTTGCCCTGAGAGCTGTCTCCCAGCAGGCCGCCACTCGAAAATAGCTTCCTCAGAACTTCAGTCATCTTTTGAGGTTCCTGAACTCTGCAGGCATAACCCAGATCTTCCCAGGCTCCGCAGCCTTTCGTCTTCAGCAGAAGGAGCCCTGCTGCTGTTCATATACCCACGGGGTCCCCTGCGGCAGCTCTCTGCAACACAGAGTCAGACCCAAAGCCTGCCAAGTCTTAGCAGAGAAAAGTGAAGGGGGAGGAGCCACACCAGCCCCTTTCAATCAAGGATCACTAATAATTCTCCAGACAGCGATGAGTGGGTATTCACCCCCAGTTTCCAATACAGAAACAAGGCCTAATTTGGGCCCATCCCAGATTCAAATCCCGGTCGGACCAACTCCAAAGGCTATCTTTGTGGATGTCTGAAGTCGTTGATGAAAAACTAGCTTGTTTTTAATAAAAATGTGTGCAGCTCTGTGCAAAGATGGAGCCATGATGGATCGACCCATGTGCAATGTGAGCCGAGAATATCACTAAAAAGACATATTGCTTGCTTAAAACCATCACCAACAAGCTAGGATGCGCACACATGAATTATTCATGGGCTAGAGGTCGCTGTGCCTTTCTTCTTCCTATTTTGTGCTTTCCAGGAAATTTTTCTTTCTGACTTATACTTCCCCTGGTAATGGATGTGAAGAGACACAGGAGTCAAAACAGGGTGAAACCATATATATATACATTTCTTTCACTATCACAGAACTTAGGGCTGGGAGATATCTTGAAGGTTACCTATTCAGACGCTGGGGTGTAGCCGAGTTTAGAGCTGTTCCTCCAATGCTGTGTGAAAGATCTCAGGCTGGCAGACTGGCAGACCTTATAGACTGATTTCTTCAGGAAGCTATGGTCCATTGGGATCCCAGCCAAAGGGGAGGGGCAAGTTGGTCAGTCAATCACACGCTTTCTGCAGACAGTTGGCACGACCTTGACGGCCACGGGAGAGAAGCAGTGATTGCTTCTCGGAGAGTCTATTTATTCTCTCCAGGCCAGAAGCCTAGCAGACAAAGCAGGAGTCCCTTCTCCAGGTTCCATCAGTACCCAGAAGCAGAGTTAGGGCTGGAAACACAAAGCCCGAAATAGCAAGAAACACCTCCCACTGGGAAAGCCTGGACCTTGATGTTGGATACTAAGTCCCAAGGTTGTTAGCTCTGTACTACAGGGAAAGAGACATTTTTTGCATTTCGAAGCTGTTTTGTATAGCCAGGCTTGTGGTGCATGTCTGTATTCCCAATGTTCAGGAGACTGAGACAGGAGGATGACTATCTGAGGCCAACCTAGACTGTATCGTGAGACCCTGTCTCCAAAGCAAACGACGATGATGATGATGATTTTGAAGTTCACCTTCCCTTTCCCCAAAGCAACAGGGTACGACCTAAGGGACAGTATAACTCAAAGATTTGAAGGGGACACTTCCATAGCATGGGGGATTTTGTCCTGCGGACACCTGTTTATCTCCTGACCAAATGTGCATATTCCTTATGCATTTGAAATAAATTTCTTTTTGTGATTTGGAAACAACTTTCTTTAAAAAAAAAAAACTAAGCAAATATCTTTATGTGTGAGTGCTTCCACTCAAAAAAAAAAATTCCAAATATTTATTTCTGCAACACTCTGAGGTAAATGGAGGGGTTACTCTTCACGCCATGGCCCACAGGACATACGTGCCCGTCTGTGAAGAGAGAGAAGAGCTGGACCAACACTTGGTCTTCAGCCTACACTGTTTGGTTCTCAGCTTCACTCTTTAGCCAGTCACAAAGTGCATGGCGCCTTGAAGGACAAATCAACCACATTGTTATACCAGAAGGAGCAGCCTGCCAGTCAGGAGCACTGAAGGACTACTTACAGCTGGCCAAACAGCTGGAAGACAGCAATCCACCAAATTAACTCAGCTAAGAACACTAAAATCAGAGAGAACTCCCAGGACAGGACAGGACGGGCCTCAAGAGTGCTTTGCTGGGCCAAGTGAGGGTGGCACACCTTTAACCCCAGCACTCGGGAGTCAGACGCAGGTGAATCTCTGTGAGCTTGAGGCCAGCCTGGTCTACAAGGTGAGTTCCAGGACAGCCAGGGCTACATAGAGAAACCCTGTCTCAAGAAAAAAAAGAAAGAAAGAAAGAAGGGAGGGAGGGAGGGAGGGAGGGAAGGAAGAAAAGAAAGAAAGAAAGAAACAACAATAACAAAAATGTGCTTGCAGGTCTTTTTTCCTTTACCCATTCTCCTTCCGGCCCCTTTCCCTGGCTTGGGAGCCCCCAGATGCTCGTTTCTCAACACAGTCTAGCCTTGCTTGCTTCCTGGGGTACATCCCCTTCCCTCAACAAGTAACTAGCCCTCCAAAACCCACCCATACTCCGCCCATGCTCCACCCACACAAATACAGAATTCTGCCTCCCAACAGAAGCACAGGCAGACACAGAGAGGCCAAAAGGACACATCTGTGAGACAGGACACCTGTGAAGTACTGCAGCCTCCCACTCAGGTCTTGACACCGAAGCTAGTTAATGGCCCTTTCTACAGCCCCTGCACCTTGCCATCCATCACTGCCTGGGGCACAGTAGCACCACCGTCTCCTCAGGAGTGAGAACAATGTGGGCTCACAAAGTATTTGTGTGAACCCCTCAGACCTATGCAGGCAGAAGCATCTCTACAAGCCCTCCCAGTTGACCCCTTGAAGGTCAGAGTCATCATTTGGCTCTGCCTTCCCACGCCATCCAGCCAAAGCCTGTAGTGATTAGGAAGCAGCTTAATGTGCACAGCCTGCGAGCCAGCCGCCTTCCTGGCTCTGAAGGGCACAGAGTCTCCTGAAGGCTGCAGAGATGGGAAGTGGGATGCCCATCCCTTTCCACAGGCCAGGTCGCACGCACGCTGCCTGCCATGCAGCGGCTGATGGCCACAGCCTTTCTTCTTTCTTTTGTAGCTCCTCTAACTCCTCCCTCGTCTATTCCAGAGGCTTAGTGTCAAGTTTCCATAGAGTCCCAGTAATTAAATTTCAGTGAGAAGCCACTCAGGGCTGGAGTGGTGGCACAGCTTGTAAAAGGTGAGCACTGCACGCGTCTGGCAGCCTGAGTCGGATCGCCAGAAGCCATGGAAAGGTGGAAGCTGAGACTGATTCCACAAAACACACTACAACACACACAAAAGCACAAACGCAAACACAAACACTCTCTCTCTCTCTCTCTCTCTCTCTCTCTCTTTCTCTCTCTCTTTCTCTCTCAATAATGACTCCGCAGCTACTTTTTGCCAGGGTAGCAGGATGGATAGAAATGAAGTTGAATGAAAAGCAGAGCAGGAAGCGGCTCCTGGAATGGAACCTGGTGACCCAGCCCTGCTGTTGTTGCTGTTGTTGGTCTCTGCCAGGAGCCTGGAAAGAAGCCAGAGCTCAGCCAAAAGAGCTGTAGTCCCCTGACTTCGTCCTCCCCAAACCCCACCTTCTCCCCCATCCCTTCCTTCTTTCCCCTTCTCATTCTTCCTTTCTCTATCACATTCTTTCTGCCTTTCTCTCCTTCCCTCTTCCTGTCTCTCATTCTCTCTCTCTCCTTTTCCCTCCCTTTCTCTTTCACTCTTTCCCTTCCTATCAACTGCCCTCTCCCCGCCCCCTTCTTTCACTCATCCTCCTCCCTAACAGTGGCCCACAGATGCACTCCAGGGTAGTGGCAGTCAGCTCCCACAGGTTCTTCCTCACCCTCCCCTCCTATCTTAGAGTAACAGGGGCAGGAACACACACACACACACACACACACACACACACACACACACACACGAGCTCGCTGAAAAGTCAGGCTTGGCCAGACATTGGCCAGCTGCCTCCCAGCACAGGAGATAAGTAGCCTCTGTGGCAGCTGCAGAGCCCCCTGCACAGTCACCCAGCAGGGGCCCCGCCTCTCACAGCTCTTTTGTTTTTGATTTGATAAAACTGGACCAAGCCATATTGAAAAAGGAGGAGGGTGGATCTGAAATATAGTCATCTTTCTGCTTCTTCAAATTAGGTCATAGAGCCTGGGACCATCCACACCCCCAACCTATAGTGTTAAAGCTTTAAATATTTCTTTCACTTTGGTCAAGAGACTCCCTAGGCCTGATGGCTCCCACGATCTTTTGTGGAACGGTAACCATAAGGCAGAATTTACCGTGAGCTTATCCCTGCTGGCACTGGACAGACTGATCCCATTTAATTCACGGTGATTCTATGAAATACTTGTTATTATTGACCATGTCTACAAGAGAAGGAAATTAAAGCTTGGATGTTCTGTGACTGATTCAAGATTAACATGTGGTGGAGTTAAACAAAGTTGCATCCAGGCACCGGGAATGAGTGAGCCAGCATCCCAGGGTTGAGCGGAAGCCCATGTGCCCACCCTACACTCTCCAAAGCCTATGTGTGGGACCTCAAAGCCTAGGTAATTTTGTGGAGGTGATTTTGATTGATTATAAGATGAGATTGCCTGACTATGAGCGAATTCAGCGATTACAGGCTTTGCGTTTGTTTTTTTTTTTTTCTTATAGAGACAGGTAAAACCATTATTTGGCATGAACTTTCCCTTATTAAATGTTAATAGGTCATTCAAATTTCTAGAGCACTTTTGGACCCCCGTCTGCCAGCCAAATGGGCTCTGTGACTTTATCCAAATTTCCTATAGGTGCATCTTCGGACAGCCAGTCAGGGTAGGATAATGGGGTGCTTGCTGCTCCTCTCCACTCCTTATCCCTGGGTCTCCAGGGGGCACTGTTCCCAGCTACAGACTCCGGCCCAGATGCAAATATACGTACCTCCCTAGACCTGTCCTGCTGCCTCCGTATAGAGGCAATAAGCATAATAGCTCACATTTGCTGCATCTGTGCTATCGTTATCTACCCATCATCTCATTTAGTTCTCACAATTGACGTATGAGGTGGGTTAAGTCATACATATATATTCTATATATAAAGCAAAGGCAGAGAAGGGCTGGGAAGATGGCTCAGCTGGTAAAGCGCCAGCTGCTGAAGCATGAGCATCTGCATTTGGCCCTCCGCCATCCCATAAAAGCAAAGGGTGGCGGGACACACCTTTAACCTCAGAGCAGGAAGAGCAGAGGCAGGCAGATCTGAGAGCTCATTGGCCAGCCAGCTTTGCTGAATCAGTGAGCTGCAGGTCAGAGACAGACCCTGTCTTAAAAAAAATTAGGTAGAGGGCTGGAGAGATGGCTCAGAGGTTAAGATCACTGACTGTTCTTCCAAAGGTCCTGAGTTCAATTCCCAACAAGCACATAGTGGCTCACAACCATCTGTAATGAGATCTGATGCCCTCTTCTGGTCTGCAGGTGTACATGCAGGCGGAATACTGTATCGATAATAAATAATAAAGAAAACATTTTTTAAAAAAAAATAAAGTAGAGAGAAGTCAAGGAAGACATCCAACATTGACCTTTGGCCTCCACACACCTGCATGGTAGCAAACATATACATATACCACACACCCAAATAAAAAATATAGAAATTAAGGCACAAAAGGACACAAACCCTGCTAGTATTGGACCAGTATTCAAACTTAAGTACCAAGTATGCCTAATGTCAAAGCTCATCCCTTTAATTGTATCAATTAGGATACAATTGTGGTTGTCAAATCAGAAGGCTTGCCTGCAAGTCGATTAAACAAATGAGAACTTTTGGTACTCTAAGACCTGAGTTCAGGGATGGAGGGCTAATTTAGCAGCTCTACACCATTGCTGTCCCTGTCAATACTCTTTCATCAACAGTTCTTAGGTGTCAAATTCTCAAACAGATGCTTCTCAGTTACACCCAGGAGCGAGATCCACTTCCAGTACCTCTCTGTAAAAAGCTATTTTATATGTATGACTGTTTCACCTGCCAGTATGACTGAACCACCTGCATGCATGCCTGGTGCCCAAGGTCAGAAGAGGGTGTCTGATCCTTGGCAGTTACCATGACAGATGACTTTGAGCCATCTCATGGGTGCTGGGAAGCAAAACCCAAGTCTTCTGGAAGAGCAGCAAGTGCTCTCAATCAATGGAGCCATCTCTCCAGCCCCTCCAGTATCTCTCTTACTAGACAGGGAAGCTCCTATCATACAACCTATGTCACATGCTTGACCAGACACCATCCACTAACAAAATGGAATAGCTTTGCTATAACAAAGTATGATTCACTCCCCGGAGCTAGACACAGCCTCCTCCACAGAGCAGACTGTCTGGCTCTTGGCTGGCCAGTCAGTAATAACTGCTCCAACCCCTAGGAATGTATGCAGTGTTTCTCAGCACCCAGTTTTGCCAAGGCCACGATAAGCAATGATAACAGAATAATACGAGGGTGCTTCCCAATATGTCAGAGGCAACAACGCATGCCAGTTTTCAAACAGAAATGTCCCTGTTCCTGAGAGCTCTGGGTAACGTGTGCAAGATCACTCGGAATCTTGCCCACTGCACAGCAGGAGACGGCACAAGGGAGCATGCTAAACCTTGCTAATGGGCTAAAGAATCCAACTACATTATTATTGCACCCTTTACGGCAATAATAATTTGGTGGCCCTTGTCTACAAACACAAGGACAGATATTTCTCAAACATGAGACAACGAACGACCCAATGGCATTATTTCTGCAAAGCCAATTTTTGTTTGGCTCCTGTACAAGGTCTCAAAGACGTCTTGGCAGGTTAGTCAACCCTCTGTTTTTACAGCAGAGCCTGGCCTAGCTGGCCAGATGAGCTCGTGTTCTTCCTTACGCATTAATGACAAAGAAAGACTTTAGAGACCCATTTGAATTGTTTTCACTTTTATCGTGAGTTTTCCAAAAGCAGCTTTCCTAAATAGCTGATTAAGATGGCCTTCCTGAAAGATTTTGAGTATGGGACTCAAAAGGGACACTGAGGCAGATTATCCTTTTGGGTAAGAAAGTTATTAGAATATTGATTAATTTACCCCTTGCCCCTTGCTGCCTGTGATAGCCAAGGGAGCCAGCCCCACCCCTCACCAGCTGTAGCAATCAGTAAAACAGGCCTTGCACCTCACCTGGGTAGCACAGTGGAGCTGACTCTGTTGGTGAAGGTGTGAGTGAGCTGTCCCTGAGGGTGTGAGAGTGGAAGAGCTGGCCACACCCCTCGTCTGCCAAGTGGTGGGGTGGTGAGGACCAGGGGACAATGCCTCCCCATTGCCCTGTCTCCTGTGGGCGAGGGAACTGGCCCCTCCCCCTCACCAGCTGCAGCACTTGGGAAAGTGGATCCTGCCCTTCACCTGGGCAGCATAGCAGAGTTAAACAGGGGTATGTGGGAGTGGGGGGGTGGGGGAGACAACTGTCCTGTTTCAGGTCTTTATCACTTTAAGAATTTGGAAAACATCCCTTTGTTCCTCCAGGTCACCTTCATTCCAATAGAGAAGATCATACTGCTTGATTTGTAAGTGACTTTCCTGGTGTAACAAAGTCCCACAATAAAAAGTCCAGCAGGAAGGCAGAGAGGAAAAAGAACCACAGTGAAAGCAAAGGAGAAAGTTACTCCTTTATAGTTCTGTGTCTGGGGATGGGAGGAGCCACCCCTGCGCAGGCTGACCTGGAATGGACTTGGCGAGGTTGGGTCAGCGAGACCTGACCCTGCTCTTTTCTGCCTTTGTCTACTGTTTCCATGAAGACCAAGGACAGCAAGCGAACTCAGAAACCCAAACCCAAGAGTGACCATATTAGACTCCACTACAGCAACTGTGACAAAAAACCTATCTAAGCCATGCCCAGGCTGTCTGGAAGAATAGCTGGCTACTGCCATCCCCTAACAGCGTCCATACTGTGTTCAGCCAAAGAGAACTAAAGCTACTGCCCACAGTCCTCCAGTTAAAAAGCCTTGGAATGTGGATTTGAGCATGAGAAGTGTGGCTAGCAGTCCTGCTGTCTCTGAAGCCACAGCTTTGAGTGAAATTGATTCACTTATTGTGCAAAAATAAGAAGGACTACTGATCCCATTTTACTACAAGAATAGAGAAGACGGAAGTTACGTCATTTCATTCAGGTTGCAGAATTCATCTGGGTATCAACCCAATGTAAACATTACGAAGCGTGGCCAACATGGTGACACGATGCTATCGTCTGCAAAATTCACACTAGAGAATCATGCAATAAGTTCCCCTGAAAAAGCCTCGTACTTTTTAAAAATAAGTGCATGTATATGTGTGCATGAATGTTTGGTCATGCATGCCATATGCGTGCAGATGTCTACAGAGGCCAGAAAGGGTATCAGACCCCTTTGACCTGAAGGTACAGTCGAGCGAGGTCTAGCAAGAGTGCTGGGAACTTAACTCTGGTCCTCTGGAAGAGCAGCAAGGGCTCTTAACATTCAAGCCATCTCTCTAGTCCTGGTTATTATTGTCAGAGGAAACAGGAGCTCTCGAGTCCCCTGGGGTGACACACTTCATCTTTGGTAGGTAGCATCTCCCATGCTATTGCCTCAGAACCTCCACATTTGGTGCCACACATTTAAAATTAAGCCATTTCATACTTGTTCTCCTATGGTACGCAGACTGGGTATGGATGCTAATCAGTCTATCAACTTCCAAGCCCACTTCACAGGCTTCTCACAAGGAACCCCCGCCCCCCAGTTATGGAAGAGTAAGGGTCTCTGCTGCCCTCAGCAAGGGGCAGTCCCTGAGCAGCGTGTGTGTGTGTGTGTGTGTGTGTGTGTGTGTGTGTTTGTGTGTGTGAGAGAGAGAGAGAGAGAGAGAGAGAGAGAGAGAGAGAGAGAGTCTGTGTTCTTTTTTCTGTGTCTGTAAAATGAGAAAAGTCTTGGGTACTGAAGAAAAGGATTGAAGAACCTGTAGTACTGAGGTATTTACCTTCTTTTTAGGCTTTCCTGACTTAGTGTTTCTTGGTTTTAAAAACAAAACCATTACTTAATGAGTCTTAGATTTAAAGAGAAATATTCATCGCCTGTCCATCCCACTAAGCAATTATGAATGCTTTCTAGTAATCTGTTTATATTCTTCAAATTCTCTCATTTATCAAGCAGAAATGTTCAGTGCAACATTATACACAATGGGATGTTTATTAAATGGTGAAACAGAGCACGGACGAACAATCAAGTTGCCAATGCAATTTGTATAACCTGTAGCTTTGTATATAATTTTAATCATATAGAAAAAATACAAAAGAGGTACCAAAAGTCCCTGAACCTATACCCAAATTGGCTGCTTATTAACCCTGTTTGCCAATTCCGTACCAGAATCAATGAATTTAAATGAAGCTCACCCGTTTGGATTAGAAAGCTCATCAGAATCAGTGTTAAGACTAACGCTCACATGAAAGCTTAGGGCCAAGACAGGTGAAAAATTCCACAGTGCAGCCAGGGCCAACATGGAATTTGTGAGCCCCCCTGCCTCTGCCTCCAGAGTGCTGGGACTACAGGGAGGTACGAGCATAGCCGGCCTACACTAATTTTTAAAGAAAGATCACTTTTATGAGAAAAGGAATCCTATGTCAAAGATGGCAATCACATGGCAACCATCGAGCCCCTCCACTGTCTACCAACAGCAACCAATATGGCTGCCATCACGCATTCTCTACTGTAACATCTGAGCTCCCATTTCCTCTGGCAATAATAGCCACATACTTTGTCTTCAGGGATACCGCTATGAAAGCCCTACATTACTTTAGAACCTCCCCGTTTAGTTCCATGAATGCACACCACCATGTCTGTCACAATCTCCCTAAAAGATCATCAAGTTGTGTAACCCTTCTAGTTATGCCTTAGCTATGGGACAAAGTTCTGAAACCACAACCCTGGGAGACTCAAGAACACCTGGGCATGACCTTGTCCAAGGGCATCGCCTGGGTGATCAAACATCTTTAAAATCATCTATTGTACTAACTGGACGCGTGAAGAGTCGGCGCACACCAGCTAGCAGATATGCCGAGGCTTCTCCACTTTACCTCAGGCTGCCTTTCTCTCCAGTCATGCTTTAGCGAGGCTTCGTTCCCAGAGTCTGCTGAAATCCAGCCACGTGGCTTCAGTAGGTATCTGTCAGGGAGGTCACAGTGAAAGCCTGCTGCAGCTCACTCTTGCTGGTGAGCTTCCAAGGATAAAACAGTACAGAGCGCATCTTCTCGATCATGAGGAAGCCGTTATCACTGAATCTTCCTGGGATGCTCCCTACATCCAACCAAACAAAGGGAGCGACGGCAGAAGTTCTCAGATCAAACACAAATAAATCACCCTTCTGAGAGATGGTGACCTGAAAAAATTAAAAAAAGATAAAAAAAATAAAGGAAGAGAAAGAACTGCAGTTTACATCTCTGCATCTGACAGGCATTTATGTGAGCCTAATAAAAACGGCATTTCCAAATCCCTTGGTCTAACTTCCAAGTCATATATTTGTCTGTGCAGTTATGACACTTGACAATACCTGAAAAATTATTTCAGTCTGTGGAAAATTACCAAATTGTCTTCTCAAGCCCAGGAAATGCATAAATGCCAATTACTAAGGAAAATCTCTCTTGAGACGTTGAGTGCTTTGTATCTCTATGAACCGTTATTAGGATATCACCAAGAAAGGGACACTTGGCATTTGGGTGGCTTAAGTGACTGTCAAAGAGCATAGCTGGCTGCAGAGCATAACCACAGAGCCTCTAGACTCAGGTATGAAGCTATGTCTCATGCCCCCAAATCATGGCACCTTCTCTTCCAGTGAAGCCCCCAATGCAGACAGAGCTCACCCAGCCAGGCCAGGAGGCACCAGAGAAGCCTTGGCTACTACTGCTGCAAGGCCAAAGCTCCAGGGCCTTGCTCTCTCTGATGCCTGCTTTAGAACCAAAGGTCACACCTCTGTGTGCTTTACAGCAGAGTTGGGGTTTGAACTTGAACTCTGGGTTAACAGAGATACACACACTCGGCACCCCAGACAATAACTGATAACCAACATCACTAGAAGAACAAGGCGTAAGCCCTTCTGCTACTTTACCCCAATTAGCATGAAGTAAACCAAAGTTTAGCTAAGAAAAAAAAAATAAATAATTTTTTAAAAGTTAAATCCTTTAGGTGTGTGTGTATGCGTGTGTGTATATATGCACGTGTGTGCACGCGCGCGCGCGCACACACACACACACACACACACACACACAAGCACAATGAGGACACAGAGTGAGGCCAAGTAGCCTTCTGCTCATTCACTTTATTTTTTTGAGACAGGGTGTAGGTGCGCCTTTCTGCCAGGACCGTCAACTCAACAATAATGACAACAGAGACTTATTAATTATAAAAGCTCGGTCAATAGCTTAGACTTATTACTAACTAGCTCGTACAACTTAAGCTAACCCATTTTTCTCAATCTACCTTCTGCCGCATTGTTTCACCTCCTTTACTCTGGTACCGCCCATGCCACTTCTTCTCCATCATCCTGTGCGCCTGGAAATCCGGCCTCGCTATTGGCCATTCAACTTTTATTAAACCAATCAGAATGATACATCTTCACAGGGTACAAAAAGATTATTCCCAGCAGCAGGGTCTTTCCCTAAATAAGCCTAGAGCTCTTCAATTCAGCGAGGCTGTCTGACGAGCAAGGCTCAGGAATCCTCCCTGACTCTGCCTCCATAATGCTGGGATTTCAGGTACTGGCTGCCACAGTTGACTTTTGACTTGGCTTCTGGATGTTTGCTAGCACTTGGACAACTGAACCATCTCTCCAACAACAACTAACCAATTTGATTCAAACCCTAAGCTGATAGAGGGTGACTGTGTCCGTTTCCAGTTGCCTTTGCCATGGTTGTACACGGTGGCTCTTCCGTGGTTGTGACAAAACACCACACCCAACGTAACATACAGAAGAGTGTCAAGATCCCACGGCAGAGCAGGGGCATGGCTGCAAGCAGCAAGGACAGCAGCAGGAACAGAACTGGAGGGCTCATATCTTAAACCACAAGCACCAAGCATGGAGAACAAACTAGAAATGGCGTAAGGCTTTAAAGTCTCAGAGCCCACCTCCAGGGACACGCTTCCTCCAAGAGGACTGCACCTCTGAAATCTCCCCAAACACTATATCATTACCTGGGAACCAAAAGCTCAAAGATGTGAGCGTTTGGGGACATTTCCTCATAAAAATACTACAAGTTGTTTCTTGCTTTGCTGTTTAAAAAATTTAAAAAATGCCATAAGCGCATGCCAACTTTCTTATCTCTATTCCAACCTGAGTGTTTCCAGAGGGCTTAGACGTGGTCACGTGATAATTTCACTATTAATTTGGAAAGAAGGTATGTTTTTGGTGGTTTTAACTTCTTTTGAAAAAATTAGTGTCTTTATATTATCATTTCTTAAGCCAATTTTAAAAATTTCAATAGAGTAAACTGTGTAACAAATTTAAATTTGGCTGAAACAGAGAATAAAACTTTCTAGAATATTTTTGTCAGGTTTTACACGAAGGGAGAAAAGGAAGGAAAGGTCTTTAATCAACTAGACAGGTGCCAAGTTTACCAGCTGCATCATTTTGAGAAAAACATAAGCTGATTATCTTTTATTTTCCTTGCCAATTATAAAGAGATTCGGTGATTAAGTGACTTTGAAGCAATAAATCAAAGGCAATAAAGTGATTAATAAAGAGTGTATTTAAAGAGTCCAAACTGGAGTGAACTCAACCAACTAACCTCCAGTGCTTCCTGGGTCACAGGACACTGAGTTTTCTGCTGAACCCTCTGTGGACAGCTTCTGCACTTGCAAAACAAGAGCACAGCACTTCGGGGAAGTGGCAGAAGCCAGGGCTTAGGCAGTAGCACACCTAGAACACAGCCTGGAGCCCAGCGGAGATGCAATCTGCAAAGGTGGCTTATGGCACCTCTCATTCCTCCATCCTATCCCCACCAGGGAAAGGGACCAGGGAAGCGCAGGTGTCAGACATCAATTACAAACAAATCCTGAAGCCGGGCAGGTGGTGGCACACGCCTTTAATCCCAGCACTCGTGAGGCAGGGGCAGGTGGATCTCTGTGAAGATTGTACAAGAGCTAGTTCCAGGACAGGCTAAAAGCTATAGAGAAACCCTATCTCGATAAACAAAAACAAAAACAAACAAAAACAAAAAACAAATCCTGAGGTAGAAATAAAGACTGCTTAGTCTTAGCATCCAGCAGGAGGAGAGGAGCCATCCTCAAATTAAGAGCACAAAGACGGAAGCAGGAGAGGACCAGGACACAGCTAGCTAGCCCAAGAGAAGGAATACCCCATAGGGCACTGGCACCCCAGACAAGAGATACTTACAGTGATGTTGGCCTTGACCAGCCCTTGGGCGTCCTTAAGGGAGGACAGGAAATGGTAGTTGGTTGGACTGAAGAGGTCAGCGTGAGTAGAAAGGTGGAAGGAAACCACACAGCTTTCCCTTGTACAGCCCCCGCATCTCTTCAGCAGATCAGGCACCGGCTCCTGGTAGAGAATCGCAGCCTCCCCTGCTTTCATCACAGCGCTTGAAGTCACAACAGAGCACAAAGGTGTCAGGGAGCTCCAGGTATGGAGCCTCACCTAGGGAGAAAAGAGCAACAGTGACCGTTCTTGCTAGCTGCTGTCTGTTACAGAGTAATACTGACTGGGCAACAGAGGATCGGAACCAGGTGACTAAACCCCGAGCCTTCATCTCAGCCACTTAAGTTCTAGCCAAGTAACTAATTGCTCAGCTTCCCAGGATCCATGTCTTCATGAGGAGAACTCCATTGAGAAAACCTGGCACATGGCAGGTTTTCTACAGACAGGACTTATTTCTAGCGTTAGTGGTATCACCTAAACTGCAGGCACCCAAGGGTTCCTAAGTCTTTCTTTTTACTTAAACACAGTGTATCTTTCTATATTCCTATTCCAGACAGCTTCGCTGATTTCAACATTACACGCCCTTTTAACTGAAATCTGGACTAGTACCAGCTTCTCACATTAGGGTCTTCTATTTGCATAGCACTTTGAGGTTTACACGTAATTCTTCTATTCGTTTGTCATCCACAATACTGAAGGAGATGAGTATTATCTGACAGTGGAAGGAACCGAATCCTCAAGATGATAACAGCCTTGCTCGGGTTATGTAATGCATAGCGGCTGTTAGCCTGAACACTGACTGTCTACACAGCCCGGCTTATGTTACAAACACTAGCAGCATGTTGATATGTCCCCAAAAGAGTGTTCCATCAAGAAGTCATCGAAAAGTTCCCTTCAACCTTAGAGAGACACACACACACACAATCCAAATAACTCACAGTGAGCCTTGTTTTGTAGTCTCTGTGAAGATCTGACACACCATAGACATAAAACACACCTTTATCTTCAAAACCCACTGGCAGCAGCGGAGCGAAGAAACGCCGAGCAAAGTAATGCAGCATTTTCCATTTTCCTCCATACTCTGAAAAGAGCCCAGAGAGTCAGGAGATACCAGGAACAAGCAGTCAGGTCAGGCTCCACATGAGCAGCGAGCAGGGCTTGTCAGTTTTGTTTTGTTTTGTTTTGTTTTTTTCGAGACAGGGTTTCTCTGCGGTTTTGGAGCCTGTCCTGGAACTAGCTCTTGTAGACCAGGCTGGTCTCGAACTCACAGAGATCCGCCTGCCTCTGCCTCCCAAGTGCTGGGATTAAAGGCATGCCCACCACCCCCCGCCTTGTTGGGGTTTTTTAAGGAACACATGTGACGGAGTCTGTTTTGTGGGGGACTCAGGGGTGCTCGGGGACCTGTCCATCAGTTCTGGAGACTGTTTCATGTCAACCTCACAACAGTGGAAAGATAAGGCAGGCGGGTTGCAATGGCTTATTTCCCAAAGGAAGAAAGATGCAAGGGCTTAATTGAAACATGCTGGCCATGGTATCTTGAGCCCAGATTTTACTCCAAGATAGCTCTTTCTCAGAGGTAACCTTGCTTCCAGAAGCTCAGTAGAGTACATCAATACTCTTTTGATTTGTTTGTTTGTTTAACACAAGATCCAGGCTAGACTTAAACCCTGGGTCTTATAACCTTAGCCTCCTGCAATTTTAAGAGTTGGAATTACAAAAGTGCACCAGTATGCTGCCTCCCAAGGTTCTTTTTTCCTACACGCACATAAAAAAGCAAATTAGTAGTACCAGGAAAAGATGCTTGTTGCAAATTCTCATTCATAAGAAATATCTAGACTTCGGTCTCCTTTCCTGTAGGTACAAAATCTCCTAAGCAAAGCAAAACAGTTACTATACAAAACGGCTTTCACAGTCAGACTAAACAGCCAAATCCACGGCAATTAATAATACCTCCTACCAAAAAAAAAAAAACCCTCCTCGAATACAATGCAAAATTGTCAAGACTTGTAGAATTCCATGCCTTGTTCAGATGTCTAGTAGGATAAGCCTCCTGTATCGATTATATTTGAATCGCTATTAAAATATCACCACCAAAAGCAACTTAGAAAAGAAAGGATCTGTTTTGGCTTGAGGTTCCAGAGAGAGTCTACAGGGCAGGGAAAGCTGATTGACCACATTTTAGCCACACGTGGGAAGCAGAGAGAAGAAGCAGGAAGAGGGATGAGACTATAAAACCTCCGGTGACAGACTTCCTCTAGCAAGGCTACACCTCCTAGAGGTTCTGTAAGGTCTCCAGACAGTGCTGTCGGCTGGGGGCTAAGTGTTTAAACACATGAGCCTCTGGGGGCATTTCTCGTTCAAACCACCACAGCTTCACACCTAATCTTCTATTCTCTTCTTTTCTCAATGTCTGTCTGAGAATGAAGATTCTCCCCAATAAAGAACCATTTCTGGAGGCCAGAAACAAAAAGGAAAAAAAAAAAGGTGGGGAAAAAAACCTTCTCAAGGAGGTTGATGTGTATAAAGTAAATTTTAATTTTGCTAAAATAGGAAGTGAACTTTCTAGAAAATGTTGTTAGCTACTATCTGGAGGAGGGAGAAATGACGTAAAGATTTTAATTAACTAAACAGATAACATTTTTTTCCAGCTGCACAATTTTTAGAAAAACATCCTGATCGTCCATTTTTTTTGTCAATTATAAAGCAATTTGGTGACTAAGCCACTTTGAAGCAATAAATCAATGACAGTGGAGTGATTAATAGACTGTATTTAAATAAAAACAGAAGTGATTCAGTGTGTGGTGCTTACTGGGCCACAGGACATTGAGCTTGCTGCCTAACCTCCGTGGACTGCTTTCTTACTTGCAAAACCAGAGCACAGTGCTTCCAGCATGTTGTGCCATAGGGCGCCTAGGACAGAGCCCGGAGCTCAGCGGTGCACAGCTGTCTCCATGGGGAGGACAGGGATGGGGAGGTGGTAACACAATGTATGCTGCAAACTGTGGAGGCGGAATAAAGATACAAACCAATTTCTTTCATGGTTTGCAAATTTTCAAGTTTTAATATTTCATTCCCAATGGTTCCTGTTCTTCTTAAAATAGCAACTGGCAGGAGAAGTGTGGTCTGGAGAAGCCAGCCCGGTGGATTTCTACTGGGGACATTTTTCTGCTGGCAGGAGACAGCTCCTGGAGGAACTACAGTCTCATGAGAGACAGCCATCAGAATGGACAGACTACAAGATGGCCACACACTCTTTCACTTTATAGCATCCCGTTATTTCTGCTTCTGGGGGTCGGAGACCCAGTATGGTCCTTGTAACTTTCTAAAGGTACAAAAACAGATGAAAACACAAATCCCATTCCAGTCACATAACCAATTTCTCGTTGAAACGATTCAGCTGGCAACCTTTCTGACCTGCATTTCTGACTCCACTACCTTTTCCAAGACACAAACAGAGCCATCTAACAGGGATTTTACAGACTTGAGTCAGAGTCAGCAAATGAGAAACTTTGACATTACACGAACCAATCTACTTGGCAGAATTCTCCCACACAGAACAAGATCAATGCCCTTTGGGCCCTGAAAAGCCCTCTTAAATAAATTCAAAATGCTATGCAGTGGGGACTGGGGAGATGGCTCAGTTCGTAAATTGCTGGCCCTGCAAGTTCAGAAGGTCAGCATCCATGTGAAAACCTTGGCACACCAGCACGTCCAGCACTGGGAAGGCAGAGACTGAGGTTCCCTGGGCTTGTTGGCTGGCCAGCCTCACTGAATCATCAGCTCAAGACCGCCATGTTCAGTGGGGGGAAAGTAAGCTAGAGATTGACAGGACAGCTCATGTCTAACTCTGACCCATGTACACACACACACGTGCACACACGCGCGCGCGCACACACACACACCATTCCACCCCATATCACACCTGGAATCTCTGAACACACTCTTCACCACCCTGCTTTGCCCAGCATAGCAAGCTCATGGAAATACTGTTAGGGGCAGCTGCGTGGTGAGTTCACAGAGCAGGGTCAGGGAACAGCCTCTTTGGCCCAGTTCTCCTTGGGGTAATCTGATTCCTCAGGCTCCATGCTGTCCCAGTCCCTCTCCACACAGGCATTGATTTCTCTTGCACAAAGAAACACTTACCAAGAGAGGCCCAGGAAGGAGCCTGCCAGATATCATTCAGCTGCCAATACAGTGCCCCCATGGTGTGGCCTTCTCCGTCCACTATCTCGCTGCGGCTGCGCATGTAGAATTCAGTTTCTGTCTTGATGCACTGGGCCTGCATCACCTGACCCGAGAGATAGTCACACATAAATGTTATTGTTTGATGCTGGCTATTTAGAGTTCAGAAATTACAGGTTTGAGACGGTTGGTTGGTTTGCTTGCTTGCTTGCTTGCTCATTTTTTAGAGTAAACTGGAGAAACTAGAAAACTGGATTAGCATTAGGGATATATTATTTTTTATTAAATCTGGAGCTAGTTCCTTAGCATGAGAGAAACTTGTCTACAATGCGGGGGGGGGGCATTTTTATTTTTTATATCAGTGAATGACAAAGGAAACAGGATGATATAAAAGCCAGTAATGATGCAGACAATGAAGGAAAGCAAAAATTATTATTCCAGAACCAATGCTGCATGTGACCAACATCAGGTTGTTTTTGCAACAGCAGATTTTACAAATACAATCATAGTTTAAAAAAAAAAGCTTTTATTAGAAAAACACTGTAAGAAAAACATTGTTGTTATAAGTAAACTATTCAGTCTCTTTTTTCTACTCAAGCTAACCTTCCACATCACGGTTTTTGATAACCAACCTACTATTTCTTTTTGCTGCCACTTCTTTATTTGAGCAGGACAGATGGTATTATACCAACGAACGGAGAACATCTCGTTCTTGTTTACGAGGCATGGACAAACTCCAGGCAAGTCCTTAACTCCTCCCACCGCTTCTGAAAAACCAGCGCTTCCTACTGCAGCTTTTCCTGATACTGCATCTTGTGGTCTGAGCTTGGACTTCTGCTCAGGAGGGGCTCATGGGTGGCCAGAGATCCTGGAGAGGTGGTCAGAGCAATGCAATTTCACTCAGAGAACAGGATGTGAGTCACTCCAGAAAGAGAAAAAGAAACCTTCCTGGCCACTAGAAAACGAAGTACAGATCACTTCTACAAATAACAAATCTCAGATGAAGGAAGAGCTTTTAGACAGTGGTAGGCTGGAAGGAGAGGAAGGAGTCATCAGGTTACTGCTCGCATGAGTCAGGTACCCTTTTCTGGAAGGGTGAAGTCTTGGTCATCTAATAAATAGTGAGTATTGACAGTACATATGTTCATGATGCTAAACCTCTATCCAAGCAGAAAAGAGGATATAGCCTACCCTCATGGCACTTACTACCTCGTACAGAAGACAGGCCAGTGCTATCAGCTTCTGTGGTACAGCCAAAGGGCTTAGTTGGAAAAGTAAGGACTGTCCTAAGAGAATAGAGCAGAATCTTCCAACTAGAGATAACAATGTCTGTGGGCTGTGTGTGTGTGTGTGTGTGTGTGTCTGTCTGTCTGTGTGTGTGTATGTCTGCATGTATGTGGCTGTGTGTGAACTAGCTAAGAACAGAAAGCAGGCTAAGGGGGCCTGGGCTGAGACAGCCTTGAGCAATGGAAGAACCTGGTAGGAATTCACACCCTGACCAGAGAAGCCACGGAAAGCATGGCAAAGGTCTACTGTATCCTAAAAGTAACTGAAGTCCTCGGATGCTATAAGGGGAAAGAGTGATGGGGCCAACTTGCATTCCCAAAATGCCACTAGGATTTCTGCACGGAGAAGCGGCTAGGCAGACTAGAAGGATCGAGAGAGGCATTCACAGAGTTGACAGAGTGTCTACTAAAGAATGCTATCTGCTGAGCTGCTTAAGACACAGCTGTCTTATCCTGAGCCAGCTTGCTGAGGAACACAGCAGTGACAGCCAGAAAGTGTGCCATAGGACAGTTTAAAAAAAAAAAATCTGCAGCAAGCAGCACTGGTGACAGTCCATAATGACCACGGTGTACACTTGGAATGTGTTGGTCTAAATATAGCTCAGAGGGGCTGAAATAAAACAAATAAACCAAAGAGTTGTTCTGTCAGTCAAGCTAATCTGCAATTTGACTCAGGATCTCCAGCCAAGTTCCTTGTTAAAAAATAAATTCTCGTCTGAACTAAACAGAGCAGGATTTATCTACTTTGAGACCTTGACACCTGTGTATAATCTGAGTTCCCCCGCCCCCAGAGTAAGCCTCTGCACGTGTATTGAGTTACTGTACCAAATCAACTTAGCAAAGCGATTTCTAGAATGTCCTGTGAAGAGAAGCAGCCAAGAAGTGAGGGCTTAGTGGAGACAGATGGGGGAGGGTGTGTCAGGGCTGGGGTCTGCACTAAATACCCTTGTTCTAACCTCGGGCATGAGGAGCTGGCTTCGTGGGTAAAGCACGTGCAAGCCGGAGGACTGCAGTTCAGATCCCTAGTGCCCACGTAAATGTGGAAAGCCACGTCAGCTGCCGGTAATCCTAGCACTGGGGAGCAGAAACGGGGGGGATTCCCCAAAGCAAGCTGAAATCAGTAAGCTCCGGGGTTCCGCAAGAGCCCTGCCTCAGTGAAGCAGACTGCAGTGGAGGAAAACACCCAGTGTCAACTCCAGTCACACACACACATGCACCTACATGCACATGGACATACATCATACATGCACACCATACACACACGAACACACATGAAAAATAAAGATTTAACCGTTCGACAGCATGGAAAGCAACCCATTTGGTTTCAGGATTTCCTAATAATATCGACATCGAGGGGAGCAGAGAAAAATGTAGAGCTCAATAAAAATCAATTAAAAATAAAAATAATATCCAAATCTACTTTAATCACTGGACCTCCAAATAATGCTTTTATAACCATGCTACACGTGGCCTGTGGGGACAATATCAGTTAAGGCCCCTGCCAATGTAACTCACACAAGCAATGCTCTGACTGGCCAGAAATCTCTTCTCACCCTGAGATTCATGAATCATTCATTGCTTCATGGACTATGTATGAAGGAGGGTTCACCAGCCGGGCAGGAAGTCTCCATTACGCTTCTGAGAAACAACTCAAGATTCCAGAACGCCCAGGACCCACAGTATCCCCAAAGGCTGGACCATTTCTGACATGCCAACAAGGTTAATGAGCACGGAACACTCTGAGAATAGCCCCGAGACCAGAATCAGCCTCAATTTATGAGTTAGGATCTGGAAGAAGTGGACCATTTGAGGCATCCGGGATAGAAGCTACAGCCCTTCAATCTAGATTTATAAATTAAGGTGATTAAGAGAAAAGCGAACACCAGGATGAGGCATAATACAAGATATTGGCACATGCCAAGGTAAGTAGAGAAATCACCTATTTCAGGCAGAGATGAAACTGTCAGGACAAAGCTATGAAATATAGAGTAACGTACGCTTGATTGACTCTAAAACAAGCCACAACTAGATACTTTCCCAGTGGCGTTGATGGACCTAGCATGCTTTTCCTTTTTATTTAGGAGAAATTTGATTTTTTTTTTTTCAGGGAGAAGCAAAAAAAAAAAAAAAAAAAAAAACCTCCAATGAGGTCCAGATTATTCACCTGGCTCTAAACTCTTTTGCAATCTCATTAGCATACATTGCAATTCAAAAATCTTTATTTTTAATTTTTCTGAGATTTATTTATTTTATTATTGTATGTGTGAGTGCCGTCTGCATGTATGTGCATGCTTGGTGTCTGTGGAGGTCAGAAGACGGTATCGGATCTCCTGGAACCGGAGTTACATATGGTTGTGAACCACGATGTGGGTGCTGGAAATCAAACCCAGGTCCTCTGCAAGAGCAACAAGTGCTCTTCACTGCCGAGCCATCTCTCCACCCCGTTGCTGTGTGAAAGGAAGCCACACCAATTCTCTAGGAGCCTATCGTACATGGAAATCGGCATGGAGAAGAGCAGCCAAGACTTTGGAACACTCGGGCTCTAGAGTAGGGTAGCAGATCGTACATGCAGAGAGTGTCAGCCCAATAACATGAATCTCATTTTACCCAAACCAGTTTTCACCAGTCAGGAATAATGTTTAAGAGTCATTTGTGGTTTAAATAAATATATTAAGTGTTCAAAGGTTTGGTCCCCAACTTGATACTAGATAGCTGCTAGAAATTTTAAGACGTAAGAACTAATAGAGGTCTTAAGTATCATTAGAGGGTATCCCCTCAAAAAGGACTGTGGAACCCCTAACTTTCACTTCCTGGTCTTGAGGTAAGCATGTTAATTTGGTGATGGGCTACCCAATGGAATGGGCCCAGCCAGTCATAGACTGAAACCTTTAAAATTTCAAACCAAAAAAGCCTTTCTCTTCCTAAGGTTTTCATCTTAGATATTTGCTGGTGATGAAAAACCTAATGCAGGAAAAAAAAATGGCACAATGAAGCGGGTAGTCATTGCTACAGCAGAGATGCTACAGGGAAACTTTAACTCTTTTGCAGAAAGAGTTTGGGAAAGTTTGGGGGAACAGGCTAGGGGGGAAAACCCTAGTAAGCAGTAAGCAGAGTTTAATGGGAAATTCTGGTAAGGACCCAGAATCAAAACGCTGATAGGAACATGGAAGGTAAAGGCCAGACTGATGAGGTTTCAGTGTAAAATGAGAGTTCTGATCAGAATTAGCAGTGTTAGGGCAAAGAATCTGGACGCATATTGTCTATACCCGAGACTTCCTGGGAGCCAGGCTGGCCTGTCCAGCAGAGAGCAGCACACCATTGATGGTGACAAAGTCATCACTCACCGCTTAGGCCAGATGTCCAGAGCAAGAACACGGAGGAGCAGAGAAGTAAGGTTTTAAAATAACTGAAACTTGACCAGAAAAATAACATGCATAAATAATCTTTCAGTCAAAGACGTATAAGGAGTGGAAAATAAGCCGAGTGCACTCTACTGGAACAATGCAGAACAGGTCCCACCCACCACAAGCTCAGTGACAGCCAAATAGAAATTTTGTTCAAAGACTTTCAAGGGAAGAGTCTTCTGAGAAGGGACTCAAGGAGTGCTCTGCTTATTCATGACAGCCTAGGGTGGTAGGGCATTCAGAAACTACTGCACCTGTGACTCCAGGGGTCCAAGAATAACTTGTGCCAGACGCAGACCTTGACATCTCCCATGTGACGCTTTTTTTGGCAGGCAGGCAACATACAAGAGCAACAGGGTCATAGAGGCTGCTAGTGACGGTTTCACGCCTCGGGGAGACCAGGCAGTGTGTTTGACGAGCAGAGTCCCTGAGAGCCCCTGATGGGGTCACACACAGAACTGTGGGCATGACACTGAAGCTACCAAGGAGACCCTGGAGAGTAGAGTCAGCCAGGCTCTAGGGAAGGTTATACTTGGGTTCTTGGTAGCACATATCTAAGCAGAGTGCCTGGAAGCTGCATGCTCTCGCGTGCCACTTTTGCCCTGCTGGATGCATGTCTTCCTCTCTGATTTTGCACCTTAGGTTTAAGCCTTTGATCCATTTGGTTAATCTTATGTGGTGCCAAGTAGGAGTCCATATTTACTCTTTTGCATTTGAATATCTACCTGTTCCAAAACCAACTGTTGAAAATTCTGTCCTTCCCACTATTTTATTGTCTTGGGAATGGAAACTAGAACACCCTGTAGAGGGTTCTCAAAGATTTAAAAATGGCTTCATTACAGTCTACAGACACATTAGTATGTTTAGATCACAAAGGAATGATATTAGTTTATCAAAAACATGCCTACATCCATGTTCTGTGTAGTATTATTCTTAACAACCAAAATACAGAATCAGCCTGTCTTGTCAACAAATGAATAGGTAAAGAAAATGTACTGTATAGATACAATGGAAAAAAGAGAATCATATCATTTGTGACACTGTTAATTAACCTGGGATGTTGCGTTAAGGTAAACAAGCTATGCTGGTTAGTGTGGATCAACTCAACACAAACCTAAACCTATCTGGTAAAAAGGATTCTCAAATGAGGGGTTACCTCCATCAGACTGGACTGTAGGCAAGTTTGTGGATCATGTTCTTGACTAGTGATTGATGTGAGAGGACCCAGTTCACTGTGAGTGGTGCTACCCTCTAAGCAGGTGGTCCTGCATTGTACTTAAAAACAGGCTGAGCAAGCTATGGGGAGCAAGCTAGTAAGCAGTGTTTCTCCATAGCCTCTGTTTTAGTTCCTGCCTGTACGTTCCTGTCCTGAGCCTGTCCTGACTTCCCTTCATGGTGGACTGGGACTGGAATATGAGAGACAAATCCATCCTTTCCTCATCAAGTTGCTCTTGATCATGAAGTTTTATCACAGCAATAGAAACTTAGTTAGAACACAAGTCAACTGCAGAAAGAAAAATAACACTTAAAATCGCTTATATGTGCAGTTTCAAAATGTTGAATCCACGGAAGGAGAGAATAGAAAGGCTATCAGGGTCTGGGAGAAGGGAATGCTGATATACAATTCAGCTAGGAAAATAAATTCAAGAAATCTGTTGTACACAACAGTGTCAAAATTTAATAAGATATTACATATTTCAAAAATGCAAAGAATGCAAATTCAGTACTGTCACCTCAGAAAAAAAAGATGCATACATGAAATAATGCATATGTTCTGACACTCCATCCCAAAAGGATAAAATAAAGATTATCTTTGACTTACAATGACATTGCATTGAGGTAAGCTCATATAAATTAAAATGACCCTAAATGTGGGGCTGAAACTCACTTGGTTAGCAGTGACAGATCTATTCAGATGCTCTACTTCTTCTCCTGTCAGTTTTCAGTTCCACTAGTAATACTTTAAGTTCCTTGATGCTACTTGTCACAGCTGTTCATAGCTTTTCCTTACAATCAGTATTACTTCTGTAAGGCAAGCGGTATTATTTCTTCTTCTAGTCCTAGTTTGGTCATGAGACTCTTCACTTGATGAGTTCTATCTAAACATTGTTCATTTGGTTGGTCTTTCCAAAGAACTCATTGTTGCCTTCATCTTCTCCAGTGTTCCAGTAGGTTCTAGAAATTAATAAGTCAACCAAATGCCTCAATAGTTGCACAACTTCCCTATTCTCAATGGTAAGCTTGTGGAATCTCATAAAGAATTTAAAAACTGAAACTTCATTCTAGCCATTGACTTGAGTTCTTAGGCAAAATATGAGTCTTATGAACCTCTGTTTCCTCAGGTATGAAATTAAATAGTGGTGTAGCTGTAGCTCAGGAATAGGGGGCTTGCCTAGCATGTATGAGGAAAAGAGGCCTTGGGTTTAATTCTCTCAACATTGCCAAAATAAAAAGAAATAAACAAAATTCCACTTTATAATATAAATAGCCAACATGATGTCTGAAGATGTTGGAATTTCATGAGAAAGGGTTCAAAACATCTAATGGCCAAGTCATAGACATTTGGTAGACACCTAGAAGAATGTTCATTGCCTGATTATTAAATCACATGATGCCTAATATATGCCATGTACACACACATACACACATGCACACGCCCAACTTTCCTGTGGTGCTTAGGAAATAATCTAGCTATAATCCATATGTCTGATAAGAGATATCCATAATCAAGAACCTCTACCAACCAAGAAAGACACAGAAAACCTATCACAAGTAAGTAGAGACCTTGAATTAAACACTTCACTATAAAAGCTACCCAACTAGTTAATAAATATTTGAAAATGTGCTTGATTGCATTCCTTTTTATAAAAACAATTTATTTGATGTGTATGGGTGCTTTGCCTGCATGTATGCCTGTGTATCATGTGTGTACCTGGTGCCCACAGAGGCCAGAAGAGGGCATTAGATTCTCTGGAGCTGGAGTTATGAGCGGCATATGGATGCTGGGAAACCAACATGGTTCTTAACCACGGAACCATCTCTCCACCTCTTTAATCTCAGTTTTAACCAAGAAAATGAAAATTAAAGTCATTTAAGATGCATGCCCACCAGAATTCCTATCATTCAGGATGGACACTAGCAGCTGCTTAGAGTGAGGTGAGCCAGCTGGAACCATAAAACTCTGTTAGACAAAGCGTCACTTTGTCTAACCACTTTGGGAAAATTCCTGGCAGTTTCCGTCAAAGCTAAATACTTGGTTTCCTCGCAAATCAATTGCATATCCAAGCCAGTACACTTGTCTGCAGTCTGAAACACTGTTCATAGCAGCACTGTTCAAAACGGCCTCCAGCTAGAAACAGCATGAGTGTCCTTTAGTGGGGAAACTATCTGCAGTGTGATTTGTTCCCATGATGAAACAGTCCACTGCAATACAAAAGGATACACACTCATTGTACTATCGACTTAGGCAACTCTCACACAGCGCATTGAGTAAGCAAGCAAAAATAGCTTATGTTGAAATCTCAGTGTAGAAAGACTAATTGAGGCGACAGGAGTCAGATGGGCCCCTGGGAATTATCTGCTCCTGGGTTTTAGTGGGGTAAGTTTGAGCATTTAGCGTTAGTAGCCAGCTAGCCTGGGCTTGGAATGGCCTCTTCCTCTCACTCAGCTTCCCCCATGGCCTTGATGCGACCTGATTCTAAACTAGATGGGATCCCAGGGAAATGAATCTGCTACTTTTCCCTTTCCCCTCCTTTCTCCACCTTTCTCCTACACTCTCCAGTCCTCCTTCTCTCCCTGCCCCTGGGAGCACTCGCCCCAGCAAGGCGGTCACCTCAGGCTAAGAGCAGACAACAACTGCAAATAAGTAAGTTTAAATAGTAAATAATTTAAAATCCCAGAACTGAAAACCAAGCCTCACCAGGTAAGAAAGGAACAGGACAAGCACAAGGAGGCACCAAGTAGGGAGACGCGGGAAATGAGTAATCGTATATACAATTTCCATTAAAATTTGCTTAAATGATGGGAAGGAAGGAGGAACGGGAAGGAAGAAAAGAAGGAAAATAGTTAATTCTTTCTCTGGTTCATCTTCTCTACTTCCGCCCCCACTGTTTGTTCTTATTAGATACCCAAGAGGTTCAGAAGACCAGGGTATTATGCTATGTCACTTTTCAAGACACTAATAGTGACGAAATCTTGCAACTACCAAGAGTTTGAACTGAGGCGGCTTTGCAGCAAGCTGTCTTCATAGACATGGAGAACTTTCCCTGGCTGTATCCTCTAGTCACAAGTAGGTTCTTCTGCCTCTTCAGGGCTCCCAATATTCCAGAGTCCCCTCTCATCCTCCTTTCTTCTCTGGCTTCTAACTGCCCCAAATGAGCCGCACACCCAGACAGGCTCATCTATGACTCACAGCTGCCACCTTGGAAGAGTAGCTAAACTGAACCACAGAACTTGCCCCAGCAGGCCCTCTCGCTAACCACCTACTCCAGGAGGCTCACCCAGTCTCCAGCCACCCCTTAGCTTAGAGCCCCCTCTACTGCCTCCATTTGTTCCTAGCGTGTCTGCTGAGCATCTGATGCGTCAGGAGGGGAGAAACTGACTCGGTAAGAGCGTCTTTGACCCGCCTGTGCCACAGATAGCTCTAGTGGCAAAACTCAGGGGAAAAAGGTAACGTTGTGCTGTAGGTCCAGGTGTGAGTTACACGGAACTTATTTAGTAAACAGCAGACATGATAAAAGACACAGGCCAGACCCACTACACAGAAATTAATTGTAACTGTTGGTCCTCAGTCTATAGCTTGCCTTTTCAAGTTCTAAGCGTTTTCAAGTTCTAAGGACTCTTCGCCTGTCTCAGTCATGAAGCTATTGTCTTGTGTTCTCTCTGAGGAGCTGATCGGGCTGCTTTCCAGACTGCTGGTTGTTTCTTTGTCTCAGGGATCAAACCCACAGCCTGGAACATGTAAGCATGACTCTGCCCCAAACCCACACATTTGAATCTCAGATCAGTGGTGAAATTCATTTGTACACATGGAAGACTTTCATTTTTCAGTAAAGCCACCCGCTTCTTACAACACACTTCATAGAAAACGCTCTCCTTTTCCACACGAGTTGCTGGGCTGCACAACCAGAAGCCAGGTGGCTGTATCAAGTGTGAGGCTATCTCTGCCCTCCAAGGGGAATCCTACTACTACCTTCACTGATGAACCCTTACACTAACCTTTAAACTAACAACATTTAATACACGATTTTAGAATTTCATAAGCTATTCTTGTGGGAGAAACAGAGCCAAAAGTTAAATGCAGATCTTATGGGTTACCATAACTATTGTGAAGGAAACAGAAGCCTCAATCAAGAGGATAAAAACCTAAACGCTTTCCACCTGACAAAGCTTACAAACTCTGCACTACTGCATAATGTTCAACGTAGAAACCTGCCAACTCCACGCTGAAAATGACTTACCTGAGTAAGGTAGATCATATCTTTAAATTTACGTAAGGGATCTGTCCTTCGGGGGAGTCTGAAGTGGAGCTGAACCTGCTCAAGCATCTCATCGTTACCATTTCCATGATGCTGTCGGTGAAGGGCAAAGCCGCTACTATAAGACCAGTCCTCTTTAGACGAGACCTTGGGAGGAAAGAGGATGAGTTACAGATCTTCACAGTGAAGTGACTCTTCTTGTACATTCCTCACAAACCTGGAAAGGGCTGTACAAGTTAGAAAAGAACTTAAGGTTTGTTCTGTGGCATTAATTTCTTCTTTTTTTTCCTCTGAGCTTGTCCTGGAACTCACTCCAGGCTCACAGAGATCCGCCTGTCTCTGCCTCCTGAGTGCTGGGATTAAAGGAGTGTACCATCACCACCTGGCTGCAGTGTTAATTTCTTACACTTAAAAAAGAAAATCATTCTTCTTATTGCTAGTCACCAGTTTAGTGATAGGGGTCTGTTTTCATATCTAGAAAGTTACATTTTAGTATTTAATGTGGGATTCCCCCTCTGTATGCTGTGAATATCATTGGTTAATAAAAGAACTGCTTTGAGCCTATAGCAGAGCTATAGGGGAACAGATCTAGGTGGGGAAAACTAAAGTAAATGCTGGGAGAAAGAAGGAGGAGTCAGGGAAGAAGCCATGTAGCCTGCAGGAGACAGACGCCTAAACTTTACCCGGTAAGCCACAGCCACGTGGTGATACACAGATTAATGGAGATGGGCTAAATTAAGATGTAAGAGTTAGCCAATAAGAAGCCAGAGTTAATGGGCCAAGCAGTGATTTAATTAATACAGATTCTGTGTGATTATTTCGGGCCTAAGCAGCTGGGAACTAACTAGTGTGCTCCTTATACTACAAGTCTTTCTCTTAAAAGCCTTGCCTAGAAAACACAATTGTGTTTGTTAAAACGCTTATTACCTATATCTTCTTTCTGTTGTTGACGCTTTGTTTTCTGAGGCAGGACCCCATCTAGCACCCATACCCTCTAAGTGTTAGAATTTTGCTGAACTTCTGATCCTCCTACCACCCACGTGCTAGGCTCACAATCCAGTGCCAGCAAACTGGCTTGGCTGTGTGCACCTTACACTATTATTTCCTTTATTTACGTAAATTCTGTGACTAGGCTTTTAGAACTGAATAATGGGCTACAGTCGATATTCTGTTTTAAATGATGCTATTACAATATTAAATGTTTTAGAATTTGTTCAAATTCTGTATCCGAAACCTGTGTAAGCCAGCAGTTCTCAACCTATGGGTTGAGACCCCTTTGGGGGGTTGAATGACTCTTTCACAGGGGTTGACTAAGACCATCGGAAAACACAGATATTTACAATACGATTCATAACAGTAACAAAATTAACCATTATGAAGTAGCAATGAAAATAATTTCATGGGTAGGGGTCACCACACCATGAGGAACTGTATTAAAGGGTTGCAGCATTAGGAAGGATGAGAACCACCGGCCTAGACTATAGAATGAGTTCCAGGCCAGCCTGGGTAACTAGCAAAATCCTGCCTTAAAAAATAAGTATTATTGAACAAAGGACCTGAATATGCATTTCTCAAAGGAAGACATAAAAAATTATAATAAGATTGAGAAGAAATGTTCAGAATAATCAGTCATCAAAGAAATGCAAATTTTCTATAAAGCTGTATTTCCACAAAAAATGTTTTTTAAAATGAAAAAAAGTGGGCTGGAGATATGGCTCAGTGGTTAAGAGCACTGGCTGCTCTTCCAGAGGTCCTGAGTTCAATTCCCAGCAACCACATGGTGGCTCACAACCATCTGTAATGAGATCTGGTGCCCTCTTCTGGCATTCAGACATACATGGAGGCAGAATGTTGTATACATAATAAATAAAAAAAAATGAAAAAAAAGTGTTGGAAAGGGTGCAGAAAAGGCTGGGAGGGCAGCTAATCACCGTGGTCCCTATGGGAAATGACTCTGAGCATTCAAAGAGTCTTAATGTTTCAGCAGCTGCACTCATAGGCTCGCTCCCAGTTAATCTGAAAATGTTCATTCAAAAGCAAGGAGACTAATGTTCACCTTTTCTAACATGGGTGGGTATCTAGTTCTGAATAGCTATAAATGATTAGAATGTATATGAAGTATCGATTCAGGGTCAGCAGGCTGGCCCGGTTGGCAAAGGCACTAGTTGCCCAGCCTGATGGTTGACTCCCCAGACCTCCCATGGTAGAAAGAGGGAACCAGCTCCTACAAGTTGTCCTCTGACCGCCACACACATGTGGCAAGAGTAAATGCCCACAATTAAGCAATAAATAAATAGATATATAGTTAAATGTTTTTATCAACTAGAGTTGGTTTTATGCACAACTATAAGCCAAACTTAAGCTTCCATACGCTTCCATTTGACTTTTAAGTGTTCCTGAAGGCATACGATTAAAAACATAGTGGAAAGTTACCCAGTCAAAATAGTAATTATAAGATTTTAGCTCTCTAGATGTTAAAGAAGAATTCTTTTCTTCCAACCTCTCCCTGAACTAGACTCTCTGAACCCACTGTCTACTGTTGTAAATCATGGGGAAATTGAGAGAGCAACGACTTACCTTCTCTAGTGTCCTAAAGGAAGGCCAGGACTGGTAGCCATATTCGGATACAAACCGGGCTTTGGGGAACATCTTCCAATCCCAGCAGTCATTGGAATAGTCATAAAAATGGACGTCGCCATAATGGTTGCTGTTAGGGTCGTTAGAGATCCAGCCTTCTGCCATGGTTTTGACCCCATTGGTAGGACTGGACACAATAAAAGGACGACTCTTGTCTTCCTGAACATAGAAATAAAATGACTTTTAAGGATAATACGACAATTTGGTAAGGTACAGACTATTAACTTCTTATAAAAAATACCATCAAGTCTTAGAAATGTCAAATAGGTGAGAAAAAGTTAACAGGCTGGCCCCCACTCTCCCTGTCAACACTGCCCTGCTCTTCTTTGCTGTCCTTGTCCTATTACAAGCACCCGAGACCATGCTTTGTGGCACCTCTTCCCAATGTTTTCAACCATGCTTTGTCCCTTCTTACCCCAAAGGGGGTGCATCATCTCACGCAATTTCTCAACTTTGGTACTATTGACCGTTGGGTGAATATTGGGTATGGACAAGAGTGGTCAGAGTCTCCTGTTGTGAGAGACATTTAACAACATCTCTAGGGGCTGGAGAGATGGCTCAGAGGTTAAGAGCATTGCCTGCTCTTCCAAAGGTCCTGAGTTCAATTCCCAGCAACCACATGGTGGCTCACAACCATCTGTAATGGGGTCTGGTGCCCTCTTCTGGCCTGCAGGCATATAGACAGACAGAATATTGTATACATAATAAATAAATATTTAAAAAAAAAAACATCTCTAGCTTATGACACCTGCCAGGTGGCATGAGTCCCTTCACCTAACATGTCTTCAGCCGTGACAAATTTTCTCTAGGGACAAGATTACTGCATTTCAGGAACCTGGGTCAAGAACAAAAGCTACTGAGTCAGATATACTTGGGTTTAAAACTCAACTCAGAATCTTCCCGGTTTGGCACAGGAAGAGTCAGGAGTTTTAGCTGTATAATGAAGAAACTTCAAGATGATGCTCTTAGATGCTTGTTTGGGGCAAGACGAACCGCTAGGAACTATTCATAACAATTATACCTTGATGGAAACAACAGTAATTATTCCATAGCATTTAACGCTACCCATCTTCAAGAAAATCTGAAAACATCTTCATCACCTAGGATGAAGTTATCTGTGAAGTTGGAGACAAAGAACCAGCAGAGCTCCTAAGAGTCCCGCTAACTCAATTTGAGAAGTGGAAGAGCGGACAGTAAGCAAATTGCCAAAGATCTCATAGACAGGATTGTGAATCATGGGCATTTCATCACCATTCTGTTAAATAAAAATCCCCAGACATTAAAATCAACTTCTTGCACTGATCAGATGTGAGAAATAAGTATTCTTAACTGTTGAACCATTTCTCTAACACCCACATGGTGGCTCACAACTACCAGTAACTCAAGTTCCAGGGGACCCAATGATCTCGCCAGGCACCAGCCATGCACGTGGCACACACATGTCCACGCAGGCAAGCACTCCTAAAATAAAAATCAGTAAATCTTTTAAATATACACATGCAAAATCATTTACTAGACATATGTAGATGTTACCTATCACATACTGTTTTTAAAAATATATTCCTGCCAGATGGCAGTGGCATACACTTTTAATCTCAGCAGAGAGACAGAGGCAGGCAGACCTCTGTGAGTTCAAGGCCAGCCTGGTCTACAGAGCAAGTTCCAGGGAACCCAGGCTTGTCTTGAAAAGACAAACAAAAAAAAAATGCTTTTTCAAATTACTTCAGAATATATGACTACAGAGACAAAATTGGAAAGACAGTTAAATTATTACATTACTTAGCAAATATTAGAGTTTTTAAACAATCTTTAGAAAGAGTTACTGTAAAAAGATCACCTTCTTCTCACCATAAAAAAGGCCACTGTATGTATTAGCATATACGGTACAGGATGCCTGGTTCACAATAGTGATGCAAGGAGAACCCCCATAGAGGACCCCAAGATTCCCTGGCAACCTGAACTGCCCTAGCCTCATGACTCTCACACCAAGATGTTCATATATGATACCCATATATGAACAACACATACAAGTAGACCTGCATTTGTGTATGCAGTTACAGACCCGCAGAGGTGGCATAACACACACACACACACACACACACACACACACACACACACACATCTGACCCAGAGACTCAGCAAACATTTGAGGGTCTATGCATGAACTCTAGAGTGTATGACAACCTGCAATGGGAAGTGCTGAACATGTGTGGAGATTCCCAAAGATAGTTTATCTTCCAAGTAATCCACATACACATCCCATGCACAGAACATTATAGTGAACTAGAACGTTCTAATGAAATACTCTGAATTCAAATGATGTTCCACAGACTGCCTTAAAAGAGGCATACAATCCACTATGCCAATATTGGGACCTATGCATTTTAAAAACACCTTAAACTCTACTGCACCAAAACCAATTACTTACTGATAAGACAATCTCTCTGATGTTTCTCACATAGAGGGTCACATAGTCTTTAAAGTAGGTTTCCAAGTCACTGGGATTTACATGAAACCAGTTCACCCTCAAGGCCACTTCATTCTCGTTATTACCACTCCATATGATGATGGAGGGGTGAGATTTCAGTCTCCTGATCTGAAAGTTAAGAAAACAGGAAGTAATTTCCCCATACCTAACATAGCAGAGCTCACAGCTATAACGATTAATAAGATTACAAGCATTGCATTTCTGCATAGAAATTCTTGCCTACCTGATAATTCACAAAATGGCTACTCATGCACTGTGGAAAGACAATTTTAATAGTTCTCTGAAAGACTAGGGGAGGTAGCTTTCTAATTAAACATGAAGACTTAAACGTGAGTGTTGTGAAATATTTGATTACACTATGTAATGTCACTATGATTGGTTTAATAAAAAACTAAATGGCCAATAGCTAGGCAGGAGGTATAGGCAGGACTTCCAGACAGAGAGAGTTCTAGGAAGAAAGAGGGGGGAGTCACCAGCCGGATGCAGTGAAAGCAGGACCTGCAGAAGGAGAGGTAAAAGCCACAAGCAATGTGGCAGCACATAGATTAATATAAATGAGTCAATTTAAGTTATGAGAACTAGTTAGAAACAAGCCTAAGCTAAGGCCAAGTTTTTGTAATTAATAAGAAGTCTCTGTGTTGTTATCTGGGAGCTGGTTGTTGCCAGGGCAGAGAAAGACTCGCTACACCTGAGTTCTATTCCTAGCACCCATGTTGAAAACTGGGAAGGGTGGAGAGCATTCGTGGTGCTGGGGAGGAAGAAACAAGGGAATCTCAGGGTTCCCTGGCCAGCCAGCCTATCCTAATCCATGATTCCCAGGTCCCAGGGAGTGGAATAAACAAACAAGCAAATAAATAAGCACATAACATCATTGAGTAGGCTTATGTGGGACGCAAAACAATTGTGGATTCCAGTGCCACATTTCATCTTTGTCCTGAGCTGGAGTGCTGTCCATTTGCTTAGGAAAAGGACAGGAGCAGCAGGATTGGTGGTTGGACATGTTACACTGAGATGCCCATTAAACCTCTGACCATACCACCAAGCAGGGGTGGATACTCGATGAGGGATTCATCAGAGACTGGATGATCGGGCGTTAATCAGGGGGTTGTCAGCAAGTAGGTGATGTTATAGCCCTGACACTGCTGAATCACTCACAAAATCAATTTCCAGACTGCAGTTTTTCATGGGATTGAGTAGAAAACAACTAAAAGAAATGAGCGATTTAACAAAAGGAACAACTAAGATGCGCATGCGTTCTCTTCTTGGAGGTGTAGCAATAGCATACCTGGTAAGCAACTTCAGCTCTCACTGACTCCACGAAGCTCCGCCCAACTGGATAAAGAGCGCAGGCAAACATAAAGTCCTGCCATACCTGTCAATCAAAAGAAAAAGCAGCGTCATCCCACGGAAAGCCTGATGTCATCCTCACTGCGGGGATTATCTTTCACATAAAGGAAAGGCAAGTTCTGCAAACGCGCCCATCTGAGCGCCTCTTTACAGTGTGCCCACACGCCGAAGGACTTTCCAGAGTTACACAAAAATATTTAGAAGCCTGAGAGCACGCTCAGTAAGGAGGAAAGATGAGGACGGAAGGATGATTCTTCAGAAAAGGAAATGAGAGAGTAGGAAAGATGGAGCTTTGGGTCCTTCCTCATTCTTCCTTCTTTCTCATTTCGCCAGGCACGGAGTAGTGAGAAATACACCAGACTGGTAAAATTATAGTTGCTTTAGAAAGGATTTAATTTTTTTCACAGCTAGAAGATTACTAGACGCCCACTTTACTAATGAGACCGTGAAGTCCTTTCCAAGAAGGCCTATGTGGAGCGTCTGATCAAAGCAAAACCACCAAGCAGCCTGCCTTCCTGCCAGCCTTGATTCTACCATAGAGAGTGAGCTGGTGGGCAAGATACACACCCTCTTCACGGGTCACTTTACACTCTGTAAATCGGACAAAGAACAAGAGGAACCATGTCGTGGAAGTTGAAAAAATACTAAAACAAAACAAAAACGAAAAAAATAATGCAGATAAAAATGCCTGGCATTCAATGAACAGTGTAGCGTGTGGCTGCCGTCACGATGCAGGCCTATCACTGCTGCTGTGATTCCAACTCTCCTCTGGCACTCTGTGTATCTGATGATGACTGTATTTCTAGAACTAAAAAGATACACAATTTACCCTCAGTATCTATGAGTTTTGCATTCAAGCTATGCAAACTATCCAAACATAGATTTGACTATGGGTCAAAAAAATATACAGAAAAAGACCCTAAAGAAAATATATACCAAACATATACAGGTTCTTCTGGTTGTCATTAGTCCCTAAGTAATAAGTATGGCAACTGTTTAAAGCACAGTCACAGGTCTGCAGAGATGGCGCAGGGGTTAAGCTCACTGGCTGCCCTCACTCATGCTCAGTGCTCAGCACCCACATGGAAGCTTATACCCTCTCCTTAACTCCAGGTCCAGGAAATCTGATTCCCTTATGAACCTCCAAGGGCACCAAGCATGCACATGGCAACCTGCACACATAGACACTCATATATACAGTGTGTGTGTGTGTGTGTGTGTGTGTGTAAAATGTATCATGTTAGATGAAGCTCTGTCAGTGGCCCAGTACTAACGGACAGCATATGTCAGGATGCAGGTAGTTCTTTGTGAGCATTCTACTTCTTTATGTGAGAAGACTGAGTATGTAGACACCACAGGGCTCCTGAAGTCAGCTCTCCAGAGACACTGAGGGATGAAGGCATCTTGCTTGGTCCTCCTTGTAGCAAAATTTGAGTACTAAGACCATCTTTTCTTTGGTTAATTTTATTGTTTTTGTTGCTCTCCAGAGTTCATGGGAACTCTTTAAATATTCAATATTTTATTATATATATATATATATATATATATATATATATATACCTACATATCACAAGAAAAATCATGAAGGAAGTGTAGAAAGAGATATTTGATTATATAACTCATATACAATAGTAATTATTTTTAAATAGTGGAGAATTCTGGTATTTGTTAGCAACTCTAGTCCATTTATCCCTTGGACAAAATTAATAAATAAATAAATGATTAAACACAGATAATAAGGAATGAGGAACCTTCATTCATTCAATGAGGAATGAAGTAAGGAAGATGATTCCCTGCTCTGAGAGGGTATAAAGGGGCAATAATATCAACTCACAACATCAGACTGAGGGACGAGTCACCCATCAAGACCGCGTCACATACTTACCATGATTCCAAGCTCATTGCAAAGTTCATAGAATCCATCCTGCTCATAGATACCTCCTCCCCACACCCGTAGAGTGTTCATGTTGGCATCCACAACGGACCGCAGAAGGACCTGCAACCTGGAGAAGGGATTGCAAAGGCAATCACTATTTCATAAACTGGGGGACATTACCAAATATTTCAAATCTGTTAAGGGAAAAGGCCACTTTAAAATCAAAATGATTTTGCTCTTCTGAATGCCAAAACCATGAGGTAAAATAACACAGAGACCGGTCGTAACCACATTAAGCAAACAAGCTGAAAAGCTATGCATGATGTATTCAGTATGTAAGTTGTCAGAAACCTTATACTATTTCTTAAACTCTTTTTGTTTTATATTTCGGCATGCAGAAAAATGCAGCACAGGGCTGGGGAAATGGCTGAGAAAGTAGAGTACTCGAGCCCCAGCATGAGGACCTGGATTTGACTCCAAACACTCCTGTAAATCGCGGGATGGGCAGGCGCATGCCTGTAATTGTAGCCAGTTAGTAAGCTCTAGGTTCACGAGAGACCCTGTCTCCAAGGGTAGGGTGGAAAGTGATGAGCAAGAACAGTGACCTCTGACCTCCACGTGTGCACATGCACTGAACACATACATACATACACATAAAAAAGCACAGTATAAACACTCCATATACATAAACGTTTATTAATTTTTAAGTTCTAGTGTCAAAACCTTCAGAGAACACTTGTAGTTATCTTCCAGATAAAGAATTTTCATGGTTTTGCTTAGTTTTATAAGTTCTGTTGTATCTATATTTAAGGTACATGGCATGGTGCTGTAGGGTAGCTGTTGACAGTAAGAAGGTCACTGAAGTGGATTAACAAAGCCATAATTTTGAATTATCTATCTCCCTTTGGTTTTGTCCATGGAAAAATTTTGTTACCCAGAATCCTCATGTCTTCGCATTGTCCTTCTGGTCTCCAGACTCATTCTCCAGACACACCGACTACTTTGTTCTTATATTTTTGCATTTTCCCCTCCCACCAAGAATTTTTTAGTTCTTTAATGAAGTAGAAAAAAGGGCTGGTGGGATGGCTGGGGGGGTTAAGTATTTGCTGCTCAAGCTTGAGGACCTTAGTTCAAATCCCCAGAACTACACAAAGCTGGGTTCTATAGCACACAACTGTAATTCCAGCAAGACAGGAGGTGGAAACAGATAGCCTGTCACATACAGTGGTGAACAAAATAAAGACCCAATCTAAAGTAAGATGGATGATGAAGATGACATGCAAGGTTGCCCTCAGTGTAGGATAGTTTTATGTCAACTTGACTCAAGCCACAATTAGCAGAAAGGAGGAAGCCTCAATTAAGAAAATGCCTCTAAAAGATGGAAGACTGTAGGGCATTTTCTTAATTAGTGATTCATGGTGGGTAGTCCATCCCTGGGCTGCTGGTCCTGGGTGCTGTAAGAAAGCAGGCTGAGCATGCCATAGAGAGTAAGCCAGTAAGCAGCACTCCTCTGTGACCTCTACATCAGCTTCTGCCCTGTTTGAGTTCCTGTCCTGACTTCCTTTGATGATGAACAGTGATGTGGAAATGTAAGCCAAACAAACTCTTTCCTCCCCACTATTAGTGTGAGAGGCTTCATTCCAGAGATGCAGGGATGGTTCAACATAATCCACCATATAAACAAACTGAAAAATAAAAACCACACGATCATCTCATCAGATGCTGAAAAAGCTTTTGACAAAATACAACATCTCTTCATGATAAAAGTCTTGGAGAGAGCAGGGATACAAGGAACCTAAACATAATAAAGGCAATATATAACAAGCCAACAGTCAACATCAAACTAAATGAAGAGAAACTCACAGTGATCCTACTGAAATCAGGAACAAGACAAGGTTGTCCACTCTCTCCATATCTATTCAGTATATTTCTTGAGGTCCTAACTAGAGCAATAACACAACAAAAGGAGATCAAGGGGATACGAATCATAAAAGAAGTCAAACTCTCGCTATTTGCTTATGATATGATAGTTTACATAAGCAATCCAAAAAATTCTACCAAGGAACCTCTACAACTCATAAACACTTTCAGTAATGTTGCAGGATACAAGATTAATTAAAAAAAAATCAGTAGCCCTCCTGTACACAAATGATAAAAGAGCTGAGAAAGAAACCAGAGAAACATCACCCTTCACAATAACCACAGATAGCATAAAATACCTCAGAGTAACTATAATCAAACAAGTGGAAGACTTGTATGACAAGAACTTTAAATCTTTAAAAAAAGAAATTGAAGAAGACACCAGAAGGTGGAAAGATCTCCCATGTTTTTGGGTAGGTAGAATTAACATAGTAAATATGGCAATCTTACCAAAAGCAATCTGCAGATTCAATGCAATTCCCAGCAAAATACCAGCAAAATTCTTCAAAGACCTTGAAAGAATGGTACTCAACTTCATATGGAAAAGCAAAAAAACCCAGGATAGCCAAAACAATCCTGTACAATAAAAGAACTTCTGGAAGCATCACAATCCCTGACTTCATACTCTACTACAGAGCTACAGTACTGAACACAGCCTGGTATTGGCACAAAAAACAGACAGGAGGACCAATGGGACCAAATCGAAGATCCAGATATTAATCCACACACTTTCGAACACCTGATTTTTGACAAAGAAGCAAAAAAATATCAAATGGAAAAAAGAAAGTATATTTAACAAATTGGTGCTGAAATAACTGGATATCAACATGTAGAAGAATAAAAATAGATCCATATCTATCACCATGCACAAAACTCAAATCCAAATAGATCTAAGACTTTAACATAAAGCCAGCCACACTGAACCTCATAGAAGAGAAAGTGGGAAGTACACTTGAACACACATTGGCACAGGAGACCACTTCTTATTTATAACCCCAGTAGCACAGACACTGAGAGAAGCAATTATTAAACTGAAAAGTTTCTGTAAAGCAAAGGACAAGGTCAACAAGATAAAACTAATCCCAACCCCCCCCCTAAAAATATACACATGAATGTGGGCATGTGCATGCGCACACACGTGCATATCCCCCCACATACACATCATACACACAAAAGATTTTTTTAAAAAGTAAAATAACATGTTAGCATAATAAAATAAATGTAGGCCCTTATCCCTTAAAACCATGCTTGAAATTATTTAATGTATTCTTTGAAGAACAACAATGAGCTGGATTTAAATGTTTGAGACTAATTAGTTCAAATATCAATTTGTCATTTTCTCCAAAGAAAACACATAATAATAGTTTTGTAAAACGTGGATGGGATGTCTCAAACTAGCTAGCTGCATCTTAAGAGGGAGAGGGAATGATTGAAAATAATTGTGCCTATCCTAAAATCTCTGTTATCCAATCATTCTGCAGATCTCGGGTCCTTCTGCTGGGAGTGAAAGAGACAGATGGGAGTAACTCTGATCTCTGAGCTTAGCAGCGGTATAGAGAGGTAGGGGAAGGAGAGGCAAAGAAGCCAACACTCACAGTTCGGGAGTCACTCTATCTTGGAATGAATCAGCTGGGATCCAGTTTGAGCCTTTCAGAAATATAGGAAGTCCATTAATTTTGAAGTAGAAACTCAGGCCAGGAGATCCTTTTATGGGCTCTTCGATAAGTTGCACTGTCCTGAAATAAACCTACCGTGAAAAGAAATAAATATTGAACATAAACTTAAAAGTGCAAGTGAACTTGTTCTTTAAACCAAAAAGTAGGGGGTTAGGAAGATGGCTCCCAAACAGGAGGACCCAAGTTCGAATCCCCAGCACCCAGGTAAATATGACCACACACTCCTATAGCCCCCATCTACTGTCAAAAAAAAAAAAAAAAAAAAACTGAGACAGCATTTGCCGTCTTCCCTCTCACTACCTAGAAAGATGGTGAACTTTCCAGAGACATGTGATATTGGATGATATCATAATGGCAGATAGTAGATGCGGTCTGTGTGTTCTGAATGATCTAAGGTAGAGGTAGGAAGAATGAAAAGGTATTTCTGTTGTTATTGTTGGTGGTGGGTTTTTTTTTTGTTTGTTTGTTTATTTGTCTGGTTGATTTGGTTGGTTCATTCGTTTTTAAAAATGGTCTCACTTATGTAGCTCTGGCTGGGCTAGAACTCACTCTTGTAGACCAGGCTAGCATCAGACTCACAGAGAGTCACCCCAGCTTCTGCCTCGTGAGAGCTGGGATTAAAGGCATGCTCCATCACTCCTGGCTGACAAAGTAGGTTTTTAATAGACCAATTTAGGCAGGGACTGGGGGCATGCACCTCAGTCCTTGTACTCTGGAGGTAGAGGCAGGCGGATCTCTGTGAGTTTGAGGCCAGCCTGGACTACATAGTGAGTGCTAGCCCAACCAGAGCTACACAATGAAAACTTGTTTCATAAATAAATAAAAATAAAAGAGATACATTTACAGGCAGGGAGGGGTACTGTACACTATAACCCCAGTATTCAAGAGGCAGAGATAAGAGAAAAGAGAGTTCAAGACCAGCCTGGGTTATATAGTGAGACCCTGTGTTAAAAAACAAAGCAAAACAAACCAGAAACTCAGTTTGCGCTCTACGGCATTGCTGAAAACCTACCAGCTATTATTGGTCGTCTGCTCTGAATGCTGCAATCTCACTGCTGTTTAATATACCCTGATTTTAAACCCTAATGTCCTCCCAGCAACGTCCACAAAAACACAAAGCTTAACTGTATTCATTAATTTGATTCACAGTGATAGATGATATTTTTAATTTAAATTTTTAATTATAATCAAAACTCGCTTAGTTAAATAATATTTTAGCTCATTACAGAAGAACATTTATAAAAAATTATTTCCTACTCTAAGGATGAGTTGCAAAGACGTGACTGGAAGACTTAAATTCTCAGGCTCCGATGAGGCCCCACGGAAAGCCTGCCCGGCTAGCATACAGAACGTCCTGGGCTGGATCCCTGTGTCTCATAAAGCTAGGAACGGTGGCACAGAGGCTGGGAGCAGTGGGAACCATCCTTATGTACATACAATGGCCTTTAATGTACAGGAAGGCCTGTACATTAAAGGCCATCCTTATGTACATACAAAGTTTGAAACCACACTGGGCTATGAGAAACCTGTTCTAAAGAAAAGAACACTTCAATTCTCAATCCACAGCTGTGTAGCCTACTCCTAAAATGGTTGAAACTTGAAAATGACAGATAAGAGAAATTGGGTGTAACTCTAAATAAGAAATGCAGCTCTGATGAAAGGCATCTTTCCCTTGACTTTCCAGAAGTCAGTAATTTATTATTATCTAATGCAAATGTAACATCTTTTAAGAAACATTTATGGGGGCTGGAGAGATGGCTCAGAGGTTAAGAGCACTGACTGCTCTTCCAGAGGTCCTGAGTTCAATTCTTAGCAACCACATGGTGGCTCACAGCCATCTATAATGAGATCTGGTGCCCTCTTCTGGCATGTAAGCATACATGGAAGGAATGGTGTATACATAATAAATAAATAAATCTTTAAAAAAAAAAAAGAAAAAAGAAATATTTATGGAACCAGGCAGTGGTGGCACACGCCTTTAATCCCAGCACTCAGGAGGCAGAGGCAGGTGAATTTCTGTGAGCTTGAGGCCAGCCTGGTCTACAGAGAGAGTTCCAAAACAGCCGCCAAAGCTACAGGGAGAAACCCTGTCTCAAAAAAGCCAAATATATATATTTGGTATTCCTTCTTTGGGTGTTCTTTTTCAGTTTTCCTTTATAAATCTACTTGCAGTGTAAATAAGTAAGTAGATAGACAGGTAGGTAGATGATATATTAGATAGACAGATGGATAATCGATAATGTTTATTGGGGCTAAGGAGATGGCTCAGTGGGTTATGTGCTTGTCACAGTATCATGCAGATCTGAACTTGGATGCCCAGCATCTGTGTCAAGAATACCAGTATGGCAATGCCCCCCTGCAATCCCAGCATGTGTCTGTAATCCTAGCATTGGGAAGGCAGAGACAGGAGGATCCCTGCGGCTGGCTGGCCAGCTAGTTTTGCCAAATCATTGATCTCTAGGTTTAATGAAAGACTGTCTGAAAGAGATCAACAGAGCAAGACTTCGTGCATCCACCCCACATGCACAATTAAATATCATGGTACAGTTGTGCCATGCTATAGCCAATTATTCGTGGTATAAAGAAAAAGAAATCAAATATCTTAAACATAGGCAGAGTAAGCCCTTTAAAAGTCAAGACTTGACGAACCTTTACAAACCAGAAACCAAGACTGCGTCGAAGTTTTCAGTGTGGACATGTGACAATGGCTAGGGAAGTGTACATATTAGCTGAGAAACAAGCCATCAGTGGGCACTGTTGAATGCCCACAGGAAGAAACAATAGTGAACAGAATCTCACCCCCTGGCTCACAGCAATACACAGCAGCCTAGCTAATAAAAGATTTAGCTGCAAGAGACAAAATGGTCGACAGGCCATCTGAAGACACTTTGCTTTACAAATGGGAGACCCTCTGGGCACGGACAGGCCTCCTATTTTGTGATATTCCCTTGCTATCGGCTTAATACATCAAGGATAATCTACGATGTAAAGTTTTGGCACCAAAATACACGAAGCACAAGATGATTTTTGATCCTCCGGGTAACCACGTAAATTCCGTGCTAACATCTGCACAGATATTACAGCAGCAGAGGGAGAGACATGGCAGCACCTCCAAACTGTCTAAGGGGAGGGCAGCTGAGCCATCATCATTTGTGCGATGAGCTGGGTCAGTCATCTTGCTCAGGAAGTACCATGTTTATTTAAATAAAAAGTTGACTAACGACCGCAGTTACTCAGATTTGAGGACATTTTCTTGAAAGCGAATGAAATACGCACTAACAGTATCTAAGGCCAATAAAAATTCAGGAAAAAACAAGGCTTAAGAAAGCTTGCACCCACCACACTGGGCTCGAGAACATTCAGCAATTAACAGACATCTCAGATGACGTCAGTAGAAACACCAAGAATGTGAATGTGGTTCCACAGCTTGAAATGTTTCAAGACTGAGAAGATTCAGAACCCTCAGGAAAGCGGTATTTTTCAAATAGCCCATGCAGCTTACTGCAGTAGCACACACGGGAGGGTTCGGTGTAAATAAAGGGGCGGGTTCTAAAGAGTGCATAGAAATGCCTTGAATTCACAGTCCAACTAACTTTAAGAAAACCCTTGTTGGTTTTACATTTTTAGTACCTGCCTTTTAACTTTTTAATTTTGTGTACGCTATGCGTCTGCGGGTGGTGGGGTAGGGCGAAGGTATCTATCTGTAAATGAGTACAAGTGCCCAAAGCGGCCAGATGAGAGCATCAGATCCCCTGGAGCCAGCCACAGGGTGCCAGAAACCAAACCAGGCCCCATCTCCCATCCCCCGAAACCAGCATGCATTAAACCTCAGTGTGATATGAAGAATACCCATGATTAACTATAAAACACAAGCCCTTCTGATGTTTTTCCTATGAGATAGCATCGCTCCCATCCCCCAACCCATGCAGTGCGACTGTCCAGCAGGAGTGGAAGGCCGCTTCAAAGTACCCAAGAGCCTCTGGGGGAGGCCAGCTACCAGGCACCTCGCTTCGGGCACGCTGACGTCTTAGGGACCAGAGCACCCGGGAGGGCTCTCGTGTCCTATTGTGTCCTTCTTCACCTCGAAGGGCCACATAAAAGCCTGCAACAACAGGTATTTTATTTCCCAGAACACAATGCCTCTGAAAATGGCTTTTGAAAAAGATCCCTGAGCAGTATACGTTTGCATCCAGAGTGAACATATCTGATGGGACAAAGAAATGTTAAATAGCCCAGCAAAGGAAAATACTACCTAAATGTAGGGGACAGGCATAAATATTAAAAAATCTTGAAGAAACGAAACATCAAGCAATTTAAATTTTAAAGTGATTTTTTTTTAAAGATCTATTTTATTTGCACTTCGAGGGGGTGGGAGGAATTGTGTGGGTGCCAGCAAAGGCCGGAAGAGGGCATCTGGTTCCCCAGAAGTGGAGTTGCAGGGACTTGTGAGCTGCCCAGTGTGGGCGCTGGGAACCAAACCCAGGTCCTCTGGAAGAGCAGCAAGGACTCTTAACTACTGAGCATCTCTCCAAGCACCAGTTTTAAAATCCTTAGTATTCAAATTTTTCTATCCATTCTTGATGGTTCTGTGAGCTTGTCCCTTGATCACTGTTCTAGCTACTTCATAAAGATTTCAACCCATAAAAAAACTATTTTTATTTTACTTTGTTTTGTCCTTAGAGACAAGGTCTCATAAAGACCTAGAGTGGCCTTGACCCCAGTATGTAGCCGAGGCTGGCCTTGGTCCCTTCTTGATCCTCCCACCTCCGCTTTCAACGTGCTGGGATTACAAGTCTGTCCCATCACGCCAGCTCTGGTTTCCTTTTTAAAATAGAAGAGCTAGCTTCAAAAGTGCAGAAAGAGCTCGCGGCATTCTCCAGATGGAGCTCAGGATACTGTAACCAAAGGTCAGGTGAGGTCGTGGCTGATAAGTAAATACCGCACTCCTCAAATTCCTCTCCCTTGCTGATCAGACAGATCGTGATTCTCGAGCTCCAAGCCACGTCCTGGCCGTGTGTAACCAGATACTCACGAAGCTGTCCGTAACTTTTTTCTCAACAACAACACTGTTTGTTTCTAAACTTTGGCAAACCTATGCTCCTAAAACTCATTTCAGATCAACCACTACGCACTTTAGAGATAAAGGCCATGTTATTTGCACTGAAAATGCAATTGAGGAGAAAAAAAAAAGCCTGCTCTCCACAAATAGTTCCAGCCTGTAGAAACGACAGGAGGCCGCTCTTCCCTGCACCCTTGCTAAGGAACGGCAGGAGGCCGCTCTTCCCTGCACCCTTGCTAAGGAACGGCAGGAGGCCACTCTTCCCTGCACCCTTGCCAATGGCACAAACAGAGGTTACCAGGGTGGAGTTTGCACAGTGCAGAGTTATTTGATCAGTTTTTAGCTAGAGGTGTATCTTGGGTCTCTGACGCCAAGCAACCATTTAAACACCTCTCTTTTCTAGTGACAAAGCTGGGTTTCATTATGATACTAAAATGCTACAAATCAGGGCCAAAATGAAATGCAGATACTAACAACATTCTCTTATTGGCCTTTGTTTGAATAATTACATCATTTTGTTTTGTTTGGGGTGAACCAAGGTGTTTAATTAGGGTTACTTACAAGGCATAAGTGAAGGGCTCTCCACAGGAGCATGGACAACTTGCCAGTGGCTACACCATCAAAAAAAAAATATCTCTCCCACCTCCAAAACCATTTGCCTATAGGTCCTCTGGGAGGCTTCGTGAACCCCTCCTTCCCAGTTAATTTCCTTTTAAGGGAATTTCTCCAGTTCGCTGTGGCGAAAAAGGCCTGACAGGAAAGTTCTAACCTTCAAAGGCCTGCTCCTACTGACTTCCACCAGATAGGCCCTACTTCCCAGAGTCCACAGTCTCCTAAAAGAACATTACCAGCTGGAGAACAAGCGTTTAAAACATGAGTGAGCCTGTGATGCGGGGTGTTAGAGCGGACTAAGACACTGGGAGACTGCAAATGAATAAAGTTAACCTTGAATCGGGGGGCGGAGCCAGGATCTCGCTGACCTGAATTAGCCAAAGAGAAGTCAAGACTACGGGTAGAGGCCAGGCACAGGAAGGAGCAGGGAGGGACTTGGAGATTGCAAGTTCTCTTTGATCTGGGAGATGTGGAGAGGAGGTCACATCTCCACCAGTTCTTTGATCTGTCAGGTTTTCACCCCAATATCTGACTCTCAAGTCTTTTCTGGTAATGGAACAACTTGAGCTAGACACAGCAAGCCTAGAGGATGTTTGAGATTCAAACCACAGTATTGATCCTTGCCTATATGTAAAGAATATACCAGGTTTGCCAATCTTCCTAGTCAGTCAACAGAAAAACTCCTTAACTTAGAGATGTTCTTTCGAGAGAAGTCAAAGAGATGTACATACTCTGGAAAGGATTAAACATTGGTGAGTTTGGCAAAGATTCCAGCCTTTTGTTTCCTTTTGATCCATTCCAAATACTCTAAAATTAAAGTAAATAAATTCTTCTCAAGTGTTTCTTCTAGAAAACCAGAGAGGTGCTGAGTGGCAGCAAATGTTTTCGGGCTCGCTGATTCTGAGCAGGCGTCTAGCTCCTGGTGAAGCAGCCAGGGCCGTCTGCGTCCTCTCTGGAGCTTCCAGGGCAAAGGGGCACCATTTGTTATTCCTCAGCACGCTCGTCCTCACAGCATCTATGTCCTCACATTTTGTCGTTACAGAGTAAGTTGTTTCCACCAATTTTCCTGGGCACTTATTTTCAAAGAAGCGGCTTAAACCTCAATGTTTCCCTGTATGTAGTTTAAGACAGTGTCTGGCTACATATAATCAAAAATATACCGTGTCTGATGGTCCTCACCTGAAACAGCAACGGGAAAAGGATAATCCCAAAGAGAATAATTCACGCAGACCAGTGCAAAATCTGAGCTGAATTGCAATGTCTACTTTTTTCTTTTTTAATCAGAATACTTTTATGTCAAAGGTCAGATAAGTCTTGGTCTGTGTACCTCTTCTGCCCCAGGTTTACAGTAAACATTTTCACAGTAAACGTCTAGATCTTATAGAGCCTTTTCTATCAATGAGGCAAAGCTAAAAAGAACTAAGCATTTCTAAAGTTCTAAAACATCACATCTGAAAAAATCCTCCCAAAAGAACAAGTTGCATGAGGTTCACAGAATGAGCTTCAGGCAGCAGAGGTCAGTTTGGGGTTGGTTCCTTTGATTTGTGCATGATCTCCACAGTGATCGTCTGTATGTTAGCATTTTTATCTCCGACAATGGCAGAGAATTAAACATGGATGTAGTTGCTTGACTACACCCTGTCTTCACCTCCCCATCATTAGGGTCACAGGCATGTATCATTGCACCCAGCTTTTATGTGGTTCTGGCAATCAAACTCAGGTCCTCCCTGGCAGTGGTGGCGTATGCCTTTCATTCCAGCACTCAGGAGACAGAGGTAGATGGATCTCTAAGTTTGAGGCCAGCCTGGTCTACAGAGTGAATGCCAGGACAGCCAAAGCTGTGAGACATAGAAATCCATGTCTGTGTAACATACAAACAAACACATAAATGAGAAAACAAACTCAGGTCGTCATGCAAACCCTTTACCACCTGAGCCATCTCCCTAGTCCCTTCACTTATCCCTGACTATTCTTAAATGCAAGAATATGTCAAGAAGGCAACAGCTGGAGACACAAACTGTGTTCAAAGCGAGCTCAAGCAGATGAACTTGCTTTAAAAAAAACTCTATGGGGCTGGAGAGATGGCTTAGCTGTTAGCACTTGCTGCCTTTGTAGAGGACCCAGGTTAGACTCCTAACGGTGGCTCACAACCATCCATAACTCCAGATTCAGGATATCTGATGCCCTCGTCTGACCTTCCCCAGCACAGACATATATGTAGGCCAAACGCTCACAAATGAAATAAACAAATAAATCTCATTTTTAAAACTATATGAAAAGGATTATACACAAGATCAAGGATACCATATAACAGAATTTCTCCAAAGAAACTTCTACGTATATCATAGTATTTACTAAAAGATCAATAAGAAGAAAGTGCCAGATCCAATTCTCCATATATATTATCAGAATTTAACAGTGAACACCCATGTGTGGAAAACTTAGACCAATAACAGATGTTGGAGAAACAGTATGTTATAACTGGCATTTTCTAGAACTCCCAAAATATAGTGATAACTAAAACTTGACAGCCTCTATTTACTTCACGTACTTGGGTGAACAGCTCTCAGGGCTCCCTGAGGAATCCACTGACAGTGGTCATTCTGTAATTCTTTAACTAAGCTTTTGACAGGGAGAAGGATGAAGGGAGGTGGACTGGCTTAAACATTATGTCTCCAAAATGCAGGTCTACCCCAAACCACAAAATGTGACCTTAAGCCGAGTGGTGGTGGTGCACGCCCAGCACTTAGGAGGCAGAGGCAGGCGGATCTCTGTGAGTTTGAGGCCAGCCTGGTCTACAAGAGCAAGTTCCAGGGCAGCTAGGTCTGTTACACAGAGAAACCCTGTCTCGAGAAACCAAAATAATAATTATTATTATTAATAATAATAATATAAAATATTATTATCTGGAGATAATGCTTTAAAGATATCAGTCATTGAACTTGAATGAGGTCACACACTCGAACGAGCAAAATGGATAGTATCTGTTTCAGGTGGGCATGATGACTCATGTCTGTGGCCCCAGCATTTGGGAGGCAGAGTTGGAGGAAAAAGATGCAAGTTTCAGACCAACCAGGGCTACATAGTGAGACTTTGTCTCAAAAACAGACAGTTAGCAAGAAAGAGAGAGTGGGGGTGGGAAGGGAAGTGAAAGGGCTATCCGGGGAAGGAGGTAGACACAGGAGTCTGGCATCTGCAAAGCATGGGAAGGGGAGGATTGCTAGTGGTGAGGGGAAGGGGCAGGGAAGGGCCTTCCACAGTCTGTAGGGGAGCGTGGCTCTAGAAACGCTTGGTTGGGACTTGCTGCGCCTGCTGCTGTGCGAGGAGGAATTCTCACTCCCTTCAGATTTTCTCTGACAACACTGGGGAAATTAACTCTGCACAGCCTCAGGGAACTCTCTGCATGGAAACACACCTTGATGATTCCGAATTTCACCCTGTCTGGCTTGGAGCTAGTGAAGCCTTCAGAGGGCTCTGGGTAGCACTTAGAAAGAATTCCATGGGTATCGTCTTCCCTTTCTGCCCCAGGAAGCTGCAACACTAGAAACAGGGATTTAAAATCAAAGAAAAGAGTGATGTGTATTTTAAATTTAAAAACTGGGGAAATCCCCACGGTTTTCCTAATTAGAACAGCTACCGGCAATCTTCTCCATCTGCCTTTGGGGTATGAAATACAAGTTCTAATTGACTGCTTACTTTGTTCTAGCACCTTCTGACAATAATTTAACGGAATAATCTTGACACCAGGGACAATATAAAGGACCTTCTGCTGCTTTCAGCAGAATCATTTCCCGTCCATGGAGCGCACTGTGAGCTAAGCAATGTCAAGGAGAAATGGCAGCTAAGTGACCTTCTATCCAGAAAAGCAATGGTCATCACTCAGAAATATTTATTGGGTCATTGAGAGGGCTTAGCGGATAAAGGCTCCTCCTGCACACAGCTGATGACCAAGTTTGGGTTCCCAGGACCCACGTGGCGGAAGAAGAGAAGCAGCTCCAGGACACTGACCTCTGACCCCCAGGCATGAGCTGAAGTAAACCGTTCCTTCTCTCAGGTGCGCTGGCCGCAGCGCTGCAAAAGGAACTCATGCAGCGTGTACACCAACCGTGTACACCAGCCATCACAAAAACTCTGGCTCCTAACACATCAGTACACCCACTGATCTGCTCCAATGCGGCCAGGAAGAACAAACGGCCTCCATACAACCCATGTGGACAGTCTCCTGACCCACAGCTGGCTGCCATCTCAAAGCGGTGAAGTGAGGCACGTCGGGATTAGCGGTTGCCACAGTCGCTGCCTTGACTGCAGTCGTTGCTAGAACCTATGCAGTTTGGTTTCCGTTCTGGTCACAGCAGCCAGTAGCCTCCTCACCGCCAAACTCACAGGACCTTCCTCAGCGTCTTTCTATCATGGGCACCTTTGAAATGGCTGATGCTGTCTGCTCCTAGAATATTCTTTCTCCAGCTCTGCACCTCTCTACTCAAACCAGGTGACTCTCTGCCTCTGACCATTCCTTCTAAGACTTCCCTGCAGACTGTTCTCTTGCCACATCCTTATTATCGTTCCTCAGGGTTCGGTCCTCTTTGTGTCCTCCCTGAGTGGTTCATCCCCTACCATGGCCACAGCTACCTGTATTCTGCCAATCTACACATCCATATCCTTAATCCAGTTCAAAATCCTTCTTTTGTTTTGTTTCTATGTTTTCCTTAGAGATGGGGGTCTTACTAGATAGCCCAGGCTGGCCTCAAACTCGGATCCCTTACCTCACTCCTCCACATGCTAGGATTAAAGGCATATACCACCATGCCTGGTTTGCCTCCAAAGGTTCTTTATTTCTCCAGAGTACTCACCGACCATTATTACAAGAACTTGTTTAATGAAGTCACCTCCCAACCACATTATTAGCCTTGTTAAAGGCTCGGAAAGAAATGAACACCATGCATTATCCCAGTTTTATCAGGAAAATAACATCCAGAGCACAAGAGGATGCCATGAGGTAACTGAAGAAATAAGCATCGACAATCACGATTTCTACTGAAGCCATAGGAAGAGACAGCACACACCCATGCAGGAAGGCATGGAAGGGCCACACATCTTACTTCCCTTCAAGGCTCAAAGGTTGACATCTTTAGGCAAAGTCAACAATGGTACAGCCAATTGGAGTCTAAAGGAAAAGGAATGATGTACCACAAATAGAAGTGAATCTTTTTTCTCTGCAGTCAGCTTGACTGGCTCGTTATTTTCCACATTTTTATGACGATAACTCAGAATAAATCACTGTGTGGAAGAACACACATCCCGGCCGAGAAAGTGAGAAAAGAAGTCCGAGACTCGCCCTCAAACACGTTATGCATGTGTGCACACACTCATATTCCTACTCTCTCAGAGATACATAGGACACTTCAAAGAAAAATTCAAACGAACAGCATAAAAGTACTTCCTCTATTCAGGATGCCATCCGAACCCAAGGAGAGGTGATGTGCATTGTGAGAGATGGCACCGTAGGGCAACCTCCACCATTTGTAGACACCAAAGCTCTGTGTCAGGGAAAGGAAAACTCTAGGTAAGGATTACTATCCCTGCTATTCACATACTGTGGCTGTGATAGGCTAGACCCAAGTTACATCATTCTGATTGCCCCATTTTAACATAAGGAAATGGTGCTCATAGGGCTGAGCAAACCACACAACTAGTCAGTGAAAAAGTTCTTCACACTTCTAGGTGCTATTATCCCAAAGAGGTAAGGAGGGGAAAGTTAGCATCAGTAGAAGCATGGGAATTTGGAACATGAAGAAGACCAACGGCTAAAGCAGTGAGTATAAGTTAGTTTCGTTGTTGCTCTGCAGATTAGAAGTAAGAAAAGAATGGGTTAGGCTGGGTTCTCTCTTATCCTAGGAGCCTGCTAACAGTATACACACTTTAGAATTACACATATATGCTTCTTAGATATAACGCAAGGGCACACTGGAGAAGACCAGGGATGTGGCATACCAGGGGAGACTTTGCCTGAGTTCCTGGCTCAAATCCCAGCACTGAGAAAGAAAGGAAACAAGGAAAGAGTGTAAAACACAGGAAGCGATGGTCAAAATAGAAATCTGATCCATCTAGGAACATAAACCCAGAAACTTTGAATGCTATCACTTTGTCCGGTAGAATTGTAAATTCTGCTAATTTCTTCTTTTCTTTCAAATCTCAGTATTGCTATTTTAAACAAGAAATAGCCTCCTTTTCACAAAACAATGTACTTACCTTGACTGATCTTTCAATATTTAAGCCTCCATCCAGCACAAAGACAACTGTCATGTTGTATCCAGTCTGATGTCCATGTCCACGAGGCCACCAGAGTTCCACAGCAATGTCCTTTTAAGAGATAAGGCATTCTATGTAATGAGGCATAGTTTAGAAAAATAGTATAACTCTGCAGGTTATATGAATTTCTCAATATGTGTGTCACAAAGCAACATAAGTGTCCATGCTTACTTTCTGCCAAAGCCCAGACACAGAATAACTATTTTAAAATTTTATATATCTATTCATTTGCTTATCTTGAGTCAGGGTATCTAGCCCAAAGTTGGTAACAGAGGAGAGGACGACCATGAACTTCTGATCCTCCTGCCTCCACCTCTAGAATCCTATGACTACAGTTCCTGTGGTGCTGGGGATGGAACTCAGGACTTGATGCACACTAGGGAAGGACTGAGCTGTGTCCCCAGCCCCTCCACTGAGAATATCTAAACACTCAACACACTGGGAGTATTGCACAGATTAGCATACCAGAGCATCATGGTGTTCAAGAAAGAGCTGTTCCCTGCTCTATCATTCCAGAGCGTGTTTATTCTACAGTCTCAACACTAAGACTTGAACTAGGAAGTCGACTCTTCTATGCCCAGGACTGGAACTCTTAGGGAGTCTTACTTTCCTCCAAGTTGTTGTTACTCTGCCTGTTCATAATCATCAACCAAATTAATAGAAAACAATTAAAGCTAAAACCTACCCCATCTAACCATGAATAAACTTTGAGTCCAGGTTTAGAGTTTTAAAGGTAGAAAGAATACCAATACTTAAAGTCACTGAAAATGAACGGGAAGGAGCCACCATACTGAAAGCAGAAGTGTAGAATCTGCTATAGGCTAGTATATTGCAAATGACACAGAAGGAAAAAATTAAAGATGTAACAGACTTCTTAGAAGAAAAAATTAGAAAAAATAAATTACATATTTCCCACTATATGAGTCTTACATGTGAGAAATCATCCATTCGCTAGCATACAAATTATATGTGAAGTTAAAAATCAAGGCAAAAAATGCCATGCGTGGGGATGTACGCCTGTGAACCTGGAATCTCATCACTTAAGAGAGCCAGAGGCCAGAGGAGAAATGCAAGCTGGAGAGCAGCCTAGGCTACAGGTTGGGTTTTAAGTCAGCCCAAGCTACGATGCAAGACCCTATGTCAAGCAAAACAAACAAAAAAGATACCAGCCTGGGCTGCTTAGTGAGTTCCACTTTGTGCCACAGCGTACAATCTTGTCTCAAAAAAAAAAAAAAGTCTAAATAAATGAAACCTCTAAAAATGAAAAAGTAGTTAGAAAATACAAGGAGAAAGTAGGTACCCACTCCCCTCGCCCTCCCCCATTTCTGTCCTTGAACAGCCAGTGCAGTTACCCAGCATTTCCCGGAAGTGACGTCGCTCACCTTGCTAATTTTCACAAGGAGTTTAACCGTTCTTTGCCTCTGCTGAAGTTCAATGTCAAATGTCTGCCGTGTTTGCAGTTTAGGGATGGCTACAGTCACCTGACCACCAACTGCCTTTGAGCTGACAACGTCAAAAGAAGCCTCTATTTCAACATTCCACTCCCGAGAAGCGTTATCTACAGCACCAAGGAAGGAAAGAACACAAGCTAAGCATCGTTCCTGCACGCCCCAGGATTCGCCAAAAATAGGCAGGAGCAGCGGCTGTCGGTGAGTGATCCCCGAAGCTGCCACAGAGGAAGCTAAGAGGAAACGTTTTTTTCATCTGCAGAGTGGAATCTTTTGTTCTAAACAACCGGAACTGTGCATTCTATACCGACTTGTGGTAGCAAGAGAAAATTAAGGAACTGGAGTTCACAAAATCTTAAATACCCAGTAAGTTTTAGGATATAATCAGAGTACCGTGGAACCCCGTCTAGTCGTCAGAGTGGGACCTGTATCTAGAACACAACTACCTAGCATATCTCTTCAGGAATCTACAAATCACCAGCTCCTAAACAAACCTTCCATCCTCAGCTCTCTTGCAGGCAAGATAACTTTTGGAGGCAAGAACAGAAGGCAAGAGCAGCAGGCACCCCAGAATCCGGCACAGCACTGTCCCTCCCAGCCCTACTAAGCCTGGGGTCTTCTGCTCCATTCTCACACTCTAGGTAGGCAAGGCTGGCCTACGGTGTCTATGGGGCTCTCCTTGGGCTGCGGCCTCCATCCTCACTTACACTCTATGCCTGTGCAGAAGGGATGGCAGCTGCTTTTGGTCCTGTGACCTCAGCCAGGAAGGCAGTCCAGAGGAGACAAGGATTGTGGTTTTAAACAATGAGTCATTTCAGGGTTCTCCCAGGGCCAGCTCATGCATTCATGCAGGTTCTTCAAAGGAAGGAGGGAAGAAAAAAGAAGAGAAAGAGCAAGAGAAAGGGAAGGAGGAAAAGAGGGAGGGAGGGAGGAAGGGAGGGAGGGAGGGAGGGAGGGAGGAAGGAAGGACCAACCAACCTTGTGTCTGGCCTGCATAGGAATCCATAGTAACACCAAGCAGACATACCCCCATTCAAAGGGTCAAAAAGGCATTAAGGCTTCTCTAGTGCACGCGCAACACCTTTGACTGAAAAATCTCTAAAGAAAACTGAGAGCAACTAAGAAGAGGGAGAGCGTTCGCCTAGGATGTGTGAAGTCTGGTCCAGCATAGAAGAATTCTCCACCAGTAAATTCCTTAAGCCTCTGGGCTTTGCCTCCCAAGTGCTAGGATTAAAGGTAGTGATAGTGCACACCTTTCATTTCACCATTTAGGAGGCAGAGAGAGAGTAGGATCTCTGTAAGCTCGAGGCCAGCCTGATCTACACAGTGAGTTCCAGGACAGGCTCTAAAGCTACGAGAAACCCTGCCTCAAAAAAAAAAAAAAAAAAAAAAAAAAAAAACCAACAGCAAAAGAATTACAAACAGGCTGGTGAGACAACTCAGTGGTTAAAAGTACTGGCTGCTCTTCCCGAGGACTAAGTTTGGATCCCAGCACTCAGATCAGATGAATCACAACCCCTACAATTCCAGTTCTAGGAGACTGGACACCCTCTGGTTTTCAGGGGCACCTGCACACACATGACGCACATAACCTCATGCAGATACACATATATACACAATTTTTAAAATCTTAAAACAAAAAAGACAAGCATGGAGGTTTGGGCCTTTAATCCCAGCACTCAAGAAGCGGAGGCAGGCAGATCTGTGAGTTTGAAGCCAGAGTGAGTTCAAGACCAGCATGGTCTCCACGGTGAGGGCTGGGGCAGCTGGGGCAGCTGGGGCAGATGGTGGGGCAGATGGGGCAGATGGGACTGCAATGATGACTTAGTGGACAAAGTTCTTGCCACCCAGGTGTGAGGACCTGAGTTTGAATTCCTAAGATTCTGGGAAAGCCGGGTGCTCTAACATACATCTGTAACCCCTAGTGAGACTGGGCATGGAGGTAGGAGACTCCTCAGCGGCTGGCGGCTAGATACCCTGACATACACGGCAGCCGACAAGAGACTGTCTGAAAGAGAATGGAAGGCAATGACTGACACCCAGCGCTGTCTTCCGACCTCCAACTCTAAGCTCCAGTGAGAGAGGGAGGAGGCCAAATGGCATCCAGGGCTTAACGACAAAGAAGGAAAGAGAAGCTGGGAGGCAGGAGCTGGTTGGCAATCAGTGATTCATGCTTGTGTTAAGGGGGGTGTGTTTTATCTCACTGGCAGAAAAGCTGTGCAAAGGCAACTGCCTTGATTGACTTTCTCCTGCTGAGTCCCTCCCTGCACCCTCCCACGCTGCCCTCCTGAGCCTTTACTAGAAAATGAGAGGCTAGAGGGAAAAGCAGTCCTGTGCATTTAAAGACGACATGATGACGCCACTTCGCTCTGAATCACGGAAAGTTTAAACTCCGACACCACTCCACGGTCCCCACATCTTGGAGCGCGTAAGCTCAGGCACCACACATTTTCCCAGACTCACACTAGATATACAAGACAGATCAAGCTGCTGTTTTTCAGGAAGCTGCCAACTGCGCTGGCCAGAAGGGCAGGCTCACGGCTGATTAGCACCACCCTGCCCCCTGCTTCACCAACAGGCAGAGCTCCTTGGCTATTGAGAGGAAATCTCAAACTGAAACTGAACTGAACTGAAAGCAAAACCCCAAAGGCAAAATAAGGACAAGCCAGCAAGACTGTAGTGTACCTGAGTGACCAGTCGGCTCGCGAGAAGAGAGCAGGCATGCAGAAGACTGCTCCTGCAGCCTAAAATGGATGACGCTATTTTAGAGGAGCACAATGGCATTTTAGGGGGAAAGTAATTCAGAAAAGAACAACCAAGAAAATCCAAAGGAACAGATAGATACTGTCAATGGCTGCCTGCCAACCAGACGCTCGGCAGGACTGACACAGGTTTGCCGTGTTTTTACATGACATTTTCCAAATGAAGTTGCAGTAAAGAGCGGTTGTACACTCTTTGCACATAGGGTCTATCACGGGCCACGGACGAGCTGAGAGGACAGCCCACTCCTCCACCTCATAGTCAGGTCATCTAGAAAGAAGGAGGGGACTGAGGCAGCGCCTCTGTGTGGGCAGCGCAGGGGTGGAGCACAAGACAGAGACCAACAGGCCTGCTCAGCTCAGTAGGTCCAAAAGCAGGCTACAGAGATGCCTGGTGGGTAAGAGCATTGCTGTGTAAACAAGAGTTCAGGTCCTATCATCAACATACAAACTGTAACCCCAGCGCTGCGGGAGCAGGTTGGAGACAGGAGGATGGCCGGAGCTTGCTGGCTACTGCGCAGCTCCGGTTTCATGGAGAGACCCTCCCATCTCAAGTGAGTTAGGAGAGAAAGAGAGAGAGAGAGAGAGAGAGAGAGAGAGAGAGAGAGAGGAACCTCTGCATGGCACACACACATATTCTCATACCATAGACATACTCACTAAAAGGCACGTAGACACAAATAAATACATATTATAAATACAAAATTAAGAACAACTAAGTGTGAAAACAAGGAAACTGACCATGGAAAAGCAGCTCTGAGAATGCCTCAGTCATAGAATCTCTTGGAGTCAATGGTGGGGAAGGGTGGTTAGGGCAGGGGGAACTCTCAAGTCTGAGGCAGCTTGGGCGACAGAGGGAGCTCAAACAAACCAATCTTCCCTCCCTCCCTTCCATCCTTTCCTGTCTTTTTTTTTTCCAAAAGAGAGAGAGAGAGAGAGAGAGAGAGAGATTCTAACAGGTGTCTCCCAATAGGAGGCCTGGCTTATACTGTAAACTTCACAACAAACCATTTGTATCTATTTCACACTAGATATTATTGCATTTATTTATACAATGGGCATGCTGCATTATTTTAAGATGTCCCTGAAAAATATACCCATATCCCAAATTAGAAACACAATTTGTATAATAAGGAGAAGACTAAAGAAATAAAATGAGGAAATCACAATTCTTGGCTTACCATAGATTGGCAAAAACGTGAGGTAATCCAGATGACTGATGTTGTAGGCTTCAATTCTAACGTCTTTCCAGATTCCCTGAGAGGGAAAGGCAGGTCCCCAGTCCCAACTGAAGGAGCACTGCTCCTGTAATTTCAAGGGAAGAAAAAGAGAGGTACGTTCTGGTTACTTAAAAAATTAAACACTGGAAAACTCTTTTCCAGAGAAGTGGTCAGTAAGAGCTGACTGTAAGACACGCGTGTATGGAAATGTCATGGCACATGCTAAACAAAAGCCTTAGTAAGAAAGGAAAGATTCTGTCTTTAAAATATTATATACACATTCATATATAAGTTTACTAAAGACACCATAGCAAAACACCGGGGCTGGACAGGGGCTCTTCTGGGCTTTTTCTCCTCCCACCCCTCCCATCTCCTTTGGCTGCCCAAATCTCCTTACTCCAAACACCTCGTTTAACGTATTCACCTTAATAATGATGACTCCAAATACAGTTACATTCTGAAATACTTGAGTAGAGGGGGTGTTACAACTTCAATATTTAGTAAGTTTGGGGCACACAGTTCATCCCCTGACTGTTTGTGTAGTGTGGTGTGGGGTGTGTGTGTGTGTGTGTGTGTGTGTGTGTATGCACATGAGTATGAGCACACAAGCTCACAAGTCTCCCTTCTGGTGCTCGTGCCCTCCAGTGCACCCCTCTCTTGCTCATGTGCCAGATACAGAGAACCACTTCCTGTGAACAGAAAATAGCAGAGGTGATGTCATTTCCAAAATTAGATTAGAGAAGACTGGCCCTTCTGTTTTGGACCCGGTCCCATGCTCTCTTTGGGCCAAGAGGGAAGCCAGCTGCTATGTCCTGAAGCAGTGCTGTGGGAGGCCACATGGGAGATCTGGGAACAAGATCTGAAACCTCTTGACAGCCAGGGTAAGCTCAGAACTCATCGGCCCCAGTCGGACGCAGGGTGATGGCTTGATTAAAAGCCTCTGAGCTCAGGTGCCCGGCCAAGGTTCCCAACTGATAGATCAAGTGTAGTTTAGGCTGAGAAATACTGGTTTAGTTTGCTATACATTATTATTATTATTTACTATACTGATTATTATTATAATAACCAAAATATCAACCTAAGTACCAGAGTAGATTTATGAAAATCACAAAATCTAGTTATAAACTATTTTACATTCATTCTTCAAAAGCATATTACATCAGAACAACATTATTTTATTTTGCTTTTTGCTTTTCAAGTGTCACTATGGAGCCCGGGGTTTGCCCTAATCCTGTGCTCCTCCTGGATGGGCCTGAGAGTGCCAAGACCACAAGCCACCCCCCCCAACCCCCCCACCCCTACCCCACCCCCGCAACCAAATGCTATTACTCTTTCAAGTTTTCCAGCATACTGCTGGGCTTCACCACTGTATTAAACAAAACAATGTGTGTAAGAAGTGAGAGGCCTCATTAAAAGATAAATATTAACACCTTTAAGGAATGCAACTAAAAAACAAACGCAGAACAAAACGAGCCTTAGCCCCTAACTCATTAAGTATGAACTCAGCAGTCCTTGTTTGAGAATACCAGGCACAAAGGCAATTACTTCAGACTTCAGACCCGGACTGGACGGCTACCTGTCGGAGAGATCTAATCTTATCCACCCGGCTACCAGTCTGAGAGCCAGGACACTAAAAAATCCCAATTACGACCTTACAAAGGTTCAGATTCAAATAGCAGGAGACGATTCTGTTAAGATAACTTCTCAAGGGAGCAGGCAAAGAGAGGATAATGGAATTCAAGTGATAAGAAAGGAATTAGGGAAAGAGACCGCCTGGGGGCAGAGGGACACCAGGAATAGGCAGGCTGTACAGGGAGAGCAGGGGAGAGGGGAACTGAGAACAAAGCAGAAAGCCATGCTGGTACAAACTGCCATAATGAAACCTAAAAAATTAACTTAAAAAAAATCATATATATATATAATATATATATATTATATATATATGATATATTTCATATCATATATATATATGATATATATATGATATGAAATATATATATATTTCAGATATAGATAGATAGATATACATACATATTCCTGACAAGCAGAAAGTTTTCTTTTACTTGGTAAGAGAAAAACTACTTCTGAAAATAAAATCCCTGACACTAAGAGCTCGGCTTTGAAAGCGAGCCCTAAAATAGGTGCCTGAGCTTGGGGGATGAAGGTGTCTGTATGCAGAGGACCTGGCCACACTACTCTCTTAAAGTTTTCTTTTTTTTTCACTCTGTATTTATGTCAGAGAAAGATAAATGTGCTTCTACTAAAGAAAAAAAAAAAAACAAAGAAAGAAAGAAAAAACCCAGGTAACAATGTGGCTCCCGTCCCTCACATAAGAAGCTTCTCTTTGCAATAGACGAGACCATCCCAGACAACCACAACTAGTGAAACACAGAGACCAGCTGACTAGTGTTCCCTACGGTTCCCAGTCACACGAACACATCTACAGTACAGACCCTGCCCCTGAGACTAAGGGACAACTGAGGAAGGGGGGGAGAAAGATTGGAGGGTCCAGTTCATCCTCAAATCTGCAGGGACCAGACCCTAGAAACCTCAGCAATGACAATATGGCTTCCTAAACAAATCCCGTACCATGAAAAGACCTATAGATGTGAAAGGGTTGGTTTTCACAGGGTCCTGCCCCTCGGGTTAGGAGTGACTGCTGACTGAGAGGGAGAATGAGATCCCTAATTGGCTGAACACGACACAGTCCCAGCAGGAGGAGGTGGGGTGAGGACAGAGCTCAGAGCTCTCTGAACATTAGCTGACTGCTGGTTGTTGAAAGATAAAATGATAAACGACTTAAAAATATAGCTAGTCTCCTGAGGCTCTACCCCACGACGTAGGAACTCAGAGTTCCTTGTTTCTGTTTTAAGTCAAGGATTGCTGTGGTCATTTTGTCTGAAAGACCTTGCCAGCCAGCTACTCTATGTAGAATTAATAAAGGAAGGCGGATGAAGTTGGGGAAATGCCAGTTAGGCAACCAGGGCAGCGTGCTATGCAAGAAACAACTGGACCCAGATTCAAAAAATAAAGACTGTATTGGATAATGGCAGGAACTAGAATGTAGGACCTCGTTGGAGTGAAGAGGAGAGACCACTGATGCGTGCCCTAGAGGGCACCTACCTTGGTCACTCCTTCACTCTCCTCTGCCAGATGCAAGAAGGAAGCAGCTTCATTCCACACCCCCTTCTACCACGATGTTCTGCCTCTCCACAGGTGCAGAGCCAGAGAGCGCATCTTCAGAACTGAGAACCAAAAGAAATGCTCCCCAAAACCTGTTTATCTCAATCTGTTGCCACGGTGATGAAAACTGACCCAATGGTAAAGGGGAGCTGAAAAGATGGAGGCCACCGTCTGTGCTGGGCAGAGGAGGAAGTAGAGACAAGAGACGCTTTATGTTGACGGAAGAAGTAGAAGGGTCAAAGAGTTGATGAAGAACATTAATGTTTTCTTCTTAAAAATTAAATGTCTCTCAGAACTCGGGAAGCAGAGGCAAGAGGATCTCTGTGAGTTCAACGCCAGCCTGTACAACAAATGAGTTCTAGGTCAGCTAAGGCTACATAGCAAGACACTGTCTCCAAAAACAAAGACAAAACAAAACAAAAACCAGGAAAAAAAACTAAAGTTTACATATAATTTTAATATAATAATCACACATTAGTATAAATCCAAGTCCTGTAGAACAGACTAAACATCAAAGAAAAATCATCTGGCCAGGCCGTGGTGGACGCACGCCTTTAATCCCAGCACTCAGGAGGCAGAGGCAGGCGGATCTCTGTGAGTTCGAGGCCAGCCTGGTCTACAAGAGCTAGTTCCAGGACAGGAACCAAAAGCTACGGAGAAACCCTGTCTCGAAAAATAAAAAAAAAAAAAAAAGAAAAATCATCTGTGGATTATACCTTTATATTCTATTTTGTAAGATCCTAGCAGTAAAATACAAGAACGTCTCAGAATATTTATTTCTTGCAAACAGGTTGCTAGTCACGAGAATCACTAGTAAGTTTTCACATCTGGTAATAATTTTGATAAATATAAACGTTAAATAATTCATAGAGATGGGAATGTAGCTCAGAGGGTAGAGCTAGCTCAGGGCTCTGCCTAACATGCACAGCGGTTTCCTCCCCGGTGTCTGGTAAAAACAGACAAGGCTGTACACAATTGTAAACTCAGCACGCAGCAGAGCGAGGGGGAGGATCAGAAGGTAGAGGTCATCCTTGGCTTCACAACGAGCTTGAACCTGCTCGGGGCTAGATGAGTCCCTGCCTGAAATGATAACACAATCATTATAAAGTTCCCTTATCAGCCAGCCATGGGGATCATGCCAGTAGCCCAAGATGTGGGAGGCCGAAGTAGGTGAATTGTCTCTTTTAGCACCATAGTCAGTTCTAGGCCAACCTAGAATACAATATCAAGTTCTGTGATCCAGTGTGTGTGTGTGTGTGTGTGTGTGTGTGTGTGTGTAAACTTAATTCTGAAACATACTTCAGGGAGAAAACCTAGAAGCATGAATATTCACCACAAAAACTCAGAAAATCTTTTTTTCAAATCTTCAAGTCAGACTGAGGGATTAGGAGACTGAGAACTTTCCTGACGCCCCTCGAAGGAATCAAGTAAGCACTCACACACCAGCCGCAGAGCCCATGCGTTTGAAAGAGCTTTTACCTTTCGGATAAAGTTGACGTGGCATTCACCTTTCTGCTCCTTTGGGGGGCAGTTTGGTGGTACGGAGTAGTTGGTGTGAGCTTTGCTCTGACGCTCAGCATATTGCACTGCTGACTGGAAGCGCAGCTGTAAGGAGTTCATGTCTCTGACCACACCGGTGATGTCAAAGCTCTGAGGAAGGAGAAAACACACAAATCCATGCAGGGGACTACACGAGCGATGCACGCGATAACCAATCTAGAGCTGGCCTCATTAACAGAAAGCCTCCCTCTGAAACAGAATTGAGCGGCCCAGCTTTAGTGATAACTCTACTCTCCTGGCCGAGCGTAGGCTTCTCGGCGTCCCCTGTTTTTACTGCCAGCATTATAGTCCCAGAGAAATATGCAGAGCCGAAAGTATCTTTAGCCCTGAAATATCTGCTGTGGCTTGTGCTCGTAGCCTTGAGCTGCCAGGGATTCCTAGACCCTTTATGATGACCCAACTCTCTGGAATGCATAGTGTGTGTGTGTGTGTGTGCGCGCGCGCGCGCACGCGTGTGTGTGTGTCTAAGTCATAAGTTATTTTTGCTTTCCCCTTGAAACAGAGGGAAAATAAGGATACAGTTTCAGAGAGAGAAAAATCCTTTTGAAATGGTATTTCAGTGGTGATTTCCCATTAAATGCTGGACGGCCAGACCACACCACCGTGAACCGCGAAGCCAAAGCTGTAATTTACTTCCTCAGGGTCTGCAGATCCACCACGGGTTTGCATTGTTATCTCTCTCATCCTACAAACAGGGCACCTGAGAAGCACGCTAACTTACTCAGTGTTTCAAAGGCCCATGGTCAATTATGTGACCAGCCTTCCCTCTTCACACCAGGACCACAGAGGCACCCTCTGTCCCTTTCATCTGGAATCACCATGTACTTACATATCCAGTGAACATGTTGTCCGTCTTCCCGAGAGTGACATTATTGAACAGGATTTGTGCAACTGTATCAACTCCTTCGAAAATCAACCTTACTTTCTGCCATTCACTAAGAAACAACAGAAGACTTTAGCAACATGATGTTTGAAACACTAATTTAATTAAGTCTCTTTGTAAACCAGTTAAGAACTAGCAAAGTAAATATTTCACAGGAAAATATACACCTTTAGCTGGCAGCTCCCATCAGATTTCAGGAGTCTGGGTCGGACAGATCTGTAATTTCTTTGAGCGATCTGACTCATCTTTTTCCCTATGATGTGTCAAATCATTGTAATAAAATCAAGAGCATAGTTATAACTTCCAAATGAGTTGACTTTCCCAGCTACTGCAGAGTGCTTAGGTTACACAAAAGCTATCCATCAAAGCCATTGCATTTGCTGACACGATCCAAGGGAACACATTAAGCACCACCTTGTATCTGTGAGTGAGGATGCTGTGGCCATTACTCTGCTGGGGAGCTAAGAAGGAGAAATTGGAGAAGTCGTGGGTCCGTGGCAGTGCCAGCAGCTGTACAGGCCACGCCACCACCACCAGCAACTTCCACAGGCATGCAGAGCAACTGGGCCTTACTGATGAAACAAAGAAACAGACTTCCTACTCCTGAAGAAAAGAGTATCACTAGTGGAGAAGAAAATGTAATCTTTCCTCACAGGAGCAGAAACTGAAAGGCAAACGCAGGACACAGGATTATGCAGTTTCTGGGCAAAGTGGAAAACCGGAAAATGAGAAGGGGCTCTACAAAGAGAAACGTCAGGAAGAGGCTAACAAACGCAGAAATCGTGGAGCAAACATAAGGCAAGGGAGAGAAGGAGGAGGAGGCCAAACCACAACCCTGGCACAAACGCGGGAGAGGGGCCTCCGTGTTGCGTAAAGAAGACCAATGTGGGGTGGAAAGCGAGTTCCAATAGTGAGAGTCAGCTGCTGGATACGGAATGCGTGACGTTCAAAGTGAAAATGGAACTTTTTTTTTTTTTTCAGACCGAGTCTCAGGGAGTCCAGAGCAACCTGGAACTAACTATGTAATGGAGGACAGGATTCTTGTGAGAAATATTTTAAGCATTATCTGGAAATAGAAGCATGACACACAGTAGCTCCATGATATTGGTCATAATATTCTAGCTTGTTTGTCAGCTCCGGACATTATGCACACTAGGCAAGCTCTCTACCCCAGCCTGTGGCTTTAGAGTTTTAAAGAGAGAATAAGTAATAACAAAAAATGCCATATGTGAGATAATTTTTAAAAATTAGTAATAATGGCCGGGCGGTGGTGGCACATGCCTTTAATCCCAGCACTCGGGAGGCAGAGGCAGGCGGATCTCTGTGAGTTCGAGACCAGCCTGGTCTACAAGAGCTAGTTCCAGGAGAGGCTCCAAAGCCACAGAGAAACCCTGTCTCGAAAAAAAACAAACAAAACAAAAAAAAATTAGTAATAATGGTGGCTTCTATACTTGCTTACATTCTGCTTCAACTAGAAATGCTTGCTTAAAATAACAGAACATTACCAAAAATAATAGTTGTAATTTTCTTCATGGCCCCATGATGTAGTATAAGGTCGAGGTCAGTGTCAGTGGCTGTTTAACACTACACAGAAAACAATAATGCATCTCTGATCTTACTAGCAGTACTATAGAGCTAGGAATGTAATGTGATGCATAAGACTCTGGATCCAATGATCACCCCTACACATGCACACGAACAGCGGTGGTGAGGGAGGCCATGGAGATACCTTAGTCAGTACTGTAGTGCCCGCCTGCACTACGTGACAGTAGGGTACTACTCCTGGATTGCAGAGCCTGCACTACAGGACCATTTGCAAGCCTCAGGCAAGGGCCTGGAGATTTAAACACACAAAGACACAGACAGAGACACGGGTCATCCTTGAAACAGGAATGCCCTAAGAATGCCATCTTTATTGTGTACCATGGCCGCTTTTATAGGGATCCTTAACTCCTAGCCATGCCCCAGCCAAACCCACCAGAAACCACTCTCCTGCCATCAGGAACTCCTGAAGGTCTCGTGCTCAGAGCAGCTGCAGGCACTCAGGTCAGGGGAAAACAAGTTGTTTACAAGAAATTCAGGATCTGGGGTCTCACCGCTCCCAACAAGTATGGTAAAGTTCTGGCCATGAAAACGTAAGAATCTGAGTGCAATCCCCAGACCCACGTAAAAGGTGGGCACAGCAGCACTCGCCTGCAACTGCCGCACTAGGGAGGCAGAGACAGGAGGATTCTTGCAGCTCATTGGCCAATCCAGCCAAACTGGAGTGCTCAAGACTCAGAGAAAGACCCTGTCTCAAAAAGCAAAGTAAAAGTAACTGATGAAGACACAGGGTATCTACCTTTGACCTTAAACATATGCACACACACAAAGAAAAACTTCATAAAAATATTATCAATTAATACATCCTCCTAGTTACTGGGGAGGTGGAGAGGAGGAAATGGAAGGAAAGACCTGACAGGATTTAGGTGACTCCAGTATACCCACTGGTGAAATTATCCCCTAAGACACGCTGATAACCAGCGCCACCGTCCTCCCCTAGAAAACAAAACATGGCTTCATAGTCACTTCAATGACGCAATGGTCTAATCTGATTGAACTCTGATACACAACCTGAGCAGACAAATCTCAGAAAAGGAAATAAAAGAAAATCTCAGGTAACAATATAATCTCTACAGAGAGGGAATAAATGATATAGAACATGCAAACATATACATACCTGACGTTAAAGGGGATTTTAAAGTCTGTGCTGTAGGTCCAGTTATCTAAGGAAATCCACCTGTAGCGAAGGTCATTAAACCTGTAGTAAGGATCCTGGTGGTACAAGGGAAACATTAAGATCACTAGATATGCTAAAAATGAGCAGATAAAATAGAAAACAAACAAAGGCTCTTGATAACCTAAAAATTAATGACCACTTGGCCTAGGTGTAGAAAAAGGTAAGTCAGGTCATTAACACTAAGAATTTGGGCCATAGATCAGGCTAGCCAGTGGTGGGATGCCTAACATGTACAAGGACCCGAGTATGGTGCCCAGCACTGTTAAACACCCAGGATGTGGGAGGAAATTGTGGGAGAAAATTTCCAGAATATCAGAAATTAAAGAGCTCTGGGATACAAATAATATGTTCATTATCAGAGAACATGTCTAGAGACAGATGCTGGCTCTCTTTGTATCGGTTGGTTTTTATTTTATACGTGTGTGTGCTCATCCATGCACCACAACACGTAGGTGGAGGTCAGTTCTCTACCTCCACCATGTGGGTCCCAAGGACTGAACTCAGCCATCAGGCTTGGTAGAGAGCACCTTTATCCACTGAACTGTCTCAATGGCCCCACGCCCCTTTGAAAACCAAGCACAGAACCTCCACAGTATCGCTAGCAAATGAAAACCAGAAGCCTTGGCACACACAGCCTTCCTCTCTCACGGCCCAGTTCTTCCGTCATTGCTGCCACTACCCACGATGGCCTCCAGGGGGAGCCCATCTCCTCCACTGCCCGACGTTCAGCAAAACTCCCATTCCGTGGAGACCTTAAGCATTTCCAAATTCCTTTTCGCCATGCTTTCCCAAGAGAGCACGGAAAAGGCCTGGGTGTGGTACACTCACTGCCAAACTCAAAAGATTCAGCTTTCCCGTAGCATCCGTGTGAGCCGTCTGCAACACGTGCTCGAGTCTGTGTGGCAGCCAGCCAACAAGGGCCATGTGCTGATAACTAAAGGTTGTGGAAATGGCTTGCTGCAAAGGCTTGAAGATCTCAATTTGATTTCCCAGCAGGCCCACACAAGCTGAATAAAGGGACTGGAGAGATAGTCCAACAATTAAAAGCACTTGTTACTTTACCAGAGGATCAGGATTTGATTCCCATCTCTCAAATAGTGGCTCACAACCATCTGTAACTCCATTTCCAAGGGATTATGAAGTCCCTGGGCACCGGGCACACATTTGGTGCACAGGCAGGCATATAGGCAAAACACTCATACACACAGAATAAAAATTTTAAATCTAATGATTTTTTTTTTTAAAGGACAAGGAGTCAAACTTCACATGGGCTACTGACATAGCAGATAGCACCGTCACAGTCTGCCTGCCTATCATACAAGGAAAAGCTATTTATAGAAACCTATAACCTAGTGCGGGGGGGGGCACTTTGTTCCCTACATTTGGGAGGCAGAGACAAGAATATCTCTGGGGTCTACAAAAGGAAAGCCAGGACTATTACACAGAGAAACCTTGTCTGGGGAGAAAAAAAGGAGGAGGAGGAGGAGGAGGAGGAGGAGGAGGAGGAGGAGGAGGAGGAGGAGGAGGAAGAGAAGGAAGAGGAGGAAAAGGAGGAGAAGAGAAGAAAAGGAAGGAAGGAAGGTAGGAAAGCAGAAAGAAATCTATTATCTAGAACAATCAGTAATTGTAGCACTACTTTTCAAATCTATTGCACTGGGGCTGGTGAGATGGCTCAGCAGTCACTAGTTCTTACTGCTCCTGCAAAGGACCCAAGTTTGGTTCCCAGCACTCACACCAGGCGGCTCACAACCAAATATGACTCCAGCTCCAGGGGAGCCAACACCCTCTTCAAGCCTCTTCAGGTTCCTGAAGACAGGTGGTACACATAATTTCACAAAAGTGCATGCGTGTACACAAACACAAATAAAAATACATAAAAACACTTCCATCCTTTTCACACACGTGAGTGCACACACACTTGCATGCGTGCATACACACACACATACATTTTGTGCATACTCTGTTTTATTTCTTTGAGACAGGGTTTCTCTGTATATCCCTGGCTGTCCTGGAATTCACTCTATAGACCAGGCTGGCCTCGAACTCACAGAGATCCACCAGCGTGGTCGATAATGAGTTTTAGGAGAGCCAGAGGTACGCAGTGAGATCCTGTCGCAAAAAAAAAAAAAAAAAAAAAAAAAAAAGAGAGAGAGAGAGAGAGAGAGAAAAACACTGTCTCAAAAAAAGGGAAAGAATAGAAAGAAAGAAAGAAAGAAAGGAAGGAAGGAAGAAAGAAAGAAAAAGGAGGGGACCTCAATTGAGAAAATGCCTCCATAAGATCAGGTTATGGACAACCCTGAAGAGCATTTTTATACTTAATGATTGATGGGGGGAAGGCCCAGCCTATTGTGGGTGGGGGATACCCCTGGAATGTTGGTCCTGGCTTCTATAAAAAGCAGTTCGGCAAGCCATGAGAAGCAAGCCAATAATCAGCACCCCTCCATGGCCCCTGCATCAGCTCCAGCCTCCAGGTTCCTGTCCTGTTTGAGCCCCGGCCCTGACTTCCTTTGATGATAATCTGTAACGTGGAAGCATAATCCAAAAAATAAACCCCTTTCTCCCCAAGTTTCTCTGGTCATGGTGTTTCATCGCAGCAAAAGAAACCCTAAGACTGGGCTGGGCATCATTTCCTCAAGGGCAGCAACTCCAGAGTAGAAGAAAAGCCCAGTGTCATCTAAGTTCCACCAAAATGAGAGCTGAATGACCACGCTTGACGGGTAGTGGCCATCTGGACATCTGTCCGGTGTCCTCCACCCAGAAAGAAACACCACGGTGTCCCCAGGGCAGTACACTGAGATCAAGGTTCCTGCCTAAGGCATATCGCTCCGAAATAAGCTGCTGTGGGAAAAAGCAAGAAGTGAGATTTAATGCTGCCAAACAGATTTTTATTTTAAGTTCTGCTTAACGATGAGGCTCTGTTACATGGCGTGTTTAAACCCCAACTAACTTGCCTCCTGTTTTGCTTCTTCTGAACACAGGACTGAGCCTTCCCTGTGAATAAACACAGAGTGAATATTTCAGGACACGGGCTGGAAGAGAAGCTTAATCATCAGCTTGTCCAAGTGTCTCTACTCAGCCCTATTTATAGCTGCACGGTGGACTTAAACCAAGACGGTTAAAAATACCAGGAAAAAAAAAATACCAGGGTACTGTGAGGGCAGCTCAGCCAAGCCCCTCAACAGGCTGAGCCCCAGAAATACTGGCTATCTGGCTGGCAGGGCTTGGATCCCCTGCCTGTCTCTCGGCTACTTGTAGAAAGTTACATGGTAAGCTCAAAGAAGGCAATCATATGACACATATTTTTCTGTATACAAACAGAATTTACAGGTTAATTTCTCCCCCTTGGATGAGTCCAATTTTTTTTTTTCATTTTACTGGTGTAGGGAGGTGGGTATAAGTTCTATGGCACACATGTGGAGGTCCGAGGGTAACTTGGAGTTCTTGCCTCCCACCGTGTAGGGCCCAGGGATTGAACTCAGAAAACACATACATCTTGCCAGCCATATTCCAACTTTTTGTTGTTGTTGTTGCTGTTTAAACTAGGCTATAAGCACAGTTAGAGAGGTGGCAGAAGTTACCTACAAATTCAGTGGGAAAGCTCTTGTCATTCCAGACACTGGTAAGAGGACACAGAGGCAGACTATAGCTCTCTGAGGGGTTAGTGTCAAGACTTGGTGTGGAATCTCCCATGCTTAGCCAATTACTAAAAAGTTGTTCCAGGATGGTCTGAGTGAGCAGTGTCTCCAGTCACACTTCATGTGGTGGTCACACCGACTACTATCTGGCTCTCTGGTCCATAAATACCTTCTAAACATTCTGTTCCAGCCTCTTTCTGAAATCTGTTACTAAGCACACATGGTGGAGATCAGCTGAATTTCTCCAAACAGAACACCGAGCTGTACAGGCCTCGTCGTGACATAGCATGGTGCAGCTTCCAAAAAAAAAAAAAAAAAACCCCACTACATTAGTACACCAGTTGGCAGAGAGAAACAGGAAGATAGGGAAGCTCCAGCCTTTGGAGGGGGCAGGACAGAACACTCTACACTCAGGGAACACATCGTTCAGCATCCTTTCCCTACACTACTGACGACTGGCCTCCAAGATCACTTTCAAAGGCAGGGGAATTTCAATCTTTTGATAGTGCAACATAATGTAATTGACAAGGGTTGCATTCGGGAACTATGCCGTCCAATTGCAAATAAGTAAATAAATAACTCATACAAAACGTCTCACAATGTTTTAAGCAAATTTTCAATTTTGTGTTACTTTTTTGTGGCCAATGTAGCTCATGCACCATCTGGACATATCTAGATATCTGGGGAAAATGATAGGAGGCTAAAGGCCCCCAGAACGGCCCTTGGAAACCTACTATACCAGGTGGTAAGACCCCATTTCTTAAAAAGCCGCAAACTTTGGTTGTAGAACATAAAGAAGATATGGAACTGACCTAACACTTCCCCCTTGCTGGCTAGCTTTTATAGTGCGGGAAGGCACTGTCCGGGCTTCTGGGGGAGACCCGACTCCAGTGGCCTTACGTAGGAGCAGACCCTGCGTGCTACATTATAGACTTACCAGATAGAACGCGCCCACCGGTACAATAGTGGCATGGCAGTTCTGAAGGTAACCAGCCACTTTCTGACTGGGTTCTGAGGCCTGTTCCACAGGAGTCAATGTCTGCCTGTACTGAAAACCTGTTACTTTGCATGCTGATTAAAAATAAAGCAGGGCCAGGGAGAAGGTACCCCTGCCACCGGCGCCCTCTGCCAAGCATGACCGTCTGACTTCAATCCCCAGAAGCCACCAGGTGGAAGTTGAATACTAACTGCCACAGGGTGTCCTCTGGCCTCCACACGTGTGCCATGACGCACACACGCCCACAGGCACACAGAGCATAGTCATACAAAATACATACATAAATGTGTGATTTAAAACTTTAATAAGGTAAGAAAAGGTTTTCAAAACTACACATAGAGAGTGGGCTGGAGAGATGGCTCAGAGGTTAAGAGCACTGACTGCTCTTCCAGAGGTCCTGAGTTCAATTCCCAGCAACCACATGGTGGCTCACAGCCATCTATAATGAGATCTGGTGCCCTCTTCTGGCATGCAAGCATACATGAAAGAAATGTTATATACATGATAAATAAATAAATCTTTAAAAAAAAAAAAAAAAAAAAAAAAAAAACTACACATAGAGAGTACAGACTTGAGTCCCACACGTACGCATAACAAACGTGTCCATATGCTAAAATTATAGTCAAAAGAATCAGTTTTTGGTTCTTAATAAGGGGAATATATTATGAAAAAAGTCTCAGAGGCTCAGATTATATTTATCATAGTTATTCTAAACGCTAATCAAGCAACTTAATTTGGCTTCAGATTAACTGACCCGCTTTGAGCCACATTAAAAGTCTGAGTCCTGCTTAAAGTGAACAGCAGTTCAGGGACACCTCTCGTGACCAAAACAGAGTCATGCAAGCTGCCGAGTGCTAAGCAAGCCCACGAGTCCTCCGATCCAGTCTGGCCTCCCAGGTGGGCACACATATCTACATAATGAACATGCCTTGCTGAGTATCCGTTTATAGAGGAGGAAGCCGAGAACTCCAAAAGGCAAGAGAGTTTCTGAAGTCTCACACTCTTGTGTCCCATGAAATCTGCAGCAACAATAGTAGTTGGAAGATGCTGCCTGGGACCCTACCGGGTAGGTACTGTTAACATTTGCTACGGCAGAATTCGAGGCTCAAAGTCAAACAGCTGTTGAACCCCGGAACAGTGACTCACCCCAGGGAGATCTGGCTTGGCATGCTTCCTCGTGACCCAGCACTTAGGCTGGTGTCCCAGACACCACTGATAATCACAGTGTCGGGGCAAATTAAGAGCCACGAGACAACCATGTTGTAGGTGAGTCCCTGAGTAAGTTATTTGTAGCTGATATTTAGCACACTTACATCATCTAAGCATGTGGTGTTGCATGTCTGTGATCTCATCACTTAGGAAACTGAGGCAGAGACATCACAGCAAGTTCAAGACTACATAGTGAGATCCAGGCCAGCCTGAACTGCAGAAGGAGATTCTGGGGTTTTTGTTTGTTTGTTTGTTTGTTTGTTTGTTTTTAAAGAGAGAGAGACAAAAACAAAGCTGGGTATGGTGGTATATGCCTCTATTCCTGGCACTAGAAAAGCTAAAACAGGAGGATTGCCATGAGTAAAAGGCAAGGCTACATGAGTTCAAGATCAGCTTCTACAAAGCAAAACACTGTCAGAGGGGGAAAGGGGAAAAAAGAGTGAAAGGAACCTTGGCTGGTCCCTTCCTTCTCTTAGAATGTATGAACACTAGCCTCTGCCACACTCTGCCACGCCATGTGCCCCCACAGGTCTAAAACAGCAAAGCCTGGTGACCTGAATTTGAGATCTGCAAAACCGGGAGCCAATGTGAGCCTTCGTTGTTTCCAAGATGACACACGGCCAGCAGGCATGGCGGGAGAGACAGGTGATGACACTGGGGACAGGGTAGGTGACTACACACAGGCGTGTGGGCTCAGAAGCTGGAGAGTGGGTACGTGGGTGTTCATTCAATTATCGGGGTTTAAAAAGCAGAAATGCAGGGGGCTGGAGAGATGGCTCAGTGCCTAAGAACACTTGCTGCTCTTCCAGAAGATCCCAGTCTGGTTCCCAGCACCCACATCTGACAGCTCACAACTACATGTAAGTCCAGCTCCAGGTGATCCAATGCCTTCTTCTGGTTTCCATGGCCACCACACACAGAGATTAGTATACATGCAGACATTTAAAAAGATACTTAAAAATCACAAATACGCCGGGCGGTGGTGGCGCACGCCTTTAATCCCAGCACTCGGGAGGCAGAGGCAGGCGGATCTCTGTGAGTTCGAGACCAGCCTGGTCTACAAGAGCTAGTTCCAGGACAGGAACCAAAACCACAGAGAAACCCTGTCTCGAAAAACCAAAAAAAAAAAAAAAATCACAAATACGTGTGTACATATAACCTTTTCTGTGCTAAGTACTAATGTGCTAACATCACTGGGATGCTAAGCCAATGGAAACCACATGAAGATTTTAATGGGGTTTATTCAGAAAATGGTGTGTTCACCAAACTTCAGCTGCTCCATTGTCGACTTTCATCTTCACCTATAATTCTCAAAGGACCTCTACTTACTTACTTACCTTTACCCAAGGGTACATGGGTATAGACTGTGAGTCAATCTGAAACCCGTTTTTCTAAAATCCTTCTATTTGTAAAAACTGCTCCATTGACCTGCGCTCTAGATGAAAAACAAAACTCAGAGAGACCTCTTATTTTTCTAACAAAGTGAGTTCAATTTAACCATTTTCTTAGGTTACTACTATACACCAAGGGTACTACAAAGGGCAGCAGGGGGCACAGGTATAAGGACTTAGACCTGTATATAAGGACTGTAGTATGACAGTGAGTTCTGGTTCTGGAGCTCAGGAAAGGTGAGGAAAGATGCCCCGAGCAATTGCTAACTGGCTGAAGGGTCAGGACTGGACTGTGCTGGGCCTCCTCCACAGACAGTGATGCTGCTTCTGAGATGAAGGCTGGAGAAGCGGACTAGTCAGTTTTGAACGGTCTAATTCCTAGCTTGGCCAGACTGCCTGTGGGATCCATTTGAAGGGCAGAAAACATACACAGACGTTCAGCAGGCTGACTCAGGGGATAAAGGCACTTCCCATCCAACCAGAGGTCCAGAGTTCAATCCTCAGAACGCACAGAGTGAAAGGGAGTACTAACTCCTTCATTTGTCACCTGACCTCAATATGTGCCCCATGACTCATGACTCAACCCTGCAATAAACAAAAATGTAATGAAATTTTCTTAGAAAGAAAATGCAGGGCAGCAGTGGTGCATGCTTTTAACCCCAGCACTTGACAGGCAGAGGCAGGCAGATCTCCGTGAGTTTGAGGTCAGCCTGATCTACAGAGCAAGTTCTAAGACTGCCAAAGCTACACAAAGAAATCCCGTCTTGAAAAAAAAACAAATAAAAAAGAAAGAAGGCAAAAAGCTTTGAAGGCCTGTCTGTCCCCCACCCCAACCCCAGCATCCACACCCCCATACCTATGCTCCCTACCCCCTCTCTGGGATGGAGAAAGTAATTATTTCTCAAGGATTACAAAGACTGGGGAAGTGAAGATGCTCGGAGCTGTTCTCGGCACAAAGTGAGCATTCAGTCATGATAGCTAGCATTTCTACTTGCATAACGATCCAGAAAACTTTCTAAGACTTATCAAGTTCCAGGTTAGCATAAAATAATGGTCATAGAGTATCACTATTTGGTGGGAGGGGGAGACAGGCAAACCCAGATAAGATAGATACCTATGTGTGTCTATAAAGAAGAAATACAAGAAATTGTTAGTTGTGGTTGTTTCCGAGAAACCAGTGATCTAGAAGACAGCCATAGCCCTGGGGCTGGGAAGATGGCTCAGAGGGTAAAGGGGTGGCTGTGTTAGCCAACAGCTAGAGTTTCCTCCTAAAACCCACAGTAGAGGGGAGAACTGACTCCCCGGAGCCGACTCTCCAGCTCCATCAGTCTTTATTTAGATAAAAATTCCTGACAGTTCCTTTACTCCGATACACCTAGAGGAAGGAGATTCTATAGAGGAAACGCTCAGTCAGCTTCGAGACCATCAAGGTCAGTCACCGAGCCTCTCTGTAAAGACAAAGTTCCACGTAGCCGCAGCTGGGGAACAAACTACTGATACTCTTTAAGGCTCCTCTTGGTCCTACTGCTCCCATCCCATCTGTAAACAAACCCAGCTTCTGGCTCTACATTCAAGATGTGCACCCACACACTACGAAGCCAGTTGTGCTGGCACAAAATCCTAGCACCTGGGAGCCTAAAGAGGAGGCTCCCCTACAAATTCAAGGCCATTATTCTGGGCTACAGAGTGACACCTTGCTTTGAAAAACAAAATGGGGGTGGGAGGGGCAGCAAGATAATTCAGTAAATAAAGGCGTTGGCTGTCTGATCCCTGTATTCTGTGTGGGAAGGAGAAAATCTACTTCTGCAAGTTTTTTGCATGCACGCACACACACACACACACACACACAGAGCAAAATTTAACAAGAACAAAACCCACAAACCATTCCCTTCATGTTCTTGCTCCAATACAGAAATCTCCCAGCCTCAAAACTGCAAATGTCCCATAGCTGGCCCCATGCTTCAGTCACTGTGTACAGGAACTAGGACAGTGTCCTTTTACAAAGCAAAACCAACCCTGCTTCTCCAAGTCAAAACACTCGACAGTTTCCCATCTCGTGCAGAATAAAGTCCAAAGTGTCCTATACACGGTCACACCTTGGAAATCTTTGAACTTATCTTCCTTCCACGGCTCAAAGCCTTCTGGTCTCTGTCCTTCTTATTAGTGGAACCAGTGAGGCATGTCAGTTCCTTCTGGCCCACTGCCGCCCTGTTCTCTACATGGCTAAAAATGTGTGCCACCTTTACAATGGAAAAGCTCTCTACTTAGAAAAATCCATATAAAAATGACTATCTCCAGCAACTTAAAAGGAGAGGGGGTGGCTAGAGAGATGGCTCAGCTGTTAAGAGCACTGGCTCTCTTCCGGAGGTCCTGGGTTCAATTCCCAGCATGGTGACTCACAACTCACCTGTCACCTGTAATGAGATCTGGGGCCCTCTCCTGACACGCAGACATACATGCAGATGGAACACTAAACATAATAAATAAATAAATCTTTTTAAAAAAAATCAAACAGAAAAACTAGCAACTTTCCAGCCTTCTCTGCCTTTTACCTCCTGAATGCTTTTTTCAGCGTTCCCCCTGTGCTGTAATTTATTAACCTGGTAACTGTCTTTCTAGATTGTCCACGGGAGCAAAGCTTTTTCTTTACTGTTGAATTTCAAGCGCTTAAAACCGTGCCTGCTACAAATCCAAGGCACTAAATGAATACAGGGTAGTTAATAAGACAAATGGAAACAGAAATAAGCGACTTTCCCAAGATAAGTTTCAAGTTCATATCCGGTCCAGTGTCTGTGCCAAGCAATAGAATGTTTTTGAAGACCAACACTAAACACGGATGCTATAATGACACAGAGTGCAATGTCACCTCTTTCAGCTTGGATAAATTCTTCTCTAATCCACTAACCGCCCTTCTTCTATTCCACTCCCACTAGGACTCCAATCCACTTTATCTGAATTTAGCTTTTCTAAGAATCTGTTGAGAGGTCGCAAGGCCTTGTCAATTACTCCTGTGAAGAAGAGTTAGCTATTTCACAAGCCAAGCAAAGGCCTGCAGTTAGAAAGAACCAAAGTTTCTCCTTGCTGTGTTGCCCAACAGCACAGGACAATAATCTGCTTTGCTAAAGTTCTGATTTCCTGTTGGCTTAATTCAATTAACAAAAGGAGACAAATTGAGACTGTAGATAGAAACCAAAGTAAACTGTGGCCTGACACACACACACACACACACACACACACGTGTGTTTTGCTTTTTATTTTTTCTCATTTGCAAACAAAGAATTGGGTTTCGTTCTGGCGTTTCCTCCCATTTGTTTTAGTTGTTTCTCTTCCCATTCTCCCCTCCCTTGTCCCTCCTTCCCCTCTCCTGTCTTCCCTCTTCCCCTCCATTTCCCCACTCCTCTCCATCTCCCCTCTTCCCTTCCTGTCTTCCCTCCCCTTTCCATCTCTTGTCCTCCCCTCCCAGTCCCCCTCCTCTCCTCCCGTCCCCCCTCTTCCTTTCCCCTGTCCCCCCTCCTCCCCTCCCAGTCTCCCTTCCTCTTTCCTCCCTTGCGCCCCTCACTTCCGGTCACTCCTTTCCGCTTCCATGTTACACGTCACTTTTTACCTTCTCATATATAATCTGTTAACTAAGAACACACTAGTTAAGTTTCAGAAAGATTTACCTAAAAGGTACACTAGACAATGTTCATTGTAAATTATTATATTCACTTTCCTTCTGATATATGTAATAAAAAGAAAAAAAAACAAAGACAGACTGATGTGAGTACTCTATGAGAAGTTTTCCATAAAGTTTGACTACTTTAGCATTTAGGGAAACTACAGACGTCATCACAACAGTCAAAGACAGTTTGTCGAGGGGGGGTATAGTCCAATGGTAGTCCAAACTCTACGTTAAATCTCTAGAGCTGTGCACGCATGCGCAGGCACACACACACACACACACACACACACACACACACACAATTTAGCCATAAAGAAAAATGTAATTAGGCCATGCATGGTAGTGCACACTTGTATATCTCTAGCACATGAGAGGCAGAGGCAGGAGGATCAGAAGTTCAAGATTACCCTCAGTTTTATTAGGAGCCCAAGGCCAGCCTAAACTACATAAGATACTTTCTTTAAAAAAAAAAAAAAAAGAATGGCAATTGAAATGATCACTTTAGGTAAAATAAACCAGACTCAGAAAGATAAATGAACATGACAGTGTCGCAATGAAACACTGCTTCAAATACCCCATTTAAAAAAATCAAAACATTATTTAGGTTTTAGGACTAGGATGTAGGTCGGTGGTACAATGTGTGCTTAGCCTGTTCATGGCTCTGCGTTTCACTCCCAAAACCTGCACACATGAGCACCAATAACCAAACTTTATTCGTGACTCTCCAGTCCCTTGGGTTTATTTCAAACCAGACTCCCCGAGGCTTCAAAGCGAACGTGTAAACCCGAGACACTACATTCAATGAACTATGATTAACTAAGGGCTCCTGCAAGCGTCCGGATGATGGAAACAGTAACCCTGTCCTTAGAAAGAAAGGTAAGTCCCCTTATCAAATGCTGGAGCCGAGAATCACCTCTGTAAGTAGACAGCAGACACGTTGTTTGTTTTCTATAGGCAACTTCCGCCTCTCGGGGTCACAGATGTCCCAGAGAGGGTGGATAAGTGTCCACAACTGGCCTGAACCCCCCTGCCAGGCCGTTTCTTTCCCCAGCTGCCCAAAGCAGCCCAGACAGACCGACCTGGACCACACGGAAGGGTGGCAGCGAGTCCTACCTGGATCAGCCCGCGCTGGTACAGGGCGCTGTGCACGCAGCCCGGGACTGTCCCCGGGAGCTCCAGGGAGCCGTTCCCGTTGCTCACCCGCCAGCTCCCCCGCAGGCTGTAGCTGGGACCCGCCACCACGCAACCCGCCCCGCACAGCGCCAACAGCGGGAGTAGGTGCAGATGCATGCTGACCGCTAGCAGCAGGGACCCGGCAGTGTCGCCCCGGCCCTAGGCCAGGCTTGGCCGCTCTGACCCGCCCAGAGGCGGCCCAGACCCGCCCCCAGGTCAGCTGAGCTTCTCCTGCGCCTCGCAGGGAGGGAAAGTGGCGGGGACAGACCCGGGGGTAGGCAGGGCTCAGGGCCCGCTGCCGCCCGCGCCCTCCTGCAGCTCGGCTCCCTGCTTCGGGTCCACACCGTAAGAGGGCCGGCAAAGAGATAGAAAAGCCTGGAAAGCTGAGCCTGACTGTTTGGGAGAGACCTCAGGTGCGCGTCCTCAGTCATGCGCAGACCCTGCACGGGGAGACCTCCCGCCACGCCTGGCAGAAGATTTCACAGACCTGGGTCCAGGCCGCAGGGGCTGCCAGGCTGAACGCCCCCTCGATGAACCTGCTGGGACTAAACAGAGCTAACTATAAACTCCGGTTAACTGAAAAACTCCATGTGCGCCCTGCTAGCGGTGGCTATAAGTGACCTAGGCCCCGCGGGAGTTGTTTCTGGGGTTCCCGGGAACTTGGATTAGTGCTACAGGTGAGTCTGAAATCCACCATCCCCCTCCCGCCGCCCCCCCACCCCCACCCCCGCTTCGGTGATTGGGCAAGCAGCAAACTTCCCACTTTTTGAATTTAAAAACATGCAGACATCAGTTTCGGAGGCACAGCCCGGGTTCTTCTTCTTTTAGACAAAACATCTCACATTTATTTACTTATTAATTTCTTGGAGGGGTAGGAGGGGGTTCCTGCCACAGCGTGCATGTGAAAGTCCGAGGAACTGGAGTGCTATCTTCCACCACGTGGATCCCAGGGATGGAATTCAAGGTGTCACGCTTGGGGCATTATTTAACTGCTGACCCATCTCAACAGTCCCTGGGTTCTTTTCAGAGACCTTGACTCAGGTGAACCCAGGGTCTTAGGCCCCAGGAAAGAGTTTCAGAAAGCCAGTAGGAAGCAAAACTTGGAGATTAGCAAGATAATATCTTGTCTTGAAAGACCCTACAGACCCCCTCCTCAAAACCCGCAGCTAGCATGCTCCCGGGGGAACATCCTGTTTGCTTTAAAAAAATTATCCGGATCAGCAGCCAGCCTGCTCTCATAAGAACATCCCACGTGCTTGAGAGAGCAGGATGTCTATGAGATAGGAAGACTGCAGGGCAGGATGTCAGTAAGATAGGACATCAACAAAGCAGGTTGACTGCAAAACAGGATATCTATGAGATAGGAACAGTCATGCCCCCCCCCTCGTTCCGATAACCACGCTTTTGCTTCTGTAAACTTGCTTTTTGCTGACACCCCGCCTCATTCCGATCGACCGATAACCACGCTTTTGCTTCTGTAAACTTGCTTTTTGCTCTTCCCTATAAAAAGCCCGCTCTCCAGTTGGCAGGCGCACAAGTCCTCCGAAAGATTTTGCTGCCCGCAGGTACCTGTGTTTACTCAATAAACCTCTTGCTAATTGCATCCTGTGGCCTGGTCTCGGAGTGTCCTGGTTCTGGGGTCTTCATCGGAGAGGAAAGGTCCTCTCTGAGGGTCTTTCAGTCTAGCTTAAGCAACAGTGTTGAGAGAAGCTTAAGAAAGCATGGCAATGGGCTGGAGAGATGGCTCAGTGGTTAAGAGCATTGCCTGCTCTTCCAAAGGTCCTGAGTTCAATTCCCAGCAACCACATGGTGGCTCACAACCATCTGTAAAGAGGTCTGGCGCCCTCTTCTGGCCTTTAAGCATACAGACAAAATAATGTATACATAATAAATAAATAAATAAAAAGAAAGCATGGCAATGCCCAGTTGAGGAAGTTCAGACTTCTCAAGACAGAAAACAAGCCTAGGTTTTGAAGATGGCGTTTCCTATCGTTTTGAAATTACACTGTTTAAAAGAATGTGGGTGGGTAGTGGCTCACACCTACTCAACAACTGATTAGCTGAGGTAAAAGGACTGCCTTTAGTTTGGGGCTAGCCTGGACTACAGAGTTAAGTTTCAGGTCACCCTGACCTAGAGTCAAATGTTGCCTCAAAAAAGCAGAAGAGAGAGAGAGAGATAAGATACACCGGTGTGCTTATTTTTATCTAAAGATTTTTTTCTTCAATAAATGAGATCATAAGGTTGTTGAAATGTTGTGTGGAGGGTTACAGGCTTATAAAATAGGGCCCGTGAGATGGCTCAGTGGGTTATGGCGCTTAGCTTTAAGACTTGAATTCAATCCTAAACTACACTCCTGGCTAAAGGGCTCCTCTTCCTTCCATGCCCCTTAGCTTCTCCTGCCCGTTATATCCTGCCTTGCTCTTGGGTCTGATAGTCACGTATGCTACCTGACCTCCGTGGTCCCTTCTGCCAGCAGGTTTGCTGTTGCTCTGAACTCCCAAAGGTCAGCGGGAATTCCATACCGTGCAAGGTGTTTTCACACTGTCCGTGTTCCTGCAAGCTCTCCTCTCACCTGTGCTGCGATACCAGAGACAACGACAAAAATCACTTTTAACTGACTTATGCACGCTGTGTATTCCATACTTGTGTTAATACGAATATATATGTTACCTTTTAGAATAAAAGGCCCAAACACTAACAAAGATAAGTAGCCCACATGATCCAGCCTCTCAGAATGCCTCTGTGTGCAGTTTCCTCAAAATTCTACACCCAGAAGAGCTTCAAAGCTACTAGCTGAGATGGTCCAGCCTCACAGAATACTCCAGCCAGGACTTCAGATAAGCCTATCACACAGAGACTAAACAAAAAATAATACAGGGCTGGAGAAATGGCTCAGTGGTTAAGAGCACTGGCTGCTCTTCCAGAGGTCCTGAGTTCAATTCCCAGCAACCACATGGTGGCTCACAACCATCTGTAATGAGATCTGGCGCCCTCTTCATGCAGGCAGAATGTTGTATACATAATAAATAAATAAAATCTTTTAAAAAAAAAAATAATACAGCCGCTCTCCCAGGATTTGGCCATTATCCCAGTTTTTCAGGGTCCCCTAAAGATGCCTCATCCTCAGACAACAGGAAGAAGCAGTCTAGAGAACATTTCTCTTCAAGTGTGGTTACCTACCTGGGAAGGAAGGAGGATCCAGAAGCAAGGACAGCTAGAGAAAATCAAGGAGAAAGGAAAAGAAACCATTGTCATTCTTCTTTAGAGATAGGTTGTTGGAAAGAGAAATACTTCAGTCATATATGAGACTAAAAAATTGTAAACTGAGCCAAGTTAGACTTTTTTTTTTTAATACCTGGAGTGTGTTAGCTAGTTTTTCTTGTCAACTTGCCCCAAGGCAGGGTCATCTGGAAAATGGAACCCCCATTGAGAAAACGGCCTCATCACATTGGCCTGTAGGCAAGCCTGTGGCCATTTTCTCAGTTAATAACTGATGTGGGAAGACCTGGATCACTGTGGGCTGTGCCGCTCCTGGGAAGGTGGACCTAAGTTTTACAATAAAATAGGCTGAGTGAGTGATGAAGAGCAAGCCAGGAAACAGTGTTCCTCCGTGACTTCTGCTTGCATTCCTCCCTACAGGTTCCTGCCCTGAGTTCTTGTTCTAACTTCCCTCAGTGATGGGGACATGAAAATCAAATAAACTGTTTCCTCCCTAAGTTCCTTATCGTCAGCATCTTATCACAGCAAAGGAATTAAACCAATATGCAAAGTTAAGGAAAAAGAATGACATAGACCTGACTATCGTCAACAGATGTGTGTAGCTTGAAGACAAGAAACACCAATACACTAAACCGGTTCCCAAAGCATAGGCTGTTCTTCAGGCTTCCCACCTTTAGCTCTTCCAGGGAACTGTTTGCTACAGTACTTAGCAGATCACATCAAGGAAGTCCCACTTCTAAATGACTCCAATGAGAAAAGATACTTTGTCATTTTAATGCTATGGGTGTTCTTGGATCAGCTGGCCTGAAGGTGATACACAATGACCAGGCCACAGAGCTTCAGGTATGAGCAGTGCAAGTCAATGTCCTTATATCCACTCAGTGGAAAGACTTAAATGTGCCCGACAGCCTTTCAGTTCACAAGCGACACTGGAAAATAATTAATGACACTGTACCAAGCAACAGAGAACATACCAATAGATTCCAAAGAATTAAGCAAGAGCAATATTAGTTCTCGTATCTGTGATAAAATAGCCAATAAAAGCAATTTAAGGAAGCAAGGATTTATTTGGGATCAAAGTCTGAGGGTACAGTTCCTAATGACAGGGAGGACATGGAAAGGAACATAAGGCATCTGGGCACTGCATCCGCAGTCAGGAAGTAGAGAGAAACAGGTGTTCCTGCTCAGCCAGGCTTTTCCCTGACATGCAGTCCAGGACCCCAGCCCGTGGAATGGTGACACACACTTTTAGGATGGGTCTTCCCATCTTAACTAACCCACTCTAGAAACTCTCTTCTATCAGGCTTCTCTCTCCATCAGTTCTAGATCTTGTCAGGTTGATAATGACCACACACAGAAGTGGGAGTGGGGCTGTCTCTGAATCCTTTGCCTGTGCATAGGACCCTTTTCTTCATACTGGGTTACCTCTTCAAGCCTTGGTATGAAGGTTTGTGCCTAGTCTTACTGTAATTTTTATGCCATGTTCGTTTGATATCCCTGCGAGACCTGCTTTTTCTTTTCTTTTTTTTAAAGGGAGAGGAGGAAAAGATCTAGCGAAGGGGGTGTTGTGGGGCTTGAAGGAGTGGCAATAGGGGAGAGTGGAGTTGGGATGTAATGTATATAAAGAAAAAATTAGAAAATAAAAAATTAAGTTAAAATGTAAAAATTTGGGTTTTTTGTTTTGTGTTTCAAGGCAGGGTTTCTCTGTAGTTTTGGAGTCTTCCCTGGAACTAGCTCTTGTAGACCAGGCTGGCCTCCAACTCACAGAGATTCACCTATCTCTGCCTCCTGAGTGCTGGGAAATTCCAGTTTCTGATCTGGAATGTCAGGAGTGGGCGTGATCACTTTTCTCAGTGCTATGACCAAATACTGACATGGAACAACTTGAAGTCTCCCAGTATAAAAGGGTCAGTTCCTTACGGAGGGCAGCACAATTCTGCAGCAGGAGCATGTGGCTGGGACTCCTTACACCAGAAAGCAGTGACAGCGGCAGGAGAGATGGCTCAGCAGTTAAGAGCACGGTTCTTCCAGAGAACCTGGATTTGATTCCCAGCACCCATATGGTGGCTCACAACTGCCTGAGTGTCCTGTTCCAGGGGATCCAATGCCCCTTCTGGCCTCCTTAGGCCCTAGGCATGCACACAGTACACAGACAGGCAGACCTGCAAGCAAAACACCCAAGCACTGAAAATTAAACCAAGCAAGAAGAATTTCAAAGCAGAGAGCAAGGAAGGATGGTGCTCTCTGGCTTCTGGTTTTTGTTTCTTGGTTTTTTGTTTGGTTGGGGTTTTTTTGTTTTTGTTTTTTTATTCAGTTTGGGACTTTCACTTTCTTTACTTTGAGGTCTTTCAGGTTTCTGCTTTTGTCATTGGTGAGGGGCAGAAGCACAACTCCACATCAACTCAGCCATTTGAGGAGCCCTTGAGGAGTTACACACACGCACGCACGTGCACACACACGCACACACACACACACACACATCAACTCAGCCATTTGAGGAGCCCTTGAGGAGTTACACACACGCACGCATGCACACACACACGCACACACACACACATCAACTCAGCCATTTGAGGAGCCCTTGAGGAGTTACACACGCACACGCACACACACACACACTCACATTTATTTGAGTGTTTTGCCTGTGTGTGTATATAGGTAGCCCTCTGATTTCAGAAGCCAGAATCCCCTGAAACTGAAGTTACAGATGATTGTTACCTGCCATTGTGGGTGCTGGGAACTGAACCTGGATCCTCTGGAAGAGCAGCCAGTATTCTTAACTGCTGAGCCATCTCTCCAGCCCTCAGTTTTGATGACACAAATTTCTGCCTCCCTTGGGATTTAGTTAGATGCATACAGCACCTTTACTTGTTACCAAACTATCCCCATAATCTTGGTTTTGCTCGTACGTGCATGTCCCTATCTTTTTTTTTTCAGTAGATAATTAGATTTTTGTCTGCTTGCTTTAAAATTTCTCTCCTATTTAGCACAATGTCTCAAGATGTTCCTTCCCCCCACCCCTCTCTTCTATTTGAAATTCAAGCAGGTTTACTTAATCTGCAGTTTATGTAAATTTCATTTTAGGAAAAAAAGTAGCCTTTTTGTCTAAATTTTGAAAACTTGCCTTTGGTCCATTCCCACATTTTTCTTAAGAGTCTCGGTCCAATCAGTAAAGAATCACATCGTGGTCCCAGCACTCGGGAGGCAGAGGCAGGCGGATCTCTGTGAGTTCGAGGCCAGCCTGGTCTACAAGAGCTAGTTCCAGGACAGGAACCAAAAGCTACGGAGAAACCCTGTCTCGAAAAATCCGAAAAAAAAAAAAAAGAATCACATGGTGGGTTAAACTGAAATATAATATAAAAATTAACAAGATAAAACATGATAATGAAAGGAAATTTCATGGGACTTCAGGCTCAAGAAGAGTATCCAAGTACTTAAACTTGAAAAGACATGCTGTGAGCTGAGTCAGTTAGCTAGCAGAAGACTCTGGTTTCAGCTGGGCCCCACCGGGGACAGACCACCGGGTGGATTATAAACAGCGAAGCAGGGGATTACAACTGCAGGAGTCCAGGGACTCAGGCCACCTTAAACCATCAGCCCACACAGGAACATGCAAGGGGAATGGACCTGGTAGACCCTTTGGCCGCAGTGGGTGTGTGTGTGTTGCATTGATGCTCATAATGACTGTGAATGGCCAGGCAACAGGCAGCTCTGTATAGAGCTGGCAAAAAGGTGCAGAAAGGTCATCCTAAGGCCAGGACCGCAAGGTCCTCTCCGTAGACACACACTGGCTTCATTCTCTTATGAACCAACTCTCAGTCCCACACCAGAAATTTGAATTTACTCCTACAATATCCCTCTAGTATCCTTTATTGAGAAAGTCTAACATGCCAACTTTAGAGATAAGCTCTTAAAAGAATTCATTAATCATAAAAAAAATATTGGAAGATATCCTTGTTGGCTACAGGCAGTAAACCCAACTCAAGCCTCAGTTAAAAATGTGTTAGAAGCCAGGCAGTGGTGGTGCATAACTTTATTTTATTTTATTTTTAATTATGCATACAATGTTCTGTTAACATATATACACCAGAAGAGGCACCAGATCTCATTATAGGTGGTTGTGAGCCACCATGTGGTTGCTGGGAATTGAACTCAGACCTTTGGAAGAGCAGGCAATGCTCTTAACCGCTGAGCCATCTCTCCAGCCCTGGTGCATAACTTTAATCCCAGCACTCAGGAGGGAGAAACAGGTGGATCTCTGTGAGTTTGGGCCAGCCTGATCTAATAATGTTCAGTACAGCTGAGGCTACAAAGAAAGATCTTGTCTCAAAACAAAGAGGTGGTAGTAGAGCCATTATTTCTTTTATTTTTCCTTCATTCCTTTCTCTTTTCTTTCTTCCTTTCTTCTTTTGGGGAGGGGGTGGGGGAACCATTATTTCTATCTTCATATTTTTTAAAATCTTTCTTCATCTCTTCTTTGTTTCTTTAAGTTCTATTTTTTTAATGTTTTCAGCCACTTTTTTTCTTTTTTTTTCTTTTCTTTTATTTTTTTTCACTTTTTTTTTCTTTAAGTTCTAATTCTTTATAGAGAAGTATGCCTATTAGGCCATTAAACCTATCCTCTAAGATGAAACTATTCAACTCTCTAACCTTTGGTAGTCTGTAGTTTTTCCCTTCAGAATTTATCAGCATTTTACTAATATCTGACTTATTATTTTGATATTTGTGTTGAAAGTGTAGATGAGTGTTCATGTGTGTAGAGGCACGTGTATGTAAATACACACGCATGTGCATGAGCAGGCCACAGGATAGCCTCAGGTGTCATTTATTCCCAGGAGTCACCCACCTTCATTGAGAAAGGGACCCTGGCACTGGCTAGTTATGGCTAGCAAGCCTCAGGGACCAACCAGTGTCCAATTCCCCAGCACTGAGAGTACGGGCTTGTACCATATTAGGCCTTTTACATGTGTGCTAGGAATCGAACTCAGATTTTCACATTGTGTGGCAAGCACTTGACTGAGCTATCTCCCTATCCTTCTGGTTTCTCTCATATATATCAAATGGCTAGGTGGTAAGAGTCTAGAAAGTGAATATCTTTATTTAAATCTGAATTTCTGCTATTAGATGAACATTAGCCTCTTTTCCCTCAAGTTTTACATCTAAAATGTAGGGACAGACAGAGACATAATCATATAAATAATAAGTGTACAAGTTCTAAGAACTTACAGTTAATTTATTAGGGCTGGAGAGATGGCTCAGTTCTTCAGAGCATCTGTTGCTCCTGCAGAAGACCTTCCAAGCACCCATGTGGTGGGTTCACAACTATCCTATTATCAGGTCCAGAGGATCTGATGCCTATTTCTGACCTGGGCACCAAGCACATGTGTGGTATATAGACACATATGCAAACATTCATACACATAAAATCTAAATATTTTTTAAAGAATTTTTAAAATGTTGACATATTAAAGAACTCATAACAGAACCTGGAGATTAAAATATTATGGTGTCATCTATTATCATTTTATCCTTTGTGCTTATACTTTTCTTCCTGAGACAGAGCCTGTCTGTGTAACAGCTCTGGCTGTCCTGGAACTCACTTTTGTAGACCTTGAACTCAGAGATCTGCCTGCCTCTGTCTTTGGCATGTGCCACTGCACAACTGTACTGATACATTTTTAAAGGAAAGACTGATATAAAATTAACATTCAAGATTATACAGGTCTCTAATCTGCACGGGAAGTAGAAAAACACAAGATCTCCTGAGTAAATTGGGAGCATAGGGATCATGGAAGAGGGTAGAAGGGAGTGGGGAGAAAGGTAGGGGAGCAGAGAAAAATATATAGCTCAATAAAAACAATAAATTTTTTATTGTTATAAAAGAAAAAAATTATACAGATCATTAGTTTTCAATCCGTTTAGCCAATGACCTTTAGGGCAGCAAGCTCTAGAATGTGGTCTTTTCTGCAAACATGATTGCTTAAAGGCTGAGGGGGAGGGGTCATGCTCTTGTTTTTTTGCTTGAGTAGTTGGACTCCAGCTCCCCTGGACAGAAGAGAGGACACAGCAGGCAGCATCTAATCTGTACCAGTGAGTATTTATCCCCATTTTATACCTAAATACATTCTTGAGACCCTTTGTCAGACTCATGTGGTTTCCTGTAACAGGGAAACTTTCAGTTACATTTTAATGCATTTAAAATATTTCATAGCCATTACTCAGGATATTTTCATTATACACAAAGGTGACCCCCGTTTTCAGCAGGCAGTCACTTTCTTATTCTTTTTTTTTTTTTGGTTTTTCAAGACAGGGTTTCTCTGTGGCTTTGGAGCCTGTCCTGGAACTAGCTCTGTAGACCAGACTGGTCTCGAACTCACAGAGATCCGCCTGCCTCTGCCTCCCGAGTGCTGGGATTAAAAGGCGTGTGCCACCACTGCCCGGCTCACTTTCTTATTCTTCCTTCTTGGTACTGATCACACATCAGTGTAATTTCTGCTTCTATAGACTTAATTGTTTTGGTTTTTCATATAATCATATAGTTCTCTTAATGATTTTAAGATCCAGCCACATTCTAGCATGTATCTTATGACTGAACATAAAATTAAAAAATATAGGCCGGGGGTGGTGGCGCACGCCTTTAATCCCAGCACTCGGGAGGCAGAGGCAGGCGGATCTCTGTGAGTTCGAGACCAGCCTGGTCTACAGAGCTAGTTCCAGGACAGGCTCCAAAGCCACAGAGAAACCCTGTCTCGAAAAACAAAAAATAAATAAATTTTATATATATATATATATATATATATATAACCCAAATTTGTTCATTCATTTCTACCTTTCAGTAACTATGAGAAATGCACATATGAGCATTTATTCCCATTTGTTTAAATGCTAGTTTTCATTACTCTTCCATCTTTAGGAACGGATTCCTCGGTCACCCAGGGCTGGACACTCCCCCCAGGACTTGGTGCATAAGGTAGTACTGTACTACTGAAGCTGCATCCTAAGCTGGTCAGCTTCTAAGGAACTGCCAAACTCCTTAAGTTTCTACCAGAAAAGCCCAAATTTGCAGCAACACTCTCCATTTTAAAAATGGAGAATATGAATGTTTTGACTGAATGTCATGTCTGTATACCAGATGGGGTTAGGGTTAAGAGTCTAGAAGGCATCAGGTCCCTTGAGACTGGAGTTAGAATTGTGTCCTGCGTGTGGGCACAGGGACTTTAACCTGACTCCTCTACAAGAGTACCCAAGGCTCTTAACTGCTGAGGAGCCTCTCCAACTATGCAAATTAGTCATCTTAATGTGTATAAAGTAACACTTGTGATTTTTATTCCGTTTCACTGATATTAATGTTGAATCTTTTCTCATGTGCTTGCTGGCCATTTGCACATTTTCTTTGGAGAAATGTTTCCTATTTTTGACTATTGTTTAATAAGGTTATTTTTACAAATTTTTTATTTTTGGATTCTAGATCCTTAGCAAAATTGCAAATGTTTTTCATTCAGTATTTTTTCTTTTACCATTCCAATATCCCTTGGCACAGTTGCTGGCCTTGAACAACTGCCATGATCCTTCTGCTGTGTCTATCAAATACTAGTATCACAATGCCTGGCTTGGACTTGTCTATTACAAGTCAACGTTCTGATGTGAGGCAGGGGTCCAAGAATGTTTTACTTTCCTGGCTGTCTCAGTACTTTAGACGAGATTACTTTCCTAGTTGAATGATTCTGCTATGTGAAATTGAACTGACCAGAATTGCATGGTTCATTTCTATTTCAAGGACCTATCTTACTCCCTAATACCACACCAGTTTGGTTAGTGTATTTTTTTTTTAATTTGTAGTAAGTTTAGAAAATGCAAGGTTTGAATTTTTTGCTTTTGTTCATGTAAATTTTTAAATATTTCTAAAACTAACCAGGACTTTGACAGGAACAGCACTGAATCTAGATTGCTTTGAGCATGACTGCCAACAGCATAGATTTAATGCACAAATATCTCCACTTGTCTGTAAGTTTTGCATGCCTGTGATAACTTCTCAAATACTTTTTGAAGTCATTATAATTCCTACTATTTCATTTCTGTTGTAAAACTTTGGTTGTGAGCCGGGCGGTGGTGGCGCACGCCTTTAATCCCAGCACTCGGGAGGCAGAGGCAGGCGGATCTCTTTGAGTTTGAGACCAGCCTAGTCTACAAAAGCTAGTTCCAGGACAGGCTCCAAAACCACAGAGAAACCCTGTCTCGAAAAACAAAAAAACAAAAACAAAACAAAAAACTTTGGTTTGCTTTAAATGGTTTGTGTATGGATTCTGAGTCCCCACATATTTCACTTAGAAAGTTTCTCTTTCCATTTGTGTGCTTAAAAAACATTTATGTGATGAATATGCCACACCTGCTCAGGTACCCAAGAGGGGTCAGAGCCCTCAAAGCTGGTTGTTAACTGCCCAGGTGTGGTTGTTGGGAATACTAGGGTACTCTAGAAGACCAAATGCTATTACATGCTGAGCTATCTCTCCAGAATAGTGATACTATCTTTAATATTTGAAAAGTTACACTTAATCATATGCTACTCTTATTTTCAATGTCATTCCTGCAAGGTCCTCTTACTGTTCCACTGACCTCACACTTTAAATACCCAGATTTTCTAGGATCACTTATTTTAGCTACGAATAGGCACCTCTAGCCTTATGGTCAAATTTTGTCTTAGAGTTTTGAGCAAAACAGTAAAGTTAAAGGTAATGGACTCCTAACTGTATCAAGAACGAGTTTACAGGAGAATACGACAGCAACTTGGTGTCAAGACCATGAACATTAATACACTTAACTGGAACTTGAAGGAGCTCAAGTAACTAGCCTCTGGGTAGGACATTTTGGGTTTTGGCTTGAGAATGCTTCCCATGCCCCATGGGGTCTTGCTAAGTGAACAAGACTGGCTTCCAATTAGTGATGCTCCCCACCTCAGTCTCCCAACTGCTCAGTAAGTGTGCACAATTTTCTTTAATGACATTTTAAAGTTCTTCCCAAAAATGTTTTACAAAATTGTGCAGTTTGTAATGATTCATATTGATAAAATGCAGCCTACCCTCAAATCATATATTCTAGAGCTGAGACTTACACTGGATAAGCCTGATGGAGGAAGGTCATTGGCTAATAAAGGCACTGCCCTGGCCCATTTTATTGGTTAGAGGATAGGTGGGAGGAGTAAACAGAACAAAATGCTGGGAGGAAGAGGAAGTGAGCTCAGAGACTCCACAGCTCTCTCGGGAGCAGGCGCCTCAGAGAGAGACGCCATGCCCCGCTCCCGGGATGAAGCTCCGACCCAGGATGGACTAGGCTGGAATCTCCCCGGTAAGCGCACCTTGGGGTGCTACATACAGATGATTAGAGGTGGGCTAAATTAATATGTGAGAATTAGCCTAGAAGAGAATGGGCCAAGCAGTGATTAAAAGAATACAGTGTCTGTGTAATTATTTTGGGGCATAAGCTAGCCGAGCAGGCGGCCGGGGTGCTGGGAACGCAGCCCCGCTGCCCCTAATACTACATATGGCGCCCACGTGGACAACTGCTTCCACATAAAGCCTGAGACAGCTTGGGAAGTAATTCTAGAACAAAATGAAAGCATTGTGCCTGGTTTCTTGGTAGCAGCAATTTCTCGGTTCTACTCTGCTTGCTAGAGGCAAGCAAGCGCCTCATCTAAGAGAGGCTTCCTGACTCAGCTTTAGCTGCAAAGCCTGAAGCTCATTAAGAGGTCCTGCCACGAAACACTTAAACGGTGTTGACGAAAAGCTGATCACATGCTTTTCGGTTTTCAGCCATAGCAGGAAAAAAGCTGCGCCGTTTAAAAATGCCGGCTTTCTGGGCCATCCTGCCAGGGCAAACTCTGACTGTTTGAGGCAGGAGGGCCGGCTACCGAGAGAGAGGACTTGAGTGTTGTCTGTTGTAGCTCACTTGCTGGCAGGGACCTTGAAATGCCATACAGTTGTTGCAGTAAACATGGCTACAGCCTGTATATCCTCCATGAGGCTGGAAAGCTAAGGAATGGACTGGATCTAGCCGGCAAAGCCACGCCTTTAATCCTACTGATATTGCTTGGTAAATTACTTGGTTAAAAAAAAAAAAAAAAAAAGACTCATGTGGTCAGAAAAAGAGAGATATACAGTAAAGAGAGATTCAAAGACAAGGAAAATTTTTAAATGGTTTACAGCGTGTTAAAAATATATGCAGACTAAAAGTTGAAGTTCTTAAAGTAAAAAACAAAAAAAGGAAGAGAGTTGTTGTGTGTGGTAGCACACGCCTTTAATCCGAGTGCCTAAAAGGCAGAGACAAACAGATCTCTGTGAGTTCAAGGTGTAGTAGCAAACACCTTTAATCCCACTGCCTGAGAGGCAGAGACAGGCGGATCTCTGAGAATTCAAAGACAGCCTGGTCTACAGAGATATTCCAGGTCAAAGATATACGCTCAAAAAGCAAAAAGTTAACCTAGGAATGTCACAGCTTAGATTCTTAAGCGCCTAGTGATTTAAAGGCGCAAATCAAAAGTGCCCCTGGATAGTAAAAAATTGCAGATTCACAATAGGACAGATTCAGACCACTAAATGAGTCACACTGTGGATGAATGTACGTAGGCTTGGGAGAGAGAAGAAAAAGAATATAGAGAATAAAGTTAATGGTTTAAAAAAGTAAAAGTAAAGTCTTTAAAGAGACAGAGTACAGATAGTTAAGAGATTAAAAGAAATAAAGAAAAATAAGCCACGTAAAAATGGAAAATTCACAGAGAGTCTGGATTATGTACATTGTGTTTTCTTCAAAATTTTTGACTGTGAAGGAGCTAAGTACAGAGAGACATTTCATTATATGGGCTGCCAAGTGGAACCAGAACGGATATCATGAGGGTATGATTTCAGAATTTGGATCTAAGGATATGATACTTTGGAAAAGAGATTCTTCTTTTGTTTTCACAGAGGATCAGACCTTGTGGATTGCATTTATCCCGATATGGTATGATAGACCACGCCCTCCTGAAGGGTTGGTGTGAACACCTTCAGAAAATTGCTTCGCTCAACTGCCAACTGAGATGAAACTAGCACACAGGTTATACCATGAAAGACCTAATTAACGACGCCCCCATTCAGCAGGAAGCAGTTTGGAGAGAAATAACTGCGCCCATGTTCCCAAATAGGGTTTATAAACGTCCTTTTACATTTAAAGGGGGATATAATATAGGTATGAATAATTTGCATTAGTATAGATTTTGCTTTATTGATAGAGATTTAAGGTCAATTTTGTTATATGTATAAGTGTTTCTGATTTTGATTAAGGTATTGTGATTGTGTAGTTCATTTAAATATGTACTGTATAATTAAGAAATATAGGTTGTTAATGGATAATCATCGATAATAGTAAAGCTTGTAGTCATGTTAATTAGATTTTCTAGATATATAAAGATATATTTTAGATAGACATTCTTCATATCTTTCAAAGATTATAGAATATGGCATTTTAAATGTTTTAATAACTTAGGACTTTTCATGACAATGAGACACTCTGCTCCTGGCAGCACCAATCTACTTCAAGAGGAAGATGGGCATCGAAGAGGCTCGTTATGGAGTTTTGATAGCCATTTGGGCAAGAAACTGCTCTTGCCTGGACTATTGCATAAACTGGACACAGAGAACCCGCAGAGAGAGGACTACTGAACTTGCCTAAGGTGAGATGATCTTTCGAGGTTCCTGATTCATGAAAGAGTCTGCGAGACATTCTGCAGGACACAACAGATAGTGACTGAATTGACTTTGAATTTTCCTGCTTTATGGAAATGTCTGCTGGATACCATGGGCCTAAAGGCTGAAGATGGATGCCCCAATGGTACAGAGGAACTTTGGGTGACTGTCCAGGCAGCGAGATGTCTCTGTCATTTCTAGAGTTTTAAAAGTTGCTTTTTTCTTGTTTGCTTAGGTAGTATTGTATCTTTCTGGAGTCTTTGATGGAGTTAAGAATAGTTAGTTATAGTTATAGTTTTCCTTAGTTATGATAAAGATTATTGTAACTTTTACTTGATAACTGTTTTGTTATATGTAATTTTGCTATGTTAAAGTTAAAGCTTTTTTTTTTTTGTTTAAACCGAAAAAGGGGAAATGATGGAGGAAGGTCATTGGCTAATAAAGGCACTGCCCTGGCCCATTTTATTGGTTAGAGGATAGGTGGGAGGAGTAAACAGAACAAAATGCTGGGAGGAAGAGGAAGTGAGCTCAGAGACTCCACAGCTCTCTCGGGAGCAGGCGCCTCAGAGAGAGACGCCATGCCCCGCTCCCGGGATGAAGCTCCGACCCAGGATGGACTAGGCTGGAATCTCCCCGGTAAGCGCACCTTGGGGTGCTACATACAGATGATTAGAGGTGGGCTAAATTAATATGTGAGAATTAGCCTAGAAGAGAATGGGCCAAGCAGTGATTAAAAGAATACAGTGTCTGTGTAATTATTTTGGGGCATAAGCTAGCCGAGCAGGCGGCCGGGGTGCTGGGAACGCAGCCCCGCTGCCCCTATTACTACATAAGCCCATATGGTAAACAAATATGGGGACCACAAACAAGACAAACAATATTTATAAAAATGTAGCAACCAAAACGAGTCAAGTCTTCACGAAATCCAGGTACTTCTGGCAGTGCTCTGACAATTCAACTTCATACTTCACATTGGTTCTTTATAACATGAACTGCTGCACATAGCAATAGACCACAACGAGCAAATGATGCTTGTATTATATATTTTATCTACTATAGTTTCCCACTTACAGAACCTAGTTTTAGCTTGGCACAGTAAGTTTGTATGCCTGTAATCTCAGTATTGAGGAAGCAGAGGCAAGAAAATCAATACAAGTTTGAGGACAAACAATATATTAAGTTCCAGGCCAGGTTACCTGGATGACCAATCTCCATCTCAAACAGTATCATAGCAGACAGAAACGCAGCATTTTCCTACCACATGTAAGCATCAACTCTGTTTATTCTAGTATTGAGTCAGACTGTTTGGCCTTTATTAATTGCTAATGTTTAAAAACTTAAGAAAAATTTGGCTTACTAGGGCAAAATTTCCAACAAGTTCTTAAATGATTCTAATTATACTTATGTGATTTTTATTTTGTATTTATGGGTAGTATTCTCATCGCTGACATGAAATTAAAAATTTCAACTCTTAACACTGGAGATGTAATCACAATACCCAAACAAGATTTATTTAGGCAAAATACACCCAATCAATATGACTCATCTTCTAAGAACATTTAAAATGGTAATATATATATATATATATATATATATATATATATATACACACACACACACACACACACGTATGCAGAGAGAATATTAAATTTTGGGATGAAAATAAACCCTGTTCTAGATAGCAAAGTTTAGAAATCAGTTTTGTCATTATAGTGTAGTTGCTAGTTTTAAAAGATCACAACTGTTAAGTCACCTACTTGTTAAAACTACCTAGCAAAATGCCAGTTACTCTTGTATTGAATGTCTAGGTAAGACAAAACCCTGTCCTCATGGAGCTTACACCACAGGGCAGATTCAAACAAGATTAAGTACGTATTACACACAAAGTGGTAGCTCCAATATGCAATTTATACTGTGAATACACTGTATAAAATAAAATGCTCAGGAAATGCCACTGCAAGTGGTATTGGAAATATGAAAGGGAAGAAGCCACATGACATGGTATACTACCATTTGTCTACACATGGAAAAATCCATTGCAGCCATGGTCTGAAATTTAATTACCTGGGTGAACGAGAATTGTAATAGAGGTGGAGCAATGGTACAGGCTAAAGATCATGTGCCATTATAAACTCCTCAACGTTTGGCTTTTACTCAGATTGAAAATCAGGCTGATCATAGTGATGCAAGCCCTTTAATCCTAGGCAGAGGCAGGCACGTCCGAAACTGAGTTTTAAGGTCTAGTCTGATCTACATTAAGTAAACTTTGGGCTATACAGTCTCAAAACAGAAAACGAACCAACCATGGCATAGTACCTCTAACATCTTTTGGTTAAAACTGCATGGAGGCCGGGCGGTGGTGGCGCATGCCTTTAATCCCAGCACTCGGGAGGCAGAGGCAGGCGGATCTCTGTGAGTTCGAGACCAGCCTGGTCTACAAGAGCTAGTTCCAGGACAGGCTCCAAAACCACAGAGAAACCCTGTCTCGAAAAACCAAAAAAAAAAAAAAAAAACAAAAAAAAAAAAAAACCACTGCATGGAATGTGTTAACTGCTTGAGAAGCAGGGAGACCACAATAATACAAAATTTGTAAATGGCACTTGGCATCATGGTGTTGAGGTTTATGGTAGAACCTAGACAATCATTTTAGTTAGAAAGGTCAAAATACCTGTTGTGGGTCAATGCATTGAGTACTATTTGAGGCTAAGAGGCTGTGTCCAGAGAATCAGGAACTAGAAATTCTGAAGATGTTCTCTATATAGCCAGGTGTATGACAGGAAGCTATGTGAGAGAAGAGCCATTTGCTTGACTTAACAAGTACTTCAGCCAGGCGGTGGTGGTGCACACCTTTAATCCCAGCACTCGGGAGGCAGAGGCAGGCGGATCTCTGGGAGTTCGAGGCCAGCCTAGTCTACAAGAGCTAGTTCTGGGACAGGCACCAAAGCTACAGAGAAACCCTGTCTTGAAAAACCAAAAAAAAAAAAAAACCTACTTCATGGATCTTGATGCTTATATAGCATCAATCCAATTTCATTACGTTAAATTAGGAATTAAACTGAAGACTGCATTAAAAACTAGCAGAAACTTGTGTGCCCGAATTAATCATTACTCTTTAATAACAAGTCCAATTAGCAAGAAATAATTCAAATGCTGGCCAGATTCCCATTTTCCTTGTCTAAGAAACACTGCTCCGGAGAGCCATTTGCTGTTGCAAAAAGCCATTTCTAGATGTTTACCGTTTATTTTCTCCATGCGTAAGACAGATGTTTTACTACCTGCTTTACAACACAATTAACCCATAAACCCATGCTATAAGTGTTCTTCAAACCTTTACTTCTGTGTGAAGTCAGGTAACTTACCAAGCCTTCTACAGCTGCTAAGAATCTAGTTTGTCACAAGGTAATTGTTCAAGGCCAGTCTTTTGAATCACTTGGCCTTTACGAGCTACTGGCTCCTCACTTCATAGTTTTTCAATCAGAAGTGGGGGTAGGAGCCATTGGTTTGTTTTTTAAAACATCCCAAACTACTCTGGTTCTGAATCACTTGAAAATCACCATACTAATCCTTCCTACACCAGTTTCGTTATAATGGCTGCTTCAGTATATGTTCAAAACTCGAGCTCATACAATATTAGATTCAAGTGTAGATTTCATGTTAGCTGGAATTACCGAGTAAGACCAAAGTGTGTTTAAACACAGACTTTAATGGTAACAATTCCTTTAAGCTCAATTAACTTTTTAGCTATTACAAGTCTTTTGCAGACGTCACTATTAGACATTTAGTGACTTGCACTGGGTTCCTCATAAAATAGAAGACAAGTTCACTTAAAAGTATAACCAACAGTCATTGAAGTTATGTCAACACAAAACGAGACTAATTCTAGTACTCCCCACCCCCCAAAATCACGAACACAGCATGATCAGTGTCTTAAGTATACTTCAAACTAACCCATTAAAATAAAAAGTGAGTGTTTCACTACCCCTGAGACCACTAGTTAACTGTGGTTCATACTTTTAAATGTGAGTACACCCACACAAGAAACAAACTCAGTTTAAAAAAAATCTGATTATCACATTGCAAACCTGCCCAAGAAAAACCAGTCAAAACAAAGTTTACCATTAACAGGCTAACTGGACTTCAAAGACAAATTTAAATTCTTAAAAATGTATGCATTAAGAGGTATAGGGTACACAAATGTCTACACCAATATCCGACCTCATACTCACTTTAGTCCTATACCTGGCACTAGTGAAACCACACACTACTGGGTAGGGTAGAGAGCAAATTCTTGGATTCTTTTGAAAATCTCATCAAGGGTGGTGATCCCAAGTCCAGTGTCCATACATTCAGAATGTTGGTTTTCCAGGTACTCTGTTCTCTTAAACCTGGAGAAGCCTCTATGGCTTATTCCCTTAGAAGCGACATGAAATGTTGTATAAAGCATCAAGTCAAAGAGAGAGAACTGGACATACCCATTAGTTCTGATGATCAGTTTAAGGAAGTTGTCTCTGTAAATACCAAGACAAAACAAAATACCCATCCATTTGAAAGCCAATCAGGGATCCACTGCTTTATAAAGTGTTTTTCATATTTAGCTTTCAAAACATAAGCCCACTAATATGGCTGTTTTGAGTAAAGAGTCTCAGAAAGGATCATTTTTGGGACAAAGTCAAAGAATACTATTCTTACCCCTATGGGAACACTTTTCACAATCTGAACCCAAAGTTTTAATTGGCATTGATACCTACACCCTGAAGGACCCATGATTTAAACAAAAAGTAAAAATGGGGGTAAGGGGGGAACTCACTGGAGTGAATAACTGAAACTGGTTATTTCCCAATATACTTATTACAGTATAAAGCCAGAACATCTTCAGAAGGCATGCACTTCACTTCCAGTTTAGAGAAGAACCTTAAGCCAACAAATCATGTCCAAATTACTTATTTAAATGTTTATAAAAAATTAAGCTTTTACATTTATTTATTTCTAGCTTTCCACATGTGTGCAGACAAAGAATAAGATTGCACATAAATATAAGCAGTGCAAAAATGTGGAAGTGGAGACATTACATGTGCTAGAAATCAAATACAAGATTAAGAAAAAGCAACGAAAAGTCAAAGCTAGATAAAGTGAAACTACAGGTTCAGAATTATGAATGGTAATGCCCTTATTACTACAGAAGATTTACTGGCACAGATATCACTTGTCAAACAAACATCCAATAGCATTGATTTTTATTCATTCATGTTAAGTCACCTGAAATGGTATGTTGCATTTAAATGCTCATTAATGTAAATGGCTGAACAAATCCATCTCAATGGATAGTCAATATCCCAAAGTTAAGTCACTTCAATACAGCCTCATGACAACTCCCACACCAAAACAGTACTTTATTTTGTAAATTTTGACCCATTATTACTCCCAAGTTATATATATATATATATTCAGCTGTTAAGTGTACAAGATGAAGAAATTTTAGTTAGAAGGGGATGCACCTGGAAAATAAATTTCTTAAACTCCATGTACATGTTTCAAAACTGCTGAGTCCCAAGTCCATTTTGAACTCTAGGGCTGCCAGAATCACGTGCAGCATATTAAAGCTGCACTATTTGAATAGCTTATTAATTCCGCATAAATCAGGTCAAGCAATGTGTCAACCTGTAACAGACTGCGAACTTTAACTGAACATGGCAATATATTCACTCTTTTGAACTTTACATCATCATTTGATGTCAAACAATGAAGCAAATCCCAACAGTATATACAAAAACAGCTTTGCATTTACAAAGGATTGTTTCCCATACTGATTAATCCAGGCAGCTAACTCATTGGTTTATGCAACTTTATTGAAGAAAAATAAATCAATTACTAGGAGAGCTATTAGTTGATCACTCATCCATTGACAACTCGCATCATTTATTCAGTGCTATATTAAACAGTATTGGAAGATAGATTAACTAATAGCTCCAAGCCTCCTAACAATTTAAATGAAAATTACAAAATGTTTTTTGAGACCCTATTTTGGAATACAAAGGGTGTTTGACTTCCAATTTCCATTCTCTGTAGAACAAGAACAGGTCATTCCTTTATTGACATGCATAAAATACATCACATTTTCTGTTCTGCTGATGCTATAATTCAATACCAATTCTCCAGCCACATCAGTTATGAGCATAAAGTATATCATGTAACCTCATATCTCTAACAGTGGAGGGCTTAAACAAGAATGGATGCGCTAGAATAATGCTTCCTTGGATGTGACAGCTGAGCATCCATCTCCCTCCCCCTCAGATGGTTTCTTCAGCAAGTTAGAGCAGTGAGGATTGGTTTAGTCTCATAACCAAGTTAGAGTGAAGACATTGGCCACATAATACACATGCTCCAGTTTTTAAAAAAATTTCTGAATCTTGGGCAACTGTTCTCTTGTTAACTACTTTACAGTTTCTAAAAGCAGTTATTGTCCAAAGCTGGAAGAACTTAAGTCTTCTCAGATGAGCATGTGAATGAATGGAGGGAGGTAAACAAAAATAAAATTAAAAAAGATGAGGTCTGATAGGGGAGCAGCCGGATAAGAAAATCAAAAAAGGAACAGTAATTTAAAGTTTATTCCAGCTATAATGCAGGTTATTCTGACTTTAAGGTAGCATCACATGGCATACTTCTGAGTCCATTCCCGAGATATTCTGTTGTACCTGTAAATAAACAAGTAAGATATTAAGAAATAAAACTGAAAGAATTGTTAGTATTGTAAAGGCAAGGGAAACACTTCTATGTTACCTGTGGATTTATCATGTCACCTGTAATGGTTATAGTAGATTAAAAGTCAACAAGAAACAGAAATAGCAGCACCAGTACAGTATGGAAGATGAGAGCCATGGAAATAGTGTTCTCTCACTAAATAAAAGTGGTGCTGAGATTGGGAGTCTTAACAAGGACCTCCCACCAATAAGGTAGTATACTATCAAAGTTCAAGTTGATTGTACACTCTAACAAATTTTCACACATTTAAAAAACTACAGTTCATTACTGTCACAACAGTATACACATGTTGTATATCAATAGAAATTTTGGCCAATGTCAGAACATTTGCCTATGTTACTGAAAAATCATATTTGAAACCTAGATTGAGAAGTTAAATATTGAAAGAAAATTGCCTTTGAAACTTAGAAGACATTGGAAAGGGTGATAAAACAGTAACTTTCAAGAAACAGGCTTCAGTGGTTATTTTAAATTAAAACTTTTAGTAGCAATGACTGCTGTTAATCCCCACTGAGACCTGCTGAAGAATGAATGTACTTTCTAGGAGTGCAACCACGTTTCCGTTCAAGATCAACAGGTAATTCAGTGAGCCAGGTTATTACTGAGAAAGATCACCAGTACTGACAAATATCATTTCTCCCTTACAGTACACACCCATATCATACAGGCTATTTACCGCAACAAAAAAGTGACAAAAGCTTAAGAAATAAGTATGTAACAAAGGGCAGCGGAAAACTTAATACTAGTTTCATCTCAAACCAAGTATATACAGTTCAACTATTTTTCTACAGCTCAACATAATTTTTTTTCTAGCAATTTAAGAGTTACAGGATTTAGAAAACCCTCCTCAAACAGCCAGCACTTTAAAACGAATTAGCATACAAAGAGCCACAAAATACTGCTAACATTAATTCATGCTTGTCAGTAATAAACATTTAGTCTGGATGCTGAGGTTTAAGCTTTTCTCTTATATACCACTATATTCTTCCTGGTAAAATCTGAGTAAAACCACCACATTCGATAGTATCGACACAAAGTTTATGAACACCATGGTAATTTAGTATAGGATGAAGATACTCTTACATTTCTACTTCTTACTAAAGCTATATAACTGCTTTGCCATGCAATAATCTCAAGCAGTAATGAAGACTGAGTATATACTTTTCACACTAACAGAGATCAAGCAGTTAAAACAGTTGTCAGAAAACTGCCACATCTGTTACCTTTGGTTAGTTAATACAGTGCCTTAAAGCATGCAGCACTCAAGTGCTGGCAGTACCATGAATAAGCGCACCATAGAGTGCAGATCCTCTTACCCTACAACATAGCGTATTTCTCTGTCCACTCTCTTGCTAACCTATTGTACCTAATTGAACAAGCACACTTAGCATTAATTATAACATACGAAAGTTAAATGGTTAAGCTGAACATAAGATAATTCAAATATTTGATAGATTTAGACCAAAAATTTTACATTAGTACTATTTATTTTGAGAAACACTGAAGAAAAAGTGTTTTATTTCCCCCAAATTCAGTAATTATGCAAGTGTTTTAAAACATTAGGAAACAAATTTCAAAGGAGTTACTCACTGTCATATATGCTAAGACCATTTATTTACTTGGCATGGTCTCATTAGGTAGCCCCAGCCCAGCTCCAAACTTCTAAATGCTCCAGTCTCAGCCATTATGCTGGCCCTTGTTGTTTTCTTAATTGTTTTATAGTAACTACTTTACCAGAAACAAATATAAAAAGTACTGTCTCAAATTTCAGCAAACTAAAAAAATTAGCCCAACCCATTAAAAACAAACAATCCCATTGTTTACAGTCATTTATTAAACAACTTCGTACTTACTTATCTCTGTCTGTTTTATAGATCCGTGCAATCTCTGGCACTAGGGGGTCATCTGGGTTTGGATCACATAGCAGAGAACAAATGGATAAAAGAACTACCAAAAAAAAATGCAGTTTCAGGCATTAGGATAAGCAAATGTTAGAACTTAAAAACATATTCCAGACCCCAAATCATACTTCTATTAGTCTATACCATTCTCAAGAAAGTTCTACAGAAAAGAATTTTCTATAAATAAGAACTATTAGAAACAAAAATCTATTGGCACCAGGCAGTAATGATTACGCCAAATAAGTTTTTAAGGTAGTAGCCTCCCCTCCCCAATCAACCAATGAGAGGCTGTATTCAAGGATTTCTTGGTACTTTGAGAGAATACAAAACTCTAGTACTAACAGTTAACACCACATCCTATTATTTTTAGTGTCAAGGCTCAGCCAAAATAAACAAAAATCCCAAAGAGACCCATTCTTTAATCTACAGTAGAAAATGTTTTTCACAAAAACTACAAGTTGCTCCATTAGATGTTTTATTTTCTTAAATCTGAAGAAGAAACCACTGTCCCTACAGGATGATGAAGTGTTATTTCTGTGGTATAGCAAGCCTTCAGTTCTAACTCTTACTCTGATTGGTCTGTTCTACACAGGTTTAGAAAATGCCAAGTGTCAGAAGATACCAGATTTTTTTTGAATACCTGCTATGTTCTATAGTAACATTTATTAACAAAGGCCATTCATTACACATATAAATGCCTTCAGTGGTTCAAACAACCACTGAATGAATAAAATCGAACAGCCCGACAAGTAAATGCCACATAAGATAAATATATATGTTAACAGCAGCACTTACAAGTCAAAATTAAAATGAGTGGGCATCAAAAAATAAAATACAGTTAACTCAAAAAAGGTCAGTTTCTAATTCTCAACTGTTAGTGCAATATATATAAAACAAGTAACATCTATCAACTCAGTCTGCATTTGTAGAAATACAGTTCAGAATTATAGTACATCACAGCACAAAACAAAACAAAAAAACCAAATAGGAACTTGGCATTTAGATTATAAGAAAACACTATTGACAAAGAGATTTAAAATTTAGGTTAAAAAATTAATTGAAAAAAATAAAAATTGCACCAGGTGATGATGGCACACACCTTTAATCCCAGCACTCAGGAGGCAGAGGCAAGAAGATCTCTTTGAGTTTGAGGCCAGCCTGGTCTACAGAGCGAGTTCCAGCATAGTCAGAGCTGTTACACAGAGAAACCCTGTCTCAAAAAACCAAAACCAAACAAAAATAAAAACTGGGTAATACTCTAAAGAGTCAAATGCATTTCAACAATCATATAAAGAAATGTTTGAGTCACATGCTGCCTGTAAACAAAACATACTTGTTTAATCTGCATTTACTCACATAAATCACTTTGGTAAAAAACAAAAACTAACAATCATCCCAAGTTTTAGAAATGGTACATTTCAGCATGGAGTCTGAAAATAATGATCAATATAGAGGAGCTGATATCAAATTCTAATTACTAGCATTAAAAATTTGACTCTACCATAAGAAAAATTAAGACAATACCCAAGCCTGTAAATACTAAAAGCCAGAATTTCATCATTAAAAAGTTTTGTATACAATTTAACTTGCAGAGTGGAAATGTCAAAATTTACTTGTCATTTTAAAACCAGCAGCGGCTCAAGAGGAGGAACTATCTCCATCTGGGGTATCCCTTGAGATCTGAGAACTTGTTAGGCTTAACATACTTCTACTTAAAGTAGATCAGATTTTATATAGCAATCTTCCCCAAATTCCCTAATTATAGAGAATTATTAGACACAAAGCAACTATCACAGGTAAGTAACACCCAACTAAAGGTATGTTCAAATACAGAAGCTCCACACCAGATGTTTGCTAGAGTAGAAAACTTTAAAGATTTAAAAGCTGTAGCAATGATGTCTGGCTATATTTTCCTATCCTTCCTAAAAGGTGTTAAGAGGGGCACAAGAAATGGTCCAAGCAATTCAGAGCACACACTGGAGGACAGCTTGAGTTTCCTAACATTCATTCTTGGTGTCTCACAGTTGCCTGTTAATAGCTCCTGGGATCTGGCATTTCCTTCTGCACTCCAAGAGCACCTGCATTCATGTATATATTACAACCCACACACCCACAATCAAATAGTTTAGTAACCGAAGAACAAAGTTCGTTAAAAAATTAATTTGAGGACTGAGCCAACAGCTCACTAGGTAAGAGCTTTGGCTGTACAAAGACTTGATTTCAAATTCCCAGCATTCACGTAAAAAAAAAAAACTGGGAGTCACTAGTTCTGTCTACTTGTATCCCAGCATTGGTGGGTAGAGAAAAAGTAGACACTGAGTTATTGTAAACTTCTGGTTCAATGACAGAACCTGTCCTAATAAAATAAAGGTAGAAAAGAGAAGACAACTCTGGCTTCTGTATGCACAATTAACACACTAAATCAAACTTTGCTATTATGTGAAAACTTAGGCAAATACCTTCCCCAACACAGTTTAACTTCTAACAAAAATGCCCTTAGTTTATTTTCAATGATGGAAGTAAAAACAACCAAAAACACTAAATTGGTTTTCTAAGATACTGTATCACACATTCCCAGTCTGGTCTCAGATTCTGTGTGCAGCCAAGGATGACCTTGATTTCAGACCCTCCCATCCCCACTATTGCACTATTGTTTAGGCATATACCCACACCTGGTTTATAAAGGACTGAAAAAAGACTGAATGGTAGGCTTTGTGCATGCTAGGCAAGCACTCTAAACCGACTGAGCTATAGTTATCTCCAGCCCTGAAAACAGCTTTTTATTAAAACGGTGGCACAATAAAAATATTCAAGCAGATTCAAGGATAAAGCCTTAACTGTTAGAAAATCAGTAGCTAAAACTGTTATTTTACCTTTAGAAATAGTTAAAGCAGGAGACCACTGTGATCTTAGAATATCAAGACAAATGCTGCCATTACTGTTAATATTTGGATGATAAATTCTTGTTGTAAATGCAACCTAAAAACAAAACACACAGTAAAACTTTTAGATAGTTTTTCCAAATAAAACGAGTACCTTAGACTTTAAAAAATAAGGCATAAATTCTAAGTCACACCAGTGGAAGCGGTGATGAGAGGATAGAAGGGGAGGAGAGAATGGGATCAAAGTAATTATATACATACAAGATAATTTCTTAACAATACCAATTGTTTTAGATAATAAAAGCTAATTTCAAAGATAGCTAGAAAAATAACTCAGAGATTACCAGCACCATGTGTGTTGTGACTGATCCAGTCTTTAACACTTGAAATCAGCCACCTAAGTGCAATAAGTAACTGTAACCATTTTGGTAACATATACTCAAGGCAAATTGATCCTATAATTTACTAGACTCCAACACTCCACTTAAGCAGAGAAAACACTTGGGCATTCCAACTTCAAAAAAGCAAATTACATATTTTTACAGAATTCAAATCTGTGTCTAATTAATTATAAGTTAAGAATCAGCAATAGTTCAGTACAGTGGCATACTCTTAACCTTAGCCCTTGGAAAGTGGATAGAAAAATTCCAGAACAGACTAATAGGAATCTTTCTGCAAATCCAGCTTAATTCTCTGTGTATTATTTTTATTCAACAATAATCAAAGCTCAAGCCTCAATTACACAGAAACCTGTATTTCTATGACCATTGTATACTCTTCTAAAACAATCAATAAACTAACAAATGTCTGAGAGGTAATACTTGCCTTAGGTGGTTTGAAGGGGTAGTCTGTAGGAAAATGAATTGTCAAAAAGAATACACCACCTTGATATGGGCTGTCATTCTGTGAAGAGAGAAATAGGCTTAATATGCCAAGACAGTTCCTTTAAAAAAGGTTCATTTTTTTAATGAACCAAAATTACCTGCTGTTTACACTGCAATGAAGAAACGGAAATTATTGTGCCCTCCAATTCAGTTCATACTAATGGAGAAACAAAGTTTACTATAAAGTAATGAACCCAATTAACAGACTAAAAAAAGCAGGCAACAAGGCTGTCACTCTATGTCCAAGCTATTCCCAGCCCTTATACTATTTTTGTTTTCTCAGTCAAGATCTTGTTGCCCCAAGCTGATTTTCTTTATCTTTCATAAGTACAGGCATTATATATAGATACCACCAGTGCTCTCTGCAAAATGCTCACCAAAAAACAAAACCAACCCCAGATTGGAAAACACATAAAAACTGCATGAAAAAAATTAAGGTACCCAAAATGAGAAACATCAATTTATGAGATGAATTAATCTATGGGGCTGGTGAATGAGATGGTTCAGTTGGTAAAGGTTACCTACCACCACATCAGATGACCCGAGTTCAATCCCTAGAATCCCATGGAAGGAATGTTCAAAGAGAGCTGACTTCCACAGGCTGTTCTCTTTCATACAGGCACCATGATACATTCACATGAATATGAACACTCACACAATATGTTCAATGAAAATAATTCAATAAAGACCCATTTAGGCAAAATCAAATATTTAAAAAAAAAACCCACAAAGGGTTAAAGTATTTCAATGATACACTAATCCCACCCTGTGATGACAAAACCCAAACCAAAGGAACAAAAAATTACTTTGAACTGATTGACATCAACCTTCGAAATTGAGAAGATTCTTTAGATTCTTTCTACCTTAGGTTTTGTTCCTCCTAGTTTTTTTTTTACTCCCTCAACAATTTCCCTCATGAAAGTTTGCATGTGTCTACAGACCCCTTTTCTGCTTCTAACCTCTGACCTTACATGTTTCAGTATGTTTTCTTCTACAGTGTGTGGGCACAATTCTCAAGCCTACTTCCCACATGCATTCCAATCTCAATTCTTCTATCTTCCTCAATCCCATTCTTCCCCAATCACAAGAGAAAGCAGAAACCCAGAATCTCAGAGATAATTCTTACTCTCTCATTTGATTCACAGCTCTAAAGAACAGGAAGACTTGTCAGGTATAGTAGCTTATGCCTGTCATCTCTGTACTTGGCCTGTCATCTCTGTACTTGAAAGGTTGAGGCAGAAGGTTTGCTGTGAGTTTGAAGGCAGCTTGAGATATAAAGTTCTTGGCCAGCCTTGATTACACAGTAAAGTGAAACATTGTCTTCCAAAGACACCACCATGTACTCTCTACTTTTAAATTTATCATAGTAATCTCTATAGTAGTGTCATAACGGTAATAAAACGCTCACACGCCTTCCTCTACTTGGAATATCATATCTTCCACACTAGTCAATGTACCATTCTTTTAATTTAGTCATACTTCCCTCTTCAATTGAACCACAAAGCTCTCTTTAAAAGAATATTTTATAGAGCAGTAACTATTATAGTATGAAGTAATATATGTGAAATAGAACAATAAGCCCTGTGAACTGTTTTATCTCAGATTTCCTTTATAGCTGATCATGCTTAACCCATTACTGACAATACAGGATTCTCTTCTACCGTTAGGTCACAGACTAAGGTGGAAGTAGTTTCCCAATCTTTATCACCCTTGCAAATTAAAAAGATTAAGCACATGAAAAGTAACAGATAAGAAACATTCATTCTGATGACATGAAACATTACTGGGGACTAATGCTAATATAGTGCGATGGTCCCTTCTCTTTCCTACACTTAAATTACAACTAGCAATCTTCAACCAATCTTTGTGGTTCCAAATATCTTCAGAAAGAAACACCATACTAACTTTACATGTTTATGTGTAAAGTTCAACGACTCAAAGGCATTTCTTGGGTATAACTCACTAAAATTCAAGTTCTTTATTAAAACATTAAGTAAAAATTTAAAACGAACCAAAATCTTTACATAGAGTCCAATACAATCATGTTAACTGACCTTAGTACTACAAAGAAAATTATTTTTACTACCCAGATGTCCTTGGCAACCTGCAACTTATGAGGTTATCACGTCCCCTGTTTCAGTTTACATGTATAGGTTTACAAAAATATTCATAAGTGAAAGTATGGGCGCCCCCCCCACCATAGTTGAAATATAAAACTGGAGAAAAGTATGAAATGGGCATAGTACAGCATACAACAGGTATCTATTCCACTTAAAAAGCGATAGTAAACCAGGTGATGGTGACACACACCCTTAATCCCAGCACTTGGGAGGTAGAGGTAGGCAGATCTCTGGGTTTGAGGCTAGCCTGGTTTACAGAGCTAGTTCCAACTAGGGCTGTTACAGAGAAACCCTATCTGAAAAAATTAAAGTGACAGTAACTGTTATCCCATCCCTAGTCATTCATTATGTCTGTACAGCAAGCATCTAGCCAGAGGGGCATGTTTCCCAAGCAGTAAATTTTAAAATGTCAAGAGAGTAAGCAGTCCAAGTGGACAATTCTTAACTGTCAAGAATATATACAATAGGGCAGGAGACATGGCTCAGTGGTTAAGAGAACACACTCCTCTTCCGGAAGACCTAGCTCAATTCCAGCACCCTTATCAGGCAGCTCACAACTGCCTGTTAACTCAGGCGATTTGATACCTCTCAAACCTATGCAAGGGCACAAACAAACACAAAAATATACGACTGTGACTGAGTTAAGAAAAAAGTCCTTGTGGCCTCTCTGTAGTTAAGATAAGACAGACCAATATTATTCAAAACCGAATACCAGCCTGGTTCCCTAATTTTACTTAATCTACTTTTAATTATAATCTCACATTTACTCTAGAATTTCCATCATTCCGGAAAGTCAAGGATTTCTCCTACTGTGTACTTTATTATCTACTCCAGTATCTTACTACTTTCTAACATGTTTAAATTACCTACTCTCAAAGTACCTGAAGACTATCAGAGACTATTATTTATTCATATTTTTAATTCCAACACACAACATAGCCAGGTGCTCACATTCAATAAGGTAGAAAATGATTTATTAAAATCAGACCAGGTAAGGTGACTCATGCCTGAGATAGGAAGGTTGCTAAAAAAAATCTGAGAACATCCTGGATTACAACATTAAGACTGAACTAAACAAAACAAACTGCAAATAAGACACTAACTTTTTAAAAATCAAGAATGAGCCAAACATGAGGCACAATCCTGTAACTCATTAGGCTGAGGCAGGAATTTAAGACCAGCCCCAAACTGTCACAAAAAAGGTCAGTCTTGGGCCTATGAAATGACTCAGAGAAGAAGGGCACAAGCCTAAGCTAACTCAAGCATTCAAAACTAGTAAGTCTGTGTCTATGATTTGGTGGCTGGTTGGTAGTCCAAAAGAAAGCCTGGTACAACCTACTTTTTCCCTACCCAATACATCAATCACAGTAATGTAAATACATTACCGCCAAAAAGCAAAAAGTTCAGTACATATGCAACTTAAGAGACCCTAAGTTAAAAATAAAGGTTATTTGTGCCAAGACATAATCTTACTCCATGCTGTTTTTAGAGCACTCTTATTCAAAATATCAAGTTCTGCCTTAATACAAATTTTGTCTCAAGTCTCAAGGTGTGTGTGTGCGTGTGTGTGTGAGAGAGACAGAGAGACAGAGACAGAGACCAAGCACACGAGTGACCAAAATAACACAAGCCAGCCACATTCATTTTTGGCAGTTTCAATGCTTTGAGAACAACCCATGGGAGAATAAACTGCCTTCTTAGAAGCTTAATGACTACTTTTACCACCATACAGAAAGCCAAGACAGAGGCAAAACGAGGAATTTGGTGGGTTCAGAGATGACATGTACCACAGAATATGATCACAAATATACATTTAAGGAAGGACTTCTTATTCTTTTAAAAGCAGTGTTAACTATGATATACCAGAATATGGTAAGTCTATTATACTAAGGTCAAAAAAATCTAAAATAAAAATGTGTTAAGCGAACACTGATTTTCAATGAAAAGTGAAACTGAAAAAAACAAAAAACTAATACTTACAGGTCCCATAATTGTGGCTTGCCAATGAAACACTAGAAAGGGACGAGGGAAAACAAAACAAAAACCTCATTATTCCCAAAACATTCAACCTTTTCTGAAGTTAACCATTAAAAAGAAAACCAGTTTACTTACTGTCATCTCCAACTGGACCTGCAGAACATTGTGCTGGAGGGTCACGGGCCAAATCACTAAGTTCCTAAACCAAGACAGAAGAAGGTAGATTAAATTTAAGAAAGGAACATGCAATCATGCTTTTTTTTTAAAAAAAAAAAAAAGAAGTAACATATCCCATTATCAGAGGAAAGAAACCTGAATCTTAAATCAGTACCTAAAACTATCTTGGCTAGGGTTTATATTAACACACACACACACCAACTTTTTATTTTATGAACAAAAATTGACCTCTGAACAAAATATAGTAGTAGCAGATGTCTTCAAAAGTTCAAAGCCAAGATCAATATATTGTTTGATTAACTTTCCAGACAATCTCAGATGCTCCCTGTTATGTCTCAAATCCCTCTTTCCCCAAAATTCTGACTTCATTTTCCATGTGAAACACTGCTTAGAGTTACATGCCCTTTATAAATAAAACTCCCTGATTAATGTAACCTATTAACTCAGAGTTCATTTTCAGTTATTCTTAAAATTCAAATGTGAGGGACTCATTCAACTTTTCTAGGTAGAAAGATGAAATTTTCGTAATTTCTTATAAATTGTGAAAATACATCTACAAAATATACATGTATGTACATACCCATCAATGATCTGCATGTACATGATAGTACTTTGTATAAAAGTAGTTTCCTTTATTAGACTTACAAAAATCGGTGATGATACAGGTTCAACCTTACTAATGTTTTTTTTTTTTAATCATCAAAACATCAAGTATAAACTCGACCCAACCTCAAGGTACTGCTGCTGCCTTCAACACTTATCTCTATGGCCCAAGACAGTTAAGAGTCACCTCCCTTCAATACCTTCCTCCAATAAACACAAGTTAGCTTAAGTTCTTTATACGTTTCATACCAAAATTGGAAGTAGTCATAAACAGAAGCCCCCCAAAGGCAGAATCCTGTTATTACAAAAGACCAAGCACTAAAAGGCAGTGGTAGTCTAACTGCCTCACACATGCCAAGCGAAGCCCTCTATCAACTAGCTGTATTTCCAACCTATAACAATTTTGTTAGCCAGGCGGTGGTGGCGCACGCCTTTAATCCCAGCAGAGGCAGAGGCAGGCGGATCTCAGTGAGTTCGAGGCCAGCCTGGTCTACAAGAGCTAGTTCCAGGACAGGAACCAAAAAGCTACGGAGAAAACCCTGTCTCGAAAATCCAAAAGAGAGAAAAAAAAAAATTTGTTGGCTTTGGGCTTAATCATCTAACATTAGCTAGTTTTTGGACCCTCTCTCCTTCTAAGTAGCCCAATAACATGTAAAATATGTTTTTGTTTAACCCCCGATTTTAGAAGACAATAAAGGATTATCTTGACCAATATCAACAATGTATTAATTTGCTTAACTGAAGATATTAATCTTGCAATGAAACTTACCAAACAACTCATAAGGTATAGAATATTCAGAGTAAGTCCACATCCCTCAAAAATAGAGAATGGAAGAGAAATTTCCAATTTAAATTCCAGAAAAATCAACTGCCTCAGCCAAAGAACAGAGAACCAAGGAGAAAGGCCAAAGAACCTTTTAATAGGTCTCATTAAAAGCATATAAATGTGGAAAATAAGATTATTGAAGAGTAACAAATTCAAGAAACTAGTAAAAACAAAGCAGTTTTTAGTAATGTATTTTGTAGAATGGGATTGCCAGTGTAGAGAAAAGGCAAAAATGGCTATAGTGCTGATCTGACCCAAGACAATGTTTTTTAAATCCCTGCCCTCTTTTTTTCCCCATAGGCGAGATTCACAATCCAGCAAATCACGATCCTAATCACACCTCCCATTCTAATGATTTAGGAGGCAAAACATCATTTAATGATCAAATTTGGAGTAGAGACTGTCCCCCGTTTCTGACTGTACTTTCATTCACAGAGCAGATTGCCTGTAGCTTTCTAACTCTTCAAAGTTTTAAGACAAGTAGGCAGCAGCTGCCAGCGAGGGGAGTAAAGGGCTAAGCACTCCTCTGCAACTGAAATGTATCTCATACTGAAAATATATCCTATTTACTACATAAACAAACTATATGATTACCACAGAAGAGCAACACACTATGTAGAATACACACGTCATTCTACTCAATGGTCTAGAAATCCAGAGCGCTTTTATTTTTTTATTTTTTATTTTATTTTTTAGCTTATATTACTGAATAACTACTCATTTTGTATATTTTGGATATAAAACGTAATGTATATGATGTATAAAAATTAAAGAGTCCAAGATCTCAAGTATGGCTACTATACCATGTGCTATATTAAGTCAAACACTTTACGCATACAGCCATACACCATTGTTTTGAGACAGGGGTCTCTCATCATGAGTCCTGGCTGGCCTGAAGCTCTTTGGCCTCAAACTCAAGATTTACCCTACCCCTACCCTCCCTTACTTCCCAAGTGCCGGGATTAAAGGTTGTGTGCCCTCACTCCCAGCCATATGCATGCACGCACACACACACTCCTTTATTGAAAGTAACTACACAACTCGAACTCATTTATGTCATGCACCATTAAAAAGAAACCTAAGTGTCAGTGAATTAAAATTTCTAAAATGACCACTGGGGATTGTTTGCCTATTTGAGTCCCATGGCCCCCAGTTTAGACCTCCTTCCACTCAACTATTAACTGCAATAAATATGCCAGAATCAACAGGCACTGTGGTGCACACCTTTAATCCTAGCACTCAGGAGGCAGAAGTAGGCAGACCTCAAGAGTTTGAGGCTAACCTGGGATACACACACAAGACTGCCTTACAAAACACAATAAATGCCAGAATGGGTATAAAGAAACTTTACTTTGCATACTTAAGCAGATGCGGCCTTGATTTCACTTATTAAAAAGCAAATTCAGGGAAAAGAATTCTCTTTTACATACGATTAACTCTCATTTCAAGGCTCTTTTCTTTTTCAAAAAAAAAATATATATTTTTATTATGTATACAATATTCTGTCTGCACGTAAGCCTGCAGGTCAGAAGAGGGCACCAGACCTCACTATAGATGGTTGTGAGCCACCATGTGGTTGCTGGGAATTGAACTCAGGACCTCTGGAAGAGCAGGCAATGCCCTTAACCGCTGAGCCAATATATAAGGCTTAATGACATAAGTCGATTAGAGTCTTACCAACCAACTCTTACAACTTATATGAATAGATTAACACTTGCTGTTTCTGATGCCTAAATGGTATGTACCAACTAGGTATGCTATCGCAATGGTCTCTGGATTTCTAGACCATTGAGTAGAATGACGTGTGTATTCTACATAGTGTGTTGCTCTTCTGTGGTAATCATATAGTTTGTTTATGTATTTCCATTCCAAACACAGCTTTTCTGAGATCATTCAGACTTTACTTCTGTGCATTTACAGTCTGTGCCTACATGAGCTTAGGTATACTCCATCTAGATGTCCACAAAAGCCACACCTGTATCTGATTCCCTGGACTGCAGTTATATGCTGTTGTGAGTCACCTAAAGTAAGGGCTAGAAAAGAACGTAGATCCTTAACAGCTAAACCATCTCTAGCCCCCAACAATATTCTTTTAAATGAAGCACACGTTTAAACTGTTGTGGCATATTCCAGCAAAAAGGTAAAAGGGCTGGAAAGATGGCTCAGCAGTTAGGAGCACTGGATATTCTTGTAAGTTCAGTTCTAGCACCTGACATCCTCTTCCGGCCTCTGAGGGCACCTATATACATGGTGTTCACAGATGCACACATGTACAATTCTTAAAAAACAATATTCGTCAAAATTTGCAATTAAAAAAACATACACTGAGCAATGCAGCATAAAACATGCCTTCTCTATCCTAATCCTGGGTAAAATACAAAATATTCTACCAAAACATCACAACTAATATTTTTTGCTTATGCATAAGCTCTTTAAACACTGAGGCAATAAAGTGACAAAGTTCCATTCTGACATGGACTTGAGCCCTCTAATTTTGTTTTTGTTTAGAGACCACTGGAAATCTTTAAAGGTCGCTTAATTAGCGCAGAAAAACGGTCAGTTTGGTAGAAAATGAAATCATTATGTGCATGTACTCTCATAGGCATGCAGGACCTAGATTCCATGTGGATTCTGGAAGGCATGAGCAATAAGTGCTGTTTTAAATACATTTTTAAAAAATAATGTCACTAAAAGGTCTCCAATTTTCTTTTTAATAAATGTTTCTTCAAAGATTAATACTAAGCAACAGTTGGGTATAGTAGCAGACACCTGTAATCTCAGTATGAAGTTTGAAGCAAGAATATCACTGGAAGTTGAAAGCAAGCACAACACTCTATCAAGAATGGGTGCATAATTCATAAGTGGATAATTCAACAATCTTTGTGGACTGACTCAATGTGTGAAGTAAAGATAATGCTAAAAAAGATTTCTGATCAGAAAAAAAGCGTGAAATGAATTAAGTAAACTGGTTAACATCTAAGTGAATCAAGCACGCAGATGGATCCCACTCAGTTCAGTTAATCAGGATATGAAAAAAAAAATCTAGGTTGGGTAGGAGAGCCTAGAAACAAATAATCAAATACCTAGACATTAGAATTGGTTTTGTATACTCTGATAAAATCCTAAGAATGTACTCTGAAATAATTCAACATTAAGAAGAGATCGGTACACTCAAAGTGACTAAGAACGTCAAGTATATACTGGACTATTACCAATTAAGTAAAACCTAACCACAATAAATACTGCAAGAAAGTGAAATAACCACTTGCTCAGGAATAACCAGTCTAAGATTTAACTATACTAAAAAGTCAATTTGACAAAATAGTCCTGATACACAGGGCCAGCTGCTTATATAATTACCGAAGACCAAAAGATGAACCAACTGGTCTACAATCTTAAATCAATCCTTTATATGCTTTGCCATTAGTACATACCATTCAATTTTCAACATCATTCAATGGGATAAAATTCACCCTAAACATTTAAACCTCTGATCAGTTTTGCTGAAACACTGTACCAAGAAAATTACATTAAAAAAAATGCTATGGGCTTGAGAGGTGGTCCAGGAGTTCCCACTACCAGGCAGCTCACAACTACTTCACTAACTCCAGATACAGATACTCCCAATGTCCCTTTTTTTTTTTGGTTTTTCGAGACAGGGTTTCTCGGTGGCTTTGGAGCCTGTCCTGGAACTAGCTCTTGTAGACCAGGCTGGTCTCAAACTCACAGAAATCCGCCTACCTCTGCCTCCCGAGTGCTGGAATCGCCCAGCTTTTCCAATGTCCCTTTCTAACCTTGGAAGGCACACACATGCACACAACCGGAAAACTCACCGGATAATCACACTAAAATAACAAGTTAATTACCTCAGGCAATTCAATTATTTTATAGGAATGTTTGAAACAAGTGTCTCAGATTTCATACATATAAAATTCTGAAACAACTGCATATACAGAAGATATCGTGGGGCCTAAGTCTAAGCATAGAATTCAGTTACATTTTATATATAACAGCTATGCCAAGGGCATCTTACTTTTAGTGAAACCTGCTACAAAATGTTGGGTGCACAACCTTCCGCTTAAAGCTTCAAGGTGCTCCTGAAAGTTTTGAATTTTTAGTTGAGCCTCTCTTTTCAAATACTCAATCCTTCTCTCTCTCTCCCCATGGTGTTTTTTTCTTTTTTGAGACAGGGTATAGACCAAGCTGGCCTCAAACTCAAGAGATCCACCTGCCTCTGCCTTCCGAGTCTGGAAAATAGTTCAATCCATCAACTGCCTGAGTCATAAGCACGAGGAGGACCTGAATTAACACCCCTGGAATCCAGGCTTGGTAGTAACCCTAGCTTTAAGACAGGACAAATTATTTCCAGACCAATGAGGTCAAAGTTCTACCGAAGACCTGTTTTAAAAGTCAAGAGAATACCTGATGTTGGCCTCTGATCTCTATCAGGCACCTATCCACATGTAAACTCACAAACAAAAAATTTTTTTGGCCTAAACAAAACATCTACCCAATAGCCTTAAAATTTCATTTATTATAAATAAAGATGATCAGAAAACTGTAAAGCTGAAGTAGACTACATCAAGGCACTATCTGAGTGATAAAAGAAAACTAGTTTTCTACACGCTATTTGTGAGTCAGTAAGCTTTTAAAAGCTAGCATTACCAGCCAGACAGTGGTGGCGTACATCTTTAATTCCAGCACTTGGAAGGCAGAGCCAAGTAAATCTGAGTTTGAGGCCAGTCTGGTCTACAGAATGAATTACAGGGACAGCCAGTGCTACACAGAGAAACCCTGTCTTGAAAAAAAAACAAGAAAAAAACCTAGCATTACCAATTCTTTAGAACAAAGGCAAAGGCATCACTTCAGAAGTTTCAGCTTTTTATTTCCTTTCTTGCTACTCAAATAATTTTCTTCTTTCCCCTTTAAATAATTTCTATGTGTCTATTTGCCAAATTTCCACAACCAAGACATCTCTACAGAAACAAAGATGTAAAGTCAGTAACTTCATACACCAACTTTACAGGCAACACAAATTGAGGTCGACAGTTTTAATAACAAAGGAAAGCAGTAGCATGGCTCTAATTCTAACATTTGGGAGGTAAAGACTGGAGGATTACATTCATTCTGGGATACATGTCTCAAAAATAAATAGGAGATAATGCTATTCTAATCTTGTCACTTGAGTTTTATGTAATGCGCACCAGTGATAGTCAAGCAACGCTTTTAAGTCTTCATGACAGGTTCACAGGATGAGCAGATCAGAACGAACCATACCAGGCGCAAAACCAGAGCTGACTGCAAGGTACCAAACATGTTAGATCTCAAAATACTAAGTAAAATAAAATATGAACATCTCTAAGAAACCAACAAAAGTAGGCACAAGACAAAAAAAATTTAATCTTAAACTGAAAGGTATTCAAATGCGCTATACATCTTGAAAAGGGAATCGTTTTGTTTGCCTGGACCTAAAAATAGAGGCATTTGAGTTTTGTAGTAGGCAATGATGGATGATTAAACAGTCCTTCAAACAAACAAAAAATCAGGTATCAGACAGGAAAACCCAGGTAAGGACACAGTCTATGAAGTTTCCTAGAAAACCAAGCACTAATATAGCTTTATATAACAAAGGATAAGTTAAGAAAAGAGTTGGATCAGGCTTGATCTTTAAGAACTTCAAAAGTTTTGTCAAAGTGTATTTCCAAAAGTAACGAGATACTGGAGTTTTAAAGCACAATAAACTAAGTTTAGATCTGTTGAAATACACTGAAGTACGATATTAGAAGTGATACTCTAAATCACATATTAGTTTGACCCACAAACTGGTATTTTTTTTTTAACTATAGATCAAACAAAACACAGACAACAACGCTCATAAAATCAGTTCCCCTGAAGCTATTTGCTGTTCGTCTACATCACACCAGACTCTGGATTTACTGAGTGCAGTGCTTGGTACCTGTAGGTCTAAAGACAGCATAGGATCCCCTGGAACTCGAATAAAAAAAGGTTGAGAGCCACTACATGGACACTAGGAGCTGAACCAAAGTATTCTCCGGGAATAGACATGCCACCTTTCTGATCCTAACCTATATGGTCTTTAAATGAAAACTAACTGAAACAACGATTTGTTTCATGGTAAGGGGAATATTTAGGTTGTTCTTGGTCAATTATTATGTAGACTAATGAAATCAGAAGACAGCTGTTGTAGAGTTTGGCAGATATTAGGACTTGCCAAAGGTTCCACACCTCTTAAAGGAGTAAAAAGACCAATTAAGAACACAAAATATCAGTAAGAATCAACCTATTTAGAAAAAATTTTTCCCTGACCTGCTTTTCTTGAAACGTGGCACACGTATGGGTTAACAGAAGAGCTAACTAAATCCATTTCCTACTTGTAAGCTATTTTTCTTTAAAAATCTGAAAGACCCAAGAAGTCAAAGAGGCCACTCTACCCTTTTCCAATCAAGAAAAGATCCTAAAAGCTCTTACATGGTCTAACTCACCTCATTAGGTTAAAATCTCACATAAGGACTGCAATAAACACTACATACCCGAATATTTCCTGAAGACTTTGTAAACAGCATAGAAAAATTGTTATTTGTATGCTAAGCAAAACTCTAACAACCAGTGGCTACATTACTAAGAATAGCAACCGGTAGGACCATTACATTTTTAAAAGATTATTTTTATTTTATGATTGTTTGCCTGAACGCACATGCATGTATTTGTCCAAGGACGCCAAAAGGGAGCCTGGATGCCCTGGAACTGGAACCAAAGACAGTTATGAGCTGCCATATGGGTGCTGGGAACTGAAGCCTCATCTTCTGCACAGTAGCCAGTGCTCCTAACTGTTGAGTTATTTCTCCAGGCTCCAAGTTTTTACTCTGATTAACATTTCTCAGATATTGCTAGAAGAAAGCCCATACAGTTTAAGAGGACCCTTACTTCAACAATTATGGGATAGAACATCTCTTGACAGTTCACTATTGAAAATATGAAATGGCCTACAGGAAGATCTACATCTAAACACAATATTGTATGTTGTTCTGTTTTTTGCATGTTTGTTACTCTATATTGTGTTGGTATTTTAGCTGGTAATGGGCGATGCCCGTAGTAAAGTAAGCAAAGACTACAATTATAGCTGGCCAATGTATTAAAAACAAAGAACTAAAGAAAAAGTGCTGGAATAAACATGAAAGGACCTGTGCACTGAGAGCTAAGTGGAATATAAGGATTGTGAATAACGCTGTACAACTCCAAGCTTTCATGCCTCTATCTGTTTACCTCAGACCTACGCTATGTCCCTAAATACAGCACATTACTACTATACCACCATGTTCCAGTATCAGCTGTCCCTATCTGACACTATCTTGTATTTCTGTACATCAAAGGTAAAACAGATTTCCTATCAGAATCTTTACTATTTTAAAAGTTAATGTCCGGTATTTTACTTGGGAGTTCACTTTTCCAGAATTAAATTTGACTTGACTTTCAAAGAAATCAAGATAGCCCTTGCTGCACACGTATTCTCAATTAAAATAACTTTTGAGATGATTTAAGGCAGGAAGCAGGAACAGAAAAACCTCCAAAGTGTTTTGAGATTAAAAATCTTACCCCAAAAGCCAGGCAGTGGTGATGCATTATCTTTAACCCCAGCAGAGGCAGGCGGATCTCAGTGAGTTCAAGGCCAGCTTGATCTACAAAGAATATTCCAGGCCAGGTAAGAGAAACCCTGTCCTGAAAAAACAAAAATCTTACCCCAGCTGCCCATTACAACTACTACAACTTGAATTTCTTATTTAACAAAAATGTCCAAGAAACAAGGTTCTCAGAAATTTATGGTTACTAGAATTATTTCCAGAAGATACTTGACAAAAGATTATGCTCTGAACAAACTTCACAGAACTGCAGACATAATCAAAAAGAATCATCATTAGCTACCAGGCGGGAGGATGAAGTTTGAGTGACCCCCCCAAAAAAACCAAACTCCATTTCAAAGGCCAAAACCCAAAGCACCACAACTAAACCCACCCCCTCCCCCTTTAACAACTCCATTTTTAACCTTTCCTAAGGAAACCTAGTTTCCTCCTTTATCCTAAGGACTACAAGTTAAGGGTTCTGTACACTATGCTGCTTACATCACTGTCAAGGCATTAGCTTCCTGTTTAGTTCTAATTATAGGTGACACAACTATGCTTGTTCATTAGACAAGGCCCTAAGAATGGCTTGAGTGAATAATACTACAATTTTCTTTCGTCGGGTCACTCTTAAAGGTAATCACTTAAGATTCTTCAAAGCCAGGCCCAGTGACATGCAAATTCAGTCCTACTAAGTTTCTATCTCAGAAAGAGAAAATTCTGTTTGTAAGCAGTATTGGAAAAGACCAAAAGAAAGCCTTAATCCATGAAAGCAAATCAGGTACTTCAGATATGAAAAAAAAAAAACTCAGCAGCAATTCAGTGGTAGTAAATACTCATGGGTTAGGATCCATGTGAATAAGCATTTCCATCCTCAAACATCCAACCAAAAAATATCAAACCACAAATGAGAGAATCCAAATTTAAATAGGACAAAATCTGCCATAAAGCTATCTGAAAGGTCCCTAAAGGATTAAAAAAAAAAAATCAATGTCTAAACAAGGTGTAAAAATGTAAACTTTCCCCCTTCCTCGCCTGAAGATGTTAGTTTGTATTAAGATTTGTAAACTACATTGCCAAAGTCACTTCCTATTTATATTGCCAGACCTTAGTCCCTAGAATATAGACTATAAGCATGTACCATCGCAGCTGCCTTAGTCATTTTAAGAATACATGTTATAAGGTAAACTGGCTATACATTACAATAGTAAACAGACTCATTACCATTACTGAATTTTGAATTAAGCTTACTGCCATGGTAGCAAGCCTCCAAAACCCCCATTAGGATACAGAATAGCAAAGAATTTTTGATAAACCCTTGAGAATAAGTTATACAAAGTGATGAAACACATGAATGTATTTAATGCTTATTTTTCCAACCAAAGCAGATTCTCATGAATGACAATTTCTTATCCTCTGGTAACACTTCATACAATTACAACCCTAGTGAAGTACTGATGAAATTAACCCCAGGTTTCTAACTAAGAGCAAGATTAGAATCCCTTAATGAATGTTTCAAAATTATGCCTTTCTAGAGATGACTCAGTAAGGAACTCACATTGGTGTATTCTTAAAAAGTCAGAAACTTCTGAAATAAAATTTAATGTAAAAACTTACCTAAACAAATAGCTCTTGTATACAGAAACAGAAGATACTTCTATTAAGAACCACAATGCAGCTAGGTTTGGTGGGAGGCAGGGGCAGGACTGCTCTAAATTTGAGACCAATGTTATAAAGTCAAACCCAATCTCAAAAATCAAAGTACAAAAATAAATTAAACAAATAGATGACTAAAAGCACAATCAGGAAGCTGGGCATACCTGCCCATTCCTATAATCATCATAATCTAGCACTCAGAGGGCTGAGACGGAAGTGCCTCACTCCAGGCCAGCTTTTGTGTGACAACCTTGCCTCAAAATTTAAACTGAAACATTTTAATCTCAACATTAAGAAGCTGGGGCTGGCAAGATGGCTCATAGAGCATAAAGGTGCTTGCTTAGATGCAAACACTCTGAGCTCAATCTCTAGACAGAACCCACAGGTAAAGTAAGGAGACCTGACTCCAGAAGTGCTGACCATACAAAGTGGTCACCAACAGCACCCCGAGAACCCAATTAAACTGAGAACCAAGAACTGACTTGACTATTAAGAGGCACTCGAACCTAGGAAGCAACATGAAAAAATTTGACAATGCAGCTACACAAGTAGCTTTCTCTAGTGTTGTGAAGAATATTCAACTTAACCTTTATGCGCTAACAGAATTTAACACAGCAGGTAAGCATCAGATGAAGGATAAGCCTCGAGGACCAATTAATTAAGCCCCCCCCCCCCCCCGCCCAACACACACCACCACACAGGACAAACCTATCTGCCTACAAAGCTTGAACCACTACTTTGTGTACTTTAAGAGAATCCCAGCACTTAATACGCAGCAGTTTCTAGCCCAGAACAAAATTACCTAAGAATTAAATACACTCTTAATTTACAAGTTAGTTATAACATAAAAATCAAACTAAATCCTGATTATTTATATATGAGGTAGAAAACAAAAAGTCGTATTCATTTAGTAAGAACTGAAATGGTACAAAAGACAACCTATCTTATTAGAAACCCATTACTCACTAGTTGTGTGACTGAACAAATCAAAAGTCAACTTCCATGCTGTTACCTCATCCATAAAATGGAGTATGTCACATGGCAATTTTCAGGCCTACTACACAAGAGCCTACACTAGGCCTTAACTAGCACAAGAGAATGGTATAAAAATGCAGGGGTTACCAGAACAATCTAGATTGCCTGGGTTCTAGTTCCAGCTCTGCTACATCATCAACACCTGGATGAGGTTTTGTTTTGTTTTGTTTTTCGAGACAGGGTTTCTCTGTAGCTTTGGTGCCTGTCCCGGAACTAGCTCTTGTAGACCAGGCTGGCCTCGAACTCCCAGAGATCCGCCTGCCTCTGCCTCCCCGAGTGCTGGGATTAAAGGCGTGCGCCACCACCGCCCGGCTGAGGTTTTGTTTTTTAAATTTAAGGGTGACTTAATTCTTCACAGTGAAGAAAGATGTCAACTGTATCTACTTTTCCACATTTGCTGTAAGAAAATTACTTAGAAAATACTGTTTAAAAGTTGTGAAGCATTGCAAATACTTTATAACAAAAGCATTGCAAATACTTTATTTAAAACAAAAACATTTTTGGCTTGGTTTCTCAATGTTCCCCAACTATGTAACAGTCACTTTTCTTTGGAGCAGTAAAATTTCTTAAAACTCCCAAAACAGATTTGAATTCAGCTTTTAAAATGCCAGTTTAGTAACAGGACCATACTACAATTTGGTCCAAATAACGACTACAGCAAAAGGTTATTTGGGCTAAGAAAAAACAGTCAAAAATACTAAGAAAAATTACTGTTAAAATAAAATAAATAAAAAACCCAACAACTTATTCCAGTTTATCTCTAAAGCTCACAGTGGTATAAGAATTTTAATAAAATACCAAGAACTACAGTCATACTAATACTTGCTAGGGGTAATCATAAGAATAAATTCAAAACAGGGAACAATACGAAAAGAAAAAAAAGACAATGGCTAACTGGGCCCTTATTTTGACAGAAATGATGCCCCCGCCCCACCCAAAGAAAAAAACATCCTCTTTCTGAACTTTCAAAAACTATGCTTGCATCTGGGTGCCATTTTAAGAGAAGTCTCACGATTCTGACTATATATATATATATATATATATATATGGGGTAAATTAGAAATGCCCTACAAGTTGAATCAGTCATGTGGCATATAAATATTTCTCTAAATTAGAAAGCTTACATATCAAGTATCAACACACAATTCTTCAAACCATCTGTTCTCTGTCATCTCTAACTAGACAAACTCCTTATACAGATTAGCCTCATGGATAAACTTGCTCGATTCTATCGCCAAGCATTTTACTACAAATGTTCACACTTAACCATTACTGTCTCTCTAGAGCTTTTAAGTCATTAAAATGGTGGCAGAGCAGCCGAGTATCACCTGTAAAAGAAAAAAAATCAGTAAGACCTTCCCTTCAAGTAATTTTTACATTTATAAACAGCTATAGATCTGAATTATTTTCACTAGTACTGAAAGTTATAGTCTCTGTATATGTATGCAGGAAAGAACAATGCATCTCTAATGGGAGATTCACCCTCAAAATGGTCACAGTAAAGTGATTATTCTAAAATTATCTATTCAAAGTCTTGAATCCTAAGGTTTTGCTTTTCTCCTTTGCTTATCAACAACAATACAACAGTCCAGTTAGTGTTTTGCATAAAACTACAATGATTACACACTGACATCAAGAATTCAGATTTCAGCATCGGTATATTCAGGTAAGATTCTAACTTTCATGGAACTCTAGCCTTGCCAATTAAACCTAGCAAGCTAAACACAGTAAATAACTGTAAATAAGTAGCATCAGACAGCTCCCCAACAGCCAATCCATTTCCTGGCCTTTCCTTCACAGACTCTCAAAGTTATGCTCTAAGAGCCAGTTTCTAACACCGAGCCTTCCTATTTTGTCTTTTCTACTAAGACTGCCTTTATTCCATGACATTTTTTTCAAGTTAGCTGTAAAACACTCCACCCTCTCGATTGTGCAAGAACCACGTACACCACACACACATAAATTAAGAGAAATTCAGTCTGAGAGTGTGGATTTAGGTTTTAAGTCTTGGAAGCAAAGGGTCTCTGAACTCTCTACAACCAGATAAAAAACGGTTAACACTTAGCAGAGAATATTATTTCGTATATTAGAAAAGGAGATGCCAGAAAGAACCCGAACCAGTTAAAGCAGCCGCCATCTTAAAATGCGGGATAGAAGTTAAGAGGAAGAAAATAAGACGAAACCATCCGAAGAGGTAGTTCTGCTCAGACAACTAGTTCTGAAAAATCTTAAGTTTCTTTTTAACTTAAATCGACAAATTATCAAATTAACTGAACTGCTCAAATAAGCCTCCTTAAGAAAGGTTCTAAACAAAACAGTTCGTCCACTGTCAACCCCCACACCACAGGGATCTCTTGAAGGCATTTACATCAGTTCCCGGTACTTCAGATAAATAGCTTCGGGTGACCACACAACACAGGAAGTGGCAACAGTGCCAGTCCACCTCCTCCCAACCCCACTTGGTCTTGTGTAACTGCCCAGATTGGGTTAAGCTTCTGGGCAGACTTCGTCACTACCTTTTAGTAAACCGAGGTATGTTTATAATACCCTGACCCTCAGCAAAGTTTGCAACAAAACGTTTTCTTTTCATCTGTTTCGTTCCTTTCTTCCTAGAAGGCCCACAGGCACAGCACAGCTAAAGTAAGTTTTGAAGAACCAACATTAGGAAGCAGTACTATGACATTTGCCCCAGGGCTCTACACAATCCCACTTCCCAAACCGAACTAACTTCGTGAAGCAGAAAACCGGCGTGCCTAAACGCTACGCTTTCACCCAGAATTTGCAGATTCTAGCGAAACAAACTCAGCCTTTAACATTTCGCTTGCCCAAAGCGTTCAGCTCCCCCAAATAAAAGCTCATTTCAGAAAGTGCACACGCGTTCTGCTAACGAAAGAGGCAGCCCAAGAAAGGGCATTTTCAGAACTGTATCTCACCAGCACACTTTTCTCAGGGCTCGAGCCTTCCTTCCTTCCCAGGCCCCGGTTCGGACCACATAGTTCCAACAACTTACCTTATTAATCCGTTTCAGCGCCATAGTCTGTGCTCTTTGCCGGGCTCCTCACTCTCCCGATGTGAACTCAAAGGTCCGGCCAAAACTCCTGATTATCCCGGTGGCGAGGAAGGTCTGTCTCCTCTTCTCACACCGGCTCTGCCAGACACAGGCGCCTTTTGCAAAAACGGAGGAGATCAGAAACTTGCCAAGGCCTCGGAGAAACCCTGCTGATGCCAGATCCCTGAAAACCGTCGCGATCCGGGGAGGGTGGGGTAGCAAAGCCACCAACTACTTCGATCCGTGGCTCGCCCAGAGAGGGCGAGGGTGACGGGAAGAGCCGAGAGGAGGTTACAAGTTTAACTTCCCGGCCTCTCGAAAGGGAAGAGCCCCGGGTGGGAGAGGAAGAGGTGGAGGAGAAAGGGGTGGGTGCGGGGCAGGGTCCAGAGCCGGGCAGAGGAGGAGCCCGGGCCTAGTCGGCGCTAGGCCGGCGTCACTAGGGCAAAGAAAGGCAAGGGGGATGGGAGCGGGAGGCTCCGGCCCGGCGCCGGGCTCCTTTCGGTTTCTGCTCCAAAGGTCGGCGGGCCAGCACAGGGCAACGGAGCTCCTGGGTGCTGCCGTCCCCACAGCCGGGGCTGTTCCGTGTCGCCCCGGACACCACCTTACTCTCCGCCTTACAACGCGCTCCTACGTGCGCGCGCCTAGCCACCACCTCCTCCTCCACCACGCGCCCGGCGGCCACCAAGCTCCAGCCCCGGCGCGAGGACGCGCCCATGTCCGCCCCCCCCATCGGGTCCCGGCCTCGCCGGCCTTCCCACCCTACCCCACCCAGCCCTGAGGGCTGCCCACTCGGGCCGCCCACAGCCCGGGGCTCCGCGCCGGCCCCCCCCCTCGGCCGAGCCATCCACACCCCACGCGTACAGGGGGGCCGGGGCCTCCCTCAAGCTGCGGCCTCGGCCTCCTCCCCGCGCGGCAGCTGGTGCCTCCCCGGCCCTACGGGGCTCACGCGCACGGCACAGCCACAAGATGTCCGCTCTGACGGAACTACTGCCAGCTGCCACGCTCCGCCCCTCCCCCCCGCCGCCCGCCCGCCCGCCCGCCTATTCACCGCCGCGTATCCGTCCGCCAACGCCGCCGTCGCGAGCGCAGGGCGAGCCGAGGGTTGGAAGGGAGCGGTTTGCCTCCCTCGTCCAGGCCCGAGTGGACGCGCCACCCTCTTGCCGTCTCCGGGTCGGGACAGCACCTTCTTACTAGACAGATCGGAGGTCGGGCCAGGAGGGCGGGGGACGGAGGCGGGTCATGGGCTGAGGGGGAGGGTAGACGAGTGGCGGAAACCCTCAGACCCAGAGAAGCATCGAGAACCGGAAGGAGACCTTAGGAGGAAGGTAATGGAAGCGGCAGCTGCGCGGTTGAGGCCCCACGCCCCTCCCTACAGTGGCCCCCGGTTTCCTCACTTGGTATGGAGGCGGCGGATCTCGCGAGAACCTCGTGGCAGGCTCACCGGAGCTCCGGGGCTGCAATGACTTAAGGGCAGTTTTGTGCTCTCTTCCTGCCTGGGACCCGCCCCCAAACCCGCAAGTTATCGCGAGATGCGCCGGTCCCCCTAAGTTCTCACTGGGCGGGTCCCTGGCGGAGAGCACCGCCCCTGAGTGCTGATGCTGGTGGGCGGGAGAGGAAATGGAATTCCCCAGGCCGGCCGGCGCGCGCGCGCGCGCGCGCAGACGCAGCCCCTCTCGGCGTCCAATCGGGGGTGCGCTGTGGGAGGGCCCGCGGGGTCCCGGTTTCCGGTGGCCCAGGTGATGGAGATTTCTTCCCGTGGTCCTCGGAGGGATCGGGCCGCGGGAGGAGGCTCCCCTGAAATTAGGGACGGTAATTTGAAACAGATCCAGGCTGAGTGCTGATAGCGCCGCCACGTGCGGGACGATGTGCGTGATAAACCCCGAGCGCCCAATCCGACCAGAGGCCTGCAGGGGTCTGCGTTAGCACAGCCTTAACAATGCGGTTTAATTGTGGTCGGATTGCATTGAGCCTTGGTCCCCGATGTCACGCTAAATCAGGTGTGGATCAGCGAGAGGAATAGAATCTTCTTTCTCCCTTTGCCGTTTCAGTTTTTGAGCCCCAAAGTGGCAAAACATTAGGGAATAAGTCTGGATTTCTCCCGTTGCCGTTTCAGTTTTTGAGCCCCAAAGTGGCAAAACATTAGGGAATAAGTCTGGATTAAATTCAGTGGGTGAGATCTCAAAGTGTACCACTGCCCAGTTTTTAATCTGTCGTGTTTAAGGTGTAGAGGACCGTTTGTCATCTAGTGTATCCTTTAGGTTAAAAACTAAGCCTTTAATTTTTTAAAGGCAGAAAGGGTTAACCTACTTTAGGGTTTTCCAGCACCCATGAATAACCCCACAAAGTGGGTAAATCATTCAGGAATACATGGAAATAAATTGAATTTTGAAAACCTGTTGCAGAAAGTAGTCCCTAATTAAAATGATAAAAAGTGACGAAGGCTCTAATGTATAGTCTAAGAATAAGGGTATACATTCTGTACTATACATATACATGTATATACACACTATATATAATATATATTATAGCCAATTAGTGGAATACAGCTGCTTCAAATAGTGTCCATAGGAATCACCTGTAGTGTAGTTTAAAACGCTGGTTTTGATTTAGTAGACCTGAGGAGAAGCCCCGGATTATACATTACAACAAGCTCCCAAGTGATAGAGATTATGTGGACCATTTGAGTTATAAAACCCTGAGTACTTACTTCATGCTCTCCTGGCCACCTCTGACACTTCCTCCTCCCTGAAAACAACCCATTGTTCTGTCTTCATGCTAACCAGTTTAAGCAGAAGCAAAGAATTAGGCATTGGGGTGTTGGGAGAAACCCAGATGGGAGTTCTTACTGCTCTTTTCTATTTACGACTCTGGTCTGGTTCCACATCTTACAGGTCTCCTTCACTACTATTTAGATGACGCCTGCCCTTTCTCAGCTGCTGTGTTGTAAATGTCATAATGTGAATGGACACTGACACTGTAGGCTGGACAGGTTACATCAGTGCTTACCTTTTTATGATATCATACATATAATGGGTTTCCCTGTGACAGTGTCATATATACATACGTCATACTGTGTCCTCATTATCCCCTCCACACACTGCTGCTCCTTATCAACCACAGCTCAGACACTTAACTGGATGAATACATGATGGTGAATGCACAATATATTGAAGTAATAATATGTAGAAAATTATGTACCAGGCACTATTCTTATTTCTACAAATAAGCTCTCTTACAAATGAAGAAACTAGGGCACAGGTTGTTGTCATACAAAGGGGACAGACCTATTAAGTTGAATGCAGGTATTTAACTTCAGATTTACTAAATGGAGTTTTATAGTTGTGTTTTAAATTGACAGCTGAGGGGCTGGGGAGATAGCTCAGAGGTTTAGAGCATTGCCTGCTCTTCCAAAGGTCCTGAGTTCAATTCCCAGCAACCACATGGTGGCTCACAACCATCTGTAATGGGGTAGGGTGCCCTCTTCTGGCCTGCGGGCATACACACAGACAGAATATTGTATACGTAATAAATAAATAAATATTTAAAAAAATTAAATTGACAGCTGAATCTAATTTGACTTCTTTTTCCATTTGTTTTGTACTTTCAGAAGCCAGGGTGCAGTGATTAGTGGGAAACACTGGAACCTACCAATCAGGAACTCAAAGGGAGGACAATGAAGAAGATTCAAAGAAACCAGTTCCCGTTGCCCTAATCTAACAAGCTTCAATGTAAAAGTACACTGAAACTTCACTGCTATGCAACAAAGCACAGCACAGTGGGACAAATTTGAGGTCAGAGTTCTTGTGTTTAAAAATATGTGGACAGTTCATTAAAGCTATTGACCTGTCTCAAAATAATGTTTCATATATAAACACACACATATTTATAGATATATATTAAAATTAATACTAAAACGACTTTGAAGTACAGTTATCATTTTTAAGAGAAAGCAAGAGCTGGACGATGGTGGCACATGCCTTTAATCCCAGCACTGGGGAGGCAAAGATAGGAGGATCTCTGTGAGTTCAAGGCCAGCCGTGACAGAGTGAGTTTCAGGATGGGCTCTAAGCTACACAGCGAAACTTTGTCATGAAAAACTGAGGGGAGGGGGGGGGAGAGGAGGGAGAGAGGGCACAAACATGGTATGAGTAAGTTTTATAGACACAGAACAGCTCCGTGGGTGCAGTGTGTATCCAGCACTACGTTCAGTTCCCTAGCACCTAATAACCGGGTGGCAGCAGCATTCCTGTAACCCCAGCACTTGGGATTAGAGCAGCAGTGGACGTGTTGGAATTTATCCTCTTCTTGTATCAACTTCAAGGTCTGCTTAGGATATGTAAAACTCTTTACTCAAAAGAAATACAAATAAACACAGTAGGATCTAATAGGTCAATAAAGACCCACATTTTGAAAGAGAATGGTATTGCCAGTATTTATGAGAATTGTAATGTGGTGATACATTAACATACATTGAAAAGTAGCGTTGGCTGATATTATGCTGTTTATCTCCTACATCATTAATTGAAGAAATGCAAATTTTTCTTTAGTGAAGATACAATGTTTTATCTGGGTATGGAAGGCCTATAATCCTAATCTTAGGAGACAGAAGCAGAAGGATCAGGAATTCAAGGTCATCCAGAGGCTGGAGAGATAGTCAGAAGTTAAGAGCTTTTGTTGCTCCTCCAGAGGACCAGGTTCACAGTGGCCCACAATCATCTTTAACTCCAGTTCCAGTGGATCTGATGCTTTCTGGCCTCCATGGGCACCAGGCATGCATGTAATAAATACATGGAGGCAAAACACTCACATGCATTAATCTTTTTAAAGTTTGAGGTCAGCATGTATGACATGAAACCCTGTCTAAAATGCACCCCCAGGGGCTGGAGAGATGGCTCAGAGGTTAAGAGCACTGCCTGCTCTTCCAAAGGTCCTGAGTTCAATTCCCAGCAACCACATGGTGGCTCACAACCATCTGTATGGGGTCTGGTGCCCTCTTCTGGCCTGCAGGCATACACACAGACAGAATATTGTATACATAATAAATAAATAAATATTAAAAATAAATAAATAAAATAAAATGCACCCCCAGTCAATACATATTTACGCAATAAAATATAAGATTTTATATTTAAAGCTCACTTGCATATCCTGCAAATACATGATTTGGAGCTCAAGTGAAACATGTATTATTGCTTGCATAAAAATCCAATTAAATTTATACTCTCTGGTTTAAAATATCATTCCTTTCTTTTTAATAAAATATCATTCTTACAAAGTTAAATTAATACTGTTTGAGAAAATTGTATTTTGGCAGGGCATGGTGTCACACTCCTGTAATCCCAGCACTGGAGCTAGAGGAAGGAGCACTCTGGTTGGAGGCCTGGGTTACATAATAACAGGGTTTCAAAACAAAAGCTGTGCTTTCATGTTGAAAACATCATTTTAACCTTAAATTGGTAGGGTTTGGACTGTAATGAGCCGTGCACAAATCTTTGAGATTAGAAAAAAGAATTAGTGTATTTTTTTCCTACAAAAAACATATACACAAATGTTCATAGTAGCTACTAGTCATGCTATTCGAAAACAAGCAACCCAGATTCTTAGCAGTTGATTTGGGTAATGTATCTATGGAACAGAATTGCACTAAACAGAATACTGGCATCTGGCAGCACACTTCTGTAATCCCAGCACCTACGAAGCAAAGCAGGAGGATCATGAATTAAGGTCAGCCTGGGCTACTGCTGAATTCTAGGCCAGGCTAAAATGAGATCTGCAGAAACAAGTAGTAAGGAAAATGTTACAAGCCAACTTAAACTATCCTTGAAATAATCCCTGCAAACGAAAAGTAAGCAGGAAAGCTTTTTCTCTTGCTTGGCATGAATTTGTTTTAATGAATTCATGTGTGTGGACATGCATACTTTTTATATATTTACAAATATTCAGCAATTACTTTACTTACTCTATCACATTATACAATATGGATTAATACCTTATCAGTATTTTAAATCTTGTTAATTTTATATCATAATATTTAAGTTAAAAGTAAACACTTTTCAAAAACCTCTTCTAGGGAAGGGACAGCATCCCAGCTATAAGCAAAGTACTTGTGATGGCTACCTTTGACACGTTATGTGTCAACTTGACTGGGTAGACGGATGCCCAGATGGTTGGTAAAACACTATTCCTGGTGAATCCTTAAGAGTGTTCTTGGGAGAGATTACCCTTTGAATCAGTGGACTGAGACCTAAGAAGACCGCCCTCAATGCAAACAAGTTTTTCAATTCATTGAGATTTTGAATAAAATTTAATTGCACACGAAAGGAAACCTGCTTCTTTTTTCTTACATGCATCTTCTCCGGCCCCAGATGGACATCAGTACTTGTGGTTTTCTGACCTTTGGATTCACAATGAAGCTTTTATAGCTTCCTCCACTCTACCCTCCAGACCCTCAGACTTGGACTGATTTATTCCACTACCTTTACTTGTTCACCATTATATAAAAGTAACGTTTTGGGACTTAGTGGCCTTCATGATAGTGTCAGAGCCAATGTCAGTGTTTCTTTGGAAAACTGTAATTAATGCATTCCTCTTTGCTCTTACTTTAGAACACAGAATTCAGTTTAATACTATTATTGTCACTTAGTTTCACAAAACTTAATTAGCTCTTTTGTGTGTTATCTTGAAATAAAGTCACTGTAATGTTCTTATGTTTCAAAGGCATTCTGTCTTTCAACGAAAGTAACTTACAAGTACAGTTTTTAAAAACAATCTCAGGAGCTTGAGAGATGGTTCAGCAATGAAAGAGCACTGGACTCTTCCAGAGGATCTGGTTTCTATCCCCAGCACTCACACTGTGGCTCACAACCACCTGTAATTCCAGATGTAACCCAGGTGGTCACATGTCCTCTTCTGGCCACCACAGGCACCAGAGTACATGCAGTACACAGATACACGTGTAGGGAAAATACCTATACATTCAAAACAAAACAAAACACAAATCCACTTTTAATTCAAGACTGACCTCAAACTCATGTAGCCAGGCTGGCCTAAGTTTGATTCTTCTGTGTTAGATTCTGGAGTGCTGAGATCGCAGGGTACATCATCATAACTAGTTTAGACCAAATTTTAACATAATACAGATTGTTGATAGAATAATTTGTTTTCTAACCAGGGCAATGTAAATGAGAAAGTGAGGCAGAGCTGGAAAAAGGAAAGCTCGTGGGCAGCAGAAACAACATTGAAAGTCTCAAGATAACCTAGTAAGCCTGGGAAGCAACAAGTACTTCGGCTGCGTATGTGCCCTTATTGTGCACCACTGAGACAAGACTGAAATACGTGGCTAAGTCTTGAGATCCTTTGATTCTGAAGTCGATGGAATGGAATAATATTTTTAACATAAAAAGGCTTAATTGGATTTCATTCAAAAAGAAAAGAATATCTATGCTAGCCATGTGGAGGATGTATCAGAGTGTGATACAAGTCTTTGAGAAGCCTACACTCAGGCTTTCATGTATTTTTTTTTTTAGTTTGTTTTGGGGGGGTTGTTTTGTTTTTTCGAGACAAGGGCTCTGTGTAACAATCCTGGCTGTCCTGGAACTTACTTTATAGACCAGGCTGGCCTCGAATTCAGACGTCCACCTGCCTGCCTCTGCCTCCGGAGTGCTGGGATTAAAGTATCACTGCCCAGCAGGAGTACTTTCTTTTAACCCTTATGTTTACAGGGTTAAATATAGCTCGTATTTGTAAGCCAAATAAACACTTTTTTCTTTAATACTTTAACTAAACACTGTCTTAATTTTTGTCAAGGTATTCATTAAAGCAACAGAAATGAAACTTTGAAAGGTTCTAGTAAGGGGGAAATTTTTGAAAAAAAAAGTACTTACTTCAGAATAAAGGAATTGCCTTTCCCTTATCGCCCCATATATGCCTCAGCTAGATTATTATATTTTAACAGCTTTATAGAAACGTAACTGACACGTACAAATCATTATATGCTTAAGGCACAGAACTTAGTAACTTACATTTTTATACACCAGAGTAGTAAATAAAGTGTGCACTGATGTGTTACTTTGTGCATATATATATATATATATATATATATATATGTATAAATTATTTCTCATCTCCATTTTCAAAGGAAACCACTGGCCTGTTTGTGTGTGTGTGTGTGTGTGTGTGTGTGTGTGAGAATTAGTTTGTATTTTCTTTAATATTTATTTTGTGTCTGTGTGAGCATATGTGCCATCGTCAGAGGACAATTTTTGGGAGTTCTCTTTTTACCATTGCGGGCCCTGAAGATTGAGTTTAGATTATCAGACTTGGTGGCAATCACTTTTACCTGCTGAGTCATCTTGTCAACTCTACTTTGTATGTTTTTAGAATTTTGAGATACGGTATACCTTTTCTTTTTTCACATAGTATAGTTTTGAGATTTACCTACGACAGAGCCCTCCAAACTTCACTGACTTAAGTGTCTATAAGGAACAACTAAAGCTGCAATTACTGGAGATTTCAACTTCATAAAGCTTTTTGCCACAGAATAGTTTCCCATATTGACTTCTGCTTCTCAATTCAAGGTTCCCTAAGGCTGAGAACCTCGGGTCTTAACTATTTTTTTTTTTTTTTTTTTTTTTTTTTTTGGGTTTTTCGAGACAGGGTTTCTCTGTGGCTTTGGAGCCTGTCCTGGAACTAGCTCTGTAGACCAGGCTGGTCTCGAACTCACAGAGATCCGCCTGCCTCTGCCTCCCGAGTGCTGGGATTAAAGGCGTGCGCCACCACCGCCCGGCTTCAGGGTCTTAACTATTAAGTAAGAGGAAATGCTAACTCATTTCTAGGAACTCAAGTAAAAACATAAGACTTTTCTTTAATGTAGAACTAGGAAGGATGTTATTTATAAACTTGGGCTGGGTGAAAACAAATTAGGCAAATAAAATATCTCTGTATAGCCAGCATTCTGTACAACCAAAATTCTCTTCATTTAAGGGAAGTTGGAATAAAGTGGCCAGGGCAAAGCCAGGCTGGTAATGCGCAACTGTCTCCCAGCACTTGAGAGCAGAGGAAGCCTGGACTCCAGGAGATCCTGCTTCACACTAACATGGCAAAAGGCAAAAGGCACACAAGGAGAGTGTGTTCAAATTCCAAGCCTGCTTCATAATGGATAAAAAGGTGCTACCCACTTAGCACTGGCCAGTCGGTGAGATGCTATGGCAGCTGAGACACAATCACATTGACTTAGTGTAAAGATAGACCTAGCGCTAAGGTTGCTCGTTCATTATAATTTTTGAAAACACCAAGAGAAACTAACTTTTTAAGGAGGAACAGAAACTATTGTACATTTTGTGTCTAAATGAAAGACACAGACATAAGAAACACATCATGCATGTGACTTTTTAAATTATATATTTCCCAAAGCTAGGAAATCCAAGATCAGTTGGAGACATCTGGGTAAAGACCTTCCTCCTTTTCATAACATGGTGGAAAGACCAGCAAGCACATGTAAGACCAGGAGACAAGGCTAAGGAGGACAAGCAGACTACAGATTCTCTTAAGAACCAACCAACTCACTCGATGCTATTAATCCATCACTGAAGGCAAAGACCTCATGGCCTAATCACCTTATTAGACCCTGTCTTTCAATGACTGCTGAGCTGGGAATTGTTTTCAACATAAGAACTTTGGAGGACATATTCTGCAGGGAGCCGGACAGGATCGCCATTACAAGATGGCACCGACATCCTGTCTTGTTGGAAATAAACAACTCCATATTTGTCTATGCCTTTGAGAGCCCTGTGTCCCCGCTTCCCGCATGCGCGGTGGATAAGGGTCCTTAAGCCTATCCCGATGTGGTCTGGTGTCAGCTGTTGGTGGCAGCCAATAACAGGGCGACTCGTGTGCCAATTCCCTATTTAAGCAGCTGCCTCAGTGCCCTCTGCCCCTCGCTTCCTGCCCTTCCCTTCCTGCCCCTCTCGCTTCCTGCTCCCCATCAATCAAGGGCACTCCAGTAAAGCATGATCTGAGTAGAATCCTGGTGTGGTTGTTCTTTCTCGCCGGTCGAGAGGTTCGCCACAATATTCTAACATGTAGGCATAGGAAATAAAGCAGGTAACATGCAGGTCAGCAGTGATCTCAGGAGATCCTCCAAGCGTAGAAGGCAGGGATGCCAGGGGAGTGTCACCATGCTGGAGAGACTACTCTTCTGACATACCAGACAAGCGAATGAAGCCATCTTGGGGTCTCAATCCTAGGCTATCACTGAGTATCACTGGAGAGCCTTAAACAATGACACCCCTGTGAGCCCTACCTAAATCCAGACCCAACTTCTGAGATACAAGCACCTAAGGTACTAGTGGTGACAACTAACATAATACACATGAAGAACAGCAGCTAGGGAAGAACCTAGAACATTTTTTCTCAGTAACTCATACATGTATACAGGTTAATACATATACCTCCCCAGACCACTCCCAACACTTCCCCTTCTCACCTTCGAGGTCCTTTCCTAGCAGATGTTCAGCGAATCTTACAAAACAGACTTGAGTAAGTAAAGTGTGTGAATTTTTGTTGTGTTTAAATAAGAGAATATAGATCCTCTTGGAGGTAACATCTTTTTAAGAACTTGAAAATTAAATAATCTCACATTGAAAATATCTAAAAATATATTAATATGCTACTAGCTAACTACCTGCTGGACATTTCTATAATTAAAATTAAACCATTTTATATTCTTTAATCCTAGCCTTGGTTATAAAAAATCATTTTCTATCCTGACTAACCTGTTTAGGGTGAATATCTTTCTCTAGTCACTAAGACTCAATATATTAATCTGTCTTTCATTACTTTTCCTTCATCAATCTCCAGTGCACACTGCATTTTAAATTGTATAGCGTATTTTTCATCACTAATGACAATTCCATAGGTTAAACAGAAGTGGATAATATTTCATCCAAATATTTTAGGGCCTATGAGGTGACTGGTTGTAAATAAGGAAGCAGCATCAGACAGATTAAATGACCTACCAGGGGTGACAGAAGCAGAGTAATTACCAGTCTTGTGACTCTAACTTCAGCATTCTTTGCATTCTCTATGGTGACTCTCATCAACTCATATTTGATCCATTACTGTGGATACCTCTTGGATTTCTATTTCTACTCTTCTTTCTCAAGTCTATTTTTGCATATAGCAACCATATAAAGTACGGCTTTCATTACAGTGCTGCACAATGAAGTTATCAATGTTGTGTTATTATATAGAAGATAATCAGAGGCCAGCATGGTGTGTAATGTCAGTACTTCCAGCACTTCAGAGGCAGTACTGCAGTTTGAGACCAACCTGAGTTACCCAGAGTGAGTGAGTGAGTGTGTGTATAAGAGACAGAGACAGGAAAGACAGGATTCTTTAGGTTGTACTTCTGATAGTGAAAAACTAAGTTTTGCACATACTTTTGTTGCAAACAAGAAAAGCTAAATCAAAATAAAACAAGCATACCTGTTTTTAAAGGCATTGGGAAGCTCCAAACTAGTGAAGATTGCAAGAGTTCATTGAAGTAATACAAAGAATTGGAACTATGGCCTAGTAATTGGGGCTTTTTCCAGAAAACCTTGTCTCTTCCACAAGCCACTGGAAAACAAAGTAGAGCTTGCCATAACTTCACAGGACCGAATAGAAGTGGTGTGTATTTGAAATTCAGAGTTCATCAACTTCAAGCTTTCAGTTAATATATGTAGTCTAAGAACCCACATGATATACAGATCAGAATTTGTAATGCCTGAATCATTTTAGGACCCAGCTAAATTCTGGTGGGCTTAAAGTACTAATGGTCTTAGTCTCGCTTCACACATGGTGGAGAAGAAAAATAATCTGTTTTCTAGATCCCACTTTTCAGCTGATCCTATTGTCTGGATTCTCAGACACAGTTGCTTTTGTTTACTATACATGCTAGTATTCTCTCACTCTGCCAACAACTAAGTCGGATGAAATTCTTTCCTAAGGCAGGGTGACTGAAACACACGCTGCTGGAAGATCTGAGTCCTAGTCGAGGCCCTTAGGCGATAACTCCACTTCCCACTCTATATATTAGTGGACCAGTAGGCCATGGCCAGAGGATAGAGAGAAATCTTACGAAAAATCTGTTCCAAATACAATGTATTCCCTCAAGCAGTGGCAATCCAAATTCCTTCTCTTAATTGGATCCCTTACTCCTACCAGAAGAGTGCCCCTTTCTCTACCTTTAGGCTTTATGTTGTAAAAAGTCCCAACTTGGGGCTGGAGAGATGATTCAAGAGATAAAATGCTACCCAAGTACAAAGACCCATGTAAAAAGCCTATTGTGGTATGTATCTGTAACCCCAGTGCTGAGAGAGTGAGACAGGTTTTTAAAGCTCATTGCCCAGTCAGCCTATCCAAATCCATGAGCTCCAGGTTCAGTGAGAGACTCTCTCAAAAACAAAATGAAGAGGATCAGGGGAGATAGCCAAAGTTCTACACGTGATACACACACATACATATACATACACACACACGCAGAGACACAGGGACATGTTCACATAGCACACACACGGAACCCAAAGTTGCCAACAAATAATATGTCTCATTCATTGAAACCATGCTTCCTGGGAAGCGTTCCTCCCTTTCATATTTGACCTACTTTCATAGTGACCTCCAAAGTCACAGGAACCTAAAAATTCTACCAGTGAGTTAGATCAAAGAGAATCACCACCAAAATGCACATAGGAGCACACTAAAAAAATATGTACAATATTCCTGAAAGCATGCCTTCGACCAAACAGTGGAAACATATTCAATACCCATTAACAGCAAAACGGATAAACTGTGGCATACTGATAGGATAATACATAACAGTGGATGGATGACTCTCACAATGTTAAATAAAGCCAAGCACAAAATATACCATGTACAATTTAATCTACATAAAGGTTAAGTATTAGTAAATACAATATTTTGTTTTAAAACTCAGAATATGTTAACACTGGGGGATAGACATGTAATAATTAAGAGACAGTAATATAGTTGTATACATAGTGTTATCTAGTTACCTTTTCAATGCCACTGGTGCAGAGCAATTTGGCTATTTTTCTGTATGATGTCATGCTTACAGTAAAAGTTTATTTAAAATAAATTCATAGGGAATGGGGAAATTGTAGATACAAATATTTCTTATCTGCATAGGGATCCTGTAAGCATTTTATACTTACCAAAATCTTAAATAAGTGTTTAATAGACATATCAAGTATTGACATATTAAGGATTACAATGCTCAGGTAGTAATCATGTAAAAATCAAAAGGAAAGCTGGTATGTACATATAATCCTAGCACTTGAGAAGCAAAGGAAGGAGTGTGATTTTGAAGTTGGCTTGAGCGACATAAGACTCTGTCTCAGGTAGTTTCTTGGTGTTTTTTTGAAGATGACATCTTAGTGTCAATAAAACCAGAATTGGTTGAGAACGATGTCATAAGGTAGTCAGAGAAACATGTTACTTCTCTTTTGAATGTGGTTTCAGTAGTTGCCTTATGAATACCCAATGTATTAGAGTTCTCTAGAGGAGAAGACTTGAATGAATCTTCTCTCTCTCTCTCTCTCTGTCTGTCTACCTCTCATCTTTCTATCTAAATATCTTTACCTATCTCTCTAATCAATCATCTATCAATCTCTAGGTGACTTCTCAGAATGAATGGCAGGCTGTGGTCTAGCTAATCCAACACTGGCTGTCTATTACTAGAAGGTCCAAGAATCCAGTAGCTGTTCAGTCCACAAAGCTGGATGTCTCAGCTGGAATTCAGTGTACACTGAAATTCCAAAGTAGGTGCTAATGCCAAAGAGCAAGCAAGCCAAGAGAGGTAAGCTTCCTTTTTCCAAATTCTTTATATAGGCTGCCCAGATTGGAGGTGGATCTTCCCACCTCGAAAGATCTGGATTAAAATTGAGTCTTCCCATTTCAAATAATTCAAGAAAAAAAAATCCATCATAGGTGTACCCAGCAGTTTTGGTTAATTTTAGATATAATCCAATTGACAACCAAGATACAGCCACCACACCCAAGACAGCAGGATTGCTGAAGTGAAAAACAAAATATTGGAATGTTCCAGTTGTAGTGGTGTATGCGAGGTTATATTGGACTACCTGAGACTATTTAGAAAAAAGAAAATAAAAGGGGCCGGAGAGATGCTCAGTGGTTAAGAGCACTAGCTATTCTACAGAGGACCTGAGTTTAATTCCCAGAACCTACATGGTGGTTCACAACAGTCTGTGGTTCCAGTCCAAGGCATCTTCTGGTCTTCATAGTTATCAAGCATGCAAGTGGTGCACAGACATACATTCAGGCAAAACACCCACACACTAAAAATATACTTAAAAAGAAAATAAAACAAGATAAAAATTTTGAAGGGAATCTAAGAAAACATTCCCAGTAAGAATCTTATAGTTAGTAGGACCAAGAATATCTTTATAACTTTTATAAAAAGAATATTCAAGTGTATGAGTGTTTTGCCTGCATTTATGTCTGTGTACTGTGTGCATCACTGGCACTTACAGAGGTAAGAAGAGGATCTCAGATCACCTGTGACTGAAGTTAAGGATGGCTGTAAGCTATCATGTGGCAGTTAGCAACTGAACCTGGCAAGTGCTCTTAACTGTTGAGCCATCTTTCCAGATAGACAGTAATTTTTTCAAGGTTTTCATTATCTGCTACTTTTCTTTTTAGTGTTTTAGGGAAAGATGATCAGAGATTAGATTTAAGCATTTCAAAAGACAGTTTCCACTTTAAAATACCAATAAAAAATAAAGCTACTTGACATCACGTTAGCATACAAAATACTGTATGCTATAGAACTCTTAAGTTCTGATACATTGACCAGGTACTTACTCTAGTCTCCCCTCAGCTTCCTACTCCTTGTGATCTGTTAAAAAAAAAAATTAGCCAAGACCCAGGATAGTGGAAAGGCAGATTTTATTGAATGGTATTGTAGTGCATTCACAAAGGGTCAAAGTGGGCAGCGACCAAAGGGAGCGCTGCAGAGGCAAACAGTTTCAAGACGCGACAGTGAACAACAGCTAAGAAATTATGGTGCTGTGACATGTTTTAGAAGTTGGCATTGTACAATTTGAGCCTCTTAAGTTTCTTGGACAATTCTCCTGACGGTTATTTTCGTAACAGGCCCATTTGGATGAAGTCTTAAGGGAACAATGGTTATGTCTTTGTTCTTAGGAGAAAGCCCCCTCCTCAGCATCAGATGGCAAACTTAAGATCTTCGAGTCAGTCAGAATGCAAGCTTCCCACCAGGGCCAGATGGGATTTAGATCCCATTCTTTGTGACCAGCAATCAGAGCTGCAGTTCCAGTTCCTAGTATTGTAAGGGGCTGACTGAAAGAGGGGTCCATCTTCAGCGGCCTTCAAGCCTGCTGATCTAACTTACCCAACAGCAGATCCAAAGGGGCCCTTAACCCCACAACGAGTGCATGACTCTGGCTAGTCTGACTTCAGCCCAAAGAGTAAAACTTCACAAATACTTTTTAAGTTTTAGAAGAAGCAAGCCCTTGTAGCAAAGAAACAAGACAGGCGTGGTAGACCCAGCATTTGGAAGTTGAAGATAGGAGGGTCGGAAGCTCTAGCTAAACCAGCTTCCTGACCTTGAAGACAGCCAGGGTGACAGAGCAGTCTCAAAAACAAAAGATAAACTCTCATTCCCCCCCACCCCTTTAAACAAAACAAAACACTCCCCCCCCCCCAGCGTTTTAGTCAACTCACCCTCACAGGGAACTGAAAAAAACGAAATCTAACCATGGACTATTAGAATTTGTCAGAGTGGCCGGAAGGAAAAAAAAGCCTTAGGCTACTTGAGCAGGACTGACCAAAGCTACGGAGGAAAAGTCACTAGGTAGTTCTGCTTTGTGTGTCTTTTAAACCCCGGCTTAAAAGGCAGGTGAAGCCGGGGCCTGGGCATTGCACAGGGTTGGGGTGCTCTTACAGCTCGCAAAGCCGGGCTGGGGCACTGCGCAAGTTGGGGTGCCTTTAGAGATTGTAAGACCGAGGCCGGGGGACTGCGCAAGTTGGGGTGCCTTTAGAGCTTGTAAGGCCGGGCCGGGCACTGCACAGATTGGGGTGCTCTCCCTGAGCCTGCAAAGCACTGCGCAGGGTTGGGGTGCTCTTGGAGCTTGCAAGGCCGAGGCCGGGACCCGCAGCCAACTGGGGGGTCCGTGAGGCCAGAGCCGCACAAAGCGGAGAGGCCGGGAGACACTCACTCTGGAAAGGCGGCTTCCGGGGAGAGAGCACCGTCCCTCGCCTCTGCCCGGCGCGCGGGTGCGTGGCAGGCCGGGCTCCGCACGCGCTCCGCAGCGCGCACGTCACTCGCCGCGCGCCAATCGCTGCCCGCCTGGCCACCTCCCGCCCGAGCCCGCGAGCCCGCCGGCCGCTTCCGTCTCACGCAAGCGCAGCAGCCGGGCAGCAGACGCCGGCGGCAGGATGGTCCTGGACAGCGTGGCCCGCATCGTGAAGGTGCAGCTGCCCGCCTACCTCAAGCAGCTGCCGGTCCCCGACAGCATTACCGGCTTCGCCCGCCTCACAGGTACCCCTCCCGCAGCCGTGTATCCGTGCGCGCCGCCCCGTGGGCGGGGGTGGGGGTGTTCGAGGGACGGAGCGGGGCGGGGCGCCAGGCCTTGCACGTGACCCGGGGCCCTTGTGCGCCTGTGCGGCGCCGGGCTGCGGGGTCGTGGGGAAGGGTAACTTGCCGAGGCGCCCCCGCAGGCGGATGTACAGGAGGAGGTGCTGAGTTCGGGGCGGCGGGTCTCCTTCCTGTGCCCACTACCGCGTGCATTTTGTGAAGCACTTTGTGTCCTCCTTAGGAGGCGCCCTGCGCGCTGGGAAAAGCGCGGTCTCCACGCAAAGCGTGTGTGATGCTTTCATAAACGAGATCCGAAGTGACCTCTGTTCTCCGTGGTATGTGGAGGCTTGAGGTCACCTCCATAACTACAGCTCCTGGAGCAAGTGCAGGTGGAGAAAAAGTAGCCAGAAAGTAGTCCCAAGACTGGTATGATTTCAGAACATGAAATTAAGTGGGTCGAGGTCCTGCCTGTGTGAAAAGGTTCCCATAATGCAGTCCTTCACGTCTTGACTCAAAGTCCGCTATCTCCAGACTGTATAGGGTAGTGACAAGCCCCGAGAATCTGGGGTTCCAAAAATGAATTAAGGCAAATAAGTAGGTCTGATTATCCTGCAGCCTTTTAGAAATAGCTGACTTAAAATACTGTCATTGGAAGCCTGATGAAAGAAAAATAAAATTGAGTCTGTGAACCAGAAGATGGAATTGTAAGGATATTTGGAGACGGGTGTCAGCTCCATTTCAAGGGAATTATTTTGCTCACTATTTTTACTTGAGTACTTCCCTCAAAACGAGTTCCCTCTCAGGGATGACGGTGGCAACAGAAAAGACTTGTCATAGATTTAGATGGATAAACTCAATCACACAGACTTTGACAAACTTAGGGATTTTTATTGTCAGAGACAGCTGCTCTGCTAACTGAGTAGGTGGAGTTTTTTTAACACTTCACCATTAAGAGATAAATCGATGAGAAAGCATGGCAGCTGACTAATAAACAGTAAAGAAACATGTCTACACCCGAAGTGACGTGAAAATAACAAAAGAAAAGATAGTCCAAATCTTCAGTTCTCTATAAACATCAAAATCCCTTGTTTTAAGAGACTTGATTTTTAAAAAATGCAGCATGTAAAGAATGGACTTTCCCGCCTTTGTCGTCTCTCCGCTTACGCACCGTTTTAAGTGTGATCCTTCTGCAATTTAACAGTTACTAATCTCGTGCTTTGTGATCATGCTTCCTTATGGCCTGAAATTTAGAATTTTTTTAAAAAAATTAGCTGTAGTAGTTTAATGTTAATTAATTAAATGGTTGGTTTTCCCGTTTGAATTATCCCCTTAAATGTATTCACTAAATTGGCAGTGCAAAGCCAAAGGGGTGAGGTCATTTTGTGGCATTGATCTGCTTTGCCAGTTCTTTCTTCTATTTATTTATTAAAAAAAGAAACAGTTCATTCTAATAATACACATTAATTAGATTTCTGACAGTCAAAAAGGGGAACAGTTTTCTCACACCAGCGTAGGGCAACTTGCTTTATATATGTTGGTTACGACATATTAGTTTAATTTTTTATAGATGATATGACAGAAGAGTTTAGTGGAAGGAATACTTTATAAGCATGATTTCTTACAGGTCCCTCCTGTCGATAAATACTTAATCCTTATTAAAGACAATAAGGAATTTCAGCCCTAACTTTCCCCTCCTAAATGAATAGTGTGTGATGACTCTCGCTTTAAAATATTTAATGTAGGACTGTTTCTCAACAGTAACACAACTCCCAGTCTGTTTGGTTTTGTTTTCAGTCCGGGTCTCCTGTAATGCAGGCTGGCTTCCATCTGTAGCTGAGGATAGCCTTGAACTTGAGCCTTCTGCCTTTTCCCTCTGACAGGCCTGGTTAAATTGGCACTTCAGTAATAGCTGTGTAAGCCCCAGTTCAGCACCTACAAGTCTAGTTATCATAACTTGTGTTAGTAACTTGTTGGAGAATCATCGGCGTACTGGTAATACAGCGTTCTTTCTGTTTTGAGTGTGGCGGCAGCAGCAGCAGCGCGAGGTCCTGTCCTGGAGGCTTGGTGAAATCCTCAAGCTGTCTCCCCTGCAAAGGAGATTGTAATAGTGACATTTCATTCTCTTGAGTGAGCCACTTGTAGGATCTAAAATACAGATTTTCATTGAAATAAAAACTTAGAAGACAGCTTTAATAAAAAAAAAATCTTTTGTTGTTATTCATGCTTTCCTATTGAGTTTGAGGCCACAGAGAGAGAGTTCTAGGATAGCCAGGGCTACACAGAGAAACACTGTCTTGAAAAAAAACAAAACAAAATGAGTTTTTCAAAGTAACACAAGAATACCAGCCTGTAATAAGTTCATTCCTATTATGTCCAAGGGACAATTTTTTTTTTTTAAGTTTTTCGAGACAGGGTTTCTCTGTAGCTTTGGATCCTGTCCTGGCACTAGCTCTTGTAGACCAGGCTGGCCTCGAACTCACAGAGATCCGCCTGCCTCTGCCTCCCGAGTGCTGGGATTAAAGTTGTGTGCCACCACCGCCCGGCAAGGGACAAGTTTTGAACCTGTAATTTAGAAGCAGGATAAGATTGAAAACATACATCCACCTAAGATCTTCTTCATGTGTATTTGTACCACCCTCATTTAGAACGGCCTTCCATATTGGAAGCAATCCAGATACCTGCCAATAGGAAAATAGGTCATAGTCATAAAGTAGTGTAGTGCAGTGGTCAGCAGTAAAAAGAAATGAGTTTCTAATCCACTAATTGAATATCAGCAACTTTTTTTTTCTTTTTTTTTCAAGAAAGGTTTTTACTGTGCAGTCTTAGAACTCACTCTGTAAACCAGCCTGGCCTCAAGCTCAGAGACCCACCTGCCTCTGCCTCCTGAGTGCTGGGATTAAAGGAGTGCGCCACCATCACCAATTGACAACTTTATGTTGGATAAAAGAGTGTTTAGTTACAGAAATCAGTAGTGGAGGAATATTCTAGACAGATTCAGGAAATGACTTTCTCAGGTAAACAGATATTTACAGAAAACTTTACTGGTGGATGCAGGGGTACAGTTACTGGTCACAGACAGAACTGAGTGCTTAGTATGTTTATTTTACTCTAAATTATACCTCAGTTTTTAAAATGTGGGACCGTGGTGAGTTTTCTCAATAGGAGAACATAAGTAAACAAAAGGAGTTGTTTTTATTAACATAACTTCTGAAAGACAGTTTGATTTTAGAAATCTTTTGAAAAATCTAAATCTTTAGAATTTTTTGGGGAAATACTTATACAGATATTTTTAGATTGTAAGTTTTCTATTCTCCTAGTTCATCTATTCTTTTTTTTTTTTTTTTTTTTTTGGTTTTTTGAGACAGGGTTTCTCTGTGGTTTTGGAACCTGTCCTGGAACTAGCTCTTGTAGACCAGGCTGGTCTCGAACTCACAGAGATCCGCCTGCCTCTGCCTCCCGAGTGCTGGGATTAAAGGCGTGCGCCACCACCGCCCGGCTTAGTTCATCTATTCTTAAAAGCAGTGTCATTAAGACTGAACTTAGCCTCTGTGGAGAACAGTGTGGGGCTCAAACGTTATCTGCCATATAGCTCTTTCAAAGTCTGTTTCCTCAGGCTCTCACAGATCATTGAGTACTTGTGATCGGCTGTGCAGCTTCCTAGGTACTAGCATACTGCTGTGCTTATAATAGAATGGGGGAAAACTTTACAATTGATTAAGTTTATTGGCCCTTTGATCTTGAGATAGTTAGGCTTTAGGTGATAATAATAAAAGCTGTTCAGTGATATTCGCAACTTTCCACCAGCACTAAAGAAATTGAGATGCTGACTGCTGAAACAGGATTGGCAGTTTGAATCTAGACTGCATTACTTACCTGAGTTCCAAGTCTAGGTAATAGGGACTTGTGTTACACCCCATACTTCAGTCTTTTCCCTCTCCCTCCTTTCTTTTCTTCTCCTCCCCTTCAAAAATTATTATTTATGTGTGTAGGTGTTTTGCCTGCATATCTATCTATAAACCACGTATTTGTGCCTGGTATGTGCCTGGAGGACATTAAAGGATCCCCTGAAACTTGAATTACAAACAATCCTGAGCCATCATGTGGATGCTGGGAAGTGAATTCATATCTTCTGGAGGAGCAATAAGTACTCGAAACCTCTGAGCTGGCTCTCAAGCCCCTTTCTCTGTTTTAGGTCCAGGTGGGATTAGTTTCTTCTGGATCCTGTCTTTGTGGGGTGTTTTGTTTGTTTTTGTTTTTTTGAGACACGTCCGTAGCCTAGGTTGGTGTGATCCTATCTCCGAGTGCTGGGTCTATGAGCTTTCAGTAGGATTCTCATCCTCTGCTCTTGCTCACTGCCTTCCTCCTGTGGGTCTTCCAGCCGAGTCTAGCTTGACTTCCTTAGTAGGTAATTTTCTAAGTACATTCGCATACATCAGTAGATTCCTACCTACCTATTGCATATCAGAACTTCTCATCACGTGACACTTGCTCAGGCCTTTAATCCTTCTCTTCTCCCATTGTATTCCAAAGATAGCATGGCCCTGAGTGTCCCTGGGCTTTGGTGAGTGTCTGCACCTGGCCTTCAGCTTCTTCAGCTGGGTGTGCAGCTCCTCCCTTTGTTTGCCTAGGAACTGTTCTCTTACTCAGCATTCAGGAAGGCCCATACAGGATCAAAAGCCAAATTATTTTGTTCATCTCAGCAATGAATTATCACCTCTCTTCTGCGTGACTGATATGTAATTGCTCATATTTTGCAGTATTGTAATCCTTTTTTATGCCTCTGTATTCCGTACGGATGGAAAGCGCTTTTTAGTAGTTCGTTTATTATATTGGTGTCTTCGAAACCCAGTCCTTCACCTAGCATGTGAATGAGGGTTCTGCTAGTTTCAGAGGCATAAGAAGCTTTTTGCTTAAACACCTTAAAGCCTTTCTCTACCTTAATTTTGTAAGCCATAGAGAAAGGTAAACAAACACGATAGGAATGATCTGTTTGCCGGTTTGATGTTGGTGTACGCAAGTCTGGTAGAGAGCGAGCGGGACCTGGGGTCTCTTGGAGAGGAGACCTGTGCCCTGCAGCTTCGTCGGGGAATGTGTCGCTAGCTTCCTTTCAGATAGTGCTGTGCAGTTTTCGCTGAGTGAAGATTGTCTGCAAGGTTTCACAGTTCTGTGTCTTGAAGATCCTTGAGTCTGTGAGCCTTTGGCTTCCAACTTTTCAGGTCTGTCTGGTTTCTTTTTTTTCAGAAGCCTTTCCTGACTCCCTGACCTGAGGCTGCAGTCACCTCACCGCTGTGCCACCAGGTTGGATGGTTGGTCAGTCGGCTTGTTTTGTTGACTTTATGTCACCTTGTTTGTTTTCTTCATGGCTCTTAGTCCAGCCTGTGACTATATTACCTGTATTTTGCTTCCTTACCGCCTGCCCCTCCTCTCATTATCTGCTAGCAAGCATCCCCATTCCTACTGCAGTAACCGGAATAAACTTAGTCAACATTGCCCTTGAAGCAAATAGACGATTGTTATTCCTGGTTTACAGACCAACGGAGCCTGGACTTAAACTAAAGATAAACAGTAATCGAGTTGTTTGCTGCATTCCTGCTTTTTCCCAGACACCGCAAGCAGGGAAACAGCGAGCCGTGCTTGCACTGCCAGTGTCTCCACAAAGTGGCTACTTAATACTTACACAGTAAAACTTGAAAATTGATTTATAAGAGAAAATTGATGAGATTGTATTCAGAAAGTATTTATTATGCACTTACATTTTTTATGTGCATGTAGGCATACTCATGTGTGTTGATGCACACGTATGCACTTGTGTGTGGAAGTCAGACGATAACCTTGAGTGTCATCCTCAGAATGCTGTCTGCCTACGCTGAGACACAGTGTCTCATTGGTGTGGAACTCACCAATTAGGCTAGACTGACTGGCCATTGAGCCTTTGGGGTCCTTCTTCTTGTCTCTGCCTAACACTAGTACAAGCACTTATCACCACACCTGGGTTCTGGGGATTGGACTCAGGGCTTTGTGCTTATAAGACAGACACTTTATTTTCTGTACTGTTTATAATTAGTGATTTCTCCCTCCCCACAGTAACTAGTATGAATAAAAATTGTCAAAGCAAGTAGCTTATCTTACAGGATTTTTATTTGTTTGAGTCTTTTGTAGTTTATATTCTTTAAGTAAAATCATCTTAGCCAGGCATAGTGGTGCACTCCTTAATCCCAGCACTTGGAAGGCAGAGGTAGGTGGATCTCCGAGTTAGAGGCCAGCCTGGTCTACAGAGTGAGATCTAGGACAGCCAGGAGAGAAGCACAGAGAAATCCTGTCTCAAAAAATTTTTGAAAATTAAAAAAAGAAAGAAAAAGAAAAAAATAGTTTTATTAAATATATGCAAAGCAGTTAAATTATGCTTTATATGCTTGTTGTTTTTACTTTATAAAACTTTTGACTTAATACAACTTCAAAAATAGACTGTGTATTCAGTGTTTTTATGTTATTGCTTTGTTATAGGAGGTAACAATACCTCTCATATCAAATTTGTATTATATTATTTTAGCATAATGGATTACCAAGGAATTAATTGTTCATAAGGGCAGTTTCTGAAAGACTGGCAATGTCGCTCAGTTGGTAGAGTGCTTGAAGAGCAGAGTGTCTAGTGCTGCATGAGTCGGGCTTGTCAGCAGGAGGTAGAGCCACTCATTCCCTGATAAGGTTCCTATGTGAAATAATAACAAGAATAAAATTAAATCATACATATTTAATAGCCTAGGGTCCAGGGAGGTAGCATGAGAACCTGAGGGTGAGTCCCACCACCCGAGAAGCCTTAGTTTTAGGGGCCAGAGGAGGCAGATCCTGAGGGCTTGCCAGGCAGTCAGCCTAGAAAAAGGCAAGTTTCTGGCACAACAGGAAACCCTCTCTCAAGGTGGTGAGTCAGAGATACAGAAGAAAATACCCATCTCTCCTGTGTTTGTGGATACCACAGGAACAGCGGGTGCTTCATGTTTAGTGATTTGAAAATACTACATTGAATAATACTTAATATTTTTCTACATTCAGCAATTATTTGCTTATATAAATAAGTTAAATTCCATCTCTAGCTTTGTGTTGAATCAAAACTACTTTCTTTTCTTTTTGGTAGGCCAGCACTCTACCCCTGAGCTCCATCCCCAGCGTTTTCGTAGGAGCTAATGTTTGTTAGTGGTTAAATTGTAGTGTCTTCAGAGTAGTTCTTCCAAGAGAAAAACATTTAATTTTAGATCTGTGGAGCTTGATTCATGGTGACTTAGAATAGGCTTGGATTTGGGCTGATGAACTAATCCTGTCAGCACTACATTTTATCTACAAGTGACAACAGAGTAATATTAAAATGATGTAATTGTCAAAGCCAACAGCGTGTTAAATGAGTTGGTTCAGTTGCCTCTGGAGCACGGCCTATCACTTATCATTGATATTTGTTAGCATGCTTTGGCACATAATCTTTCCTAAGCTAGGCTGCAGTGCCTAGCAGGATTGGGATTGGTCAGCAAGGATGCCCAGAGGTGCCTGGGAGCATTCTCAGGCCTCTGAGAGCCATTTTGTCTGCCTTGTCTGTATCTCTCATGTTCTAGAGACCTTCTAGATACTGTAAAAGGTATTGAATAAGTATTTTAATGAGACTATTCAATATATAAAGGTTTCAATTCATTAGCCTGGCTTTTTAAAGGATTTTTTTTTTTACTTAAAAAGTAAGTTGAAACATTTGAGGCTGTGTTCTGCCTGAAATTATAAGTTAGTAGTAAATTTTTTGTGGAATTTCCATTGTATGGTTTTAGACGTGGTATTAAGGAGAAAAGAGTGAACATGTTTCCTAAACTTAATAAGAACATCTTTGTTCATAATTATGTTCATTATAAGTCCAGATAAAAGTAAATATAAGCACAAATATACCTAGCATGTATGAGATAGGATATTTAAAATAGTACCTCTTCCAAAAATTTCAGTTTTTCAAATGGAGTTAACCTACAAATAAAAGAAGATAATCCTAGTAGAGCTGGGTCTGTTGTGTTTGTGCAGTCGTGAACTTGACAGTCTGTGTTCCTGACGGAGCTCTGCAGATGCTGACAGCTGTGCACGTGTTCAGTTTCAGAATGGCTCCGCCTGCTGCCCTTCCTTGGTGTACTTGCACTTCTCGGCTACCTTGCCGTGCGTCCATTCTTCCCGAAGAAGAAACAACAGAAGGATAGCTTGATTAATCTTAAAATACAAAAAGAAAATCCTAAAGTAGTGAACGAAATAAACATTGAAGATCTGAGTCTTACTAAAGCAGCGTACTGTAGGTGTTGGCGTTCCAAGACGGTAAGATGTCCATTTACATGTACGATAACGTTGTTTGGAGTTCTTTAGGATTGTCTCAATCTCCAGTTGAAATTCTGTGAGATTAGGGATTTCCCCATATTGTTCAGTATTTGAAACTGACATTCCCAAGATGAAGTTTGACCTTTTTTGCTTGATAGAATTAGAAGAGAGCAGTGAACTCTGATGCTCTCATGTGGCTCAGCATTTGTCTAGAGCAGTATATTTTTTTTTAATTTTTATTTTTTTTATTGATTTTTATTGAGCTCTACATTTTTCTCTGCTCCCTTTTCTGCCTCTCCCCTCTCCGCTTCAACCCTCTCCAATTTACTCAGGAGATCTTGTCTTTTTCTACTTCCTCTTGTTTGTTGTTCATTTGTTTTTTGCAAGAGAGAGTATTTAAGATTTAATGGGAAGGAGCTTAAACTTTGATGTCAGAATAAGTAATTACTAATATTAGATGCCAATCTGTCATTTGGGCAGGTTAAGCAAATTTGCTAGCTTGGTTTGGTTTGGGTCAGTTTCTCTGTGTCTCTGTCTGTCTCTCTATCTGTCTCTCTCAACAGAGTTTCACTATGTAGCACTAGATGGCCTAAAATTGGTGGTATTCACCTAGAACTCAGACACTGCTGCTTTTGATTCCTGAGTGCTGGGATTAAAGGCTAATATGCCTACCCTGACTTAATTAACTTTTAATCTCTGGTTTGTAGAGTTGTTTTGCTTTTGTTGTTTGTTTTGTTTTGTTTTTTTCAATCTTCTCTATAGGTCTTGCAGATATTTTTGAAGATTTAGTGAAATGATACATGTAAAATAGCTCGCATAGTGTAGCTATGCTAGCCATAATAACGTAGCTTTTAATGAAGAAAATGGATTTCGGGTGGTAAGTATTCTAATTGATAAAATCTGTTTTGTATTTGGTGAAGGTTATTTGAAACTTTAAATGTTTCTGTTTTATTCTTTTTAACAGCAAAGTTTTAGAAACAATATAATAGGCAACAGTCAAAGTATAGGAAGTAACAACTGATGGGATATTGGGAAGTCAACACAAACCATGTTTTTAAAGAAATAGTTAATGGCAAGATGGTTCTGTGGATTAAATTTTTGCTGCAGAGGCATAAGGATCTCTCAGTTCAACTCCTGGACTTTTTTTACCCCAGCACTGGGGTAGGGGTTGGGGGAGGACGGACAGAGATAACAGGCTCCCTGGCCAACCAGGAGTGAAATCACAGGTTCAACAAGAGGCCCTGTCTCAAAAATTGAGGTGAATAAGCAATTGAAGAGGACATCATTATGTCGGTCTCTGGCCTCTACTTGTGTCCCCATGGGCAAGCACGTACATCTGATGCACAGGCCCCCCAACATATGACATGAGGTCCTGCCTTAATAGAAGAAAAACATAATACAGTAGGATCATAATTTTCCTTTTAAAATTTAAATTTAGAGGAAAGCCTATAATAAAATACTAATTATAATATTTGGATGGATTGAACATTTAATAACACCTTTAATATTTTTCAGAAACTTTGCAGAATGGGTTTTATAAGAAAACATTGTAACATTTACTTTATACATTTATTTTTTTTAATTCAAATAAGAAATTAGCTCAGACGTAGAGCTCCATAGAGAACAAGAGCTTATTTCAATCCCTTTTTGAACTTTTATACTCACTGATATGGATCAGCAAAGATTTTGTTTTATTTTGGTTTGGTTGTTTTGTTTTTCAAGACAGAATTTCTATGTGTAGCCCTGACTGTCCTAGAACTTACTCCGTAGACCAGGCTGGCCTCGAACTCAGAGATCCACCTGCCTCTGCCTCCTGAGTGCTGGGAAAGATTCTTCTTTTCACTCTACATGCCTGCCTGCATGGAGTGTGGTGGCTGGGATGGTGGGTGTGTGCTGTTGTGGCACACTAGCTGCATGAGCATCTCACGGATGTCTCTACTTCATGAATCCCGTTGTAAAATAACATTTGCAATTCTTTTTCCCTTTTAGTTTCCTGCCTGTGATGGGTCCCATAATAAGCATAATGAATTGACGGGCGATAACGTGGGTCCGCTCATACTGAAGAAGAAAGAAGTATAACAGTAGCCATTTAGGATTGAAACTCTTGTACTCTTTCCTCGTTTGTTGTGCATAGAAAGTCTTTGGAGGGTTTACCTGTCAGTACTGGTTGAATAATTCTTTCTGCCAATTATTTCTTGCTACACTACTGCTTATATTTGATACTTTATATAGTCAGTCCTGAAATCAAGAGTTAATAAAGTCAATACTAAAGATTATAATTAATTGGGAATTTAAAGTTTGGCCAAGGGCCGAAAGTTATTTCTTTGCATATCAGTATTTTAACAGAATGTATATATTTTTTAAAAAAGTTCTCCCCTGTTCTGTTAAATGTATTTTTGTACTATTTTGTTTTGCTCATTTGAAGTAGTTTGTCATCCTTTGGCCTTTGTGGAACTCTGTTGTTTTTAGATGAAGTATGAAAAATATTGCCATCAAGAATTTCTTTGGGGCAATAAAGCCCCTTGTTTTATAGATATTCTTGTCTCATTTCTATGATTATCTCAATTTGTAAAGTAAATCAGATATACAAATGTTCCAGCGAGAAACAGTTACTTACATCATAAAAAATTGATCACCATACAAAAGGCTTGCTCAGTGTGTGTGTGTGTGTGTGTATGTGTGTGTGTGTATGTGTGTGTGTGCTGTTTAACTTGGTGCCAGCTGGGCAGTAAGAGCACTTACCACGAAGGTCTACTTATGAGCTGCAGTATGAAGGTCAAGTAGATGTAAAGTATCTGAACTTGCCTTAAAATAACCCATACTCAATTGTGTTTTCTCATTTTTGTAGTCAGTTACAGAGGAACAGGGCAACAGAATATTAAGTCACTTGTAATTTAAGGGGTTGAGTGTGCACATACTGAGAGAAAAAGTTTTGGTCTTTTTTTAAGAAGTGATAGCTCTTTATTGCATTAACTTCACAAAGCATAGACAAAATGTTTGTGTGCGTAATGGCAGAAGAGCGCCTGCGAGGACATATGGCACAGCGTGATCTGCCTGCTGCCAAGGAGGATGACTCAGACAGCAAGGCTTACTACTTTTACTTTCCATTCCTCTCCTGATCTCCACACAAACATTTGTATACTTTAAATTGATTTTTAAATCAAGACTTTGAATAAAATTGTCAAAACACAATGAAGCTTTCTAGAATTGTCTAAAGAGAGGTAGGATAGAGGCAGCATTGCGGGATCCTAATGCAGATGGACTAGACACTAGCTGTGCAGGGAAGTCAGCCGGGCAGGTGTTACCCGCGGATACTGCAGGCAACAGCACCACAGCAGAACCGCTCATTTCATAACTGAAATGATACACTGTTAAGGGTAAAATAAGGATATATAACAAAGGTGAAATTTAGTTTAGTACTTGAGTTCTGCCATAAAACTTGTTACCTCTAGGAGCAGGGGAAAAGCAGAACAGTTATATTTGGGGACACTCATTTGTCAGGTCTGCTGGGTTAGATGGGTCATCTCTAGGGTTTCTTATTTATTTAATGAGCATTTAGTGAGCCTGGTGCCACATATATAATACATTCTGTTCTCTTTCATTAGCGATTATATCTAGCTGTTTGAGAAAGACTAGTGATGGCAAGCCAAGTCTCCATGCTAAAAGGAAAATAGTTATAAATCAATTTATCACATAATTAAATTACATTGATACATTTTATACTCTTAATGTTTGTGAAGTGTGAATGTAAAAACATTTGTTTTAACATTAAAACCTTTGTCTATTTAGACATGTTTTAGAAAGGATTTTTATTTTATGTGTATGAGTGCTTGTTTGCATGTATCTATGTCTGTGCACCGTGCACATGTCTGGTGCCCAAGGAAGGCAGAAGAGAATGTTGGGTCCTCTGGAACTGGAACTAACAGATGATTGTGAGCCACCATGTGGGTGCTGGGAACTGAACCTGGGTCCTCTGCCAGAGCACCCAGTGCTATTAACAACTGAGCCATCACTATAGCCCTGCGAAATTTTTAATAAAATGAATAAAGACACTTAAATGAAGAGGTAGTGATAGTTTGAAACCAGAAATCAAGAACTGGAAAAGGGGTCATAGTATTATGAAAGTCAAAAGCGGTACAAATGAGTTTATGTTCACGCAGTCACTTTTATGGTACTAGGGATGGGACACAGGGCTTCACCCACACTGGCAAGAGCTCTGCACTGAGCTCCCTCTTGTGTCTTTTTAACAGTAAAAACCATTGAAACAAAATATAAGGAAGTTTTCAACATAGGTTTACTGGAAATTTTGAATTATTTGTCATTTTAGCCAGCTGTCGGGCATCTCTTTAGTTTTATTTTACATTACAGTTCTCATGTAATGGCTACCCATAAACTATTAAAGATACAGTCCACTCAGTTCATGATGTTTTATTTTTAGTTGTCTGTTGTCTGTGCATGTACCTGAGTTTGCAGATGTGTTTACCTGTGAGTGTAGAGGCCAGAGGTCAGTGTGGGTTATCTTCCTCAGTGGTTCTCTCCCTGAATCTGGAGCTCACAGATTGGACTGGGCTGGCCAGCTTAGTGAGCCTCGGAGCTGCCCCGTCCCCATCTTCCCAGCACCCAGGTTACAATCGTGCACTGCAGTAAGCACTGGGGACCAGAACTCAGGTTCTGGTACTTATGTGGCAAGCATCTTACTAACTGAGCTGTTGCCTGAGCCCCTCGTCTTTTTCCATAGAGGTATAGGAGACAGACATTCCATCTTTGTGGTAATGAAGCTAGAATTACTGAGTATACTAAACATTCCATTAAGCATGTATTGGGATTGTAAATGTATCTCATATGTTGGCAGTGGGTTCCACAGTGTGCTACTACCTTCCTCAGGACCAACAGCGAGATCCTAAAGCTAGATTTGGAAAATATCTGTGCTGGGGGAGCTTTACAAGATCTGCACCCAAACCCTTAACTCCTCCTCTTCCTACCTGCCACTGGGACTAGTGGAGCATTCATCTTCAGTGGCTGTGCCTTCTCGTTTGTTTTCTGAGACCATTCGCCCCTAGTGCCTTCACTGTCAGATTAACCAGTTATTCTTCCACAGTTGGTCACAAGACTGGAATAAAGTCCTCACCAAGACTTTGGATCCCTTGTCTGTGGTCCCTCTGCTTCTCTGTCTGGAAAGCATGCGGCTTCCAGCGACGTTCTTCTAAAAGCATTCCGGTTGCCATACTTTCTGTTCCACAGGAGGCAAATTTATTGGAAGTTGGTAGTCTAAAATGAAATGATCAACTTTTAATTTTGTCAAATAGAGTAATGAGAAAAGTGAAATCTTTTTCCGAGGATAATTTTAGTGCCCTGAGAGTAAAACGGTTTTCCCCTCCTACATTTTCCACTTTTGAACATATTAAAGTTGTTGCTGTGCCCAGAATCCACATCTGGCAGCAGGCTGGTGTTTTAATAAGCTTTGCCATGAGCAGTAGAGTTGCCGTCATCTGTATGTTCACAGAATTCTATCGTGCACCTTACATAGGCACTGAACAATCAAACACATGATGATCCTCTTAGTTCTTAAAGTATGTCCCGAGAATTCTAGAACCTTCGAGAGACAGCTGTTGTTACTCACGACTGCTGTGAGGGCCTAGCCTGCTGACCTAGAGAACTACTCACCCTTGCTCAGCAGATAAGCACCACCCTCCCAGAATGCGAGGTAGCCAAGAGCGTTATCAGGCTGGAGGGAGATGACTCACTGTGCATAGTTAAGCACGTTGTGTTGTGGAAAGCGTGTTACAACTCAGCTCTCAGTTTGCCACCTCATGATTCACTGGAGTGCTTTTGTATTTTGTAACCTCATTAATAAGTTTATAGGAAGCCAATTAAGCTAGCTGCTGATCTGTGTAATTTTTCTCAGTCTTTGATTAGAAGTGTATTTAGTCTGTATCCCTAAACAAACAGTTTTAAAGCTCCATTCTAAAAAACAACAAAAACAGGGCACAGTTTTATTTGATACCTACCCAACATGTTTAACTAATTGCATTTCAGTCATCTAGATTTAGATTCATCAGAGATTGCATCACCAATCGGAAAAAGCCCAAAGGTGTGCTCACAGTGTTCCAAAGCCAGTCAGTGCCTGAGTCCTCTTCCATCTTCAATCTCCTTTATTTTTTTCTTCAGAGCAAATCCCAGTAAGTTTGGTTATCTGTTTTCTGTTTCTAAACAAATCACCAGTATCAAGAAGTTTCTATCCTTCTGGTAAACAATAAAATATGCCTATAACTGCCGGTAGGAAAGATGACAAAAAAAAAAACAAAATTGAAAACGAAAGGCCAATAACGTGAGATTTAACTGAGAACCATGTATCTCTCTGCCCCTGAGGACATCGGTGTGATCAAATTACACAAGTAGTGTTTGATGATAAATTTGAGTGGAGTAGTGTGTGGCAGTCAAGAGTCAGGACGTTATATTCACTGATACTAGTGCCCACTTTGAGTTAAAAGTTTAGTGCCTAACATGCTGTATCAAGTGTAAAGTGTATCCAGGATGTCCTTTGTTTCAGGAAGCCCATTGAGTTGAAACATTTTTTTTAATTTATTTATTTATTAAAGATTTCTGTCTCTTCCCCGCCACTGCCTCCCATTTCCCTCCCCCTCCCCCAATCATGTCCCCCTCCCTCGTCAGCTCAAAGAGCAATCAGGGTTCCCTGCCCTGTGGGTAGTCCAAGGACCACCCACCTCCATCCAGCTCTAGTAAGGTGAGCATCCAAACTGCCTAGGCTCCCACAAAGCCAGTACGGCAGTAGGATCAAAAACCCATTGCCATTGTTCTTGAGTTCTCGGTAGTCCTCATTGTCCGCTATGTTCAGCGAGTCCGGTTTTATCCCATGCTTTTTCAGATCCAGGCCAGTTGGCCTTGGTGAGTTCCTGATAGAACATCCCCATTGTCTCAGTGTGTGGGTGCACCCCTCACGGTCCTGAGTTCCTTGCTCGTGCTCTCTCTCCTTCTGCTCCTGATTTGGAGACTTGAAACATTTTCAAATGTAATTACTAATTCACATAATTTAATTTCCTAAAACATGACAAGAGCTAAATCTGGCAGGTGGGATTTAAGTCACATAAATGGTGCTAGAGAATTTGCCCACTCCAGGGACTATTGAAAGCCCTGCTTCAAAGCATGCGCAGTCGTCTGTGTCTCGTGCAGAGTGGGCTAGCACCTGTAGCTGCTTTGCTGGTTTAGCTGCTCCATCTGACTCCATGCTTTAGTTCCTCATAATGGGCTTTGACTGGAAGCTCAGTTAATAGTCACCAAGTCAACTAGTTTATCTCGTGCAGAGTCTAGTTTAGTGAAGCCATGAGGCAGCCATTAAATACAATTCATACACCAGGAGTGCATCTTATGAGTAAGCACACATTCCTCTACTGTTTGGTAAGGACATTGAAAATACGTGCAGAAAGGGTTTTCAATTAAGGATGGCATCACTCTACCTTTACAGGGGCTTAAATGCTCAGATTCATTGCTCACTAAAACAACCCCCACATGCTTTACACAGTCGCGAAAGCCTATCTGTGACTGTTTTCCTGGAACACTGGTCAAATGGATCAGCTGTGATAACCATGCTTCAGCATTACAGTGTTACAATTCCCAAAAACTATGAAAGGAGGGAAGTTGGTAAATTGCATAAGTGCACAGATGAACTTTTTTTTTAAATATTTATTTATTTATCATGTATACAATATTCTGTCTGTGTGTATGCCTGCAGGCCAGAAGAGGGCACCAGACCCCATTACAGATGGTTGTGAGCCACCATGTGGTTGCTGGGAATTGAACTCAGGACCTTTGGAAGAGCAGGCAATGCTCTTAACCTCTGAGCCATCTCTCCAGCCCACAGATGAACTTTTTATACTAGTAAGAAAACAACCGGAAGAACGATTGAGTAAAATTTCCATCCATGGCACATGCAGTACATTCTCCTGCATGAACACACAAGACTAGAGGAACATAGCACTCACATTCATTGACCAGATTTAAGAGTAATGATTAGAAACACAGGACTCTGAAGAACATTCTCCCAGGAAATGAGGCCAGGTTAGCTCCTTCTAAAGTAGGTAGCGAAGCCCTGGGAAATCTAGAAGAAAACGTCTGACTTTACATTACTGATCCCAGCAAGGAAAATAATGTCATTTGACCAATTCCCAAGCAGAAAATGGAATGTGTGTTTTTAAAATCCACAAGTCAGGGATGTGGGGCTACAACTCAAGCACTCGCCCGGCTTCACCAGGCACGAGCTCTGTCACACCAACTTTCCTTACCTTCAATTTCCAGAGGTCTGACTTTGACCTTATGACCCTTCTGCCTCAGGCTCCCTTGTCGGTATTCCAGGTGGTGCCACCACTTCTGGCTAATCACCAAATTTAAAGGAACACCCCACTATTTACTTCATAAAGCTCATACAGAATTAACGCGAAAACCTGCAAAAGAAATGGAAGCAAACACCCAACAGAAGTAAAGCAATATTATTTATGAATATGAGTGGGAAAGTAAAACAGTATTGGACGGAATAATGTTTTGGTAAAGAGCTTGTGTTTTAAAATGTTTCACTATCAGCTAATGTATTAACAATCATGTAAGTTAATTGAAAAACAGAAGATACAGCCACAGCAGTCGGTGCTGAGACGGGTCCTGAGAAGAGCCAGCTGCCATTCCTAATGAAGATTCTCAATGGGAACTGTTGAAACGTTTATTAAAATTCTGTAGTATCCATTTCTGTCCCCAAACACTTAGGTAATGTCAGGAACGGCCATGAATGCCTACTACCATTTTTAATTCTGAAGACTTTCTTGAATATGTAACAAGATGTTGAAATCAACTAGTCATTACAAATATGGGGAAATAGAAACTTTGATATGATTACATGTCTATCTAAAAAATCAGTGATTAAGATGTGAGAGGAATTTGGTGAGTGCCTGGAAACCATGGTTATACCAAATGTATTACTAAGCACCACAAGGCTGTAATGGTAAAGCAATTGACTCACAAAAATTATAAAGACCTCTTTCAAAATACCAAAACCAACTGAGACTTAAGCACACAAAAACACAATACTTTAAGAGTATAAAATTATGTATAAATTCAATTATGTTCACATTAGACTCATAAGCTCATCTAAAGTTCATTAAGTAGTCTTGGAATTCATATAGAAGACAAAGTCATAGTGTTGAACGCAGCCCAGCAGGCCTGTTTTGGCAAGCAATGTCTACCCGCTTGAGCAACCTTCTCAGCCTTACTTTTTAATATTAGGTGAAACATATTGAAATAGTAAATAATAATAATATCAACAACAGTTCTGTACTGATACAGAGATGCATAATTTAAGTGCCTAGGTTTTTATTTTATTTATTTTTTAGTTTTTGAGACAGTTTCTCTCTGTAGCTGTGGCTGTTCTGGAACTTGATTTGTAGACCAGGCTGCCCTTGAACTCATAGCGATCCTATCCACCTGCCTCTGCCTCTCTCCTGAGTGTTGGGATTAAAGGTAAGTGCCTAACTTTCTATGCAGTAATTACGTATGTGCCTGCTTTCCTTTGCGCATCATTTTTGTCATGAAGAGTCCACTGAGGATATTGCCTCAATATCTTCCAAATGAATCTAAAAAAGCAGTGAAAAAATTGACACCGAGTTCAGTAGAATGTCTAAAGTGCGGTCCCCAAGATTTCCTCACCTTCATTTCCAGAACCTGTGAATATATCACTCCTTGTGAATATTTGATGTGATATTGTGGGTCTTCAGAAAATTATCTGTTCAGGCCTGATCTAATCATATAAGTCTTCTTTAAGTTTTTTACATCAGTTTATTGTGTGTGAGTGTTTGTGTGTATGTGCATACTCAGTGTGTATAAGTGTGAGCACTCAAATGTGTAGGCACCCTTTTGGGCATATGCTCATGCCAGGGCATTTATGTGGATATCCAGTAACTGGCAAGGATTAGTTTTCTTCTTTTACCGTGGGTCCCAGGGATCAAACTCATGTTGCCAGGCACGACTACAGCCACCTTAACCTGCCGAGCTCATCTTGCGGACCCTGAATAAGCACTCTTTAAAAGATATTAGTTGTAGTGGCTGTGGCGGCTCACATCTTTAATTTTAGTACCCCAGGAAGGAGAGGCAGGTGGATTTCTGTGAGTTTGAAGCCACTCTGGTAGCTTCCACTGGATACGAGGCCTGCCAGAGGTAACAACAGAGTTATTATTTGGTTTTTAGATTGTGGCAAAATGTGTATAAAATTCATTGTTACTCATTTTAAGTGTACGCTATAGCAGTGTATGCTCACTTTATGTAGCCACCTTCCAGAACAGTAACAATTCTGCAAAACTAACGTGGAGACCCACTGAACGACAGCCCACCCTTTCCCAAGCTGTTCTCAGCTGTTGACTGTCCTTCTGTATTCTGTCATTGTTGCTCAAACAGTACATTGTACTCCTGTTGACATGAAAGTGATTGTCACTCAATTATCTCTTGCTGCGCAAATAAAGGATCTGTGTTGGTGGTTCACACACCAGGTCTGTATTTTTCAGAAATCTATGGACACAAAGAAAAGCAGCTGGATGAACCACAGTGTGACACACTGAGTGTGAGCTTTAATTGCTTAAAGACACTGTCCCCACTCATCTGTTTCTTTTGTTTGCAGTGGGAGGTTGTGCTGTGGTGCACGTGTGGCGGTCAGAGAACAATCTGTGGGGATCAGTTCCCACTTTCCACAAAGTTCTTGGAATCAGGTTTGGGTTGTAGGGCTCAGCAGCAAGCATCTTCACCCACGAGCATTCTTGCCATCCTAGTGTGCTTTCATTCTTAAGAAAAGGTCTGTCCTTCGCAAGAACGGTACTCAACGTCATATGGAAAACCAAAAAGCCCAGGATAGCCAAAACAATCCTGTACAATAAAAGAACTTCTGGAGGCATCACAATCCCTGACTTCAAACTCTACTACAGAGATACAGTACTGAAAACAGCCTGGTATTGGCATAAAAACAGACAGGAGGAACAATGTAACCGAATCAAAGACTATTAATCCACACACTTTCAAACACCTGATTTTTGACAAAGAAGCAAAAATATAAAATGGAAAAAAGAAGCATATTTAACAAATGGTGCTGGCATAACTGGATATAAACACATAGAATGAATGAAAATAGATCCATATCTATCACTATGCACAAAACTCAAGTCCAAATGGATCAAAGACTTCAACATAAAGCCAGCCACACTGAACCTCACAGAAGAGAAAGTGGGAAGTACACTTGAACGCATTGGCACAGGAGACCACTTCCTATTTATAACCCCAGTAGCACAGACACTGAGAGAAACAATAAATAGGACCTTCTAAAATTGAAAAGTTTCTGTAAAGCAAAGGACATGGTCAAAAAGACAAAAATGACAGCCTACAGAATGGGAAAAGATCTTCACCAAGCCCACATCAGACAGAGGTCTGATCTCCAAAATATACAAAGAACTCAAAAAAGCTGATCATCAAAAGAACAAATAATCCAATAAAAAAAAATGGAGTACAGAACTCTCAACAGAGGAATCTAAAATGACTGAAAGACACTTAAGGAAATGCTTAACATCCTTAGCCCTCAGAGAAATGCAAATCAAAACAACTCTGAGATTCCATCTTACACCTGTAAGAATGACAAAGATCAAAAACACTGATGACAACTTATGCTGGAGAGGCTGTAGGGTAAAGGGAACACTTCTGCACTGCTGGTGAGAGTGCAAGCTGGTACAGCCCCTTTGGATATCAGTGTGGCGATTTCTCAGAAAATTAGCAAACAACCTTCCTCAAAACCCAGCAATACCTCTTTGGGGTATATATCCAAAGGATGCTCAACCATGCCATAAGGACATGTGCTCAACTATGTTCATAGCAGCATTGTTTGTCATAACCAGAACCTGGAAACAACCTAAATCCCCTTGATCGAAGAATGGATAAGGAAAACATACATTTACACAATGGAGTACTACACAGTAGAAAAAAAATAATGACATCTTAAAATTTGCAGGCAAATGGATGGAGCTAGAAAAACATTATTTTGAGTGAGGTAACCCAGACCCAGAAAAACAATTATCACCATGTACTCACACATAAGTGGTTTTTATACATAAAGCAAAGAAAACCAGTCCACAAATCACAATCCCAGAGAACCTAGACAAGAATGAGGACCCTAAGAGAGACACATGGATCTAATCTACATGAGTAGAAAAAGACAAGATCTCCTGAGTAAATTGGGATCATGGGGACCTTGGGAGAGGGTTAAAGGGGAAGGGAGAGACAGGGAGGGGAGCAGAGAAAAATGTAGAGTTCAATAAAAATAAGAAAAACATTTTTAAAAAAGTCAATATGGAAACCTAATGGAGTAGAAACTCTCCGGATTCTACGAGGGTGACCCTAATCATCACAAGGACTCCTAATAACGGAGTAACCAACCAATAACAGGTCTAATCTGAGGCCCACACCACAAGAGAAAACCCTTGCAGGACAAGGGCTCTCTCCACAGAGTGCAAACTGCTCAGCTTCTCTTTCCTCCTATTTCTCCACCACGTACCTGTTCATCATAGTGGCACCTGTCTGCCAGGCCTGCCACAAGAAGGGTTCGTAATTGCTGAACCATCTCTCCAGTCCCAGTAAAAGTACTTTTAAAAATAAATTATGTTTAGTGATAAAATCCTAGCTCAGGCTGGCCTTGAATTCTCCACATGGCTGAGAATGACTTTGGACTTTGAATCCTCCTGCCTCCACCTCCTGAGTGTTAGGGTTAGAAGCATCTTTGATTATTCCCGGTTTATGTGATACTGGGATTGACTCCTGGACTCCACTAGACAAACATTTTACCAACTGAGCTATGTTCCCGGAGCTCCCTGCCAACACTTACCTTGAACTATGTAGCCCAGGCTGGCCCTTTACATGTGATCCTCCTGACTGCTGGGATTATAGAAATCCACCACCACTCCTGGTTTCATAATTTTTTTGAACACTTATTATTCCCACACACACAGGTAAAAATTATATTTTTAACACTTATTATTTTTATGTGTATGGATGTAATTATGTCTTAGTTTGAGGTCAGCTTAGTCTATGTAATAAATTGAAGGCCACATAATAATAACAGTAAATGTAATTTAAAATAGAAAGTTGATTGGCTTGAGGAGAGCATCTTATTGGGTAGTCCTGACACTCCTAGGACAGGCTGGGTTTGATCTTCACCACTTCTGCTTCAGCGTTTTGAGTACTGGAATTTAGGTGTGGGATAGGCTCTTTCTGGCCTGGAAAGCATCGTGGCTGGCATGGAGCTCGCCAACTGCTGAAAATCAAGAAGCCTGTGTGTTCTGGGAATTCTGTCACTATGCACTAGCTAATTAAGAGGAGCACTTTGGTCTAAGAGATGGGGTTTTCCCTGGGGGTGGTCCCCCTTTCCAGCGAGGAGCAAGAGGGTGTGAGCGACCGAGATGGCAAATGTAAGCGGTGGCTTGTGACTCGATTCAGGTCCCCTATTTGTCCTTTAGTACTTGTGCGTGGATTATGATTGTTAATAAACGATAAAGAAATCTTTGATCACCTGTGTTGTGCCATAAAATTGCATTAAAAAATATAAGACAACTATAGCTACTACCTTGCCCAGAGCAATCTGAATTTAAATTTTTGTTAAGTCTGGCTATACATTTCTCAAAACACCTTGGTCTTAGTAGGAGTAACACTGTTGATTGCTTTCCATTTTCACTGCAACCTTTGAACTTTGTGTCTTTCTACATTCTGTGCCGCTCCAACACGTTGTTGCTGTGTCAAAGAGAAGAGGAACTGCATTCATGTTAATCTCTGCACTGGGATTTTGTTAAGTCTGCACAATTTTTAAGGGGCCTTGCAATAAGGCATGAGAAACTTGGTGTCAGCCTTCTCCTTTATATGGATCTGGGGACCAAACTCCATCCTCAGGGTTGTATTCAAACACCCTTGCCAAACACCGAGCTGTCTAAGCTGCCTCTTTTGAGAAGCGGTTACTCCACTCTTCCTAAAGAACCCTGAAATCAACTGGAGTTGCACTGTGCTTGCAACAATGTTTGATTGGCAAGGCTGATTCCTATTAATAAAAAGATACTGCTGCTAATGACAAGCAGCTTGAATAGAGGTTGCAACACTAACCTTCCTTTCTGTAGACTGCTTTTAATGCCTGCCATTTGTGATTTCATTTCATTTCTGCAAGTAAAGACTACAGGTAGTGTCTCATTGAAAGCTGGCAAGGTTATCATAGAAGTGATAGAAGAACAGTGTTGCTTATGTCTATCACCTGTTTACCCAGATAGCACTAAACCAAGACTTAAATCTACTTCAGATTCCCCATAGGCAGTTTGAGTGTTACATTCCTGCCAAGCTCTTTTTTTTTTTTTCTGACTAGTTAGTAGGACTCTCTATGCAGCCCCAACTGGCCTGGAACTCGATGTGTACACCAAGTTTGTCTTGAACTCATAGACACGTGTCTGCTTCTGTCCCTCCGGTGCTAGGAAGTTAAGTGTGTGCCACCATGCCTGGCCTCTGACTGTTTTTTTTTTTTTTAACTGAAGTGATGGGAGTTCCACTCCTCATTTGAAATTTAGTCTCTCATCTTGCCAAGCTCAGCACTCAAAGCATTTTCTCTCTCTCTTTAGGTTCATTTAGTTTTTATTACGCTTATTTTGCACTACGGCATAAAATTCAGTCTTAAGGATTACTTTGCATTTTCCTATAGTATTTGCTGACTAATTTTATTCTTGAAATATGCAAATATTAAACTAAAAAAACATCGCATTTAATACTATTTTTATTAAGTTTACTTTGGATGTAAAAATCAGAGGAAAACCCTGTATAGAAATTGTGCATTTACTGACTTCAGGGTTCTATGAACGATCTTCAAAATTCTGCACAGTAATGTTCTTTTCTGTCAGTGAGATTATTCATTAGATGAAGCAGGTGGGCGAAGGCAAGCTTTTTAAGGTTCAAAATTTGATATATCTACTTTTAAAGGGACTGTCACATCACCACGTTCAAGTATTTTGGGTCCCAGAATGCCGATGAGGAGAGCTCCATTTGGAGCTGTGATCAGGATGGCTAGGAAGGCTACCGTCATCACATCTTTTGAGTATGCTTCGAGGTGGGGAGCCTCGACTCTTCTCGCTGTTTCTAGAGCCAGAGGACCTAAGACCGCCTGCAGTTAGGGAGGACACAGGGCAAAAGAAAAATGTTATTCAGAGTTAACATATAATAAACATAGATGCTGCTCTTCTTTCCCCTGAGGAGGTACATTCTTTAAATTCCTACAGAGTTAGAAAGGTGCCCGTGCTCCCGGGCCCCACCACAACCCCCAGCCAGTTAGCTTTTATCATGTATTTACTTATTTTCTTTTGTTTTTGAGACAAGATCACCCTGTACAGCCCATGTCTACCTCCTGAGTACTAGAATTACAGGCTACTGTGGCTGTAGCCACAATATGTGTGTGTGTGTAATTTTTTTTAAATTATTGTCTTTATTTTTCCTTACGATTTACATATACAAATATAGGCAAGAAATTGCCTTAAAATTTTCAGGAATTAAATGCACATACACATTAACTATGGAACTGTAAAGTAAAGGCAAAATGGTAGAAATATAAGTCGGGGGGGAACTCAGTCAGGAGCCTGGAACAGGAGCTGAAGTAGAGACCAGGGAGAACTTGGCGTGCTGACCTCCTTTCTGGCTCACAGTCAGCCTCCTTTCTTACGTAACTGGCCAACCTGCCTAGAGAGGGTACTGCTCATGGTCAGTTAAGCCTTCTCACACCAGTTAACAATCAAGAAAATGCCCCACAAACATAGCCACAAGTCAATCCAGTTAAGGCAATTCTGGAGTGCCTTCTTCCCAGCGGATTCTTGGTTCCTGTCAGCTGAGGTTGACATTTCACACTTTGTCAGTTTTTACACACAAACACATCACTTTAATCCACAATGTTCCCTTCTTGTTTGTCCCCAACATCTCATATTAACATTATTGTCTATATTCTGTCAATTACATTTTAAATAAACACTGATTGGCCAGCAGCCAGGCAGGAAGTAGAGGTGGGGCAAGGAGAACAGGAGAATTCTGGGAAGGAGGAAGCTCATTCCTCCCTAGTCCTGTCCCAACCACAGAAGAAGGAAGATGTGATTGCCCCACTGAAAAAGGTACTGAGCCATGTGACTAACATAGATAAGAATAATGGGTTAATATAAGTTATAAGAGTTAATAAGAAGCCTGAGCTAATGGGCCAATCAGTTTATCATTAATCTGTGTGATTTCTTTGGGGGCTAAATGGCTGTGGGACCTGGTGGGAGGATGTAAACCAGGCAGGACAGAAACCCCGAGACAACAGTAAAATATAATTTTTAAAGTCTCACAGCCTTTTAAAAAATTCAACACTTCCAAGGTCCAGTGTCTCATTAACTTCAATTCCAGGGGATTCAACACGCTCTTCTGGTCTCTGCAGGTACCAGCCATACATGTGGTGCACATACATAAATGCAAAAACACCCAACACACATAAAATTAAAATAAATCTAAAAATGTCATATACTTGTTTATTCCAAAAGGTAAGATCCAAGCTACAGTTACAATGAGATCAAAGCAAAACCAAAGTCCATCGGTATAAATCCACGTTCTGTTCCAACACCACAGACTCACTCTTGATCTTTTGGATCTAAAGGGCTTGGGTGGTCTCACCTCTACAGTACACACAGCTTGCCCAGTAGGCTCAGGCTAGCTGCACTCCAGAGCTCTCCACCGCACAACTGCCACTGTCTTAGCTGATGTCCCCCAGTCCCAGCACCTCAAACATCCTGGGGTCTCTTCTAAAACTAAGGCTACACCTTCACTAATGGCCTCTCCTGGTCTCTTTGGGGACGCAGAACCTGTCACATGATGCCACACCTCACTTTCTCTCCATGACCTCTCCAATCCTGCATCTTTCATGGTGAAACAACCAGTTTCACAGTCAGGCAGTGGTGGTGCATGCCTTTAATCCCAGCACTCAGAAGACAGAGGCAGGCAGATCTCTGTGAGTTTGAGGCCAGCCTGGTCTACAGAGCTAGTTCCAGGACAGACTCCAAAAAGCTACAGAGAAACCCTGTCTAGAAAAATCAAAAAACCAACCAACCAAACAACAATAAAACCCAGTATCACTGGAAGACTCGTAAACTTTACCAAGGCTGGCTGCCAACCTGAGATGCAGCTCTGCACCACTGTATACATGCTGACTCTGAAGAGCTCCTTCCAAGAATTCCACTTCATAATAACAGTCTCTCATTAATCAAGCTGATTGTCCAGTCCCAGCTGACCAGCATCCTTTGTCCCAATAAGCACAAAAAGTTTCACTTCCACAGATTCTTAATTCCAATACAGCATATGAACAGTTCTGTCACAGTCTTTGAAGGACTCTCATAATTCCCTCTGAAACTTTACAGTCTGGGCCTCCACTGTCTAAATTTCTTTCAGCATTCTTGTCTTCTAAGTGCTCAATGTCTAACCCAAAGTTCCAAACACTACCACATCTCACACTTCCGGTACCAACTCCTGCCATCATGTTCTTCCTGTTGCTGGAACAAACATCAGGACCAGAAGCAACTTGGGAAGAAAAGGACCATCTCATTTTACAGTTCATGTCCATCATTGACAGAAGCCATGGCGGGAACCTGGAGGCAGGAGCTGATGCTGAATCCATGGAAGGGTGCTGCTTATTGCCTTGTTCTATGGCTCATGTCCTTTCTTATATGGTCCAGGTCCACCTGCCCAGGATGGTACCACCCACAGTGGGCTAGGCAGTCCTACATCAATTAGCAATTAAGAAAATGCCTCATAGATATGGCCTCATAGACAAGTCAATCTGGCCAAGGCAAGTCTTAAGTTGAGATTCCCTCTTCCTAGATGACTCTAGGTTTGTGTCAAGATGATAGGTGAAGCTGACTATGATGCTCAGGGGTCACAGACACTATTGCAGCCTCAAAAAGGCAAAGAATGAGGAGAAACGTTAAATTTAAATTTTTCGTTCCAACTCGTATGTGGAACACGTGGTTCTACTTGCATAAAAGATGTTGGCTAGTGGTATAGGTAAGCGGTAGAGCACTAGCCTACCATGTGCAAGATCGTGAGTTTGAGAAAAAAAGTTTCTGTATGTCTTTCAGTTCTTGATGTTTGTACAGAATACAACTTTGCTTGGGTGCTAGGGAAAGGGGACAAAGAAGCAGAGCAAAGCAGCTTGGGTAGTAGGCGCTTTCTTCATACCTGCTTTGTTTTCACTGTTTTAGGAAATGATAAATAATAAATCAAAACACAAGTAAGGAGAGGTGACAGACATTCTTTTAATAAATCTACTATCCCCTCTCCAAAAAAGACAGGTTATTATATGTCTTGAAGGTAAGATAAAATAGCTCTACTATTGTTCATGGAGCGCCACTGTATACCAGAAACTGTGCTGAGAGCTTTACAGGGATTAGTTCAGCCAAACTCACAGCACCACCATTTAGTAGACATGCTCATAGATCCTTATATAAAGGAGGAATTCAATGAGCCAAGAGACAAAGAAGCAACTCCCTAAAGGCCTAGGCAAGCAACACAGTATTCAAGAGCAACAATCTGACCTTAAAGGCTTGTGGTTCTAACCCTAAAACAGAATTCTGTTTCATAGAAATGTACAGGCTTCTATTGTGTAACAGCAAAATGGAGGGAAAATCCCGGGAAAACAACGTTTTTATGTTGCCATCGATGTTAGCAGTTGTCAGGAAGTAGCAACACCTTTTAAAAGGAGGAAATTATTATAAAGTAAGAGGATAAAACTACAAGGTCTTGGGGCTGGAGAAATGGCTCAGCGGTTAAGAGCACTGACTGCTCTTCTAGAGGACCCGGGTTCAATTCCCAGCACCCACATGGCAGCTCACAACTGTCTGAAAATCCAGTTCCAGGGGATCTGACACCTTCACACCAATGCACATAAAATAAAGATAAATAAATCATAAAAAATTTAAAAAAAAAAGTTGTTAAAAAAAAAACTACAAGGTCTTCATTAATTCAACCATTTATTTGTGTAGCTATGCAGGACACGTTTACCTGTCCTGGCTAGTATTTCTGTTTGTTTTGTATTTTGTCAATCTGACACAAGTTAGAGTTGTCTGGGAAGAGGAACCTCAATTGAGAAATGTCTCAATCAGATGCTTGTAGACAAGTCTGTACAGCATTTCCTTTATTCATCGCTGATGTGGGAGGTGCTACCCTTCGGCCCATGGTCTTGAATGGTTTAAGAAACAACTGAGCAAGTTATGGAAAACAAGGTTCTCCATGACTATTGCTTCAGTTCCTGCTGCCAGGTTCCTTCCTTGGGGTCCTGTGCTGACTTCCCTTGATGATGGACTGTGTTGAAGTATAGGATGAAATGAACCCTTTCTTCCCTCAGCTGCTGTTGGTCATGGTGTTTATCACAGCAATAGGAATTTTAATGAAGACAACTTCCTTCCTGCTGGGTATTGTTTCAAATAGTAGGGGGAAAAGATGGAAAAAGAAACTAACAAAATGCCCCCAAAAGATGCTCTCTGTGTCCTTCCTGTATAGTCACATATCATAAAAACAGATACCTAATTAAAATACATGTATGTATTTGTGTTGGAGTGAGTGACAGGGTGAGAAAAGCCAGTTATAAAAAACCAAGGTATCTCTAACGATATAATATTTACCTCTACAGCATTCAGCCAAATAAAAATATTTCCATATTATGAAATGTTCATATTTTATTTTATACTTTTTTTTTGAGTCAGGATCTATCAATGTAACCTCTTAAAATTCTCTACATAGACCAGGCTGGCCATGAACTCACAGAGATCTGCCTGCCTCTGCCTCCTAGGTGCTGGAAAAAAGTATGTGTCACCATGCCTGGGCTTATTTTCATACTTAAGGGAAACAGGAAAAAAAAAACCCACTTTCAGAAAATTTAGAAATTATTTGCCAAAGTACTCTTCTAAATTTCAGGTAAATTGCTTTAAAAGCAAATCTTTTAAATGTTGCAGTGTGTGTGTGTGTGTGTGTGCTGCACGAGTATGCACATGTGCACATGAATGCATACCTGTTTGTGCACTTGGGGACGCCAGATGTCACTGTCCTCTTCAGCACTCTCTGCCTTACTTATTCCATTACCAATGGTCTCCCACATGTCTGCCCCGCCCTCCCCCACCCAGCCCTAGGTTTACAGGCACTGAAGCCAAGCCTGTTCTGTGAGGCCGTAGGGATCCAGACTCCTGTTCCATGCATGGATAGCAAACACTCTTCCCCTGGAGCATCCTCCCCAGCTCTAGGGTTTGAGAAGTAATTATCAATCAAACATGGCAAAAGGAAAGTACATTAGATACAATTTGTAGTTTTCATTTAGAACTTCTTTTTTTGGGGGGGACACCTTCCTTTTTATTTTTATTTTTGTGTTTCTTTCTTTATTTGATGTGCACTGGTGTTTTGCCTGTATATACTCTGTGTGAAGGTGCCAGATCCCCTGAGACTGGAGTTACAGACATCCGTGAGCTGCTATGTGGGTGCTGGGAATTGAACCCAGGTCCTCTGGAAAAGCAGCCAATGCTCTTAACCACTGAGCCATCTCTCTAGCCCCTCATTTAGAGCTTTTAAAACTTGTCAAAACTAAAATGATTATTAATTGCTTAGTATGTTCTTACCTGGACTGTAGCTTTGGGGATCCACGATAAAGCAATAAATATTTTCTCCTTAAAACGAAAGTCAGCAAAAGACATGAGTGTAAAAGTGGCTAAAATTCGAACAGATAATGCCAAACCCAAGGTAGCAATACACATACCTACAACACATATAAACAAATATAAAAAACAAAACGCTTGGTAGGTATTTTTGTCTAGAGAGATGAATTCTAAAATTTCTGAAAATATTTTGCGCCTGTTGCTTCATTCTATCTATTTAAGTAAAAATAGTAATCATAAAAAACACAAAGTAAAAACGAAGTGTTATATGTGTATATGCATATGGGGTGTGTTGGGTGTGCATGCACACTTAAACAGGTAAGGGGTTTATGTTTGCTGTCTTCCTCAATGGCTTCTTCTTTTTATGAAACAAAATAATTTAATTACTTTTATTTCATTTGCATTGGTATTTTGCCTGCATGTATGTCTATGTGAGAGTGTCAGATCTTGGAATTAGAGACAGTTGTTAGATGCCCATGTGGGTGCTGGAAATTGAACCCGAGTTCTCTGGAAGAGCAGCCAGGGCTTTCAATGGCTTCTTTTTGGCACAAGGTCTGTGAGTGACCTGGAGCCTACTGACTATACTGACAAGCTTCAGAGATCATGGTGTCTCTGCCTCTGTGCTGCTGAGACTGCTTTTACATGGGTGCCTGAGATCAAATATAGGCACTAAGGATTACATGACTAGCAATCTATCCCCCAAGCCATCTCCCCTGCCTTTTTGGAAGTTCTTCTACAGTACTAGATTATGTGACAGTGGGAGCACCACGGGAAGAAAGGCTGATGACGTGGCATTCAGTTCATTTGATGTAATACAGTTTGAATGGAATTCATTTAACTGTGAATTGCCTTTTTGGGGACATGTTTCCAGGGATGCGGATAGAAGCATCTAATGATATCTAATGTTTCCTGTAATCTATTTCTCTGGATCACTTGGGTTGTCTTTGACTGAAAACAAAGAAATGCATAGAGGTAGAGGAAAAGAGTAGATGTGGTCAGTGTGATTCCGAAGCTCTTTAAGGACACTCGGAGATGTGGTGTACACAAAATAAAATCTGTGTTGTCCCTCTCCTGTGCTCTTTGTGCTCTTACCAATAGTTCTCGACTCCAGAGCCTCAACAGATACTTCTGTTCCAACTAAGCCAAAGAGAAGTGGCTGAAAAATATTCCAGGTGTTTGCGACAATTTTTTGGACTCCAACCTATAGGAGCGAGAAATGCATTTCAGTTCTTATGGCATGCACACATAACTGCGCTTCAGGAGTTTTAGACTTTTGGTTGATGTGCACATACATTTTGACTGTATTTCAGAAATTTAATTAACTGATGACACTTTATTTTTAGGGAAAAAGTTAAAACTTAACTTATGACAATTGAGTAATGTCATTTATCCAAACAGAATTTGGTTAAGGAAACACACAAATCTATACAATAAACAATATCATCTCGCCATTGTGTTCCAAAAAAGGAAAAAAGTTTGGGAGTCCTCGTAATATTCCGAAGTAGGGCCAGAAGCACAGCATGTGAGACAAGAACATGCACAGCTCACACTGGCCCATCAGAAGGGAGTGAGGAAGCCTGCCTAATGACAGTTTCGGAACCCAGTCCATGAAATGAATTCAGACAGGTTGTAAACAAGCAGGAAGAAAATATTCTGGAGGTTTGTGAGGTTGCTTCCTAAAACTTGTATCGACGACTTCAAAGTTGTTTTCAGTAAGTTTCCTGTTGTGTTGGCGGAGTATAAGCACTGAAAAGCTTTCCAAGTGATAATTTAGCAGTATTGTCAAAATAAGGACTATTTTTAAACCCAGAAATCCCACTTCTATGAATCCATTCCTACAGGATACTTGTATATATGAAAAGGCTGTTCATGTTAGTAACATTTTTATTTTAAAAAGAGAATATATATACCTATCTATAAATATAGTATTTTTCAAAATGATTAATTTTGGAGAATAAGCAGACTATTTAAGGAGAGTAAGGAATATAGGAATCTTCTGCATTTAGTATGTTTTGATTTTTATAAACATATTCTTTTTTTTGTACATTTTTTGTCATCAGTGAAAAAAGTGTAAGTTGGGCAGGTAAAATGTCCCAGTGGATAAAGGTGCCTGACACAAAATTTGACAATTTGAGTTAGAGGACCAGGACACACACAGTGGAAATAAGCAACTTACTTCAATAAGCCTTCCTCTGACCTCCATGCCCCTCCCCATAAATAAATGTAAAATAATAATAATATAAACAAAATAAAACAAAAGTTTTATTGGGATAAAGATATTCCAAATTTTAGAACGTGTTTTCATGGATAAATTATGGAAGTAAGCATTTTAAAAATAGTAAATAAGAGGCATATAATAAAATCATACAACTCTCAAGAGAAAATCCTGACATAAGAACACAGCTTCTAATGACATTTTACTATGGGTCAATGTGGTTTTCTTTAATACTAATTACTCACTCCATGTGCTTCCTGGGGGAGGTGGAACATCTTCCAACTACATGGAGGCGGTTTTCTAAATGCCCATTATATATTTCAAAATTCAGCTATTTTATCTTTAAAAACATTAGTGATACTCACTTTCTCTTTAGCCCATTTTTTTGCTGCCATGAACGACAACACTAGTGTGATCAGTCCTCCAGATCCATGTAAGTCAAAGTACTGACAGCCTAAGACAGCAGAAATACACATACTCAGAACAAGGAAGGCTCGCCTCTGTGTAACTTTCACCTAGAAATACACATTTAGAAGTTGTTTTACATTAAACATACAAGATGTGGCATTATCTATCTTTTTTTACCTTTTGCTACAATATTTGTAAAATTTGTATTAAATAATAGTCTCCAAAATGTTGGTTTGATTTTGCATCAAAACTTTCGGTAGATTCAGAACTAAGCAATAATTCATCAAATATGAGTGAGGCTTTCACTCTCCATACAGTGATGCTAACAGGAAAATGCTTACCAGACTCTGCCTGAAAAGGGAGGGAGGCAGTGCCTCTAACATCAGTTGTTAAAAATAAATGTTTTGAAGATTTATTTATTTAAAAGATTTGATAACTTTGATGGAAGAAACCAAATTACAAATTGAGGCAGGACAAAGGCAACCACTAAGTTCAAAACCAGCCTCAGCTACATAGTGAGACTTTGCCTCAAAATTGCCACTGCCACCAGCAGCAGCAGCAGCAGCAGCAGCAGCACCACCACCACCACCAACAACAACAACAACAACAACAACACCCAGGTCTAAAACCCTTGTCAAAGGGAATGGAGGCAAATTTAAAGTAGAAAATATGGGCAGATAAAGTGGAACTTATCTCTGTTTCAAATATGTTCAGGAGAAAGTTTTGGGGAAAAGGATTAAGAAAATTGTCAAGTATCCACTGCTGTTTTAGGTGAAATGGGGGTGGAGTGGAAGGAAGGGGGGGGGGTCACATATGTTGTTCACAGTATTTTAATTTGCCAGATCAAGACACAGTGACATTAAGACTACTTGGAATCAACCACTATTAGGCTCAGTTTTAAGCATGCTGTAGGCATCAGAGGCAACTCTGGGGGAATTTTATGTTTCACAGTTCTGTCTAAAGTTGTCTCTGAGAGTTTTATGCTACACCCATGCTGGACCATCTACCAAAGTCCTTATATTAGAAGTTTGATACGGGGTGGTGGTAAGGGGCATGGTGGGATCTCTGAAAATCAGGGAAGCATGCTTCTAAGCAAGTCGTTAAGTTCCAGTCCCTTCCTCTTTTTCCTTTGTCCCAGGGTTCATGACATAGCTGGCTTTGTGCTGATACCCGCTCTGGCAGTGGTACACTGCCAGGGTGATGAGGCAGGTCGATAAAGATCGTAACCTCCACAACTGCGGGCTAACTAACCTTTGTTACAAAGAGTAAGAGTTTCCCAGGTGGTTCAGTACTGTGGTGGGAGGCTGATTAACATACTAAAGCTCTACAAAGCAGATTTTTATTTTTAATTTACCTGATCTTCACTTGGAAAATACTGAATAAAAAATCCCATAACAATTCCTACCAGCACACCAACAAATACATTCCTCAAGGACGATAGGACATTGCTAATTATACTACCTGTAAGGGCACAAAATAAAAGAAACTTTTCACTGAGAAATACTTTCATAGACGCTATACGTTAGAGAGTAAGACCTACGTGGTTTATGAGTACATTTTATTTCAACAAATTACAAAACTGGACCTTTAATAGTGGCATGTGTGAAAAAGTATTCAGAGCTATCAGAAGTTAAACATCTATTTCTACTAATTTAATATAAACACACAACTAGAAATATCCATTGTAGAAATGGGTTAGAGAATCAAGAAATCATGTGCTCTCCTTACACATGACCTATCAGACCAAGTAAGGGAGAAAACTGCAGAGCAAGTGACAGGAGCATTGCAATGGGCTGGTTAGGCCATGCTGACAATTTGATATTTTGTGTGCAAACTAAACAAGTCACTTAAATATTGAAAGGACAACTTACCAATAACAACCACATAAAACATTTGTATGCCCCAGTTAATCCTAGATATAGATAAGTCAATTAGGTTTTCAATATGTTTTAATATGAATAAATATTTTATATTAAGTCATTATATATTTTCAAAAGTAGACAAAAACCCTTAATCCTCAATTTAAAAAATTGTTTACCTTTACTCTAAGCATTGAATTAGCTAAACATATATAAGTGTTAGATATATTTTCCACTCAAAAGAATGGAGTGTTATTAGTTAAGATGCCTGAACCCCCACAGACAACTGAACAATAACAATAGCCTAAGAGCCTCCATGGAGCTCCATATGCCAATTAAGAAGATGTGGTGATCCCTACAAGGGGAGAGAAGAATGATAGCGTGGAAACAAGTAGAAACACTAGAGTGTGCTGAGTTACCAGCAGCCCAGCCCCAAGCTGGCACAGGGCTGGTGGGTGAGGAGGTATCCCACTTACTACTTCTCCATTGAAAGGAAGAGAGAAGACAAGGGCAGTTTGGAGAAGGCCTAAAACATTAGCCTTTGTCTCACCTGCTTCTAACCTGATACCCAAGTACTGTCAAGAACAAAGGAGAGGTCAGAGATAGACTCCTGGACCAGAGAGCTTTTGAAATTGTGCCAAGCATACAAAGGAAAAACACCAGTACCTTGCAGATTTTTAGAAAATATACGCTGAAGAGGAGAAGAATCTCCAAATTCATTTTATAAGGCCATTAGGACCTTCATGCCAAAGCCAAACCTACAGTGAGAAAACTATCCAGTGATGAGGGGGTACCAGAAACCAGAGGCCTTGACCCAGTCCAGAGACTCACGGCAATGAGTATTTGCTAGTAAAGCCGAAAGGACGAAAGGGTGTGCTATGTGATACACCAATGCCACCAGGACGAATGAAGAGGTGTTGAAAAGATGGGAAAGAAGGCAAAGAGTCTTTTCTCTTTATGCTTTGTTCTGTTCATGCTTTTGCTTGCTTGCTTGCTTGCTTGCTCTGCTGTGTTTTCTTTTGGGGGGGTGCTGTAAGGGTGAGGGGAGGATGAAGGGGGACCGAGGAGATGGGCAGAATTGGAGTGTATGATGTCAAACTCCCCAAGAATCAATAAAAAAGTTAACTTTTAAAAAAAGAAAACTACAGACCAATATTCCTGATAATTATGCAAAAATCTTCAATACAATACAAATAAACTGAATTCAACAACACATTGATTGGATTATACATCATAATCAAGCTGGATTTAATCCTGGAGTGCAAAGCAGTACACACCCTGGCATGCTTTTCCACACACCTCCCCCTCAACACAATGACACACAGAGAGAACCCTAACATTTACCCCCCAAACCCACAACCTGTCAGAATTCATCCTCAAGACTAGTAAAGTTGAGTGCTGCAAAATCAACAGTAAGGCAGCAGCTACTTCACATGTTAACAATGAGAACTTAGGAAGAAAATTGTGGGACTCATTTTAAATAGCATGAAAAGAAACAAAGAATAAGTGTGATTAAGGAGGTGAAAGGCTTGTGCTGAAAATTGAAAACATTGCTGAGGCAAGTTATAGACCTAGAAGTGGAAAATATATTTGTGCATGATTAGAGGATTCAATATAGTTATCATGTTTATGCGACCATACTAGTTGAAGAAACCTCTTTATTCTATGTGATTCCTATCAAAAATTCTAATGGATAGTTCTTTAGAAATTGAAAAGAGAACCCTAAAATTTATATAGAATGTTGAGGGACAGTGAAGAATCACATACTAGTGATCTTAATGCATGTGCAATTTGACATTTTGTTCTTTTTATGAAGCACGGTTGGAACTTAGTTTAAGGCTTAAGCACAAGGGTTAAGAGAAAGAAGGCACCCAGAGGAGACTAAGCCACACCCAAGAGCATGGGTGTGGTCTTCTAAAGAAGAACCCAAATGTGTGTGGGTATGGACACTTCTAAAAAGAGCTGCCAATATTCTACTTTTGACTTGAATTCTGCATATTCCATATGTTGAACAAATTTCAGATGCTTGTTAAGTCATGTGTGTATCTTCTTTCAGGTCTGATCTCTGCTCTTTTAGCATTAGTCATCTGCAAACACCCTAATTTACCTCTCTCAATTCTGGAGAGCAAGAAGTCAGTATCAAGACACCAACAGCTCTAGTGGCAAAGGTCTTTTCCTCACAGCCACCTTCCCTGTGGTCTCCTGTGGTGGGAGAGCGCCAGTCATGTTCAGGGAGAGCCTGAACAGCATTCCATGAGGACTGCCCTAACCCTCATCATGCCCTCTAGGCCAAAACTCAGACATCTCACTGGGCGATAGGTTCCAGAATCTGAATTCTGGAGATACATAACTTTCAGACCACAGCAAAGGGCTTCGTTTTTAGCCTGAGGCATTTCCTTCTTCTTGGGTTATAGTTCTTCCACATAATCTTCACATTATCAACCTTCCTGTGATGGCATTCTCCAATTTCTAAGTGCCGTGTTTCCATATATCTTTAAGTTTGATATCCATATTTTACCAATATTTGTTTTTATAGCTTGTGATAGCATTACATCAAAGAAAGTATTGCCAACTTCAGGGTCATAAAGCTTTTCCTGAATTTTATTCTTCTGAATATGGACACCTAGTTTCTTCATCACTGTTTGCAGAAGAAACTTTCCTTTCTCCATTAAGAATCCAGGAGTGGTAGTTCACACTTTTATCCTAGCACTGGGGAACCTGAGACAGGAGAATTTGCAGCAAGTACAAAGCTAGCCTGGGCTGTGCAGTGTTTGTGATAATAAAAGTTAACAGCAAACTAATTTAGATTATGTATAGAGATGACAGGCAAAAACTGTGGCTGTCAACAGTGATGGAGAGATGGTTCAGTACGTAAGAGTACTTGCTGCTCTTGCAGAGGATCTGGGTTCAGTTGCCAGCACCCACACGGAGGCTCACAACCATCTGTAACTCTAGTTCAGATGATCCAACACTGTATTCTGGCCTCTGTGAGCACTGAACACACATGGTGCACAAACATACAAGTACACAAAACATAAATATACACATGCAAGCGTGACCATCTGAGTTCAATCCCAGGACTCAAGGTGGAAAGGCGAGAAACTGGATTTCTCATTATGGCTCAATGGCTGGGACACACTAATCTTCCAGGGTGGAAAGTTGTCCTTAGCATTCACAGTGGGCAGCTCACAACTGCCTGTGACTTCAGTTCCAGACCCAGTGTCTAGGCTCTGAGGGTACTGCACACATGTGGTACACATAAGCAACTGTGATGCCACAAACAATTAGAGACTAACTGTTAATGGCACCTCACTCCTAATGGCCAGTTTCAAAGACAAGTGGCCTTATTCAATTGACTATCTCAACATAGTGAGTTGCCTTCCTGAACTCTACTAAAGTATTAACTCCATACAAATGGCCCAGAGACAAGGCCAGATAACTTAATTGCTATATGAAATGAGACATTCCCTCTCAAGGGTATAATATTTTCTTATTGAGAATTAGCTTGATGTCCTTCTGGTCATACTTCTGGTAAATAATTTTATTCATATGCTTTAAACATTCCCTCTCAAGGGTATAATACTTTCTTATTGAGAATTAGCTTGATATTCATCTGGTCATACTTCTGGTAAATAATTTAATTCATATGCTTTGGGCTCATGGTACTCCTGCTGACAGAAGTATGGTAAGGGTTCAGTGACTTTTATAAGAACTTTGGGAGCGGACTAGGGAGATGACCCTGTTAGAAAATGCTAGATGGCAAGCCTGAGAAACTAATTGGATCCTGTGCACCCATGTAAGGAACTGGGCATCTGTAATCACAGTAATGAGAAGGTGGACACAGGAGGCTCTCTGGAGCTCACCGGCTAGTCAGCCTGGTCAAACTGCTGCGCTCCAATCACAGGGAGAGATCTTGTGGATGGCCTGCCAGCCTAGCCACACCGTTGAGTTCCAGACACACTGAGAGATCCTGTCAAAGGCAAACCAGCATAGCCAAACTATTGTGCTCTAGGCACAGGGAGAAATCCTGTCTCAACAATAAGATGGAGAACGACTGAAGGAAACATTCAATGTCAATCTCTGACCTCCACATGCACGTGTGCACATAGGTGCACAACCACACACACTCACACACACAGCATGCAACACAGAAATACACAGAATACTGAGAGACAGAAAGAGAAGAAAGGGGAAAGAGATTTATATAATAAGGCTGAGAAAATATTCTTACCTAGCGGGAATAACTATTACAGATTTTATTTTTATCTTTTATATTTTCAAATATATTTTCTGAGTTTTAAAGAAGAGTCAGAGTCTGGCTGGCCTTGAACTCCTGGGTTCATGTGATCCCTTTTCGGTCCTGAAATGCTGACACAGACACACTACCACACGCAGCTCTTAGCCACACCACCTTTAAAACCACCTCAGTACTTCTCAGATGGAGACAACTAAACTTTAAATATTGCAGATAACCAGATCATCACTAACTGTGGAAATGCTTTCGAAAACTTTTTTCAAAAAAAAACTACGAATTCCAAGTGGCACTTTTGAGACCTGATTTTCTTGCTATGTGTTTTCTACCCAGTTCTCCTGTGGCTGTGTCATCTTCGTCATTTCCCACAACTCCATAGATGTCTTCGGGAAGGCAGCTACTGTGCTCACATACCTTCACAGTGAGCACGGCCAGTGTTAGAATGGTGCCTTCCGGCCTTTTCACTTTGCCACTATGGACCTTCCCAGCCTCTCCCTGCAGGTCATTTTGCTCACTGGGCAGCAGCTGTGGAGCTGGAGACCCAGAGCTTTCTCCACCTGACCCCACGTTTTGCCATTTCCCCAAGCTCCAAGAAAACGGAGTGGTCACCCTTTGGCCAGGTCTTGTCTAGAGTAACGTGATGTTCCAAAATCGTGACCACAGGCACAGACATTACTATGCCTCTTCATGTTGTAGAGTGCCCTCTGGGAATGTCAGGAAGGAGCTTCTGAGAGTCTGAGATGAGCAGCACATGGTGACCTCAGACAGTGGTACACTGTAGGAAGCAGAAGCTGGGGTGGAGGGGCTTCCGCTGTGATAGATAGACTGGCTTCATAGTACCTATCAACTGCATTTGCGGGCAACCATCATGAGCTTCCCTGGCTGTCTTTTCCAAAAAAGAAAACTGTTAATGTCTGCTGACCCAACCCTGGAAAATGGAGCATTCAGTTCATACAAAGACTCATCTGCCATTTCATCCATCCAGAGGCAGTGGGGAAGATGCCAACCTTTTTTGCATATTGCTTGTACTGGCAAAGCTGAATGCTAGGTGCCAGCTGGGTTCCCATCTGTCTCCTCAGGAATGTTTTGAGCATACTGCCTCTCCAGGGCCTATAATCAACTGTCAATTCCAGCGTATTCTTTCTGAACTTAACACAATTGGCCACACTCTCCTTGTGTGTGTGGCTCCAACACTTACTATATCCAGGTTCCCTTGGTGGCTCTAGCTCTTCTCAGCAGTGGTATAACACGGGCTCTCCTAGCACCAAGGACAGCATGGACTCCAGTGACAGGAGGCTGTTCCCACATCACTGAGGCCAGGGCTCTTTGTGAGGCCAGCTCTTACTTGCAAAGTGTCTGTAGTGCTGCCAAGACCAAATGTCACCTTGCAAATCTGAACTGGTGTAATAAGGTTTTGTCTTAACACTACCAAAAAAGGCATACTGTTTGTCCCAAATTTGTATATTTGAACTGTTTTAATATCAAGCAACCTGTTGTTAGGATAGCATGAAATGTATATTTCAAAAACACTTAGTCATTGTATTAGTAACATTGTATACTGACAAAATCCCAAACCACCAAAAACAGATAAATGGCAAGAATGCAGATAATCAAATTAATTGAAAAAGTTCAGTATTAAAATGAAGTCACTTTGTTAAGTACTATTTAAGGGCACTGGAGAATTCATTTTAAATTTTAGAATTAAATTTTAAATCCATTGAAGCATCTTACCTGGTCAAGATGAGCTTCCTATGTAGAATAAAGAGATATTAAAGTCTTGGTTAATAAATATAGGGGAATGCCAGACACCCAGCTTATAGAACTACAAAAAAGGATGTTAGTGAAACATTTTTTTATTTACCAGAGGAAAAGACTATGCTCAGGAATGTGTTGAATCCAGTGATGGCCACAATGTCATCCATACTGCTAGCAGCCACTAGCAAGGTTGGAATGCCTTTATCAATACCATATCCATTTTCTTGCAACAACAGCATGGAGGGAACGACAACAGCTGGAGAGACAGCGCCTAGAACAAAGCTGAAAGGCAGACTTTGAAAACCCATCCATTCTTTTAAGCAATTAATGTTTTGCCGTCAGTTTTCACGTGGCATCATTCCACTTTTGAGTAAGGCACTATGCATGTCGTTTAGCGCTGAATAAAAGTTCATAGAGATGTGTCTTAAGAAACTGAACTGAGCACGAATGCATGTCTCCCCTCTATCTGTGCATCACTTAAAATGAACATATCAATACAAAAAGAAAATTCATAATGCACGTAGCAGACAACAGGAGAATCCCCAATGGGTAAGAAACCGGAGTATTCTAGCCAGAGGCAGATGAGGATTTCAGAAAGAAAACACAAGCCTGATGGTCCAGCATTATTGCAGAGGATACTCTACACTTTTAAAGGCATCCTAACCACACATAGTAGATACTCTAAACTTTTCCATAGCAGCTGCACTATTTCATAATCCCACTGGCAGAACACAACAGACCCAGACTCTCCACATTCTTGTCAATATCACACACATATACCGGTTAGCCTAATGTATGCACAATGATATATTTTTTACTTCCATTTTTTAATACTTATAGATGACAAGATTTTCAGATGTTTGTTGGCCATTTGTATATTTTCTGTGGATAAATGCCTTTTACACACATACATCTTTAAAACAAACAAAATCCTCTTGAAATACACAACTTATACATATATGTATATATATATTTCATTTTCTGTAGAACAGCAACAAGTAGCTAGAAGTTAAAATAAAAAATTTTACAGAAGTTTTAAAACAAAAATACTTAGGAATCAACTTTAAAAGCATGTATGATATCTATAATAAACATCTGAAAACTATAAAACATTGTTTGAAAAATTAAGTAAGACTCATTTGGGCAGTGGTGGTGCATGCCTTTGATCTCAGCACTCGGGAGGCAGCACTCTGAGTTCGAGGCCAGCCTGGTCTACAAAGTGAGTTCTAGGACAGACTCCAAAGCTACAGAGAAACACTGTCTCAAAAAACAAAAAAGAAAAAGAAAAAAAAGAAAAAAAAGTAAGATTCAATTAAATATATGTTAAATCACAGTCACTTCTTTTGATATGACAATATCACTTGGTGAAACCGTTATGTGTCTCTTAAAGGAATTAGACTTGAATTATATATTTGGAAGTCAATAGCTTATAGATAGAATTTGAAATCATTAGACATTACAGAAGAATGAGAATAAGAAAAAAGAGAACTAATACTGGTCCTATGTTAAATAATTCCTTTATTTAAATGCTAGAAGGAAAAGATATCTGTTAGGGCAAAACAGGAAGAAAAGTTTGCAAGTTAGCAACTCTTATGAACTGAACTCTTTCTCCATCCTCATAAATTCGCATGTGAAATTAACCGTCAATGAAGCTGGATTCAGACAAAGGTTTTGAAAACCTATTTAAAGTTAAATAAGGGTGGAGCCAAATCAGTGAGGACCAGTGTCTCTTAAGAACATAGGATCCCAAGGATGCCTATGAAGAGACACCAGGTCATACAAAGATTCAGGAAGGAGGAGATAATCTGGAAGCCAGGTAGAGGCCTCAAGAGAAACCAACATTTTCTTCTTGGCTTTCTAACCTTCAGAACTTCAAGAAATGAACGCCTGCTGTTTTAGTCACTAATTATTTAACTAGTTAATAAGGGAATTAGAAAGCAAGTCACATGTTAGGAGGAAAGGTTCATAATGTATATACTAGATGAAAGACTTTGGTCTAGAATATAAATGTAGGGGGCTGGAGAGATGGCTCAGTGGTTAAGAGCACTGGCTGCTTTTCCAGAGGCTCTGGGTTTGATTCCTAGAACCAACATGGCAGCTCACAATCATCTGTACTTCCAGTTCCAGAGGATCAGACACCTTCATCTCATGGGGTATGGCAGGTATGTAAGGCCCAGATACATGCAGACAGAAGATCTACTCACATAGAAAAGATTATACATAATTTAAAATTCAGTAAGAAATCAAGGAACTTAATTTTTAAAACTGTCAAAAGATTTGAACTGGCATTTTACTGAAGAAGGTATATGAATAGTTCCAGTGTATAAAACAATGCTCAGTGCCAGTGGTTATCAAAGAAATAGAAGTTCAAGGCAGAGGACCACTTCCAGTCTCTAGAAAATGTGGCATGCAAGTAAGCAGTGTCAGTGTAGAGGCCGTGATGCCATGTGATCTTCCAGACCAAAGGTATAATCAAAAGGCATTTTACATGGATATGAGAGAACAAAAATAAGTATGGGGTGTAGCTTAGTGACTGAATATTTGCCTCATATACCTGAGACAGTGGGTTTGATTTCCAACAGAGATATATGTGAGCATGTGTGTGTGTATGCATGTACATATGTATTGGGGTATTTCTATTTGACAGTGAGGATGCAATGCGAAAGCTTTTTTTTTTTTTTTACAGATAGGACTAGAATGTGTAAGCAGAGCAAGAGTTAATGAAAAGTCAGGAGCTACAGACAGTAACTTCAGTCTTGAGGGAATTTTTTTTTTTTTTTTTTTTGGTTTTTCGAGACAGGGTTTCTCTGTGGCTTTGGAGCCTGTCCTGGAACTAGCTCTCTAGACCAGGTTGGTCTCGAACTCACAGAGATCCGCCTACCTCTGCCTCCCGAGTGCTGGGATTAAAGGCGTGCGCCACCACCGCCCGGCTCTTGAGGAATTTTTGACATGAGGGACTAGATAACAGAGAAGAGAAATGTGGCCCTACATGAAGAGAAAAAGTTTTGTGTTTTTATCACTTTGAGAATAGAAGTAATTTTATTTATTTGTCCATTAATAAAATCTCATATATATGTAATACAATACTGTATGGAAAAGCAGTCATTTGACATACTGAAAGTCACAGGCACACAACACAAGAGAGGGGATAAGCTGAGGGACTGGACTATGTGTCACTCAACACTGAGGAACATTACTGTTTGTGAAACTGACAGCAAAATCTTTCTCAGAGTTTGGATCTTGCTATGAACCTCTGACTGGCCTTCATCTAACTATGAAGCTGCCTCAGCCTCCCTAGTGGGATTCCAGGTGTGTGTCACCATGCCCAGCTGGATCTGGTAGAAGTGGAACATGACTCTATCTTCCATCAATTGATTTTCAAGGATCCTAGTCCACCCCTGGTAAAATGATTTTAATGGAGAACTTGGCTATACAATATTCAGAGTATCCAAAGCGTCAACAAAACACACTTAACTGTGTAATTTCATGTTACGAGGGAAGGGAGAAAAATATTACCCTAATAGGAACCCCCATTGCCAAGGAAACGCCATAAGGAAGTGGGAGAAAAAAGCAGCTGAACATGCTTCTATGAGACACGGACCAAATGACAACCTCAAACAAACTGTCTTCAGATGCTTCAAAGCCTGGAATAAAAAAGGTTGCATTTAGACAAATTTACAAAGGCCAACAAAAAAATAATCAACTAAGCGAACATTGTAACACAGCATTTCTTTGAAGGCTGGCAACTTCACACTTGCTAATGTGCTCTTACAGAGACTCCCAAGACTGACTTCTCCCTGATTAGTTCCACCTTCTTTAATATTCCCACTGCACACTACAGTGATTTTACCCATTGAAGTCCCCCCACCTGTTAGTGGTGAATTATTTTTTTAATATTTATTTATTATGTATATAATATTCTGTCTGCATATATACCTGCAGGCCAGAAGAGGCCACCATACCCCATTACAGATGGTTGTGAGCCACCATGTAGTTGCTGGGAATTGAACTCAGGACCTTTGGGAGAGCAGGCAATGCTCTTAATCTCTGAGCCATCTCTCCAGCCCCAGTGGTGAACTATTTAATTTAATAGTAATAATAAAAAATACTAGCCGGGCGGTGGTGGCGCACGCCTTTAATCCCAGTACTTGGGAGGCAGAGGCAGGTGGATCTCTGTGAGTTCGAGACCAGCCTGGTCTACAAGAGCTAGTTCCAGGACAGGCTCCAAAGCCACAGAGAAACCCTGTCTCAAAAAAACAAACAAACAAACAAACAAACAAAAATAAATAAATAAAAAATACTAACATGTCACAGTAAAAAAATTAATCTATTTGTTTGAAAAATAAATACTTTCCTATGTTGTTAATGTTTCAATGATGTCACAAGTGATAATTATTTACTCTTGGTGCCAATTTCAATAAATCTATACATGCTTTACACACTTGGTTCTGTAGCTATCATATCCATGACTAGTCCCCTTTCAATAATTCAAACGGATTTTTGATCTCCAGGTTATACTGTTTCAAAAAATATTTTAAGACAGCTTTTCCAATAATGCAAAGTTAATCAGGAACGTACTTCTAGTTAGTGATAAGACAAATTATTGAAATTTTAATCTCTCTTTTAAAACAGAGAGACAAGGAAGCTTTTATAGGATTACCTTGTCCTTTCTTAACTGCAAGCAAACAGTCCCCACGGAAAAGTTTCTCAGTGAATAGTGGTCCTGCCTAAGGTGCATCTATTTCCAAGCATGTTACTGAGTTTCATCACTAATAGAGATCTTATATCATAGTGATTTTTCTCTTCATATAAATAATGATGGCTGGAAATAGAAATTATGAAACCAGTATTTTGGTTAAGTCTTTGATTATTACCTTAGGTTTACATGCAGACTCAGACAGCTATAACAAAAATTCTAGTTCTTTTTATTTCTGTTATTTTCTTTTTTAAAAAATGGTTATTATTTTATGATTTATTTATTTTTACTTTATGTGCATTGGTATTTTGTCTGCATGTATGCCATCCAAGGGAGTTAGATCCCTGGAGGTAGAGTTACAGGCAATTGTAAGCTGCCATGTGGGTGCTGGGAATTGAACCCAGGTCCTCTGGAAGAACAGCCAGTGCTCTTAACCACTGAGCCATCTCTCCAGCCCTTTCTGTTATTTTCTAATATGTAAAAAAGTTTTACTCAAAATTGAACAGGAAACTTACTTCTGGGTCCAGTCCAAGCCCAGCTCGTATTAGGATAATAGTAAGGGCAGTATTTCTTAAAACTGAAGACCATGTGGTAGGAATATGGACAAACTCATAAAGAAACGGGACATTCCTGATGGTGAAACCAGCCAGTAACATCCCTAAGAGGGGAGGGGAGAAAAAGAAAGTAGAAAACAAAGTATATCTGATTAAGTTAATGTTTCCAAGAGAGATCCACAGGGGTAGGTTGCATCCAAGCAGAGGAAGTGGGATGGGTACAGGAATGTAAACCACAGTAAACAATTCAGTGATGCTGGGACATGAGGCAGCAAGGATGCATGGGCAGACAACAGGCAGAAGCCAGTTTATGGGAGGAGTCTTCTCTTTGGCAGAGTCAGGGGCTATGGGAAGCTTTCATAGAGAAATTCATGTAAGAATTTTGTAGTTTTATGTGTTGGTCTTGGTGAATTCGTGATAAAACAGGTCACAGAGATCAGTAAGAAGGACATGTCATTGTTCATAGAGAAGTAGGAACAGCCCCAGATGAAGTTGTGGAGGAGGGGGTAAAGATTCAGTGAGTATTAAGAGAGGTTTGGGTACAAGGGTATCATGCATGTTAAATAATACTGAGATAATCTTTGCAGATGGCACTTTGACTATTTAAATGTATTGGTTACTTAGACATCTGACCTCACAAAAAAATTTCCCACTAATTTTTCTGTCCACGTGGAGAGTCACAGAACAAAAGGATAAACAATAGATAACACAGGAGTGGCAGATGGGTGGACACAATGCAGATGCCCACGCGGCGTATTCAACTATCAGAGGATATTAGTGCCCCATTCATCATAATCGCCATAACATGTGCAACGCATTAGCTACATGACATGTACAAAACTTCAGCCTTTTCAAAGTTTTCTTTCTTCTAGAATGCATTTTACATTTTGTTTTCACATCTAGAATGCATTTTAAACTAAGCTTAAAACTTACTAAATAATAAAACAACACAAATCATATAGAGGACTTTCAAATTATTTTCAAAAATAGACTATAAAAAATCTGTGTGTGGAGAATAAACCTATATGAAAAAGTTACATAAACACATACAGTAAATACACATAATTAGACGCTATATACACATTATAAAATAAAACAATGTATCCAGTCCAAGTAGAAATGTTCAAAACTTACAGTCAACAAAGAATACAGCTGATTATATACTTACCAATAAGAGGTGGAAGGGGGGGCACTATAGGTATTCTAATGACTTCTAAGATTTTCCCCCCAAGAAAGGCACTGTAAAAAATAACTAATAGTCCAAATAAATTTCCACCAGGGAGAACATCTTGACCAATAAGGGACCAGAGTAGAATCCATAATATAATGAACATAACTCCTGAAATATAAAAAATTTACATCTATATAAATACATGTGACCAAAATGAATTTTATCAAATATATTAGTATGCAGACTTATATAGCTGTGCACAGTGTAGATTAATATTGAATACTGTTATAGTTAGTTATTAAGATACATTTCAGAATCCCTATCGGTTTATAGGACAAGTCTTAAGCAAATGATTTTTTTAAAAAGCATTTTAAGGGGGCCAGGTAAAAGTGCTTGCCATAAAATCCAATACTCTGAGGTCATTCCCTGGATTGACTGAAGGGGACAATCAGAACCTTCCCCACAAGACTGTTCCCTGACTCAATACATGTGCCATGGCACCCCTGTCTTCTCATTGCACACATATATATACACACATACATGCACACACACACATACAGAGAGAGAGCCCTGTGAATTGTTTTCCTTTGTCCCACTGGGAATTCAACCTGGGGTGTCTCCACACGCGAGTCAAGTACCCTACCACTGATATCCCGGGATTCTGTGAGGCACAAAGGTTTCTTGTAGTATATTAGTATTTTTCTTTTCTTTCTTGTTTTAAGGTAGGATCTGGTTTTGTCATCTAGCCTGGCTTCCAAGTGTCCTCTTGCCTCTACCCCTAATAGCTAGCACTATGGCCCACAACACAATGCCACAGTATGAAAACAATGTCATGACAATGACGAGACGTTCTTGAGGTTGAAAACAGCTTTTCCAGGAGGAATACAAGCCTGACTGGCTGTGACACAAACCTCAACTTAATTCATGATCACAATGGCAGAGCAAATGTTTAAACAACGAGTACTAAAAAATTACCCAGGTAAGATTTTTATAAGTCTTAGAAGGGGCAAAGCCTGAGGGAAAATGAACCTGGACATTGTGGGAATAGTTACAAGGTACCTTGTGTGTAGGAAGCATTGGTGGACAAGGTGAGTAAACAAAGGTGGTACTGAGCTACTGAGATGGCTCCGCAGGTAAGAGCATCTACCACACAACTCTGATAACCTAGCCCTGATCTTTAGCATCCAAGGAAAAGTTTCATGCTGTGGCTCACAACTAATCCCGACACTAGCACCTCCATGGTATGGTGGTTTGAATAGGAATGGCCCCCAATAACTGATGTGTTTGAATGCTTGACCCATAGGGAGTGGCACTATTAGGAAGTCTGACCTTGTTGCAGGAAGTATGTCACTTTGGGGGTGGACTTTGAGGTCTCATATGTTCAAGCTATGCCTGGTATGACAGTCTCCTTCTCCTGCTTGTGATTCAAGATGTAGTACCCTCAGCTTCTTCTCTAGCACCATGTCTGCCTGTAAACCTCTATGTCCCACCATGATGATAATGGACTAAACCTCTGAACTGTAAGCTAGCCCCAATCATATGTTTTCCTTTATAAAAGGTGTTGTGGTCATGGTGTCTCTTCACAGCAACAGAAATTCTAATATAGAAGTTGGTGCCAGGACTGGGATATTACTGCAACAGTCCTACCTACGCTTATGTTTGGAGGAGTGTAGACTTTGAGATTTTGGGTTAGGAAAGCAGTGGAATGTTCTAAGCATTAATGGGTCGTCCTAGTAGGAACATGGAAGGCAGTAGTTCTGGGGGTGATTTCAACTGTAGGGGCACAGGTAAGGAGGTTTCAAAGGAGAACATTAACATGTGATGTTTTGGCATAGAATGTGGCTACTTTTTGTCCTTGTCTGAAAAGTCTAAGGCTAAAGTGAAGAGTTTTGAATTAATTCCAATGGTACTGGAAATCTCAAAACAGCCTAGCATCAACTCTGTTGTATGGTTATTAGTGGTCACTCTTATACAAATCACACCTTTAATCCCAGCACTTAGGAGGCAGAGGCAGGCAGATCTCTGTAAGTTTGAGGCCAGCCTGGTCTACAGAGGGAGTTCCAGACCAGGCTCCAAAGCTACAGGGAAACCCTGTCTCAAAAAAAAAAAAAAAAAAAAAAGCCCCCAAACCCAAAACCAAACAAAACCAAAACCAACCAACCAAACCAAAAAAAAAAAAAAAAAAAAGAAGAAGAATAAAAAAAAGAAAGAAAGAAACTAGCTGAGCAGAGAAAGTTACATAATGTACAATTTGAGAGAAAATGGGTACCAGAAAGTGGAATGGGCTAAGTCCTGTGTTCGAGGAGATAGAAAGATTCAAGAAAAGCCTGATATTAAAAGGAATAAAGAGAGTGGTGACCTCAGACAATACCCCCTCCCCCCCAGCTAAGCTTCCAACTTGTGAAAAGTAACTAAAAAATAGCTTAGGTCCAAGCATGGAGGCCCACACCTTTAGTCCCAGCATTGAGGAAACAGAGACAGGCACATCTATGAGTTCAAGGCCAGGACAGCCAAGTTTAGGCAATGAAGGAAATCATGGACAACTGAGAGCTGATTTAAGATGTAACTGAATGAAGGGATCATGTTCCAGCCCTAGCCAGCAGTAGAACTTGGCAGCTTCAGCCATGTGATTTTGACATCAGAGTCAAGGATAGAAGAAAAGGGTAATGGAATCACCCTCCATGACTAAAGAAAGCTGCTGAGGCCAGGCATGTGTCCCTGCATGGAGGCCTATAGAGGCCATTGTGTGAAGCTGTGAAGGTGAAGTCTGGATTGTCTTGGAGACCTCAAAGTACTAGAGATGCCAGGGCCATGGAATACCTGCCACAGAAAGCTGCTAACAGGGAGCAGAACCAGCCCAAGAGGGAAAAGTGTGCTGTAGTCAACAAAACTGAAAGAAGTTGGAGATCTGAAATAAGAAGACATATTTTCTCAAAAACAAGGCAGGAGGAGAAAATGAACTCACCTCAAAGTGTGCCCTCACCTGAATAAAATGCCCCTCCAAATTGCTAGAAGTCTACTAAGTTTTACAACAAGCACATACACAGTGAACCCACGAGAGAACAATCAACAGTGACAGAAGACACTCACAGAAGACATTAGATACTAGGAGCCATAGGATAGAAGGATCTCACCATTCAAGAAGAGGTAGACTGAAAAAGAGAGGTCTTAGGTACTCCTGGCTCTTACCATGTTCCTTCTAGCAAGGCTATAATATATATATTATATATGCCCACATATTTTCCAATATTTAATCGTATTTCATAACATCTTATTAATTTCATATCCACTAAATAATAAGTACTTCTTTTTAAATAAATCTATTTGATATTCTGTCCAACATTAAGTATAAAATCTGAGTTTAATTGTGTAGAATATTCATAAAGAAATTAAAAAAACAGGGGGTTGGAGAGATGGCTCAACACTTAAGAGCACTGCCTGCTCCTCCAAAGGACTCAGGTTCAATTCCCAGTACCCACATGGTGACCCACAGCTGTCTGTAACTCCAATTCTAGGGGATCTGATACCATCATACAAACATACATGCAGGCAAGACACCAATGCACTAAAAATGAATAAAACTTTAAAAAGAAACAGGAAAAAACACTTCATGAATATTTGGCAACAATAAGATGCAAATTTTATATAAGATCACAGTTATTTTAAAATCTGGGGCCTAATGTTAAGAACCTTAGTATGGGCCAGGGATAATATTACTTCTAGTTAACTAAAACCATCAAAAGGAGTCTCCAACAAAAATCTTCAATTAACACAGCTTCTTTTTTTTTTTAAAAAATATTCATTTATTTATTTATTATGTATACAATATTCTGTCCGTGCGTATGTCTGCAGGCCAGAAGAGGGCACCAGACCTCATTACAGATGGTTGTGAGCCACCATGTGGTTGCTGGGAATTGAACTCAGGACCTTTGGAAGAGCAGGCAATGCTCTTAACCACTGAGCCATCTCTCCAGCCCCATTAACACAGCTTCTAACCTCCAAATTTAACATTAGAATACATAGAAAAGAATAAACTACAAATCAAGTAATACTTTGGTTTTAAAAGGATAAGGAAATATTTGTTCTGTCTACATACGGATCAGAACTGAGCTTGGGATCTGAGATATACATCTTACACAGTGGCCTTATGATCTGCATTTTATTAGGCACATGTATTTCTCATTTTCTCCCCATGTACATTTAATTCACATACCATCTGTAATTACTTTATTGAATATTCCTTGTGGAGGACAAAAACTATTTTTACTTCTGTTCACCTGTTGTTTCATTTCCTTCGTTTCCTCATGTGAAATATCAGAAGGATCACTGAGAATCTAAAGTAAAACAACAACTCTTTAACAACTGTACTCTCCATAATTTTATGAATGTAAGCAATCCCTACATTTCAAAACTAAATTCATGGGGAACACATATCACACTCTTCAGAAATAGGGGATGGAACAGCAGACTATTTTGAAAGAAACCATGACTCCTATGCTAATACGGTTGCCTCTCCACCGTCAGTATCACTATCTATATACTGAACAAGTGAGTCTCTAGTGCAGGCTCAACAACTGAACCTGTCCACCCTTTCTTTAGCTCCCACAGATTAATCCCCACAACTTTCCTGAAATGAAAATATAACTAAATTGCAAAGTTAATTATGAAAAATAAAATAATTTTAAAAATGAGAAAAATCAGAGGCCACATCCTCAGAAATTGAAGCTTGCTGCCACTAATATTTATACATACCATATTGTGATAATTTATGGTATTTGCCATAAATTATAAGCGTCTCATGATGTAAACAAACAGTTCCAACCACAAGCCCAGAGTTAACCTTGGAATAGTGACCTCTGTGTTTACGGTATCACTGTCATGATGGACAAGTGGCAAGTGGGTGTACATGCATGCCATCCGAGTGTGCTGCTCACACTGAGTGCACTTCTGCAGAAGTGTATAAAGCTAGGCTGAATAGATAACCGAGGCCCAGAGGGTTAGAATGAACAGCTATGATGGAGCCAACAGTGCACCTGGCTGCTAAGTATACATTCTGCAGTTCTTTGAGACAAAGTTCTCAGATCTAATGACCAATCTGTTGTATTTGAATATACAGGTGTTTTCTGGAGTCTACATCACTGTAAGGAACGCTGAAAACACAACAGCTGGCTTTTATTAGGGTTATGGAAAGTCACAAGTCACACACAGTAAATGAAAGCATCCTACATTTTAGAGTGTACAATAAATAGATAAAGTTATGAGAAGCAAGGTGGGATGTTTATAATATTACACTGTATTTTCTGGCTTAAGAATTGTTGGAATCTCTATTGAAAAATAGCAATTTATAATTCTAAATATAAACAATTATTTAGTAAAACTAGACTAACAAATGACTTAATGGCTTACGCTATATGCTTAGAAGACAGCCCCTAGCTTCTGGTTTCTTCAAAATACACAACCTTTGTTGATTTCAATTGCTGAAATTTTCTGCCACACAGAAGGAAATAAGCCATATTTGCCTTATTCCTAAAACCTACCCAATCTAGGTCTAAAAAACCACTGCAGTAATTCCTTTCACCTTTCTCGTCCTCTCTGCTCATTTTTTAGAACCCATTAAGATTTAAGCTACTTCAAAATTAAATTGTTTTCAGTTTTTATAAACATATCTAAGAGAAATCTATATAAAAGAACCAAACAGTGTTTTGCTCCGTAGCCTGGGATTTCTCAATGAACAGAAGACTCTGTTTCAGCAAGGGCAGTGGTCTGGCAGATGGGTTTCCAGGCTTCAGTTGTCTCTGCTCCCCGGTGCTGGGATTGTAAGTACATGCACCATGCTTGGCTTTCCATGTGGGGCTCAGATCCTCATGCTCTCCCAGTGAGCCGTCTCCCCAGAACTATACATAGATTTAGACATCCTATATTACAATAGAGATTTAAGTTTTCACCTGAGTAATTGTAGCTGACTGAGAAACTTCTGGTTGGGAATCATCATTCTTTATTTCTGATGCTGTGTTGCTCATGCTAATATTTAAAAAAAAATAATTTGAGAGAAAAGGCAAATCTATAAATCCACATGAAAACAAATTTGGTTAAGGAACATTAATACTTAAATACTAAAATTTTATCATAGTCTAGTCAGACATCTTTACAGAAAAAAAAAATCTAAATACTCACATAAGGCCAGTGAGATGTCTCAGCTGCCAAGTCTGACGACCTGAGTTCAATTCCTAGGCATCGCATGGTAGAAGGAAAGAACTTCCTATGTGTGCTCTCTCTCTCTTAAAACTTTAAATATTCTCTTAAAGTTATTAATTAAAGCCACAAACTCAAGCTTAAATTTTTTTTATTATGTTTATTTATCCATGTGTGTGTGGAGATCATTTGCTGAAGTCAGTTTTCTTCTGTGTGGATCCCAGGGGATGGGCTCAGGTCATTCTGTTTGATGAAAAATGCCTCTACTTGCTAACCCATTTCATTGGCTCAAAGTGCCCAAGTTGACATGGAGAAATATATTATTTCTCACCAATTTCTTAATAATGGGCAATATATTAAAAGCATGTGGGAGATAATCAGTTCTTTATTTCAATCACTAACTAGTCTGTTTCACACCTCTGTGAGACTTCAAGGAAATTAAAACATTGGTAGCCTTCAAAGTCCAGCTCTCAAGGCGACTCCCACGGTTCAAAGAAAAGCTCCACAGCATGGTGAAACTGAGCTTAAGGGTTTTGATCTGAGGGGTGTGGAATAAACCCACACACATGCTGTTCTGGCCATGCTCTTTATTGTTCTGTCTATTCTTCTGTCCTCTAATCCTCAGCTTCAATTCTCCCTTGCTTCTTTGTTCACCTACCTTAAATATATGTTTTTTCATGAGGCTTGAGGCAAGAAGACAAAAGGCGACAAGAGTTATACCTCACAGTCAAAGTGCATTCTTTTTGATAAGGGATAAGAGCAGAGTCATTTACCATGGTAATACATAGTCGGGGACACGGTGCTTGGCACCTTCCCAGGCAGTGGCAATGAAAATGTCTCAACCCTAAAAATGGATTCTCTTATCCTGTTTGCAACCCCAGAACATAAAAGGGGGTGGGGGGGGACCTTGTAACTTTTGGTTGTAAGGCCAGACTAACTTTTGTAGCCACACAGCCTAGGGAAATTGCTGGGAACTCTGCTTTGGGGGCTGCATGAGCCACACAGTCATTAGCAAACTTGCTGCCATAGGATTCTTGACAATGAGGATACCTTAGGAACCTCCAACAAAGCTCCACTATTGCATCCACCTGGGATCAAAGCCAGTGTCACCTATACACATAAACAGTCTTCGGGGGGAAAGTCTCTCATTTCGAAAGTCACTCTAGGAAACTGTGAGAAGTAGCAGATTAATCATATATGCAAAAATCAGCATATAGATATATAAATCATGAAAAACTAGGGCAGCACACATCTCCAAAGGTAGTAAAAAGGCCAAAGTAAAGGAAGATGAGAGAGTGTCAAAAGACTTCAAAACAATTCCAGGAAAATTCAATACACAAAAGAATACATAGTGTCAATCCTAAAAAAAAAAAGAGAAGGGCTGGAGAGATGGCTCAGTGGTAAAGAGCATTGCCTGCTCTTCCAAAGGTCCTGAGTTCAATTCCCAGCAACCACATGGTGGCTCACAACCATCTGGAATGAGGTCTGGTGCCCTCTTCTGGCCTGTAGACATACACACAGACAGAATATTGTATACATAATAAATAAATAAATATTTTAAAAAAAAAAGAGAGAAAACAATTTATCACATGAAAAAGAAATTCAGTAAAGAGGGACCACAAAAAGTACCAAGTAATTAATCTTGGATCTGAAATACTCAATACATGAAATAAAAAAAAATGCAGTTAAGAAATTAATGTAGTTTTCCAAAGAAGAAACACAAAGGGCCAAAAATAATTTAAAAAAGTGTTCAACATCCCTAGCAATCAGGAAATGTAAATTAAAATGACTTTGAGATACCAACCCACCCCAGTCAGAATGGCTAGCATCAAGACATCTGATGACAACATTTGGAGAGGATATAAAGAGGAGCCCTAATTAGCCATTACGGTATAGATGAATGGACAGTGAGTTGTGATACACAGACCAAGAAGAATACCCTTTGTGTCCAAAACAAATGAAATCTACTGGAAAATGAATGGCCTTGGAAATTATAATATTAAACAAGGTCACCTCCCCAAAAAAAGAAAGAAGAGCCACATGGTCTCCCTATGCAGATTCTAGCCTTTAATATATACATGTACATATGCAAACATCTGTCAGCATGAATGTAGCATAACATTTAGAAAGGAAAGCAAGAAGGATGGAATATGGGAAAAGAAGCATGTGAGTCATGAGCGATGGAATATGGAAAAGAAAACATAAATCATCAGAGAGGACATAAGTTAATTGTTTTTCTAGTTTCAATTATGTCAAAACGTTCCTCCCCCTTTGTAGTAGATACATGAAGAAAAATGTCATTGATAGTAAAAGTGTAAAACGTCCAAAAAACTCCATGGCTTCAGAATGGCTGTTGTAACTGTTTACGAATAAATAAAATGTATAGAGTTTGGGACTAGGCATGTATTTGAGTGGCTACCTTAATATAGTTGTGTGAAACTTTCACTTCTGAGTTCATTACAATAAAAAGATTTTATTTTTTAAAAAAGATTTACAATAACAGATTAGGTGTTAAGTAGTAGAAAGGATTTATGAACCTGATGCGACTCTTGTGAGATCAATTAAATTAAAAAAAAAATCAGGGCATGGTGGGACACATCTCTAATTCCAGCAATTGGGAGGCAGAGGCCGGTGGATCTCTCTGTTTGAGGCCAGCCTAGACTACAGAGCAAGTTTCAGAACATCTAGAGCTACACAGAGAGACCCTTTCACAGAAAAACAAAACAAGACAAAAAAACAAAGTTAACAATGAAGTCAGCACCATCACCAAACAAATATTTGTATACTTAATTTATGGATGTTTCAGAAGAAGAGGGAAGGCACAGAAAAAGTATAAAATGAGATACAGAAACAAAACTTGAGAAAGATATTATGAGTGCTTGGACCAAAGAATTTCAAAGAATTCCAAACAGATTTGATCAAAAAGGTCCTTTTTGGGATAATTCAAAAAAAAGAAAAGACCAAGGACCAAGGACCAAGAAACCATTCTAAAAGTAGAAAATCAGTAGCACACATATGTTGTGGGACAATGCTCTTGTACAATGTAAGGATTTGCTACTTGTATTAGTTTAATAAAATGCTGACAGGCTTGTTGCCAGGCAGGAAGTATGGGCAGGGAGACCAGATAAAGAGAATTCCAGGAAGAGGAAAGGCAGTTACTGCCAAAAGAAGAAATATGAGAATGCTGCACCAAGAAAAGGACCAAGCCACGTGGGTAAATATAGGCAAGAATTATGGGTTAATTTAAGTTATAAGAGTTAGTTATAATAAGCCTGAGCTAATAGGACAAACAAGTTTATAATTAATATAAGTCTCTGTGTGTTTCTTTGGAACTAAATGGTTGCGGGACTGGATGGGACAGAAACTAGCATCTACACATATAAGGGAATCCCTTAGACACAAAGTAGATTTCTCAATAGAATTTTACAGGCCAAGAGAATAAGGTGACATATTCACATTGCTAAAAGAAAAAAAGTGCCAAGATGGGTGTGACAGACATCTACTGTTCCAGCACTTAGAAGGTTGAGACAGGAGGGTCACATGTTTGAGGAGAAGCCTGTACTATAACAAGACCTTGTTTCAAAAAGAGCAAATACTGCCAACTAAGAATAATTATAATCAGTCAGACCTCCAGAAGTTAAGTATTTCTACAACAAGCAAAAATTCAGGAAACTCATTACTGATGTGGGATTCCCCTCTGTATGCTGTGAATATGTTTTATTACCATTGGTTAATAAAGAACTATTTTGGCCTATGACAGGGCAGAATATAGCTAGGCGAAAAAACTAAACTGAATGCAGGGAGAAAGAAGGTAGAGTCAGGCAGATGACATATAGCTGCTGAAGGAGAAAGATGTCCTAAACTTAAAAAGTAAGCCACAGCCTTGTGGCAAAACACAGACTAATAGAAATGGGTTAATTTCTATTAGATGTGAGAACTAGCTAGAAATATGCGTGAGCTACCAGCCCAACAGTGTTGTAATTAATATAGTTTTTGTTTGATTATTCGGGACTGGGTAGCTGGGAAACAAAAAAGCAGTCTCCATTTACGCATTATCACAAAACAGGCATTACTTACACTCACTATATCCCAAGAGCTTAAGGGATCCTACATACAGAAATAAACAATAACATACCACAATTAAAACACATAAAAGTATAAAATGCACTAGTAAAGCAGATACACAAAAGAGAAAATTCCCAAATGTTATCAAAACAGAATACAACCAAAGATAGACAACAGGAGATAAAGATAAAGGATATATAAAACAACTAGAGAAAAAAATTAATGATAGAAGCAAGTCTTTACCTATTGATAATTAAATAGATTAAATTTCTAGGTTAAAAGTTTTGTGCTCACTAAATACACACACACACACACACACACACACACACACACACACACACAGCCAATGGCCCCAAAACATGCTGCTCACAAGAAACTCAAATCATTAGTGACGACACCAACCAGGACTGGAAGTGAAGGGATGGAAGAAAATATTTTATTCAAGTCGAAAACCAAGTGGAACAACTAATACCACATTATAGGCTTTAAGACAGAAATTGCAATGAGACGCAGAGGTGTAACCATGTAATGATTAAGAGCAGTAGTTAAAAAGAGGATGATGTTATTATTGTAAATATATATGCATAAGCCTCCAATACCAATTATATAATACTTCCAGTAAAAGCTGGGAGCTCAGTGTTCCACTTACATCAAAACAAACCTCAATTAAGAAACTTCAAATTAAACAAATATGGATCTGACAGACATTTTTAGAACCTTTCATCCAATGGATGAAGAATATTCATTATTCTCATCATGGAATATTCCCAAGGATAAGCCAGGCCATAAAATAAGCCTCAACAAGTTAAAAATGTAGAAACCACAGCATATGCCTTCTCCAAAGACAATGGCCTAAATCTAGAAAGCAACAAGAGGAGTTTTCTTCTTTTAAGATTTATTCTTATTATTTTAAGTTTTGTTATATGTATTTATAGCTTCACGTGGGTTTGTGCACGTGTGTGCATGTGCCAGCAGAGACCAGGGATGTTAAAAGTCCCTCTAGAGCTGGCATCATAGGTGCTCATGAGCTTTCTGACATCTATGACCTACGTGCCAAAAGCACACACTGGAGAGATGACAGTATCTACAACAAATGGTGCTGAGAAAACCAGATGGCCACATAGAAAAGAATGAAATTTGACCCGCATATATCATCCTGCACAAAAAGGAACTAACTGAACCAAGAACCTAACTAGGAAACTGTCAGAAGCAAGCACGGGCAATTTCCTACAGGATATGGGTGTAGGAAAGGACTTTCTGAACAGGGTCCCAGAGGTCCAGGAACTAAAGTCAACAACTGACCAGTGGGACCTCATAAAACTAAAAAGCTTCTGCATGGTCAAAGAAACAGTTTCATGAAGAGGAAGCCTACGGAATGGGAGATGTACCTATATATCTGACAGAGGGTTAATATCCTGAATATATAAAGAATTCAGGAAACAAAGAAAAAATGACTCATTCAAAAATGGGTTTAGGATCTGAACAGAGAGTTGTCAAAAGAAAAAGAAAGTGAATGAAGGTTCCCACTCCTCACATCTTCTCTAGCATTTATTGTTGTTTTGCTGATCTTTGCCAATCTGATTGGGGCATGATGAAATCTCAGTTGTTTTGCTTTTTTACTTCCCTAATTACTAGGTATGGTGAACATTTCTTGAGATTATTTCTTAGCTCCTTCTCAGGCAGGAAGTTTTCAGGTCAGATACAGGTCAGGTCATCAAGGCACTGTGCCTAAAGTGTCTTCAGCAATGGGGATTTAACTTCCACCTCTGGGATGCAACCAAAGGCAAGAGCAATAGACTTCCAAATGTTTTGGAAGTCTCTTGGACAACCCTGACCAACAACTTAATGGGGGGCAGCTCCTCATGCCTGGTGTTGGGGGTTTTGTTAGATAGTCTATAAGCATTGTCATCCCAGATGGGAAATTTTCATTTAAACTCTAAATGTATAAGTGTACATATACCTATATATATATATATACTAAATGTAATTTTAGACAGACAGGTAGATAGGTAGGTAGGTAGGTAGACGTGATGCCTTATGACCTTTCCCCGTAACTACTAGGGATGAAGAACATTTTTTGAGATCCAGGGATTTGACCTCAGGTCATAATGCTTACACTGAAAATGTTCTTACTCACCGAGGCATCTCCCCGGCTGCAACCTTTTAGTTTTTGAGCCATGGTCTCTCACTGAACCTGAGGCTAGACTGGCTGGCCATCTGTCTTTACCCCTCCAGCTAGGGTTATAGATGCACACTGGCATCTGTAGGGGATATGGATCCAAGTCCTGGTTCTTTTGTTTGCACAACAGGCATTTTTAAGACTAAGCTATCTCCCCAGCTTCTGTATGTACCTTTTATAGGCATGATAATGAACATGGAGAATGAACACCCACATGCAACAGTAAGGACTTTTTTTGGTATTATTCCACAATTATTTGATTCATTGAATTCAATTTATCCCTGCAGAAAACCAGAAGTATGAAAGATGGCCTCTGTAGGTGCCAACTGCATTTCTCCATCAACTAATTTGATCATTCATGGGGTTTGAGTACTGTGTGAAAAAGTATGCATATGACTGGGCTCTGTTTCTAGCTATCAAATATGCAAAAAAAAAAAAACCAACCTTAAAGGCAACCACTAAGCATTCTTTTGATGATATCAAAATTGCTCAACCTACCTGATCTTTCAGGAGTTTGTTTGCAATCTTAAGATACCTTGTGTTCCGGCAGAGAATCTTACAACCTAGGTAACAAGCTTTTAAGGCATCTTAACAGGGTGATATTCCAAAAACAGCGCCACCACCTGCACATGCGACGACAGTCCTTAATCCTTCAAAAGCATTGATGTTAATTGCTCGGCTGTGATGACGTCCAAGAGAAATCCTGGTCGGGGGAGTGGGGAAAGGAACGAAGGCCTTCTGGAAATCAGAAGCCAATCCTGGGACACATCTGCAACTAGAGGTGCACGTGACGCTTTATCGCCCCAGATTCGCCATTTTGTATAAACAGCGGCTGCCCAGTGGATTAATTTTGCTGTCAGTCTTGATGGAAAGATCTCTTCTTTCTTACTTGCAAGGGCTGTTGAGAGACAGAAAAATCAGAGACACGCGTTTAGAGAGGAAAGAAATGAGTCAGGAAGAAGACGGAAGAGGGCTTCCAGTGTGATGGAGCCATGTGAGGAGGGACGCGACGGGAAGGGAAGGGACGAGGCCTTCCTTAGCTAACGAACGGGAGGCCACAGCAGGAGCACTACCGGGGGCCTGGAGCAGAAGGATGGAGAAAACTGGGCGAACCTACAATCCCTTTAGCAAGTCTCACCGGCCCAGTGACCCAGCAACCGTCGTCCAGAAGCCTCGCGCAGGGCAGGGCGTCAGGACAGCCAGGGACCCAACCTCCAGGACGGAAACTGGGCTGGGATTTCCCGGAAGCAGTAGGGCGGGGCCCGGGGGCAGGGTCCTTAAAGGACTTCCTGGTCAAGAACGTTGCGCTGAAATCCTTAAATCACTTAGTTTTTGTTTTTAATATTTCTTTTTCATTTTGTTTTGTTCTTTGATTTTTTTTTTCTTTTGGAATGGGTCTCACTGACATCCTGCTTCAGTCTCCCAAGTGCTGGGGTTATAAGCGGCTTTACTAGGTTTTCTGGCTTCAAACCCAACTCTAGATCCCGTGATATAACCGGAACTGTTTTCGGTTTTCGTTTCTTTACCTTTCTTGTTAGTCGAATTACATAGAAATTATCAGAAAGGGGAAAAAAAAAATCACCCCTATCAATACTCAGCTTCCACCACCTTGGCCATCCCTGAAAAGCAGGTGAAACATGGTTAAAACGAAACATTTGAGAACTTCGTGTTACTGTGATTGCTCCAAACATGACAATCAAAACTTAACATGCTATACAATATATGTTGTATGTAAGAATTTACAGTTTTTTTTAAAATCCCTATTCTCCCATGATCATGGATGTCAAAGTGTATATTTGAAGTTAGAAAGGTACTGTAAATAAAAAGGTAAAATGAAATGTCTATCTTGTAAACAAAAAAAAAACCCACTTAAAGTTATGAGACTACCAACCATGTTCATGTTGCTTCCTGTTCATGCTCGCTGGGTTTTGAATTTACAATAATACATTCCTAGTATGAAGGCAGATTTGCAAAGAAAAGATTTAAAGTGCAAAAATGACGTTTAGGGTCCATAAAACAGAATATCAGATTCTATAATTCTTTCTCATAGCGATGCTATTAAGACTCTACTCAGGACCCATTTTCTCTCCCCTGGAAATAATTTGAATGGCCTTGATCACCCGGTTTGCAAATTCTCCGAAGAGATTTATAAATTGAAATTTGGAGCCGGCAGTAGTAACACACTCCTTTAATCCCAGCACTCGGGAGGCAGAGGTAGGCAGATCTCTGTGAGTCTGAGGCCAGCCTGGTTTACAGAGTGAATTCTGGGATAGCCAGGGCTACACTATGAATCCTATCTTTAAAAAAAATTGGGCAAAAAGAGTGTGATGATAAAGGCCAGCCAAGAGCAGCATGAGTGACAGGTGACAAGGAGAGGTGGGAAAGAGTGGTCTGGAATAGAAAGTGCTGGGGTTGAGCTTTTCATAGGGGATGTTTGTAGCTTTGGCATCCCAAGTAGCCCCATCCTCATTTTTTCTGGGATTCACACATCCTTTCTTATCCACATATGGCTGTCCTCCGCTCTCAGCTCCTATACTCTAACAGTGCTCCAGGGTTGAGAAGCTCTCCCATGTTCATGGATTAGAAGAATTCGCCTTGTGAAAATGTCTACATTGCCAAAAGCAAAATTACAGACTCAATGCAGCCCCATTAATAGCCCCAAGCTATTCTTCAGAGAAGGAGAAAATAATGTAAAATTCAATCATAAGAGGCTGTGGAGAGCTAAAGCAACCTGATCAAAGAGAACAATGATAGAGATATGACCATACATGATTTCAAGTTTCACTAGACAGCCACGGTAAGAAAAACAGCACAGTACCAGCACTAACAGAAATATCCAATAGAATATAATACCCATCTAGTTACTGCCACCTTATTTTTGACAGTGAATCTAAAAATACACACCGCAAAAAAAAAAAAAAAGACAACTTCTTCAACAAACGGTGCTGGGGAAACTGGATATTCGCAAATGGAAGAAGATAGATCCTATCTCTCACCATGCATAGTACCTTTGACCATAATGAAATGAAAGAAAGTGTTTAAACGTAGTTTAAATCTTGTCTCAGAGAAACAAAACTGGGGGAAAACTGACTTAGGAGAGCTTTTCATATAAGCTTCTCATAGCTCAACTAAGATGATGAAATCATTGTCTTTAGTTTATCTACGCCCCTGTCTTTTGTTTGCATGTGATACTTAGTGAGGTTGAATGTCCATGAAACAGCAGGCAGAAGACGGTAGGACAACATGCCAGGAACCCAAGGCCCTGGACCTTCCAGTCATCCTTACCCTGAATCCAGACTGTTTTGAGGGAGGGAAAGAGAACATCCCTGTGGCTATGGTCTAGTTCTGGCATTAACCTGCTGTGTGCAGTCAGGTCTAGCACAAATACACCTTCAGCTGCAGAACGCCGGCATCCTGGTTCCTGGGCCTGGGTATGGAAGAAAGCACCCAGTTTGGTTGTAAGAGTGATTATGTAGGTCATGTGTGAATGTCCTACATAAATCGGGGTACTCGATATATGTTGGGCACATCAAGTTCCTCTCCTCCTTTGTTGCCAGGGCTGGCCAACCACACAGATCTGGCCTTGGAGATGCAGGCTGCATTTTCTGAAGGTTCCTTTCTTGAAGGAGAGGTGATGTCTCTCAGAAGGTTCTGGCTTCTGCTCCTCTCTCTGAGCAGCAGCTGCGATGTGGGTTTGAGAGTCGGATGCCCACAGGCAGGACAGAGCAGAGCCAGACAAGGATTTGGTGCTTCAAGGCCGGCTCGGGGTGACTCCTCTGCACTCTGTGGCTGCACAAACTTCCAGTCATTGCTTCTCCGTGTTTGTGTTTGCTTGCTGCTGGTATCACCTGGAGCTGAGTGATTCTTGACACTCATATTGGTTAGGGATGAAGAAAGAGGATGGGGACACAAGGAAGAATAGGAGGAAGAAGAGCAGTGGCAGAGGAGAAAGGAGAGGAAGAGAGCAGGAGGGGGAGGGAGAAAGGAGGAGGAGGAAAAGAAAGAGGAAGAGGAAGAAGAAGAGGAGGACGAAGAGGAGGAGGAGAAGGAGGAGGAGGAGGAGGAAGAAACACCAGTCTAGGTATGTTGTTTAGTTGCCTGAATGTTTTGCTTACATGTCCCAGGGCGCTGGCTTCAGTCTCTAACACCCCAAAAAGTCCCACATGGTGGTACATGCCTGTAATCCCAACATAAATACATGAAGGATGACCACAAACGCAAGAGTATCCCTGGCTACTTAGCAACTTCAAGGCCAACTTGAGTTACATGAAATGCTTCGTGGGTGTCCAGGTGTCGAGCATCCATAGTTGATGGATCTTCTCTCCACTGAAGTACCTTTTCACAAACATCACAAGGCTGCCTTTGAGTGTGCCCATCTATAGGCTATTTTCTCCTTCCCATTGATCTAGTTGTCTATATGTTTAAAAAAATTAAACAAATCTTTAATCCACTTCTGATACCAAAAAGAAAACTTCAATATGTGCTTAAAGTTAAAAAAAATGTGCAAGTATTTTTGACCATGATGTAATGAAAGAAAAAGTCATGAACATTCTGTCTATATACGTCCTGTTGCAGAGAAATCGGTAGTGGAAGAAACTGATTTAGAATGAAGTAGAATGAGAACTCCATGGACCAGACACATCACACCTGGGCAAAGAAATAGTGCTAGCCTTCAAATAGTTAGAACAAATTGAAAAACCTTGGGAAATATGGTAAGAATTGCTTATAACCTGCAATTTAGTCAGATTCTATTAACTGTTCTTGTTCTACCGGGGGGGGGGGGATATTCCTTACCTTCTGATTTGAATTACACTAAGTTGAAAATTTAAATTGGGAAAATTTCTGTAGTCATGTTCTGTTCTCATCTGAGAAACAGTGTGTCTCTTATTTAAATCCCATTATCTCCTAATTTTCTCATTCTTTTCAAGTTCTCTGTTTTTGTTACATATGTATAGAAATGGCTGCCCCACACAGGTTATTCTCCCTCCCTTCCCATCAGTCCCCCTTGTGTTCCAACACCCATTATCCTCCTTCTCTTGCCCCTCTGTCTCCCATTGGTCCCCCTTGTTCCCTTAGATAGTTTTACTTTCATCCTATATAGACTTAAAAAAAAAACCCTCTGCATTGGATGTTTATAAATGTACAACAGAGTTCCAATTTAAAAAACAACCCATTGTTTGTGATATGAAAACTTTTTAATTTTATAAGAAAAAATATATCAAGAGTTTTTAACAATATCATAATTTGTTTCATCTTTTTAAAATTACTTTCTCTCATTTGCTAAAGTAGCCCATCCTCCCCTCTCTTTTAGGAAGCAAATACCCGAGGTACTGTTAACAGTATAAAAGTTTTTAATCTTTTGCTTATGAAATCTCATGGAGAACTTTTCATCTGAAGCAAATGGAACTCTAGTTGTCCTGGTTGAAGGTGAAACCGTTGGGTTGGGATGGTAAACGTGGTCCATCATGCTTCTGTAATGGAGTCCCCAGGCTTCCTAAAATAGACAAAAAGAACTATTATTGGAAAAAAGAGCAAACTACTTAGATGGGCAACTGCATTTCTTATCTTTCTGCTGGCACAAAGCAGCCCTTACACCTGAATATTGTATTCTAGTTCACTTATTTATCTATCTATGTATTTATTATGTGTGCATGAGCTCATACGTCTGCACGCCACAACGTGGTATTTGGAATTTAGAGGACAACTTGATGGAATTGGTTCTTGTCTTCTATCATATTGAATCCAGGATCAAACTCAGGTTGCCAGGCTCAAGAGCAAGCACTTTTATCTCCTGACCTACCTGGCTGGCTGGATTCGTTTGGGTTTCTATTGCTGTGCAGAGACACCATGACTATGGCAACTCTCATAAAGGAAAACATTTATTTAGGGTTGGCTTACAGTTTAGTGGTTTAGTCTATGACTGTCACAGCAGGTGGCAGACATGGTGCTGGGGTTGGAGCTGAGAGGCTACATCTTGATCTTCAGGCAGCAGAAGCAACTATGTGTAACACCGAGGGAAGCTTGAGCAAAGGAGACCTCAAAGCCCAACCACATAGTGACACACTTCCTCCAACAAGGTCTCACCTACTCCAACAAAGCCACATCTCCTAATAGTGCCACTCCCTTTGGGGACCATTTTCCTTCAAACCACCATACTGGCCTCAATTACTATCACATATATGGGGCTGGCAAAGAGTTGAAGGTGATGTCTACTGGTGGCCTAGAAAAGCCAGGAGACATCAGTAAAAAGAAACAAAAGGGATTGCCTCAAGACAGCTTTATCGAGGAAGGAAGACCAAATCGAGCCATTGACAGCTGGAAAGGCAGCCAGGTGATGAAGATTTCTGCTTTGTGTTTGTGTTTTTGAGAATATCCCTAGGCTGGCCTGTGGGTCTTGAACTCACAGAAATCTTCCTGAATCAGTTTCTAGAGTGCTGGGATTACAGATATGAACTACTGGGGCTGGTGAGATGGCTCAGCGGTTAAGAGCACTGACTGCTCTTCCAGAGGACCCGGGTTCGATTCCCAGCACCCACATGGCAGCTCACAACTGTCTGAAAATGTAGTTCCACGAGATCTGACACCTTCACACCAATGAACATAATAAAGTTAAATAAATAAATAAATAATAAAATGTTTAAATAAAATTCTTAAATATCTGTACCAATTCACAGTTTAAAAAAAAAATGAACTACTATATGCGGCCTCCCTCCCATTCTTCTATTTCCCTCCTTTCCTTCCTCCCTCCTCTGCCCCACCCCTCTCATCTGTCCATCTTGTCTTTTGAAATTTGAAAGGGTAAGAGACAAGTTTCAATGAAAGTTTGCATTTACTTTAAAATGTCAGGAGGACCAGTCGGTTTCAACACTTCGTAGAAAGACAGCAAAGCAAACAGGCTGGGAACAGGACAGAACGGCAGGGGAGTGAGGGCAGAAACTGTTACATTTTGGTGTAAGAGAAGTAATAGAGGAAGAAGAACCACATTGATTCAAGGCATGAAAGACTTGTAAGCACCAGTCATGAAACTGACAGTTAACATAACTGAGAGTGAGCTTTGGGAAACAATAGGGAGGTGGATCTTGGTCTTTCCTTTGCTTCTTCACTGCAAATTGTGTTTGGTCCTAATGCATTTAGAACCTCAACATCATGCATTTCGGTTTCCATCCTGATAGAGTTAGCTTCTGGAAACTACTTTAGCTACTGCACTCAACCGTTTCCTTTCCTTGCCTCTGAACGTGTGCAGAAGTCTCTCCTGGAACAACTTCTTCATTTTGCTGTTCAAACTTCTGAAGAAGTCTGGGGCCCAGCAAACCAATCAGTAGGCTTCCAATTGGTGCTGTGATGAGGATGGCCAAGAAGGCCACCGTCAACACATCCATTCCATAGGCTTCTAACTGCTTCTCTCCGTGAACTCGCGCCGTGTCCAGGGCCACAGACCCAATGGCAGCCTATGAAAGTTTTAGCACAAGCTTAGAAATGTAAGCCAAGCACATGTTTTTTAAAGTGACACGTTTGATCATTTAAGAAAACAAGTGGCTCTTCCTTTTGCTCTACTAATCCAAATTAGTCTTCGTTCAAAGTGTCCTGAAGTTGGTTTGATTAATCTACAAAGTCTCCCTGCCCTCCCACGGGGAGTAACACTTCCTTATGCGGTCGGTACACATGGGTCGTGTACTATCAGGTCTGTACATACCAAAATACTAGGGGAAAATAGATCCGCAGTATTAATGAAATATCATTCATTGTTCATGATCAATTTCTCTTACAAAAGATGAGAGTTACTGTTTGTTTTATATTTTAACTTAAAGAATTTGTATTAGTAAAGACAACACTTATCATGTCTCAGACTTTTGGCTAAGATCAAGTCAGGTACCTGTTCTTATCACCTTAATAAATAAAAAGCTTAAAGGGGTGGTTATATTTATTAGAGGTGGGTGAAATTTTAAATCACTATGTTTTCTCTGAAGCATATGCAAATTCTCAAACAGTATGAAACATGGCAGTGGTAAGGACCTTCAGAAGGATGTTAAATTTATCAGTTATTTGGTGCATTCTTTGTCCCAGGAGGTGGCAAAGTATTTTATTTAATATATATCTATTAGAATCTATTATGAAAATTCTCATTTTCTCTTAGAGGTAAAATGCAATATTATTAGTTCATACAGGAAAAGGTGCATCAACCCATCTGGCTAACTCCTTATACCAAAGAACGGAGCAATGTTTTCATCTAAGATAACGGAACAAGAGAGAGACCATGCATCAGTGACACAAGGACAGAATTAAGTGCCCATAGGTATCCGAATGCTCTTCGTTCTGCTATCCCGGAACGCTTGGGTTTCAGTGGGTCACATTGCTGACAAAACAGATCTTAGGTTTCTAGTCTCTTTTGCAACTAGATAAACTGTGCATCTATGTTCTGACCATTGAGTGGAGATGAGACACAAACATGGATTGTTACCCAAAACAGAATGAACACATGTAGCCGCCCCTCCCCACTGGAAGAAAATATCAGCACAGGTTGAACCTGCAGGTAAGAGGTACATGTTGAGAGTGATAGCCACCCTGTCACCTCTGGAATGTCCAAAGTTGGCTACTGGAAAGAAAGAAAATAAAAGTCTAGCTCATTAAGTTCCTTTGTTATTTGTTAGGCTCTTTGTTATTATGGCTTATCCTGTTTAAAAGTAGTTGAACATTTTATGAATTTAGGGCAGAAACATCACTTGTTGCATTGCAATATACATTTTTCTTCCAGTTCTGTTGTGTGTGTGTGTGTGTGTGTGTGTGTGTGTGTATGTGTGTTTTAGGGTATGTGTGCATGCTAAACTGTGATTTAAAATGCATGATATTTTAAAAATATATACTTCTTATAAAAATGTACTTTTTATGACAGATCATAGGCTAAATTATTAATAACTTTATAAATATTTGTATACATATAATATATAAACTTCCTTGTTTTTGATGTAATGATAACAGAAGAAAAACTAAAATTCCATACTTGCTAAAACATTTATTCTATATATGTTCTTTCTTTGTGAATTCAGCTAACTGGAGTCCAGAAATACCACAGAATTCTGCATCTGTACAAAAAAGCACAGATGTTTCCTCATCATTACTGTCTAAAATATACAAAAACTATTCATGTCATATTAGCTATGACAAGTAATTAAGAGATGATTGAAAGAGTGTAGAAGATATGCTTAAGTTATATGCAGACAATAAGCTTTTATAATACCTTGAGTGTCTGCAGATCCGGTATCCACAGAGGAGCTCCAAACTCATTCCCAGAAGATATTGAGGAGTGACTTGTTTGCCTCCACAAGACATACAGTGACCAGCACATTCTATATATGTAATTTATCCTTATTTTAAAAATTGTTGGCTGGGTAGTGGTGACACACGGTCCAGTGGTGGTGGCGCACGCCTTTTAATCCCAGCACTCCGGAGGCAGAGGCAGGCGGCACTCTGTGTCTGAGGCCAGCCTGCTTTCCAAAGGGAGTTCCAGGACAGCCAGGGCTACACAGCCATACAAAACCTAGAATGTAAATACAGCAGGTATGCACCTTCACAAACCCCCTAAGTCATATCTGACTTTCACTGCATGAAAAAAAAGTAATTAAGAGTCTGCCACTCCAGTAACTACAAAATAGTCTATAGGATGCTTGAGTTATATAATGCAATTAGTTTGAAAATAGATAATACAATCATAGATCGCTAATATTTGTCAGAAATCATAACCTCTATAACTCTAATTTAATTAGCATTTACAGATATCCTGATAAAGGTATGCTCAACAATGTTAAACGATTCCTGTATGTGCTCTCTTTATCACTTGTGTGTCTGAATGGACAGATTTTGGTTTAAGTGACTGAGCTATTATACTGAGGCTCAGCTAGCTGTGAATAAAATAGTTAACATCAACTACTCATTTAGGAAATCAATACAAGAGTCTCCCCCTAAGCAAGAGTGATATTTATAAGGTCCCCAGTAGATCAATGACAATGTGGATCGTTCTTGGGAGGCAGAAGCAGACAGATCTCTGAGTTCGAGGCCAGTCAAGTCTATAGGGAGAGTTCCAGGACAGCCAGGGCTACACAAAGAAACCCTGTCTCAGAAAAACAAAACAAGAAATCTTAATTCCTTTTTAATAACTCTTTCTTTCATTATGTATAAAGATCTGGACAAATGTAATTTATCATCAATCCTATGGCTATTGAGAGATTTCCAAACATTAAGATAAGCCATACTTGCCTCCTCCTTCCTATACCTGCCTCCCTCCCTCCCTTTCTTCTTTCATCTTGGGAGATTTGAGATGAGTTAAAATGGCTCTTTCCAGGTGACTTAGGGTTTTAAATGATAAAAGCTCAAATCCTCCTCTCTGGCCAAGGCTGCTTTCTAGTCTAAATGAAGTTTTTGGATTCTTAACCTTCGCCTTGGTGACCCAGATTTTGAACCTTCATCCTGGTGATCCAAAGAAATTTAAATGAGCTATCACAAATGAAACTTTTAGACTAGATTAGTATAAAATCTTTATAAACCCAATTTTTCAACCAGGCAGTCACTCACTTATCTCTATCATTTATCAACTGTTTACTTCCACCAACTTAAGTCTTCTTATTCAATATTTTAAGGTATCATATAGAAATAACAGTTAAAATGATATGCCTTTGAAAATCATTACCTACCTGAACTGTGGCCTTTGGAAGCCATGCAAAAGAAATAAAGATCTTTTCCTTTATGTTAAAACCAGCAAAACACACCATCAGGAATGTAGTCAAAATTCGTATCAATACGGCAATGCCGAGGGTTGCAACACAAAGACCTGAAAGAAATATCCAGGTTTTAGAAAAAAATGAGATATTGGGGAAAACTACCTTTCAAAATACTATCAATAAGAATAATGTTAAAATATTAAATACAAAATAGTTGCATATAATTGATCAAGAAATCAATAAGATCAATCATATAATTGTTTAAAATCTTTTCTTTACAAAACCAGGATTTAATCAACTATTTGAATTCTTACAAAGGAAATTTAAATTAGATGTTGATGTTTCTGCCTTCCTCATGTTTTGAGATCCATAAAACTAATGTCAGTACATTAAATAATGGGGTGGACACAATACTTTTATAGAAAGAGCCACATTTTCTTCCCCGTGTTTATTTAACACAGTGGTTGTCAACATGATTGTCACCACTCCTTTGGGGGTTGAATGACCCTTTCACAGTGGCCGAATATTAGATATCCTGCATATCAGATATTTACATTATAATCCATAACAGTAGCAAAATTACAATTATGAAGTAGCAATGGAAATAATTTTATGGTTAGTGTCATCATGGCATGAGGAACTGCATTAAAGGGTCACAGCATTAGGAAGATTGAGAACCACTGCTTTAATATGACTGTATTAAATGATATAAGGTGAGGTTGGAGAGACAGCTTAGCGGTTAAGAGCAGTTGCTGCTCTTGCAGAGCCCCAGGTTCGGTTCCTCGCACACACATGTTGGCTCACAACTATCTGTAACTCCAGTTTCAGGGTATTCAGCGCTTTCTCCTGACCTCTTCGGATCCCAGGCACACATGTGGAGCACATGGATCCATGTAGGCAAAACATGCAAGATAAAACAATGTAAAAAAAAATCGATGATAGAATGCATGTCACGACTTAAACAAGGTGATGGGTAGACAGAATAAATACTGTATAGACTGATCTGTCTATGGCCATACAATCCTGAACGCGCCTGATCTCATCTGTATAGACTGATCAGCCTCAAAGCTTGAAGAAGTCAGAAACAAAAACCCCTTTGTTCATGTGGTATGGTTAAGCCAAGTGCACACAAGCCAGTAAGCGACTATAGATGAGTGAAAAATAGCCCAATCTTTTCATTAAAGTAGCTGTGACTTCTTCACGGAGTATAAGACTAGACATATTAGTCAAGATACTTATCAACTAGTATGGGAGGAAGGACCCAAGCAGACTGCTGAAGACTGTCTGCAGCTCAGGAAGGAGAAGAGTTCTTTCTCAAGATCAGGGTGTATACATAAGAGGCTGTGCTGCAAACTTGCAGTTTGGGTCTTGACAGAAGGAGCACGGCCCACTGTTGGACGTTAGTTCCTTGATTTCCAAGAGGACTAGGGAGATGGTGTAAAAGCGCTAGTCCCTCAAGGCTGATGTTCCAAGTTCAGTCCCTGAAAATTTGCTTAAAAAGCCGGCTACCGTGGCATGCATCTTTTATGCCTGCACTCCTCAGGTAAGATGGGAGGTGGAGACACTTTTGGCTGAGGAGTTTTCAGGCCAGCCCACCTGGGACAGCAGCAGCAGCAGCAGTGACTTGGAAGACTGACTGCTCCAACAAGGTGGAAAGCGAAAACTGAATCCTGAACCGCTACATGAGCTCCTCGGCCGTGGGTGCACGTGCATTCACACACAGACACTGCATCTGTCTATACAGACACATTTCCTTTTTAAGACGAGTAAGAATAAAGGGAGATATTTGCAATTCATAGGGGATAGGAAGGAATAGGATTCCTGGTTTGGGATATAAGGAAAGGGAATATTTACAAATTAGCTAATTATTGAAAGCACAATCCAGACAGATTTAATGCGATGCCGTCTGAATGTAGTATAAAGAGTGACTACCAGCAGCTCCAATCCTTGAGAAAACATTACAGAATTAACTGGTACTTTTCAAATTCTAGCTCTTGACTAGAACTGGGCTAGATGAGCCAGTTATATTGGGGAGGGGTAGGCCTGATTTTTCACTCAGAGTAACAGGCATTATTCTCTACTCAACTTCTCTAAAGATCCTAGCTAATTCTTTCTACAATTGTGACAATGGTAAACAACACCTACTGAAGGTATCCCAAGCTGGGATTTAAAGACTTGGCACAAGAACCATTGAGAAGGTCTTACCAACAGTTTCTGGTCTGAGAGATGCAATAGATACCTCGGCTCCAATCAGGCCGAACAGAAGGGGCTGGAAAACGTCCCAGGTGACTGCAATCATCTTCTCCACCTCTGACTAAAAGAGAAGCAATGAAAACTTTATTATGTAGACTTATAAATGCCAAAAATTGAATTATTTGATTATTTGGGATTTGAGATCTATAAGTAAGATATCAGAGGCATCGGTAGATCCCTGGAGCTCTGTGGCCATGCAGCCAACCTAGCCAAGTGTAGCCAATCAAGTTATATGGATGAACTCCAAGTTCTGTGACAAAAGGCATATGCATATGGACAGTGGCTATACATTTGGTGTATATATAGAAAATGGCTCTTATGATGAAAAAGTTTGTTAATATAGCATTAAGAAAGAGCTGAAAAGAAAGATTATTATCAAAGAAGAGTCATAAGTGAATGAAATTATAATAAAGCATACCTTCTTGTCACTCCATCTCAGGCCTGCAAGGAAGGCCATGACCAATGTACATAGTCCTCCTGACCCTGGGAAGCCAAAATACACACTGCTGAACACAGCTAACACAGCAAAGCCCAGGACCAAAAAGGCTCGCTTCCACGCAAGGTTGTCCTGAAGGAAAAACAGTTGGTCAGATTGATTATTTCAAATAACTAATTTTTAATGATGGATTATTCTATACCTAGAATTTATATGGAAACTAAAGAATACTCTACATACCGCACTTGCTTTAGTCAAATTTCCAATGCCACTATGAGTGTTCTGAAATTTCAAAATAACGTAAATTTTATAAAGATAGCATTTCCGTATGCTTGTTTAACATCTGAAGGAAGCAAGCTTTCTCATTAAGAAAGCTGACCTTGGAGAAAGATGTTTTACTACAGTATAATGAGATGTCTTTTTCTGTTTGATAGCATTAGAATTTAAAGTATTTTGATACTTAACTGGCTACAAAAATCCACTATAAATCTTGATTTAGTTGAATACTATACACCTACTGACAATGTACATGTCCTATTATTTTGCCACTAATATTGTTTTACAATGAAATTTGAAATGCACATAATATAAATTATGTATCATATGCACATATATACTATATATTTATATTAATTATTTTTTCTTTTTTTTAAAAAAAGAAGTATTTCATTTTCTTTTTTTTAAATTAATTTATTTATTTATTAAGGATTTCTGCCTCCTCCCCGCAACCGCTTCCCATTTCCCTCCCCCTCCCCCGATTAAGTCCCCCTCTCTCATCTGCTCAAAGAGCATATGTAGTTATATTTAGGAAGTTCCAGAGCAGCATTAGACCTCATGTGTGTAGTCCTCAGCCTCATGCTTAGCACCAACAGAGCAATCAGCAATTAAAAATAAGGGACCCTTTCCTCAGCGATGTCCTGCACATCCAGTTTTGAGGAGGGTGTTCTAGAAGTCTCTTCCATTGACAATTTGCAGCATGATTCTCTCAGTTTGCTTCTTTTACCTGGTCACTGCTTGGAAAGAATTGTATAAAAAACCCAAGAAAAGATCCAGTAGCTATTCCAATTACGACCTCCAAAATGCCCCTGAAGATGTTAAAAACTGTAGACTCTGAAAACACATGGAAAGAAAAAGTTTAGCCAGGACTCCAAATCCACTAACTTCAGTCTAACGTCGTCAAGCGAGATCCTATAGCCAAGCAGAAGGGAGTTCTTACAGACAGTTCCTAGGCGCCACATTTTTAAAAAATTATTATTTTATGTGCACAGCTGTTTTGCCAGGATGTATGTCTGTGCACCACATGCATGCAGAGCCCAAAGAGGCCAGAAGGCCTTATATCTCCTGGCACTGGAGTTTCAGATAGTTGTGAGCTGCCATGTGGTGCTGGGAGAATCAAAATTGGGTCTTCTGGAAGAACAGCCAGTGCTCTTAACTATTGAGCCATCTCTCCAGCTCTATACTCTCCACATTTTCAATAGAGATGACTTTAAATATCTTTTAAAATGTTTCTTGCCAGGTATGGTGGCACACACCCCTTTAGTTTCAGCATTCAGGAGGCATAGGCAACAGGATCCATGAGTTCAATGCCAGCCTGGTGTATACAGCCCAGGACAGCCAATGCTATATAGAGAAATCCTGTCTTGAAAAAACAAAACAAAACAAAAAAACTACTTCTGTCTTTTAAGGAAAGGAAAAACATTGTTGGACAAGATTTTCAAAACCAGAATAAGGTGTGGCTTAGATACTTTCCATAGGTTTACTTACCTAATAGTTTTCTTGAGCCTACCAACTTATGAAAGATAAAATTCATCATTCAGAGCAAGCTTGTGTAAAGGCCTCAGTTAACCTGTAAGCTCCACTTACCCAAGGATAAGATAACAATATTTTCACCCCCCTAAACAAGTGTGTTTGACCCAACCTCACTAGATGTGCTTGATCACGTGTAGGTGGGAGGTACGTGGGCAGGAAGTACGTCAGGATATATGTTTGCCCCTAATTGGACCAGATGGGAAATTCAGTGGACTTAATGGGTTTTGCTTTTTAAGGCCTCTGCAAAACGTGACTGAACTCACTGTCATTTCCTGGGAAACCTGGAACGATCCTGGCCACAGTCCTTCATCCTGGCCAGTAGTTAATTAAAGCTTGCTTCGAATTTGGCTCAAAAATTGTGGAACTACTCTTTCTCTTGCAATTCTCAGGTTTAATGCTTGTTCTACTGCATTATATGCATAGATGAATGGGGGAAAGAGGTGGTTGAGCTGTCAAGTTACAAGAGCTGGATCTATAGATCAAAGTAACTTAAAAACCTGATAAAGTAAAACACCTGACCAATCATTGTAAAAATAAATCTGAAATAAATTATTTGTGAAGTGTCCTTGAGAAGGGTTTTTCTCTGCGTGTGGCTTAACCCCTTTAGGGTATCACAGTGCAGTGGGCAGTAGAACCTATTTCCCTTCATAGCAATCAGGGTTCAGGAAACTACATTTTGAAAGTCTACATTAACACATTGTACAGAAAATTGTGTGGTGTACACTGTTAACCTCGGCACTTGGGAGGCAGAGGCAGGCAGATCTCTGAGTTCAAGGCCAGCCTGGTCTGTAGAGCAAGTTTCAGGACAGCCAGGTCTACACAGGAAAACCCTGTCTCGAAAAACAAAACAAAACAAAACAAAAAAACCCGGAAAAACAAACAAAAATAAAAAGAAGAAAGAATTACTCTAGAATCTAGAATATAACCAGTACTTTCAGTTTCTTGTATGGTAAAACACTGTTTCAAACAAACAAATCCTTGGGCTGGTACCAAAAATACTATCAGGAAATCTAGGTTCAAATTCAAAACTGCTGTGAGCAGACCTTGGGGCCAGCAGAGGTGACACAACACAGTCAGCAGAGAAGATTCTTGAGCTATGGAAAGCTCAAAGCAAGCTCCTCTAAGGATTGCTGTCCACTGTTCTTCTTGCCTCCTCTGTGACCCCAAGGCAACACTGTTGCTTTGAAGCCATGGTTCCTAGTCATGGCTACACTGGCTTGCATTCCCAAGGGTGACTGTTTTAATTGGCCTAAGGTAACGTCTATGTTAACAGAAAGAAGGAAAGAAAATGAAAGCTCCCTGGGTAACGCTGTCACAAAGCTAAGGCTGAGAACGGTTTCAAAGGTTCACACAAGGGAAATTGTGGGAATGTAAGTTTGACTAGATTTGTATAGTAAACTAAAGACAATTACCTATGAGCTATTCTTCCTAAGGAAGCAGGGAGCATTCATTAGTTATAGAGCAAGAACATAACATTGTAAAGCCTATGGAAACTAACTTACAAGGGACTGACAAAGGCTGAAGGCAGGAGGAGGACAGGAAATGCTCCTATTTAGAGCTCACTGTTCCTCCCAGCTCCACCCAGACTGCTGTCTCTTATGTGTGCCTATGCCAAAACTTCCACATGTTTTTGTGGTTTCTACACCTAAACTTTCCTAGACCTCTCCTTGAAGAAAGAGCTCCTCTGTCAGCCTCATTACACTGTACCTGCCTCTCTTGTACTCACCTAGCAGGGGGAAGACAGGCAGCTTCCGGTTAGTGATGGCTCTGGGGAAGGACCCAGCACCTACAACGTAGGCACTGCCTTAAGCAATCACACCCTACTTTAAAAACTTTAACACTATCTCTGCAGAACAAGAGAACAGCCAAGCTCTTGACAGGTGGGATTACCTGTGGAAAAGGCCACACCCAGACATGTGTTGAAGCCAGTGATGGCCAAAATGTCATCAAAGCTGCCAGCGGCCATGAGCAAAGTTGGGATGCCCTTTTGAATCCCGTAGCCTCCTTCTTGCAAAAGGAGCATGGAAGGCACCACGACGGCTGGAGACACAGCACCTACAACAAAACTGAGTAGCCGGGCATCAGACGCTGTGGCTAACGACCTCAGGATTCATAACAATGCCTCCTTCCTCTATGCCTTTAAAGGTTGGACTTCGGGGGGCTGGAGAGATGGCTCAGAGGTTAATAGCATTGCCTGTTCTTCCAAAGGTCCTGAGTTCAATTCCCACCAACCACATGGTGGCGCACAACCATCTGTAATGAGGTCTGGTGTCCTCTTGCCTTCAGCAGAATATTGTATACATAATAAATAAATAAATAAATAAATAAATATTTTAAAAAAAAAGGTTGGACTTCGAATGACTGCAGTCTCTCAAACAGTTCAGAAACACCAAACCAGAAACAGGTAGACAGAAAGCTCTATAAAACACTGCTCTTTGAAGCATATGTATAGGCAATCTGTTTACAATGACCTAGGTTGCCTAAAATGTATGCATCATGAGAGATATTGAGTCAGTAATGGAGTCAGGCCATAGTAGGTGCTTTAAAATATATATATATATATATATATATATATATATATATATATATATGTATCTCAATAGGGCTTCAGTTAGATCTTGAAATGTGAAAAAAGACAACAGATTTGAAGGCGGGGGCTCTGAGGTATGAGGGTGGGGCAGGTGTAAGGCTGGGAAGTGTTTTACACACTCGCTATGCTCTGGACAGCCACTGTCCAGACCTCACACATATGAACTCATTTCTTCACTGTAACACTGAGAAAGAGATACACGCAAGGCCATCGAGGCACAGAGAGACTGGCTAACTGGAAATCACAGAGCTGGGGCTGGAATCTAGGCAAGAGCCCCCGAGGCCTACTTCTGACAGGTAGGAATTTCCTCTTGCCCATAGGTAAACACCAAATTGCCGCTCTATCCTCTTCACTTGTACACATCTCGTGGCTGTCACCCACTGGATGTGAAAACAGGGCACTAGAAAGAATGTGTAGAGAAGCCACCAAGTCGCCATGTCTGGCGGCAGAAGGAACACTTAGTATTTCAAACCATTTATGGAGGCTCTGAGGTGGGATCCAGCAGCTAACTCCCAGGCTTGGAATTGGCCATTCCAATTCCAACAAGTGAGAAACAAAAACAAAACCCAAAACAACTTCTTCAGTAGCTCATCTGACTACAGTCACTGCCAAGCTCGTTACCACAGTGACACAAACTCTATCTTACAGCTAGACTGTCCAGACTGTGCCATGCTGGAGTGTCGATGATGTATGTTATGGCTCTCTTCAGGAGATGTGATTTTACAATCTCTTAAATGGAACCAGGAAGTTCCAAATGCCCCTCGATATTTTCATAGAAAAAGAAAAAAAAATCATTACCCCAGTATGAAGCCCCACTGCCAAGGCAAACCCATCAGGAAGTGTGCGAGAAGGGCAGAAGTGCACGCCTCCACGATGCAGGGACCCATGGCCAGGCGCACGCACACCCCCTTCAGTTTCTTCAGCGCCTGAAAGATAAGAGTGGACACACTAATGTGTTCCTGCATCATGTGGACAGTATCATCACCAGCACTTGCTCAACCAGGATTGGCCATCGTGTCTTTCCAGCTAGTTTTATTCAGCAGGTATTTCTACATTCTGCAGGTTTGGGAGACAGGGTACCCAGTCCTCACAGATATCCTGCGATAGGCAACTGCTGGTCCTCTTTATAGATGTCATCCTTTCGGAAGGCACAAGTTTACAGTCACGCAGATGACTTCAAGGTCTGTGTTTACAACCCATATACTAACTATCTGACTATCCATTTGACTTGTGGCTCACAGCCCCAGAAAGAGGCCAGATGAGGATGTTTGTCTCCAAAGAACGGTCATCTGCACATTCAAAGGAATGTGGGTAAAAAGCATGCTTAAGACTCATTCCGTTTGCAAGAAAGCTCCTTGAGTCAATATAACCAGCCCTATTTAATGTACTGGGACATGACACACTGTCTCCCCATGATCATTACCTCTCCTATGACATATCTGTGTCTTCCCCTTCACAGTAACACCAGTTCCTTCACAACATAGTCCGGGAACATCTGGACTCCTATGAGGCCAGGGTGGGAGTACAGTGGCCCTCCCTTGAGAAAGCTCCTGCCTCTTCCTGAGACTGTCACGTGCACTGTCCACTCATTTCCCAGAGCTTAATATTATAAATACTTGCAAGAAGAATGTCAGCAGGACATATTTACTATTCAATAATTAGAAATTCACGCTCCATACCTTTGGGTCCAGACCAAGGCCAGCACGAACCAAAATGACAGAAAGGGCCATGCTTCTCAAAGAAGAGGACCACTTGTGCTGGATCTGGACATTTTCACTGATGACTGGGACATTCCTCAAGAGAAACCCAGCAAGCAGCATCCCTTGAACGGATCAGTCAAACAGAGCTGGTTAAGTTTTCAAACAAGGAGTTCATTTTTCCATCACCACTCTACACACGGCAGGGACTGCAGTCTAGTTTTCCCTATGCTTAGTCTTTGGATGAAATAAAGTTAAACTCATAATTTTTAAAAAAATATAATAAAAGGGTCAAAGAAATACTTCATATGTAAAGATGATTAGAATAATTAATATTGTCAGAATAATTGGGCACAGAAGGGACAAAGTGTAACATTTCGAAGGAATAATGATCAAATCCCAAATAAGATGCTTTAATCCAATGTCAGTTCGGTCATCCCTGAGGGCAAACAGCTCCTAAAACTATTGGCAATGTCAGGTTACCTGAGCTATCAATAAGTACTCATACGGATGCTACTTCTCCTTCACAGGAGACAGTCTGTCAGATAGACGTGACACTCTTTGTAAAGGCTTGGAAAACAATTATGGCAACCGGACGCCGCCCTGCCGTGCCAGACAGTGCCTCTTTTATTTACTGTTTACCATTTACTGGGTGCCTTCATTATTTCAAACAAGACGATGAACACGGAACCAGCTGTAGAGGATTATGAGTTCTGTTTCTACAGACGAATGCTAGGAACTACAACACAGCAACAAGCTTTCTGCCCTCAGAGGAACAAGAACAACAACCCCGACTATAGGAGACTGAGAAAAGACAGGGGAATAAGGGGGCCCAGGGCAGGGGTTGGGGGACGGTGAAGGGCCTGGCACAAGGGACAGAAAGTGGATGTTTTGAGGCATAAGAAGTTTTACATTCCAGGACCCACAGGTAGCTAAGTGTAACTGAACCTTGTAAGGGAATTCCGTAAGGGAACTGTAAGTCTGCATAAGGGAGTTCTGCCCACATTTAGACCCCAAGTACATATGAAAGGAAAGATCCCTCTATCAAAGAATCTGAGGTCTCTGAGGTACACCTGCTCTGCTGTACCTCTTCACTGTGTTCACATAAGAACCACACTTCACACTGATAAACACGTTTACTAAAGGGAGGACACTGTATAGAAACAGAGACAAACTGTGACCTGCTACAGACACTGTTTAACATGTAACTGTCATTTCTCACCCCCGACATTCCGTCTAGAAAAAAACAAACCTGAGTTCTGAATTCTGTTGCCCTGGTCTATCAAGAACACCATGGAGAGGCCTGTAGTACCTGTTTATTTATGGTTATTAAGTTTATTTATGTTTATTTTTATCCCCACCGAGTCCAATCTGTGTTGCTCACACCCAGAACTAGTTAGGCCACCCTATTTATAGAAGGGGTAATGTTAGGAGGTCACACACACATGTGAAGCCAAAACTAACACATCGTTGAGGAATGAAAGGTCATTTGTGCCTGTAATCAGACACGGTGGCACATCCCTTTAATCCTAGCACTTGGGAGGCAGAGGTAGGCAGATCTCTGAGTTCCAGGACAGCCAGCGCTACATGGAGAATCCCTGTCTCAAAAACAAACAAACAAAAAAAAAACCAAAAAAACAAATTTAACAAGCCCCGCCTTGTGGCATTTATTGATTTCTGCATCACAGACACGTCTAGCATAGCTGATTTTAGTGTGTGCACCTGAAGTTACTGTTTATGGAGTTCAGAGAAAATGGGCAGAGGCACACCATTAAATGGTACAGCCATGACCTCAAGAGCTTAGATAAGAGGAAATGTCATAAAAAATAGCTAGGAAGTGATGGAGGAAGGTCATTGGTTAAAAAAAAATAAAGAAACTGCTTGGCTGGCCCTCATAGGTTAGAACACAGGTGGCTGGAGAAAACAGAACAGAATGCTGGGAGGAAGAGGAAATGAGCTCAGACTCGACAGCTCTCCTCTCGGGAGTAGACGCCTCAGAAGAGACGCCATGCCCCACTCCTGGGCAGACACACGCGATGAAGCTCCAACCCAGGATGGACATAGGCTAGAATCTTCCTGGTAAGACCGGTGTTCACAGATTATTACAGATGGGTTGATCGGGATATCAGAATTAGTCAGTAAGGGCTAGAGCTAAAAGGGCCAAGCAGTGTTTAAAAGAATACAGTTTCCGTGTAATTATTTCGGGTAAAGTTAGCCGTGCAGGCGGCCAGGTGCCAGGGACACAGCCCCGCCGCTCCTATTACTACAAGGAAGCGATGCATTTGGAGTACTCATCCCTCTTCTTTTTACATGTGAACTATTTAATTGTAAATTCATATAAATTAATTTTAAAAATTATCACATTGAACAACTGACTCAAAAAACTTCTTTAATGATTGGAGCCAGAGAGATGAAGTCTGGTAATGTGTCTGCCTCAAAAGACTGGAGACATGAGTGTGGTCCCCAGAACCCACATAAAGATGAAAGGAGAGAACTGACCCCGTAAAACTGTTACACACACACACACACACACACACACACACACACACGCACAATTTTTTAAATTAAAATTTGGGTTTCGTCTCCAGGACAGCAAATACTGAAATATTCATTCTTTTATTTCCCAAAACCTCCCAGAGTGTTTTCAACACTATCATTTGCTTTGAGGAAATCAGGAAGCATTTCGCACTCACCAAGAAGAGGAGGCAGAGGAGGCAATGTCGGTAATCTAATGAGTCCAAAAACTTTACCACCGACAACAGCACAATATAACAGGATTAGGATTCCAAACAGATTTCCTCCAGGAAGACACTCAGGGCCGGTAACTGACCAAACCACAGCCCATAGAAGAACAACCATGGTACCTAAAGAAAAACATAATTAAAAAAAAACCCACAAAAATAAACCCAAAACATCAGGAAAACTAACTGTTACATGCAAACTTTGTTGTATTCTGAAGTTATTTTTGAATAAACATTGACTCCATATGCAAATGTTTATAACCATGAGTTATAAAGGACGTGGTGATGCAAACAACCATCCAGCTTAAGGGGGCTTGGCAGTGCCTGTCAGTACACCCGTTCTCAGCTCCATTTTCCTCCACAATGCCAGAAGGAACCACTGCCTTGCAACACAGGAACAACCAATATTATAGAGAACAATCACTGTCTTGGCCCTCTTGGTAGGAACTTGAGAATATTTGCACTCCAGTTATACTCCCAGCGTTTAGTTCTGCCTGGAATTAAATATTAACCATTATTTCTTTTACTGTCAACGTTTGCTCAGAATTATCGCACTTACAAAAGTAAAGAACATGACCCATTGCTATGCTATCACAAAAAGAAAAGGAAAATTAACCCAGTGACCAAACAAACGCCTCTTTCTCTAAAACATCAACTTTTTTTTTTCAGAGATGTAAGCTACTATTTCAGTGAAATACCTAAGGTACTTTCAGTATTTTTCAATAGAGTATACAAGCTAACAATCCCAGAAAATGCTACAGGCAGCATGATTTGCCAGCTGCTAAGTCTGACTTTGTTAAGGAATAAGCTGAACTTTCCAGTAATTTCACAGAGTTAGGAGTTTTCATTTCTCCATGCTAAGATTGTTTTCTCTTCTAACTCTCCTGTTATTCCCAGTTCCTGAGATACACTTGTAAATGTTATTTATGTGTATATTTATAAGGTATCTCTAAATCAGGCTTAGACAGTCAATAATTTATTTGTCATTTATGATTTTGGGAAAACATAGCTTTGATGTAATAATTACTTCCCAAGAAGAGTTTATGTGTGTTAAATGACACAGGAGCAAAGACAGAACAGAGCCATCAATCTCAGAATCAGAAACAGGAAAACAGTTTGCACACGCTTATGTACCAGGAACCCTTACTTTCCAGGAATGGTTCTGGAACAATTCTAAATTTAAAAAAGAGTTCTCAGGCTGAAGAGAGAGCTCAGTGAGTAAAGTGCTCGCCATGCAAGTGTGAGGAGCATTCGGATTCCCAGCAGGTAAGTGCTGATGTCGCTATGACAACCTAGCTAGCCTAGGCAGATCAGTGAGCACTGGGCCCAAACCAACCCCTTCAGTCTGCTCCCACAGAGGTTAGCTAAACCTGCTCCTTGTTCAGCTATACATAATAACCCCAGATCCTTACTTATCTCTGTGCAGTAAGCCCTCTTCTGTGTTCAGCTGGACTTACTAAACACGCGGAGCATCCCAGGTGCTGCAGCAGCTTCTCCTGCTCATCAGAGAGCCCAGCCCACCTGATGCCAGCTTTTCTGTGCATCTGTCTTTTCATTTCCTTGCCACCCCAGTTAGGTCAATCCCTAGTCAGGGTCCCAGGAGCCAAGCCACGTGAAGAGTGAGGTACCAGCCTCGCTATGTAAAATGGAGAGGGAGGAAGGAAGGCCCAGTGTCAACCTCTGGCCTCCACACACACGCACCAAGTGCATACACACAGACACACGCACCCACACACGGGAATATACATGCTCATATGGAAGCATATAGGGCCACAAAATGCTGAAAAGGATAGAAATAAAAATGAGTTCTCAAATCACGTTGTTCATTTTTACATATTCCTCAGGCAAACAGTATCTGTTTTTATTATAATTTTTTAAACTAGATATTGTCATATTTTCAGTGCTAAAGGTTTAAAAAATCATATAAAAGAGAGAAGAGGTATCTTCAGCTAGTTATATTTTGAGACCTAGTTTTCCCACAGGGGTTCAGAATCTTACTTTTCCAGTAAAAACATACACTGCCTAAAGCATAACATATTATATTTGTTTCCATTGTCCTGCATGAAAAGGATAAAAATCTCCGTGAGAGCTCCCTTCTAAAGTACAGTTCCAAAATCTTAGCTCAGGCTGGGTGGGTGGTGCAGGCCTTCAATCTCAGCACTGGGATGACTGAGGCAAGAGGATCATGAGTCCTGAGCTATACACATAACATTTGTTGAAACAAAGCAACGCACACACACACACACACACACACACACACACACTCTCACACACACACACAGCAAGGTCAAGGGAACTAGTAATTGAGAATTGAGACTTGGTGTTCAGGAAACAATGTACTGCAATCATGTTTTCATTTCTCAACAGTTTCCAAATTTGTTATAAAATTTGCTTTTATAGAAAATTTCAACCCCTTCTTTCACACACGTCGTGGAAGTGCATGCGTGTACATGCACACACACACACTCTTTCCCTCTCTTTCTTCCTTTGTGAACAAAAAAAATTGTACCAGTGATTATAAACATGTATACACTCATCAAATTTCTAACATTTCAGGTTACCTTCATAAACTAAAAGACCAATATATCTCAACTGAAACAATATCCGAAACAATCTGCATAAATCTTTCTCCTCCCTCCAAACTTCTCAAAGTCTACAAAGAATTGGTTCGATTGCAAACCAAGATTCTCACTTGTAAAATGACAGGATTTGATTAGAATCCTAAAATGATCACTGTTTGCTCAGCATTAGCCACACTGCTATTGCTGTAACGGCATCAACAGTTACATAATGCTTCCCCGGTACTCAGACGTTTGGAGCCTTACGGTGATTATGTGGAATTATTCAGATATGGAAAATGTTCTTCAATCCCTGCTCTTTTGACTCTGTGGTGCCCACAGTCACCGTTGGAACCACACTTTGAGATGGTGGAGTTTTTCACACCCCCCACCCCCAGTGCCTGTGTGGAGCGGAGTCATAACATCGTCAGCTGTCTCATCCAGTAGCTTTAACTAAGGAAGAAGGACGTTTCTTCTTGTCCTTTGAACCACGTGATTTTGGAAGCTCTTACTCTGACTTTATCTTTGATGTTCTGAGCTCATCCCTGCCGTATACGCACCGTTTGTTATCACTTTGCCTAGTGAGCCATGTGGAGGGCAAGCCAGGGTTCGTCTCAGACTCTGAAAGTGACCAGATTCTGTTGCCAGTTCCGGGGGCTTTTTCTCACCACTGTTCAGCAGGTTACTGTCTTCTGTTGGCTCATTCCCATATACCTCTTTGAGGTTCGTGACTCTCTCTTCCTGCATTTAAAACAGAATTTTTAAATCTTTAAAGCCGTGTTTTCGTCCATCTTTTAGCTGTTAGCTTATCGCATTTCAAATAAAATGGCCCTTATTAAAATCTGGGCTAATACCTTATATAAAGAAACACACAACTTTTTTGCCAATAAGTCAGCTAGTGCTTAGAAAAAGAACCACTGAAGAATATTTAACAATGGGTCCATCCCTATTTTTAGAGTTTTAAATGCTTGAGTCACATAAACATAAAGTTACATTGTACAATACTAGGCCCCAAAATTGGTATAGTTAAGACGTAATTCAAGACGATAGCAGGCAAATATACCAAAGAAATTCAAGAAAGGAGAGGAGGGTGGAAGGGAGGGAGAGTAGAGAAGAGCAAGGAAGGCAAGCACACAAAATCCTTCTAGGGCTTAGGCCAGGAACACACAGGGCTATTTTGCCAACCTCAGGTAGGGACAGCTACCAATGACCTTAGGTGGAAAACTGAGAGACATTATATACCCTGGTCTATGTGATCATGGGAATTAAGCATGAGGAAGATTTTCCTTCCTTCCTTCCTTCCTTCCTTCCTTCCTTCCTTCCTCCCTTCCTTCCTCTCTCTTCCCCCTTTCTCTTTCTCCCCCTCTGTTTCTCTTTCTCCCTCCTCCCTCCCTCTCCCTCTCTTTCCTTCTCTCTCTCTCTCTCTCTCTCTCTCTCTTTCCTTCTCTCTCCCTTTCTCTCTCTCTCTCTCTCTCTCTCTCTCTCTCTTTCTCTTCTCTCTCTTTCTTTCGAGACAGGGTCTCACTAGGTAACTCAGGCGACTACATGCTCATAGTATTTCTGCATAACTCTTCCGAATGCTGGCTTTCTAGGAGTGTGTCACTTGGCCCTTCAGGGAGAATTATTAGTTGACTGGTAAAGAGCGAGGAGAAACCATTCTCTCAGCTTAGTAGTGTGCTTAGGGGAACAGCTGGGGTTTCCTGCCTTTGCTTGGTGGTCTTACCTGTGGTCCTTGATGCTCAGAAGCTGTGTGACAGGTCCCAGTGCATGGCTTTGAGTCCTGACATCCAGCTGTCTTATCTTCATCCTCCATGTCTTATAATTTCAAAGACGATGATTCAGGGATGAGGAACAAGGTCTGGATTGAAGGAGACACAGCATAGACACAGCAGTAATTGAAGACCATGGGAAGGAGATGACTAAATTCCCTTCTCTCTTGCCTTGGAACTCAGAGGGTGGACACATGCTAAGTCAGAATGCTCTCGCCTTTCCATGGTTGGCCCTTTCTTTGAGTCCAATGTATTTATCTGCATTCTTATCGAGTTTTTGGCTGCTCTTGAAATAAACCCTTGTTGATCTATTACATCTTAATTCCTTTACCAATATCCCTTGAGGCTTGTGTTTTGAAACACACAGGTTGCCCTAGCTGATGGGCTGACTCCACAATCAGGAGTGCTCAGGTAACTTTCCAGGGTTGGCCACAGAAATGGGTCACCAGCGGGACCCTATCCCCATCGCACCATCTCCTGAGGGACAAGAGTCTCTTATTCCTGCCTTGTCTGCGTGTCTGGATTGTTACGACTGGCGCAGTGAGATGCCCCCACGTGAAGCCTTGAGTACATTTAGAAGAAAATCTGTGCTTCAGAGAAGAGACAATTATACAGTTTGCCTCGGTCACAATAGTTTCCATGTATATATTCTGATATTTTTGGGAGTAACTTAATTCTACTCGCTGTAATTTGAGATCATTTTCCGTTTTCGTGGTTTTCAGAGCAGGTGAGGAAGCGCTTTGGGATCTTTTCCAGCAGTTTTCGGAACTTTCAGAGACAGAAATGTGACCTCAAATGAAAGAAAACCCTTAAATCCAACAAATGGGGCAGGTGACAGGGGACCCGCCACATCAGCAGACTCTGAAAAGTCTCTATAAATTTACCTTCTCATAACGTCAGGTGTTTGCTAAAGAAGACTTCCTTCCATTCTGCAGTACAGCACACACACGCACACACATGCACAAACATGTGTGTGCATGCACGCGCATGAGAGAAAGAAAGCGAGCAAGCGAGCGAGAGAAAGAAAGAGAGAGAGAGAGAGAATAAAGGAATTGGCCAAAGTAAGATATAGCCAGTAAGGGTCCATCCCAAAGATCTACATTTTAAATATGAGATACTTTATTTTATCTCATATTTTAACTACCTACTAATAATGCAGTAATTTTATGACCCATCAAGTGATTGATCAGCTCATTCGGTTAGACCCCCATTGTCTACTCTCCTAGGTAATTATGAATCCAACGGTTGACAATCAAGATTAAGCATTGCATTTCCTGCCTGTGATATGGTTAGGCTAATGTTTAAAGGGGAATCTTATTGAGAATTTACATATATTGATTGATACCATTTGTAATGCATCTACTTCTCCAAAGTTCATATTTTGGAACTTAAACCAAAAGGGATATCAGTAAATGGTGTAGATGCCTAAAAAGGGATTGAGTCACTTTTACAAAGTGATCCACTCTCTTGAATGGAATACTGCTTTTTTTAAAAAGGCTGAAGGACCAGAGATAGTGGCATATACCTATTTTGTTTGTTTGTTTTCAGAGGGGGTTTCTCTGTGTAGCCATGGCTGTCCTAGAACTCACTCTGTAGTCCAGGCTGGCCTCAAACTCAGAGATTCTCCTGCCTCTGCCTCCAGTACTGGGAGAAAAGGTGTGAGCCACCACATCCTGTTGGAACACATCTTTAATCCCAGCAAAGCTCTGTGAGTTCAATACCAGCCTAGTCTACATAGAGAGTTCCAGGACATCCAGGGGGCATATAGACCTGTCTCAAGTGTGTGTGTGTGTGTGTGTGTGTGTGTGTGTGTGTGTGTGTGTAAAAGGAGGCTGAAGGAGCAGTTCTTCCTATTCTGCAATGTCAGGCGGCATTGCTCCTCCATCCCTCCAAGTGAGGATGAGGATTCAGCAAGAAGGTACTGGCTTGTAAACGGAGAACAAGCTCTTAGAAGACACCAAATCCCTAAGAATCACAACCTTGGAACTTCCTGCCTCTAAAACTGTGAGGAATGAGTATCTTCTATTACATAATACATGAACCAGCTTGTGGCATTTTGTTATAGCAGGATGAATGGACTGGATGTTGGAATACTCTCTTGTATACATTTAAGAGTTCATTACCACGGTTACTCATTAAGTATTCCACAAAGATTGCAGTATTAATAGTCTCTGACATTTGGTGTTCACCCATTCAAGTGCTGACTCAGTAGGTTCTCAGATTCATATAATATCTTTTATTTGTTTTTCCTTGTTTGTTTTGAGGAAGCTCTCCCTTCTGTCGTTCAAGCTGGCTAGCACTGCATTTAGCAACCACGTGCCTGACCCTCCACAGGGTGCCATCATTCGAGGCTCCCATAGGAAGTTTCTATGTAGAACAAATATTCTAGTTCTGGGTTCTGCTTATCAACTTTAATGTAAGGTTCATATATCAAAAGGTCCCCTACTCAGCAGTGAGGAATCCAGGCCAGGACACAGAGGAGGTTAAAGCTTTCCTTGAGAATTCCTGAAATGACTAAGAATGTTTCCCTTTGCAAGAATGACCTTCTTTGAGAGAGCTAGGTGTGTCGACCACATGAGGCCAAGCCAACAAAAAAAAAGCATCGCTTACCCTATTTGATTCCTTACCTTAGTGATTTTGTTGGCTCTTCAGATGTAATAGGAAGATTATAATGATATCAAATGTAAGAAAATGATACCAAAATAAGGAGAGACCCAATTCTTGCTTCTCATTAATCTATCTTCCTTCAAATGGGAAATAATTGCAAATTTAACATCTTATTTTTAGATTTGGGTGGTTTGTGTGTTATAAATACGGCTTACTTCATATCTAAAAGCCACTCGTTCAGATTTGACAGTTGATGTGGTATTCCCCTTTGTATGCTCTGAATATGTTTTATTACCATTGGCTAATAAAGAAGTTGCTACAACCTATGACAGGCAGAATATAGCCAGAGGCTGGAAGAGATAGAGAAAGAAGGCAGAGTCAGAGAGACGCCATGTAGCTGCCAAAGGAGACAGACACTGGAACCTTGCTGATAGGCCACAGCCTCGTCATGTTATGTAGGTTAATAGGAATGGGTTAATTTAAGATGTAAGAGTTAGTTAATAAGAAACCTGAGCTAATAGGCCAAGCAGTGTTGTAATTTATGCATTTTCTGTGTGATTATTTGGGTCTGGGCAGCTGGGAAGCAAAAGAGCAGTCTCTGCTTACAGACAGTGGGTTATTTGTATGTCTCTAGGGTTAGAATCAGGGCTTGTCTAAATCAGTCTCTATAACATTACTCTTTTTCAGATTTTGGTTTAGCTCTATGAAGGATTCATGCCAATAGATTAATATATTTCTCCTTAGGGGAAAAAAATGAGGAAAAATTTAACTTTTTGTCTTTAAGTGTCCATTTGTGTTTGGGGAAAGCTTTGGTTGGTCATGTGTTTTGGAACCTTAACAGTCAGTTTTCACTCATGGAGAAAAAAATCAAACTTGGCTAATCACAGACAGCAATCTAGAGTCCTGGGATCACTGGGCTACCGGATAAACCCTGGACCATCATGCTCTGTGGGAGAAAGGGAATTCTGTTATTTTCAAGGGAGCTTGACAAAAGAACAAACCCTGTTACTATCACGGACACATTTGCACAAGAATACGTGCAAGAAGCACATGAGTGCCAGCTTCCACATTCACATATAAACTTCACAGGCCTGGGTCGCTATCACCAACACCTCTGGCTTATTCTTTTTTTTTTTTTTTTGAGACATAGTCTACCTATATAGCTTTGGCTGTCCTGAAACTCACTATATAGAATATAGCATGTTGGCCTTGAACTCACAGAGATCCACCTACCTCTGCCTCCTGAGTCCTGGGATTAATTGTCATGTACCTCTACATCCGGCTCATTCTTAATGCTTTCTGTGGGCACTGCAAAGTTGTCGAGAACATAATTGATGGGGTTTTTACCCTAACGACTTCTTATGCCAAAAAACACACAACACACCTTAGTCAACAAGCCTTAGTCACTGGGCCGGCCAGCTTTCTGTCACCTTGCTGTAAGCTAAGTTTATCTGGGAAGAAGGAATCTCAACTGATAAAAAGCCCCCATCAGATTGGCCTGTAGCTATGTGTGTGGGATATTTTCTTAAGTAATGAATGACTGGACGGCCCAGGCCACTGTGGGTCCTGGGGTCTATAAAAAGGCACACCGAGGAAGCCATAGGAAGCAAGTCAGTAAGGATTGTTTCTCCACCGCTTCTAGTTCAGTGATGGACTGTAAGCCAGTGAGATGAAATAAACCCTTTCCTCCCCAGGTTGCTTTCGGTCCTGCTGTTTTATCACAGCAATAGAAGGCTGACTCTTTGCCTACATCCCCAGTGCAACTTGGATGCTGAGGGCCTAACTTCTGGTTTAGGTATACTCTGATCCCAGAGTTGCGTTTTGAACTCCTGTAGGGGGAAACACAGTTGTATCTCCTGTCCCGGTGCCTGCTTGGCTCAGAGAAGACGTGTAGGTGTCTACTGAACCGAAACTCTTCTTTCAGGACTTGGAGGGAAACAACAGTAGGCCAGCATCCAGGGAGATGCCTGGGCAGCAGCAGTAACTGCTAAGGGGTTGGGCGGGGGTGGGGTCCGGAGAGGGGTGGCTTGCATTTCAGAGGAAGTAGACCTGGATCAGACACCAGCTCCATTCTGTCTGCTGATGTTGGTTTCTTGCCGGAAGGCTAAAGCTTCTTGCCATTAATGTTTTGGTTTCACCCGAGTCTGGAGCAAGAATGAGACAAGAGTCTGAAAGCCTGGCAAGTGCTTCGAGCAGGCATAATGCGGTCGTGTCCAGACCTGATGATCCTCGGATCCCTGAATTACTACCCAGTCAAAAACTTAAAAAAAGGGAAAACCCTGCTCAAATTACCTAATGGCAGTAACACAAAGACACCAAATACGCGCGCGCGCGCGCACACACACACACACACACACACAAGCACAGGCACACACACTACGTGTGTGCTACTCACATCATTGCCGGTAGTCTCTGACACGGGCCACCTGGCTGCCGCTGCCGTTGCCTGGGTACCGAGCCTGGGTTTGCGGAGGCGGCGGGGAGGCTCGGTGGCTGCGGATAACCGGGAGGTCTAGGGGCGCGGCGCAGGGCGGGGCGCACGGGTTCTCGGCTCGGTGCGCTCAGCTCAGCCCGAGGAACAACCCCGTCCGCTTGCCCGAATCCTCTGCTCCCCCCTTCCTCACAGGGCTGGGCGCCAGCAGCCTGGCTCACTCACTGTTCCTAAATTCTGTGATCCCACGCCACCTCCAGGACTCTCCCTGTCTTCTCAGGGACTGTGGAGAGGCAGATAACAAACGGCAGGGTGAAGCCTTGGTTTATCGCTGTGAACCTCTTGCTGTGGCTGTTTTTACACTGGAACCCTCCCAGCAGCCCTTTATTTTTATTTCTGATTTCCAGTTTGGCGTCTTCCTTTCCTACTTTTCTCCTTTTCTTTTAAAGAAGAGTTGAAATTTGTTATATTTTAAGATAGATTTTTAAACACTAGGGTTAAGGGGGTGGAGTGGTCCCAGTCAGAAAGACACGCCCTTCTCAAAGGAGAATTGCTCCCATCCCTTACCTGGTTTCACTCCTTGAGCAAATGCTCAGTTCAATCTTGGGTTTCCGGGATGCAGGTGCATCAAATTTCTACGCCAGACAAAAATCATGGGTGACTCTTCTGGCCCATCCTTGGAATGAACCTAGGCTCCATCCAGTACCCTTTCTCGGAGGCAATAAAATGATTTTTTTCCCCTAAAATAGTCTCATTTCTAAAACTTGCAAAAATTTCCATCCTCATCAGCTTCCTCATCTGCAGGTCCAAGACACATTTTCCTTTCTTCCCCCATTGGTCATATGATGCTCATTTGATATGTTTCTTTATTTGATTGGCATGAGTGGAAAAATTGAACTTTTTGGCTAGATTCATTCCTGCTTTCATGGCTTATAACATCTCAGCTCGGAGAGCAGTGGCTGAAGATCTCTGCTCTTGGGATCTATGCTGTAGAATTCACCATGTTTAAATGAATTCATTTCTCTCCAGCACTGCGTGAACCTGCTCTCAGCACCCAGTTCTTCATTATTCTCAACTCCAGGGTTCCGTTCACTTACTAGATAACGAGTTACACCATTTTGATCATGATACCCAAAAAGGAAGACATGGCATTTAGCCCAAATCCCTAATTTCATACACTGAAAAACTAGCCAGGCAGGCCTGGTGGCACAGTCTATAATCCCAACACTACTGAGGCAGGAGATGGTGGTATCAAAGCCAGTGTGAGCTGCAGAGTGAGAAGCTGCTTTAGTGAATACAGACCAGACAACTAAACCACAGGGCAGGCTGGGTGGCCGGGTGTAGCTCACAACTCAGTCCACCACCTGCTTGGAGAATACCTGATCAGAACCCTAACTAACCTTACCAATGGAGTTGCTGGCAGTGCTACTCCAATACCCTTTGTTGTGAATTTCAATTCAAATCCATCTTCATACACGGAATGTCACCCCTATCCTGGGTGATTAAGTCTCTCTGAGAAAAGGCAAAGAGAAAGTGCTGGCTTCCTATCATACCGTCTTTGGAGCGGACACCAAACAGCTCACACAGACAATCTTAAAGCCGAAAGAAATCACTCGTAAATGACGCTGTAGTTACCTTCATAAATTCACTTATTTCCTTTCCTTTCACTTGTCTCCTGTTAGTGCCTTACTTAGATTTATGCAGAGCCTGTTTTCAGAGTTATGAGCCTCTAACTTGTTACCTGGAAATCGTTGAAAAACATCGCTGAATTTAATCTGCAAAAATCCTCTCAAATTGCCTGTACTGCGCCCTAATTATATATTCCTAGTCTCATATTGGGTATAATTGCTGATTTTAATAAGCAATGTCTAGACTAAGAAAATAGCGCTAATATGTGGTAATCACTTGGTCACTTTTCTTTTACAAAACAAGACAAAGTGTAGCTGTCAGTTAGAATTCCTCTCCTGTGTCATTAAAGCCAGCTTCCTTTCTACCTGTGGCGTGCATTGACGGTGGTGTAAAGATCTCAGGCTGGTATCAACAAACAGCAAGGCCGAACTTACAAAAGCATCTCTGTTCTGAAAAATAAAGTGAAACTGGAAATATTTTTCTTTTAAAAGTGTTTTCTTTATAGTCATAGTTTCATTTTACTTACTGCTATAAACTAAGGTATCCTTCCCACATACCTAAGTTAAAACCTGAACCCCCAATGTGATGCTGGTAAGAAGTCCGGCTTGGGGAAGCAATTAGGTAACAAAAGGTTCTCTCTAGTTAAGGACCCATGCCTTTCTAAAAGATCTGGGTTCTTTTCCTCCTCTTTTCTTAAGAGAGGACACAGCAATGTGCCCCTCTGAATCCCGGAAATCAGAGCCCTATGAGAAACAATGTATCTAAGTGCCTTGCCCCTCCACCGCCCCCCTGCCCCCCCTCACATGTTGGCCTTCACACTAAGCTGCAAATGTCCAGATTTTATAGCCATAGTCTTTTGTAATAGTTATCTGCTATGCCAGTGGGATCTCACAAACCTTTGCTGATTTTAAAAACTACTCTTTTGATTTATACATTTTATTTGGTTTGTTTTCCATTGTTTCAGAAGAGACAGAGTCTATTGAAAGACTCCACTCTTGGGAACAATCATTAAAAGGGGCTGTTTTCACGAACGTCATTCATAGGAGAGGTGATCATTGAGTCAGCTGCTTCTCCCTTTGAGCGGGAAGAGCCTGCCTCCTCAGCAGGAGTTTCCAGCAGTCACAGGCTCCAGCCTCCATCAATGATGACAGGGTTGCCCGTTACATAGGCAGACTGCAAGGAAAAGCACAGGGGACACACAGTTAGGCACGCTGGACCCAGGGTGTAGTTTGGACATTTCTTAGGACTGGGATAAACAAAACCTTTGATGCTCATGCTAACAGGAAACCGTAACTGAACTGTTTGGATGACTTAGAACAGCTGAGCATACCATGACCTGGAGCACATGGCCTTAAGCAGATGAGTGGGTCACAACGCGTACAGTCTGTTTGCCTTCAGAATCACAGTCTTAAGGAGAGGTGGTAGAAAGTGCACGCAGAAACAGCACTTGCTCTATCATCTTATTCTGAAGCTCAGAACCATTCAAAGTTGGGTAACTTTCAGACCACTAACGAGTGTTTTTCATGTGTGCCAGTCATTAAGTGGTTATATTAACAATGGGGAAAAGAGAATGTTTATTAACTGATAAATTCATGAATGCACACAAAATATACTTTTAAATCTACATAGGTAATCATTATTGCAATACACTAACGGGTCAAATTTTACTTCATGCTAGACTCAGATGCCCAATTATGTGTAACACTCAAGGGTCTTAAAGAAATAGTTATTGGCTTCTGTTTGTAAACATTCCATTTCCCAGAGAACTAAAGCTGAAGTCATGGTAGAAGTTTAAAAATATCCTAACTTGCCAGGCAGTGGTGGCACACGCCATTAATGCCAGCACTCAGGAGGCAGAGGCAGGTGGATCTCTGTGAGTTTGAGGCCAGTCTGGTCTACAAGAGCTAGTTCCAGGATAGGCTCCAAAAGCCACAAAGAAACCCTGTCTTGAAAACCAAAAACCAAAAACAATAACAACAACAAAAATCCCAGCTTGTCTTCTGGACATGGACATGACAAGACCCTTGAAGTCAGGTGTCCACAGCAGCTGAGGCTACCACTCCATGTTAAGAGGGAGGGAGGGAATGGTAAAGTCCTTCTCTTAGCAAAAGAGCTTTTGGCCTTTCAGGGCTGCTGGGGGAAAGGAGTCATTCTTCCTTAGTACTGTAGCCACTGGTAGTCCATTCGCATAAATAACCCCACACCCACGCTTTAGAGGAAGCAACCCCGTGTATGCTCAGAGGGTCATTAAAAAAAAGACATGAAAGGGGAGGAGACTGTTGAGAAGAAAGGGCACAAAGGAGATGGGAGAAAGAGAGTAATGGGAGTAAACATACATTATATAGATGTATGAAATTGTCAAAGAATTAAAAAATAAAAAAATCTATTCCCTTAAAATGGATAATAAACTCTCATGTTCGTCTCCTTAGTTTGACAGAGATCTGAAGCTGAAATCATTGAAAGAAGCAGAAGAAAATACATTTTTTTAAAAAAAATTTAAATACATGAAAACAGTAAAGTGTTTCCTTCAGTAATAATTTTCCTAGCAATTCCCTAGCTTCTAGGAACTGTTGCCAACAGTCTTGAGGAGTGGTACATAAACCATCTCAACCATCTGGGGGGCACTAAGTTACTGTGAAGAGGAACTAATAGGCAATCCCCCCCCCACCCCACCCCCCTCCGAGAAAGCAGTAGTCCCTCTGAGAGGGAGTGGAGGCTCAGGGCACCCTGGAGGCACACAAACTTCACACACCTGGGGAAGTTACAGCAGGCAGGATTCTCAAAGGCTCTGCCCCACCCTCCTGCTTTAGAGGCAGATACTGCTGGAGGCGGGCTTTTCAGTGACACAATCATCCCTGCCCCTGTTACTAGCCCCTTGCCCACACTTCTGTTAGTGACCTGGGTAGAAATGCGCTGGTTCACCAAGTTAAACACTGGTGCAACTGTTATTCTGTCTCTCGTGCATGCAGAACAGAAGAGGATGTTTTTAGCGCTCTGTATCTTGTAGGAGTTTTTGCTTTATCAATCATACACACTAGTCATTGGGGAAGAAATTCGTTATTAAACAACTGTAAAGTCGAAGAGACAGAATCAGGCATTTCTACACACAATGACAAACAGGAAGGGGAAAAGTCATGGACCCTCCCAATCAGGTCACTAGTAAACTAAAACGACATATCCCAACTCTACCCCCAAATACAATTTAAGCTGGTGAGCCTGCTCATATCCCCCCTTCAACTCTCACAAGCAAGAGGGTTTTATAAAATTACATTTTATTTGTTGTGTGTATGTGTGTGTATGTGTGTATGAATGCATGACATGCCAGTGAAGGTCAGGAAACAACTTTAGGGAGTTCGTTCTCTCCATTCACCAGGTGGGTGACGGGCTCGAGCTTAATGTCATCAACTGGGCAGCGAGGGTCTTTACCCGTGAGTCATCTTGCTAGCCCAGGAGGTTTTTATATTTAATCAGCGTGCCAATAACTATAATTTTAAAAAGCAAATAACTCAAATATGCACTTTAAATTTTTCCCTATTCATGTATGACATTACACTGAGTCATTTACAGCTGAACAAGGAAGGGCCACTGTCACCGATAGGGGTGGCTTTTCTTTTTTTTTTTTTTTTTGTTTGTTTTTTTGTTTTTCGAGACAGGGTTTCTCTGTGGTTTTGGAGCCTGTCCTGGAACTAGCTCTTGTAGATCAGGCTGGCCTCAAACTCACAGAGATCCACCTGCCTCTGCCTCCCGAGTGCTGGGATTAAAGGCGTGCGCCACCACCGCCCGGCCAAGGGGTGGCTTTTCTTTGTGTGAAGGAAATCTGCCACACACCGCGCCCCCGTGACTACACTCTGTGCGCTGGCACCCAGTTTGCGAGCTTTGGGCAAGGGGGCTGGAGGTTAAAATACACAGACACACACAGACAGAGAGACAGCAACACGGGTCATCCTTGAATTCCCCAAGAATGCCCCCTTTATTGTGTTCAGGGGCAGATTATATAGAGATAGCCACGCCCCAGCCAAACCCACCAGAAACCACTCTCCTGCCATCAGGAACTCCTGAAGGTCTCGTGCTCAGAGCAGCTGTAGGCACTCAGATCAGGGGATTACAAGAAATTCAGGATCTGGCGTCTCACTGCTCCCAACAGAAATCAGAACTTATTCCTATCATGTGACATAGACCACAGACTCGTGGAGCTGTGATGAGGACGAGCAAACAGCAGCCCAGTCTGGTAGAATAACAAATAGGAAGAGAAGCGCTTACCTCATCCGAGGCCAAGTACACACAGAGCAGGGCCACTTCTTCTGCAGACGCAAACCTTCCCGTCTTCTGTCTGTTTAGGAAAACTTGCAGTGCCTGTGGCCAGAGACAGTTACAGATGAAAAGAGGCGGGCTGGCTTGCGTATGTCCCTGTAACACCATCAAGGAATCTACAGATGGACTAGGGCCATCAGGTGGGCTAGCCCACGCAATACTATCAAGGAATTTATAGAGGGACAAGGGCCATCAACTAAGGTTGCTGTGACTTTTTCCACCCATGTTACCCAAACTAGTCACGATACACTGAATCTACAGATACTGCGATCAGTAAGAAAGCAACTAGAGTTGGGCGTAGTGGCATGACGCCTCTGATCCCTGCACTCAGGAGGCAGGGACAGATGGATCTCTGTGAGTTTGAGGCCAGCCTAGTCTACAGAGTGAGTTCCAGGACAGCCAAGGGCTACACAGAAAAACCTTGTCTCAAAAAAGCAAAACAAAAAAGAAAAACCCCAAACAACAACAACAAAACAAACACAATTAGAACGCCACTAGGAATGGCCATTGAGATCAGTATGGGAAGCTGAGGAAGGAGGGACACAGCGACAGCCAGTCCGGGATGCACAAGACTCTTCACCTCAGAACAACAACAAAGCATTAGCAGACATAACATCAAACTGAGCATCTCAGCCACTTTCAGTGCACAGCTCGGGGGTAATAGTACACACACACCCTGTGCCACGAGTAGCAGGCTCCATTTCGCTTTTCATCATGCAAACTGAACACCTCCCTCTACTCAGCAGTAACGTTCTTCTCTCCCAGGTGTGGTAGCCACTGCTGTACTTTCTGTCTCTGTGGATCTGTCTACTCTTGACAAGGAACAGGGCATTTCATGTTTTTCAAAAAAAAAAAAAATTTTGGTCAAAAGGTTTGAACACATTCCAGCCGCAATGTATAATTACCTCTTTGGGGTCGTCTCTGGCTTGTATTCTTTCTTGCAAAGATGGAGTGTCAACCGTTCCTAAACCAAAGGAGACAGTGACTGTGGTTACATCAGTTGAAAATGGAATTAAACCTTAAATTTCTTTTACTCATGATAAGCAGGCAGTGAGATCTTTGCCCTTCCACTTAAATGACACCTGCCTGGATGCTAGGGGTGATAACTTTTGTAATGTCATCAAAACGCTTTTTAAACACACACACGGTGATTCTCTGGGACACTAGGCTGGGATGCCGGAGGAGTTACCAGGCGTTCTTGGCGACACACTGTCATGCTGCATTTACTTGCTGATTTTAGATGCGTGTTTTTGCACGCCATCTCAAGTGATGCGTGTTTTTGCACGCCATCTCAAGTGATGCGTGTTTTTGCATGCCATCTCAAGTGATGCCCACAGGGGTCTCGAGAGAAGCAGAAAGAAGCAAATCTGAGTGTCACCAGTTTGCCTTAACGATTTCAAACCCTTCTTTTCTGCTGTGATGTTCCACGGGGATCCTGGGCTTAACTTTATGGTTGCCACAGACCTCATGCTTGTGTGGAGCCATGGCCTTAGGGTCTCAGTCACATCCTGCTACACACAGCAGCTCTTTCACCTCGGCGGGGTCACTCACCCCCTCCGCAACAGTGGGAATCTCCACTGCACTGCAGAGGAGACATTCCACTTACCAATTTACAAAATCTTCTTCATTTTGCTTGTCAATAGCTTACTTAAAGTGCAAACGTCTACCAATCAATGCTCGCCCCATAGTATCTGTAACAGTCCTCAAAATCCTAGCGCTGTAAGTGCTGAGCGGGTGTCATATTTTATACGGGGCCACCACTGATAACATGAGATGAAAACCATGTCCTCAGATCAATGCCACTCCACTGGTGTCTGCCATGCCATGTCTGCACGCGTGGCTGGAGCGTGGTGACTCACAACCATGGGCACTACCCAAGGTGTGCTCACTCCTCCTTTGCTTCTGGGGCGGCCTCCGTGAATCACAGCTAGTTCCCTGTTCCAGAGTTTAATGACATATTTTCCAAGTCCTATAAAAATTCTAGCCGTGGACACAAAAACATTTTTGAAATCTTTTGCCATTTTTCTCCTGGTAGCCATTCAGATCAGCTGTAGTCAAGAAATGAATGTCGAGAGTGTCCTTTTTCTGCGACGCTCGTGTGGCTGCATTTCCACACCCCGAAAACGACACAGACCATCTTAATCTCTGCAGCTCAGACACGAAGGGTATTCAATAGTGTCTCCTGTGTACGTCTGTGGCTCCCAACCCTAGAGTCAAATAGACTCTAGGACTTCCCGAATGACACACAAATCTCCCACCAATGCACGCTCTCCATTCTGGCATGCCCATCAGGTGAACCATCCCAGCTCTGGCTGTAAACTATTGAAAACCTTAGTCCGGGACATACAACACTTCTTTTCAGAGCTTAAATTCCTTGGCTTTAACACTTTTCTTATGGCAGTGATGGGAGGAGGCAGTTGTAGCAAAAAGACCTCTGTTGCCTTTGATTTTTGGATAACCCCCTGTTCTTGCCTGTTTCCTTATCTGTGTCAGACACCAGGTGCTCCTCCACCTGCAGTGACGCAGTGCCAGCAGCCACGTTATCACCCGTCACCAACTTCACACCCGTACCCTTGGAAAGGTCCCCGCCATCACAGACTATGCTCCTGCTCTGTCTGTCGTCTCTGTTCTCTCTCGGCCCCAATAAATCTCTTCCATGAGCTCTGTTGCATGGTACAGTCTCCACGGCATTCCTTGGCTCTGATTCGCCAAGGTTACATGAAGCAGCAGCTTCTGCTTTGATAGATCTTCTGTTATCCAGTGCTTTTCAGTGTGCGGTGCACTAGTGTATGGTGTGTCAGTGTGTGGTGCATCAGAACTGCTCCCCCCCCCCCAGCTGTGAGTCTGAGAATCACTTTTATTTCAAACTTTGAGAAACCACCCGTGAATGGTGGCCTGAGATATCTAGGTTTCCACTGGCACTGTTCGGTGCCCTGTGTTCATTTTGGGTTGGTGGAACTAGAAGGAAGTACACTTGCGGTGACCTAGAAACGGTGCCTCACCCACAGTTGTTAAGAAAAGTGGTTTTAGCCGGGCGGTGGTGGCGCACGCCTTTAATCCCAGCACTTGGGAGGCAGAGGCAGGCGGATCTCTGTGAGTTCGAGACCAGCCTGGTCTACAAGAGCTAGTTCCAGGACAGGCTCCAAAACCACAGAGAAACCCTGTCTCGAAAAACCAAAAAAAAAAAAAAAAAAAAAAAAAGAAAAGTGGTTTTGCTGGGTGTAGTGATGCATACCTCCAATTCTAGTAGTGAGGGGGTACAAGAAGGCTGATCCTGTGAGACACACAGTGAGTTCCGGCAGCCAGGAAGCCAGACAAACAACACAGGAAAAGCAGAGCAGTGTTCTTGCTTCTTTGCAGGAAGGTGGCCATACTACTTTCATAATGGGAGCAAATATTTTGGTTTTGAGAGTCATGTGATCTGTTGCAACCTCTCAACTCGGCCTTTGCAGCAAGAATGCATCAACTATCCAGGTGGGAGTGTCTCCAGTAAGCTTCCCTTATAAAACAGGCCACAACATCCTTGATTGAGGAGCCATCCTAGCGTTGTTTGGGATTTGGCAGACCCCTGTGTTCCACGAGGCTCCCCTTTCTCTCTCTCTCTGCTGACTCATGGGTGTGTTCTCCCCTGATAAGGTCAGCATGGTCTGCTTTTAAAACAACAGATTCTGGCAAATTTAGCGTCTCAGCCTCTTAAGTCTAAACTGTCCCTCATATGCTGGATTTTAAATCCTTCTCATTGAGGTTTCTTCCCAGTGACTTGGAACTTTTTGTTCATCCAAAGCTGAACTGTTCTCTTCACTGGGCCAACCTTTAGTTTAAATGTCCCTCAATGATGAAAAGAAACTGAACACATGATAAACAAGCTGGTGAAAATGTTGCCTATGGTGCCTAACGCAAGGTAAGAAAGGCCAAGTTGGCAGCCCTCTCTGCCCGGCTCACCTGGGCACACACAGTTGCATCTGATGCCCTGCTGGATGAAGTCGGCAGCCACAGACTTGGTGAGACCGATTACAGCTGCCTTGGTTGCGCTGTACACACATCTGTTTTCCACCCCTGGATGGGAAGGGATTAGAGACATAGCTTCCTTTAGAAAGGAACACAGCTCCATCCCCACCCACCATGTTCACAGTCTTCCCATCAGCTCTTTTTTTATTATTTACTTATAATAAAAATGAAATCAGCTCTCCCTTTAAAGAATGAATGGCCTTGGGTTTTCTCTTCTCCCGTAAAGGCAACAGAGACAGTTTCTGAATGCAGAAAATGCTACCGTTATAGGCGGGACCTAACTTGGACTCTGGGGTTGAGATGCTGCACCTAGTCTGTCGCAGCCACCTGATGCTCACTGTCAGTACCGTTGCAGGACACCCTCGTTCCTCTCTAGATCTTCCTGCGTGAAGAAACAAAACGTCCATCTCCCTTGCATTCCGCTCACATGTATTTCACGCACTTATAAGGGGCAGAATGCTGTCTCTGCAGGGATTTCATCTTAAACTCTCAAATCCATCACTGCCGGGCTGTGACATTCTCTCCATTTAGTCCCAGCCCTTTGGTTTGGCTTCCCTTCCAGGGCCCGCTTCCCTGTCTTAGCTGCAATCTCAGACTCGTGCTCACTGGGATCTCTCTCATATGGGGTACTTTGTGTAAACCTCAGCTCCAAGGAAGAATATGGAATCAGGAGCTGAATCTGGCAGTGCCCACCTGTAACCTAGCCCTGCAGAAGCAGAGGTGCGAAAATAAAGGAAGGGGAGGTCAAGTCAGCTTCGCTGACCTAGTGAACTTGAGGCCAGGGGCTTCCTGACATGCCATCTATGAGAAGCACAAGACAGGATTTGTCCCCTTGTGTACTGAGAATTTTGGGGGGAACAGACTCAAGGGGCATCCAGCTCAGCTTGAACTCAATGTATCATTTTGGATCACTTCGGTGATGAATCTTTTCTTCTCCTAACTCAATTTTTACTAATTCAATATAAAAAGAATAAAAGGAAAGGCAAAGACAGCATTTTTTTAATTTAATTTGATGAGCAGCACATCTATCTGTACAACAGACGCGATGACATAAGCTTTAAGATCACTTTTTAAAAAAGCTGTTCTGAATTCTCATGTGAGTTTTAGGATTTTGTGTATGCTTAGTTCTAAAATACACGGCTCATGAAAGTGTGTGTGTGTGTGTGTGTGTGTGTGTGTGTGAACTCAGTCCCCCGCCCCCCACCACAAGGAAGACGCTAGTACCTTTGATGCTCGAGGCCACAGAAGACATGTTGATAATGTTGCCAGATTTCTGAGCAAGCATCTGCAAGACAAAGCAAACACATCTCTGCTCTGCAGGCAGAAGCACGAGCTCACTGCCACACTGCATTGACTCCTAGACAACCAGACCTCTTCCTTTGTTTTTCATTCTTCTGGAGACAGGCTCTTCTTACAGCCCAGACTGGCCTTGACTTCAGCCTCACAAGGGCTGGGATGGCAGGAGTGTACTACCAGGTTGGGCTCAATTTAATTATCTTATTAGCTACTAACTTCAAGCTCCATGAAACAGTCTTACAGAGGAACCCTTAATCTTTGCCCATGCATTGCTGAGAGTCGGTGGCACATCCAAACACCCACTGGCATTCCTAAAGCATGCCACCCCCTCCTATGGGTACAACATTATCAGTAAGACCAAGAATGAACCCTGAGCTAAAAGGCCAGGAGCAAACATCAGTGTGTTCTTGATGGGGGCAGACAATGCTTTATGTGAATTGAAAGTCACGGGACATAGTCTCTGCCCACAGGAGACACTCGTCTGATTGCAGAGGCTGATGTAACAAGAAGCCAGCAACAGGAGAAACCTGCAGAAAGCCGAGGAGAGGATGGGGTAGGAAGGGCCTCTCTGGGGCTGGGGCATTGCAGAGGAGCTACTGAGGAGGAGAAAAAGGGTTAAAACTATGTCAGTCATAGAAGGAGAATACAAAAACCAACGTGCTTCAAGGAGGAGGTTCTACAAGTGTAAGGTCTCCACAAGGGACCAGGAGGAGGGGATGGGTCTGGCTGGAATGGAGGCCTGTGAGCAATAAGGGTGCAGAGTGGAACCTAGGCCACCCCGAAGAACTTGGGTTTGACCCTGAAGGCACTGCAGTCACAACGAAGGATCTAAGGTGGAAGAGAAGTGGAACCTTCAATTTGGGGATTACAGAGCTTACTCTGGTGCCAGGAGCGGAGCAGGGGAGGCAGAGGCAGTGGCTTGGGAGAGCGTGGGAAAAGCAGAGCTGTGGAATGATCCAGGACACAGGTGGAGTGTGCTTGCTTGCTCAGCATCCTGGAGCGTCACCACGCCGATAGAGAGGATCAGCAGCACACTGAGAGGGAGCACCAACACAATAGGACGGCCACCCCTCGCTAAAAGGTGGCAGCATCATGAGGAGGGTCTCCGGTACCTAGAAAGGACACTCCAGTGACTCACTTGGTACAACTTTCAAATGCAGATGCAGGGCCCTGGCCCAGATCTGAAGTCATGTGCCATGAACAATGCTATTCGGAATTTTAATTTGGATGTTATTGATCATTACTCAGATACATGTTTCCAGGTAACAGATCAAGGAAGGTATGGGCACCTATGGATGTTTTGGGAGAATAAACAAGGAGTCGAGAGAACTTCTGGGGTTGGGTACCAGTTTCTCAGCGAAGTCACTTGTCAGATGGAGGTCACGGAAAAGAGTAAAGGCAATGAAGAGGGAGCGTGGCACAGAGTTCAGACAGCTGCTGGGAACAGAACACACGCTAGAAAACAGGATGCCTGGCGTGTTTGTGACATAACGGAGATCAGTTCATCGTGGTTCTTTCCAGAAACTGATCTTGACAGGCAATGTAAAGGACTTAGAGAGAAACATCTCTCCTGTTGGGTGAGTTTCTTTACCAGGTTTAGAAGAAATGTAGGAAAGGAAAGGAGTTTTGTGACTGATGGGTCCAGAGCTGGGGTGGCCAAGATCATCTACTTCCTTGTGGTATCTTTCTTACTCTCCATATTCATACCTGGGCTAATTATACCCAAGATCAAAGAGTACAGGACAAAGTGCAAGGCACTGGGCTGCAGGGGCTAAGAGCTCACAGGTGGGGCTGAGGTGACCAACCATGGCTGGGACACAGCAGGCGGAAGCAACATTCATTTATATGTATCTTTCTTTTGAGATATTGTTTCTCTGAGTAGTCCTGGCTGTCCCAGAGCTTTGTAGACTAGGCTGGCCTAGAACTCAGAGATCCTCTGCCTTTTAGTGCTGGGACTAAAGGTGTTGTGTCACCACGTCAGGCTGCAATGTGTCTTTGTACATGATAAAGGGGACCAAAAAGTCAGGCAGAATGCCTCCTCTTCTGCCTCCTGTCTAGCACCCAGAAAGGCAGAGGAAGACAGATCTTTCTGAGTTCAAAATTAGTCTGGTCTACATGGCAAGTTCTAATATAGTCAGGGACATGTAAGACCCCACGTCAAAAAAAAGGGGGGTGGGGGTTAAAAATCTTAAAGGATGAGGAATAGTCATGATGTATAATAATGCAAACAAAAACAAAACCCCAAACCAAAACCCAACAACAACAACAAAAACACAAACCCAAGTTTTCAAATAATTTCTTTTCTTATCTGGTTTATCAATTTTTCTTATCTAACATAACTTACTTATAATACTTAGATAATATACATAGCTCAGTTTAGTATATAGACTGGCTGTGATACAGGCTGTTTCCAGTCTTCTGAAATACAGGGAGTTTCCAGGGCAAAACTCAGGCCTCGGTCACCCCAGTGGTGCAAATCATATCCTGGCACTCCCACCACCCACTCAGTTCCACCTACTGCTTCCCCGGCTCTGTACCCCGCCCCTTGTCCTTTTCCAGGCTCTCTCCCTGGGACAGCATAGGCTGTCACAGCTCATGGCTCCTCTTGGCTCCCTGGGAAGTGGCATTTTTCTGATGGGGAAGAATGTGAGGTGATGGGCCTAGAACAACTGACTTCCAGGAAACTCAAGCAGAGGATCTTTCTGTTTGAATCTAGTTAGTCCAAGTCAGACTCTGCCCTTCTGTCCCCATTGCCAGAGCTCAGCTCAGCTTGTCATTTCTTGGCATTCTGAGTCATTAGATCCAATATGTGGCCTCTCTTTGGACTGAGAAATCTGATTCATTTAGTCAGTGTTTGCTAAATCCTTCTATGTGACAAACCCTGAGAAGACACAGCCAGGGGGAAAGTCAATAAAATGCAGACCCAAAGAGCAAAGACATCCCCCAGATTTTGCCAGGATGGATCTTCTCTTCTAGAGAGCCCGACATTCTGCAGTTACTCTTCTCACGCTATTTCCAGCTTGGTCTCTGCCTCTTGGACTGGTTTTGCAAGCTAGGAATGGTTTGCTGCACATTTATCTGTGAACAAAAGTCTTCTACAGTTATTCCTATGTTTTGACCAAATGACCTTTCAGATCTACATGGGTTTTACATCCTGGAAATTTTTAACCTGGTTAAATGTGTGTCATTGTTAATGATACAGCAAATCCCTGGACAACCAGGGCTGGAAGTGACATGAAATGTGTCCTCCTCATCCTTAGAGGAACGAGACACACAACGAGAAGGCGCAAGTGCCACCTCCTAGGGCATACAGCCTAGCAGCTCAGCATGTGTTTAGGAACCCAAGTGCAAATGTCCGAGACCAGGAGTCAAGGGCAGTGTCATCTTTCCCACTAAAACTAGGCTGTGCTGTGAAGCCCCCTTCTGGGCTCAAAGTTCCCAAGTGTTGAGACCGCAGGTGTTTTCTCTGCACCTGTGCAGAAGCCACTCTACACAAGTGGTGCCAAGTCCTTCTAATTCCACCTTCCAGTCATGGATACTGTTTTCTAAAAACGAAATGTATTTTGTCATCGTTAGGATCATGAGCTCATGATCTGGCATGGATGTCTTAAAAAGCTAAAAACTTAACTTCTACCTGCACTGTGCCTTGTGCCCACCCCCGTCTTAGCCTCTGCTTCAGACCCGCAGCAGGCTGGGGTTGCACATGAGTGGGCTATGTGTAGCTGCCTTTTTCTTTCGACCACCAACCAGCTCCCAATTAAAGAGACTTATTATTAATTATGAACGCTTGGCCTTAGCTTAGGCTTGTTCGACTAGCTCTTTTAACGTACTTTAACTTTTTTTTTCTATTCATCTACCTTTTGCCTTGGGGCTTCTTACCTTTCTTTCATTCCACATGTCCTACTTCCCTGCTTCCTCTGCATCTGGATGGCTGACCCGTGGCATCTCTTTGTCTTTCTTTCCTGAGCCTAAATTCCTCCTCCTACTTAATCTCCCTGCCCGGAAGTCCTGCCTATACCTCCTTCCTCACTATTGGCCATTCAGCTTTTTATTAGACTAATCAGGTACCTTAGGCAGGCAAGGTAAAACAGCAACACATCTTTACATAGTCAAACAAATATTCTGCAACATAAACAAATGCAATACATCTTTATATAGTTAAACAAATGCAGCTCTTCTTTTCATAGTTAAACAAATATTCTGCAGTAGATATGTGTGCTGTTCTCTGTGCCCTAGGCTTCTCCTTCAGTTCTTACCCCCAATCCTATACTAAATGTTGGTCTTCAACAAATCCATTAAGGTCCCAAGCAACATCTATAGACTTTAAAAGGTTAACAGTTTTACTTATATGTGTCTACTCATTTTACAGGTTTACTTTATTTTTATTCAAGTGTAGGTGTTTCTGTGAGGGCACACTACATGTATGTGGATGCTCTAGAGGCCAGAAGAGGATCTTGAATGCTGCAGGTTGCAGTCACTACAGGGAACTGAACTCATGTCCTCTGGAAAAGCAGCAAGTGCTCTTAACCTCTGCGTCATCCTCCTGCCTGGAAACATACTTTTGAGGGAACAGCAAGTCCAGTATTATGTGGACTGATCAAAGATCCTTTTAAAGCATTAATCAAGTACTCCAAAGCAGACCTTCAAGCTGGGCGTGGTGGTGCGTGCCTTTATTCCCAGCACTTGGGAGGGAGAGGCAGACAGATTCTGTGAGTTCAAGGCCAGCTTGGTCTACACAGTGAGTTCCAGGAAAGTGAGTTACGCAGTAAGGTAGTGTTTTTGGCGGGAGAATGTATACCTTCCTTGGAGCTGAATGGGTTCTGTCTTCTGTCAGGCCCATTCACTGTCTGCTCCTATTGGTTTAAAAACTCATGCCTGGTCAGGGTCACACACCTTCAACATTTTACACCCTACCAGAGCACCCAGAAGAGTTCTCCACTCTAAAGGCACATAATGATATGTTTGAAAAGGAAAATGTAGGTTGGACATGGTGGTGCACATCTTTAATCCCAGCACTGGGGAAACAGAGACAAGCAGATCTCTGTGAGTTCGAGGCCAGCCTCCTAGTCACCAGCCAGGGTCACATAGTGAGACTGCGTCTCAGACAAAAGAAAGGGGCTGGAGAGATGACTCAGTAATTAAGAGTATTGGCTGCTTTGATGCCTGTAACTCCAGTCCCAGGGGATCTGATGCCTTCTTCCGGCCTCTGGGAATACACAGATATACATGCAGGTAAAACACACATAAAATATTAAGATAAAATAATTTTAAAATAGAAAAAATGTAAGCCTTTGTGGTGGAAAAAAGCCCTGGGGCATAAGCACCTTGACAGTGCTCAGACCCAGAAGGGTTGCGTGAGCCTGGGCTCCTTTCCTCCCGTCTCAGGCTTGCCCTCTGTGGAGTCAGCTGCTGTGATAAACTTCACTGACCTCACGGGACGATTCTGCTGCAGCAGCAAGAAGCCAGTCCATCGCCTCCTTTCGCTCTCTCTGAGAATCCCAATTTGCCAGGGAGGTCAACGAGGGCCTCACTGTTACCCTAGCTCTTTTGTCCATGTGGTACCCATAACCATCCAATTTATATCACAAGCCAATTGAGTTTCTCGCCCCTCCATAAAGGGACTCTCTTCAAAAAAAGAACTTTGTTACGTTCCTTGGAGGGTTGCCTCAGTGTAGCATGGGGTCTGGCATGTTGAAATGCTTAATCAATATTCCCTGAATGTAAGAACTGGAAAGTTAAACAGATTAATCTCCATAAACTGCCTTGCTATAAAGGCTCAGTCCACATTAGTCAATGTGCTAGCCATGACCACACTCAAATACACATGTGTGCCTATCGTCTGAGGACCCAGCGGGAAAGATGGCGCCCTGCTTATGCTGTCCGTCCCCTTACTTTGGGAAGGAATGCCTTGATCATCAGGTACATGCTGCGGACGTTGAGGTTCATTGAGAAGTCCCAGTCTTTTTCCTCGCAATCCAGGATGGTCCCATGGTGGACAAAACTGAACGAGCAATTAAACAGAGGGGAAAAAAAAAAACCATGATTAAAGACTTAATCATGCAGGGGAAGGCAGGTTTCATGAGTATGAGGTTAGCCTGGTTTACAGAGCAACTTCCAGGCCAGACACAGCTACATAGTGAGACCTTGTCTAAATAAAGAAGATAGACTAGGGACATGGCTCTTGCTGCGAAGCCTAAAGGCAAGAGTTCAATTCCCAGAACCTGTGTAGTAGAAGAGAAGCGACCCCTGAAAGATACATGCCATGAGCTCTCACAAACATGTGCGTGCATACACACACACACACACACACACACACGTTAAAAAAATAAAGAAAGGAAGAAAGAAAAAAGAAATCATTCTTTTGAAAGAACAAGGCAGGAACTGCTAAATATAAGAATCTCTATACCAAGGGCTTTGGAAACTCCAGTGCTCAGAAACAGAAAGGGAACAAGGACAGTGGTTCCATCTGATTCCTGTTTCCAGGGCAACAGTGCCCTCAGGTGGCATAGGGTAAAGTTCTACACAATCTGTGTCTCCCCTTGTCAGTGTAGCAGAGCAACATTGTAGCTGTTTGCATCTGGCACAGTGCACAAAGGAGAAGAACAGACAGATCCTGAATCGACCTTGCCCCCTTGCAAGCCATTCTTCCTGAAGGGAGCTTCCTGAACATGGCATCCTTACAGACTCGGTCCTCTGGACTGAGACTATGCAGTCAAATATAAGATGTAATCGGGAACAGTTCCCGTGTACTATGGGATTTCTGGTTAGTCAGTAAGCTTCCTCTAGCAAGAACCACACACAGTCTCCTGCACCTTCCGCAATGCTGAAGACTGAATGGATGCTCAAAACCCAATTATGATGTCTCCAGATACAGCCTTGTAGAAGGACAAGCGGATCATTTACAAAAGGAAACATCAGGAACCACTGCTTTGCTTAATTTACGTATCTTGCATCAGTGCCCACTCCCTCCTTAGCTTTACTTGTCTGTGGGTCCCAAGTTCACGTCAAACGACACAGTTGTCTCCTTTACTGAATCGTTCAGTGATGTGTGACATCAAGCCTGACTTCCCGAGGAACATGCCGTAGTTTGTCAACTAATCTTTCTTTCATACGATCAACAATCATTTAATAAGCCCATAGAAAACGTTCTCAGACAGAAACCAAAAGTTTACAGTTACCCGGCAACATTGAAGAGCACATCGATTTTCTCGACTTCGGAGGCAAACTGATCAATTTGCTTTTTCTTGGTGACGTCAAGGACCCGGGTTTGGATACCTGAAGAATAAAGTAAAAGACAGTATTTACAAAGAACTCATGAACTACGTAACCTCGAGGATTTGGCTGCTTGGTGGCTGGAATGTGAATAATGTAGCCTTTCCATTTAGGCGGTATCCGACGCAAAGCCAACAAAGGCATTAGCCCTCTCAAGAGTGTCGTTAACTCGCGCAGGTCTCAGGCCAGAGACATGGCTCAGTGGCTAAAAGCGCTTACTGCTATATCAGAGGACTGGAACTCACATCCCAGCCGTCACAGCAGGTGACTCACAGATGCCTGTAACTCCAGCTCTGGGGGAATCTTTTTTTTTTTTTTTTTTGATTTTTCGAGACAGGGTTTCTCCGTAGCTTTTTGGTTCCTGTCCTGGAACTAGCTCTTGTAGACCAGGCTGGCGTCGAACTCACAGAGATCCGCCTGCCTCTGCCTCCCGAGTGCTGGGATTAAAGGCGTGCGCCACCTCTGCCCGGCACCTTTTGGCCTGCGGCACTCACGTATACACCTGCTCACACACACAGATAAAAAGTAAAGTAGATCCTTAGAAACCTCTCCTAAAGATGTACAAATCTTAAAGGGTCATTTTCCGCCCCTCAGCAAATCCCCGTTAGAGTCCACAGCCGTTAAGAGCACGGTCGGCTTTTCAGACCACCTGGATTTGGTTCTTAGCACCCCTGCTAACAACCTTCTGTGACTCCAGTTCAAGAGGCTCCATCGCCCTCTTCAGGCCTCCATGGGCACTGCACCCACTTGGGGCAGGACCCCATCCACACACATCAAATAAAAATAAAAATTAAAAATTCATTAAAAAGCTCTGTGTTACACAGCGGGTTCTACTTTTTTCACGAAATGTCTCTATTTTCCTTCCAGCAAGATAAAACTAATGAGTAAAAGCAACAAACAAACAGAAGACCAATGGATTCCCACCTGCCGCTTAGCTTTTAATGGGACTACGAACATTTTTGCAGGAACACGAGACGATTATACTATGATCTTGGCACAAGTCTGCTCCAGATCAGCCAGGGACAGCTGCGAAGTCATCATTAATAGTTAACCGGACAACTGTTAGTTCTCACAGACCTTTGTAATCGGGAGCAAAGACCCCTCAACAGGTTATGCAACAGGAAACCTTAAGTTCTTCCCTTCAGATTTCCTCCTTCTGCTTCTGCCTGAGCGGACTATTTTCTGCAGATCACAGAACACAGACTCATAACGAAGGAGTCAGACTCTAAGAGACAGGAGTCTGGAGCGGCTCCCAGCGTTTCCTTTCAATGCTTGGCGTCTTTGTTTTCTGATACGTGGCTGATGCCGAACCCGCAGGCAGGTTGCTCACCTGGGTATTTTTCCAGCTCCTGCAGTTTGGATTCGTTGATATCTGTGGCTATGACCTTGGCTCCTTCTCTTGCAAAAGTCTGCCAGAAATAAAATACGAATTGGTCCTTTGTTTACTGGAATAAATTGTTTCAAAAATGGAAAACATTTTTCCTTTCGCTGTGTTTTTTATTGTTTCTGATAAAATAGGCGGAATTTTCATCTACCTAGTCTCGTTTCCACTTATCCCACCATCATTATTTTTATCGGTCATTAGGGCAGCGCAGTATACATTGTATTTTGCATCTGACTTTGTCTTTTTATTATCAAACAATACAGTATTTTTTAAAAACAACTCTAACTCAAGGCTGGAGGGATGGTTTGGTGGTTAAAAGCTGCCTGCTCTTCCAGAGGACCTGGGTTTGGTTCCCAACACCTATACGGCAGCTCACAATTGTCTGTGTCTCCAACTCCAAGAGATCTGATAACCTCTTGTGACCTGTGCAGACCAAGTGTGCCCTCGGCATACATATATACATGTAGGCAAAGCACTCTACATAAAATAAATATAAATAAATATTTAAAAAACCCACAAATCCTAACTCAGAGCTGGGTGTGTTAGCACATGCCTTTGATCCCAGCACTTGAGAAGCAGAGGCACATGGGTAGAGGGGTCTCTGTGAGTTTGAGGCCAACCTAGTTTGCAGAGTTCTAGGCCAACCTAGAACTCAGTAGGAATGCATAGTGAGACCCTGTTTCAACAAACAACCCTGCAATACCTATTTCTAAAATAATGCAGCTATTCTGTGATGAGACCCTATCTATGTTTTTACTTCTTTATTTTTTTTTATCTATTTGTTTATTGTATATGCATTTGTATGTGTGTGGGCATGTGCCACGGTATGCATATAAGAATCATTTTCTCCTTCCAGGGGTCAAAGTTAGGTCTCAGGGCTTAGGTGACAGTGACTTTACCTGCGGAACCAGCTTCATTACCTCCTGGTGCCACTTGTGAGCAACAAGAACAGAGGAAAACAGGACGTTTACCTCCGAGGACTCCAGCAGCGATTTCATAAACGCCAATCACTGACAGCGATGTATTCCTACTGCAGTGTTAAGTCAGGTAGCGGGGTGAGGAGGGAGAAATCGAGGTACCTCAGCAAAAAAACGAGCCGAGAGTTTTGTAACTTGCGGGTCTTAACCTTGAACTGACTGCGTGCCCTGTAGAGTCAAGTCAGCGCCTCACGGTGCAGATAAACTGGGACGGAGGAGTATGATTCCGGGTCAAAGGTTGCGTGACGCTAAGTAAGCACAAGGAATTCCTTCCTTCTTCTCAGTCAGAGACTTTTCTTTTGAACTTAGGATATGTGGGCTGGCAAGATGGCTCAATGGATAGGGGCACTTGAAGAAACTCCTGCACTGTGGGGGCTCCCAGCGGGGGCTCCCTCACAGACCCTGGTTAGGCACAAACTATATCCAAACACCTGTTTTCACAGAGAGATCCTTTATTAAGCAGGGAAGAAAAGTTTAACTGTCTGCTTTCCGATTCAGGCAGAAAACAGCACCAAATGACCTTGCAGGTGTAATCTTTTTTTTTTTTTTTTCCAAGACAGGGTTTCTCTCTGTAGCCTTGGAACCTGTCCTGGAACTCACTCTGTAGACTAGGCTGGCCTGGAACTCACAGAGATCGGCCTGCATCTGCCTCCCAAGTGCTGGGATTAAAGGTATGTGCCACCACCGCCTGGCACAGTTATAATTGTTAAGAAGAAAAAATAGGGGAGGTCTATGTCAGGATGGGCTAGGATGCGGTGTATGTTTTGATTGGGCACGCTAATTAGGTGAACCAAATGAGGCCTTTCATCGCTGGACCTTGACAGCCAGCCTCGGAGGAGGAAGTGGCCAAACAAGGGTTAATAAGGGAATTAATTGGTGGCTAGCTTTAGGGAGGTAATCTACGGTTTACAAGGGAGAGGGAAGGGGGAAAGGCGAGGCAAGGTCTGCCAGTGCCTGTTGGCCAAACCCGGGCTTGCTAGAGCTTTTCAGCACTCACCACACAAACCTAGGGGCTTGAGTTCAACCCTGGAATCCATGGCAAAGAGAAAGGGTAAAACCAATCCCACAGGGTTGTCTTCTCATCCCGGTGCAAGTGCTACCTCTGCTACACACACTGCACACACACGCACGCACACTGCACACACATGCACGCACTGCACATACACACACCATATACCACACCTACCATCCACACGCGTACACACACATTGCACACACATACTCCATACACACACACACCACACACATACACCACACAGCACACACATAGAAGCACACATGCACACACCAACAAACAGGGAAAGACAGAAGTGCTAAAGGTAAGAACAGTGAGAGGCCGCAAACACAGCTCAGTGGCAGGCCTGCGCGCTTAGCCTGCTGGCTTAGCCTGTGGTCTTAGCGTGTGAGCTTAGCCTGCTTGAGGTCCTCGGTTCAATTCCAAGCTGCAACAAGAAAGAAAAATAAGGAGAAAACCAAAGCAAGGGAAGAAGAAAGACAGGGAAGAAAAAGAGAAACCAGCAAACGAGAAGGAAATAACTCTGGCGCCAGTCTGCACACGTCCAGACAGTGAAAGTAAGCCACCGCAGGTGCGAACTTACTAAGGCTGAGGCCCGGCCGATCCCTTGAGCGGCAGCCGTCAGGACAATGACTTTGCCTTCCAGTCGGCCCATGGTGGTGAAAGACCCGTATAAATCCAGGCCCCTCTAGCAGAAAGAGTAGAGCCAAAAATCTAGCAGGGAGAGAAGAACCAAAAATCTAGGTTAGCTGGTTCAGTGACTCTGTTCCAGGAACTAGCTGACTATAAAGTTAGATTACAATCTTGAGAATAATCTTGACAAACGGGGAGTTACCCCCTTGTAAGGATCACTGGTATTTTTTGGAATTTTCCAATGATCACTGGTATTTTCGTAATTTTCCAATGACGCTCTCCCTACCCCCTTTGGGTTGTGGTTTCTTCCCCTAAATACACCCTCTCCCAGCTACTCTACCGCTGCTTGGGAAATGAGTTTTGGCCCCAGTGCACTAATTCCTGTCCTGTCAATAAACCTCTTGTGATGTGTGATGTGTGATTGCAGCAAGGATGGTCTCTCGTGAGTTCCTGTGGGGGGAGGGGAGGGGAGGGTCGTGTTATCGCGAGACTTGAGTGAGAGTCTTTCCCCTCCAGGGGTCTTTCAGTGGAACCAGCAGCTTAATCCAAAGACACAGCCTTGAATGGCCCACGTGCAAATCAGCAGGTGGTAGGTGACACCTGGAATGAACACAGCGACTTGCTCCTTTAATAACGTGGAGGAAGGGCCTCTGTCCACACTGCCCCACCACTCAGTGCTCAGGAGGGCTTCCCCTAGATGCGCCCCTAGCTCAGAAGTGCACAGAGCAGCCCACCGAGGAGATGACTGGCGAGGGGCACTGGGCTGGAGCCCAGCTTTTGTCTCCTTCCCATCCTCTAACGCTGAGACGAGAGAGCTCCCCTTTCCCTCGCCGTCCCCACTGCCTGGCCCACGTTTTAAGGCGTTGTTGTTGCTGCCCGTCCTTGCTGTTTGGGACTGTGTTTTTTAGTTTCTCCTTGGAAAACTGTTAACCTGGCTGGCACTGTTTTGAGAAGGGCCAGCCAGCAGTTTCCCAGAGCCCCAGTAATCAGCATTCCGGGATGAAAATCCCTTGTCTTTCAAGACTCCCCCATTGCCTTCCCTCCCAGAGCCTCCGCCCCCCCACCCTCTGAAAACGAGGCCAGAGGAGATGCTGATCCATCCTGTACCTGACAGTATTGACAAATCTCCCTATTATTTGGTCACTGCTGGCAAAGTCACAAATAAAACACTTCAACCTCCTCTCTGTTCTTCCATCCAAGTCCCCAAGCTACCTCACAGAGGGTGGGCTCAGAAAATAAAAGCCTTCATTGTCTTGAGTCACCTGTTCCTTCCTCTGCAAACTTCTGCTGAGTCACAGAGGCAGACCCCTGAGGTTTATCCTTGTCCCTTGAAAAGATTTCACAGTGAGCCTTAAGATTCACTGACCAGAAGGGCTGGAAAACCAAATCACAGCCCATACCTTCCTTTTGTAAGGGGCATGGGGTGTCTGTCTCCATTCTGAAGGCAGGAACCACCATGCTGCGTTGTCTGGAACCTGACCTGCCCCAACTCATGACTCTGACTTGTTTTTTGGAAATATCCAAACCCTCCCAATATTTATGGTGACCACATGGGGACCATATGGTGATGGCTGCAGGATTTTCGAGATTATTCCATACTTACTGTTTCGTTGTCTTCTGTAAACCTGCCTTGCAAGTACTCGTGATTTTACTCCTTAAAAGGGTCCTAAGAAACAGACTCAGGGCTGCGCTCCCTTTAACCAGGCTTAGGAGGCAGCCACTGGCCACTCAGAGTAACACTTTGGATTTCTAGTAGGAGAGGCTCAGAGCACTTTCAGGAATTTCAAGTATTTTCACGAGCCAAAGTTTACTTAGTACAGATACTGGAAAAGTTCTCTTTCTTGAGCTGTTTTCAAATACAAACACATACAGGAGGGTTTCCAACCCCTTTAAGGAGTTATCCCATTCTAAAAAGCGATATGGAGAACAAGGCCACACAAGTTCCACGTGTCATTCCCCCAGAGTTTTGTTAGAAACCATTAGAAAAATCTTACTTTAGAATAGTGAGTCCACACGGTCCTCCAGATTCCTTCAGAAGACAGACTTCAGATCTTTGTGCAGGAGAAGTCACATGTTGGTTAAATGCATGCTGGGAGGAGGAGTTCAGGCTCCTCCGAAGGACTTTGAGAATTCCAGTTTTGTGAGCTTTTAGACAGAGGCATTGCATCTAGCCGTGTACTTTAGATGTGTCCATGCTGCCATCTAGTGGACAGACCATAGAACTACTAATGCCAAACAGGAAGTCTTGTCTTTTGTTTGCCTGTCTTAGTGAGCCAGAGAGCCTGAATGTCCAGGAAACTGCAGGCAGAAGACGGTAGGACAACATGCCAGGAACCCAAGGCCCTGGACCTTCCAGTCGTCCTTACCCTGAATCCAGACTGTTTTGAGGGAGGGAAAGAGAACATCCCTGTGGCTAAGGTCTAGTTCTGGCATTAACCTGCTGTGTGCAGTCAGGTCTAGCACAAATACACCTTCAGCTGCAGAACGCCGGCATCCTGGCTCCTGGGCCTGGGTATGGAAGAGAACACCCAGCATGAATGGAAGTCTTGAAAGGAACGAGCGAAACAGCAGGGAATCAAGCACGCTGAAACAGACAGCTACAAAAGGGAAAGACGAGGTCCGGTGGGCTCTCTTGGCCATGCCAGAGACTGGTGGGTTAATCTGATTGGTGTGGTTAGGCAGAGTGATTATGTAGGTCATGTGTGAATGGCCTACATAAACTGGGGTACTCGATACACGTTGGGCACACTTCACCAGGGCCTCTTGCACTGTGAAGGCTTCAAAAACAAAGCTATCAAGTTCCTCTCCTCCTTTGTTGCCAGGGCTGGCCAGCCACCCAGATCAGGCCTTGGAGATGCAGGCTGCACTTTCTGAGGGTTCTGGCTTCTGCTCCTCTCTCTGAGCAGCAGCTGCGGCGAGGGTCTGAGAGTCGGACACGGGCAGGACATGGACAGAGCAAGACAAGGAGCTGGTGCTTCAAGGCTGGCTCGGGTTGACTCCTCTGCACTCTGTGGCTGCAGAAACTTCTGAGCATTGCTTATCCGTGTTTGTGTTTTTTTTATTTGTTTGTGATATTACCGGGGACCAACATGATTAGGAATACTGAAAAGAAACAAACAAAAAGGCTGGACGGTGGTGGTGCATGCCTTTAATCCCAGCACTTGGGAGGCAGAGGCAGGCGGATCTCTGTGAGTTCGAGGCCAGCCTGGTCTACAAGAGCTAGTTTCCAGGATAGGCTCCAAAGCTACAGAGAAACCCTGTCTCGAAAAACCAAACCAAACCAAACCAAACCAAAACAAAAACCAGGGCTGAGTATCTTGCTCAGTGCTGGTCTGTCTCGCTTGGCAACCGGTCCTGGCTTTGGTCTCTAGTACCACATAAAGTCCCAGCGTGGTGGGTGGCACACTGCCTGGGAGCCGAGCACAAGGGAGACATGTAGGAGGAGCACAAAGGTTGCCTAGTAACTTCAACGCCAGCCTGAACTACAGAAGTTCCTTATTCAAAACAGGAACCAACCTCCCTCAAACGGAAAAAAATAAAAAGCCCAATTTAAAAATAAAAAGACTACGGCAAGTCCTGCGTCTCCCCTCAGTAGTTCAGCAAACCAAACTTGCAAAGTGGCGAACTTGCCAGTGTTCTTTCTTATATGGGAAAGGAGAAGAAAACAGTAATTAGACCAAGGATGTGAGAGGAGGGGGCGTGGCGTGCCAGCGCAGTAGCCAAGTGTTTTGCCACACCTGCTGGAAAAATGTCAGCTCTTTACAGAGGACACACAGAGGAACTGAAGTGGAGTTGATAGCTGTCTTTCCAGTTCTGCCTGGGCTGTGTAAGGCTCCTGCTGGTTGGCATTGCTGTCCCCTGTTTCAGGACGCTCCTGCGTCCAGTCGTGAGCTCACATCTGGCTGTGCTCCTTGCTTTAATAAACTTGACTTCTCCTAAACCTAGCAGGGTTTGGAAAGACGTCCTTTTTATGACTGTGAGAGTCCTGAGACCGACTTCTTCATCTCTTGCTTAATTTTATTAAAGATTTAAATCCAAGGCGCATGTCTGTAGTCCCTGTACCTGGGACGCCATGGTAGGAGATTACAAGGACAAACTGGGCTGCACGGCAGGGCCCACTCTCAAAGGAAGAAAAGGTTCCCATGTAGAAGTGCGTCTTTTCAGTCCCCAAAAGAGCAGGACAAAGGACACTAGCCCACTCCAAGCTTGTGGCTCTGGCAGGCCTTGCCCTTCTCCCCAGTTCTATCAGTCTTGCTAAAAACTGTTAGATTACATTCCTGAAGCTAGCCCCCAAGGTCCCTTCCCTTGTTTGGCCAATCCCTCCTCCTGAGGCTGATTACCAAGGTCCAGCTACCAAAGAATTGAAGTGCAGCAAAGACTCCCTTGGCTCACCTAATTTGCATGCCCCGTTAACGTCAAACACCTTATCCTAACACAGGATTTTACCTTTACAAAATGCCATTGGCCTATGTGCCATAGCTGTCTCCTCTCTATCCAGAGGCAGTCTTCTGTCCTCTGGAACAAACACCCTTGCTTCCGTTTCCTTGTTTCTGTCCTCTTCTCCCTTTTCCTCTATCTCCAGTCTTTGTCTCTTATTCCCCACCCTCTGTCCCTCTGTATAATGTGGCTGGAGGTGGCTATGTGGTGTCTCCTGACTCCGCCTTCTTTCTCCCAGAATTCAGTTTAGTTTTCCCCACCTACCTCTATTTCATGCCAGGCCAAGACAGATTCTTTATTAACTAATGGTATTCACAGCATACAGAGGAGATTCCCTTATCAAGGTAGATCTAAGTGTCCCCTTTTGAGCCCTCCTTGTTACCTAGCTTGTCTGGGTTTGTGGATTATCCTTTACAGATAATGCCCAATTGTGAGTATAGTTTTTCTTTCTGTATTTTGCCTGAAATCTCCTTATGTCATTGTTTTTAACAGCTGAGTAACTGAGTAATTCCATTGTGTAGATGTACCACATTTTCTTTAGTTGAGGGACATCTAGGTTGTTTCAAGTTTCTGGTTATCCATCAAAGACTCTAAGATCCCATTTTACATTATCAGAATGGACAAGACCAAAACCACAAATGACAGATCATGCTGGGGAAGATGTGGAGCAAGGGGAACACTCCTCCCTTGCTGGTGGGACTGCAAACTTGTACAGTCACTTTGTAAATCAGTATGGTGGCTTCTCAGGGAATTGGGAATTGGTCTACCTCAAGCCCCAGCTATACCACTCTTGGTATATACCCAAAGGATGCTCTATGATACCACAAGGACACCTGCTCAACTACGTTTATAGCAGTTTTATTTGTAATAGCTATGAAAGACTTTCTTAAAAAGCAATGAAAGAGCATGTCACAGCATGCCTTGTGAGGTCGTGGGAATGCTTAGGCTCCATCCGACTGCTGTAGAGGCAGGGGAGACTGAGGAATTAACGACCCAGCCCTCCTGAAGGCAAAGGCTGCATAATTTTACAGGGCAAGGAAATATCAGAGCCATTAGGAACGTTTGTTATCTCTGTCTGTAGTCCCCACAAACAGGGGTTGGAGGACCAGAGGGGCTGATGCTATTGAGGGAACTAGGAATAAGAGAAGCCATGTTTGAACCCTAGCTCAGTGGGCCAGATAGAACTATTGAGAGGAGTTAAGGAAAAGGCTGGCCCAGTGTGGAGCTGCAGAGAATAGGAAAGGCTTTCGCAGATGGCAGTGCCTTAGAGCTGCATGTGAAGTCTCTGTAAACAGAGGGAGCAACCCAGGGAGACAGGAAATAGTACAGCAGGTCTGGATTCCTTAAAGACAAATGCTGCAAGATTTTGTGTCAAACTAAAATTTCTAAGGGCAAAGTTGACAGCCAATTGCATGCTTAGGGGCTTCTAGAAGGCTTTAAATCCTGAGGAGCTCACAGAAGATACCCATGATAGAACACCACAAGCGAACATGGGCCAATGGATGGGCCCTTTTCCATGTTCTGTTACACCTTGCTTGTGCTCCGCCCTGCTGTAGCATCTTCTTAGTTGTGAACCTCTGGGGTCATGTGACACTTGCCGATAAAAGATGACAACAGACTTTCAGACTTGCGATCTTTGTAACCCTCCTATTTGCTATGGGATGATGATTTGGGGTGCTGCCTTGTCTGGCCCATCATCTGAAAAAGGTTTTGTTAATGAATGGCATAGTGTTAACTGGTGTTTTGCAAATTTGGAAAGCCATCGGAGGGACAAGATGGAACTTCCACCTACATTACAACCCTACTGGTTCCCTAACAGGTGGAAAAGGACACCCCCAGAAGCCATAAGGTTATTGAATGAAAACCCCAGTGCCAGGGGTGGGCTACCTCCTTGTGAACTGTTGGCCAGGAAAGCCCTCTAAGCCTCACAAAGCATAAAGCTATTGCTATTGTCAAAGCTTGACAGTAAGACCCTGTTCCTGGAGAAATGCATGTGTGTGCTGTGACTGCGAGACATGGAGAGATGAGGCTGGGACTGAACTGGAAACAGTTTTCACAGGGCCAGAGGGGCCATGCAGCTTGCTGGAGACTGACAGCCTGCTCTGGCTAAGGCCTGCTCCACAAGATGGAGTTCCCGCAGCGCTGTAAGCCAGAACATAAACTTGTGGCTGGAGAGGTCATAGGCGGTATTCACACTTTGGTCTGTTGTGGGCTCCCTGTCTGGGGTCAGTAAACATGTGTGCTGCGTCTTCCCAGGAAAAGTTGTCACACAGCAAAGCTTTATATTAATTTGTGCTATGGAAAGACTAGAGATTTCCTTAAGAACTTTATTCTTTGCAATATATAAAAATAAATAAGATATTCTAACTTTTGGGAGTATCACAAATACAAGAAGAAGATACTGCTATCACCACTCTAAATGACTGGAATAAATTTGTTTCTTGTTCCTCCATCTTCTCATTATAATGGCAAAGTGAGGATTAGACTGTCAGGTCAGGGTAGACACACGAAGAAGGCCACTCTGAAGGACGCTGTGGGTGGGCTGGCCGGCTATTGCATTTTGCACTCAGGTCCATCTTTCCCCAAGGAGGGCTGACGGAGGTCTGCCTTGGGATCCACATTCTCTACTTCTGCAGCTGGTTCCTCTGACAAAGGAAATAAAAACAAATTAGCCCTATGCGAATTCACCAGGTGCCCTTAGAGGCCAAGAGTATTAGATACCCTGGCTCAGAGATCCACAGTAGTGAGTTGCCATCAGGGTGTGGGAATGGAACCCTGGTCTTCTTGCAAGAGCAGCAAGTGTTCATAACTGTTGAACTTATCTCTCAAATTCTGAGTTAGAGTTCCTAAAAAATACTATATTGTTTGGTAGCTATCCCAGCAATTCGGAGGCAGAACTGCTGCAAATTCAAGACTAGCCCGGGTTACAAAGTAAAACTGTCTAGAAACAAAAAACCCCAAACCAAATACCACCTCTCAACAACAAAACAAACAACAACAAAATGTTACACCGTGTGCTGCTAGGTGTAGTGGAAATCTCCCTCCATCCATTCCACCCCTTGTCCGCTGTGGACAGACACTACCTGCCCATCAGCGTCACCCCAGTGGGTGGATGGATTGTCACACCATGGTGGAGCTTATAAGCTTATTTAACAGTGCATGACTAGCACTAGTGATGCTGGTAGTGTGAACATGGAAGTATAAATTCCTTCAAGTGAAAAGGGAAAATTTTACTGTAATCTCTATGAACATCAAACAAACAAGCAAAAATAAAACAACAACAAAAAAACCCCTCCCAGTAAACAGAATTTTATGTTATTCAGGATTATAGAGTCCTGGAGGTCCTGGAATGAATTTCTCACAGATAAACGTGGACTACAAAAATATGCACTGCACAGAACATTTAGTTGTCTGACTCTGAGCACAGACTTGAGTGGGTGGAGTCAGATGTGGTGCTTTTGTAATTGTGACAATGACAGCAAGAAGCAGGGAACACAGTGAATGGCAAGTCTGGAAAACACCATGTAACCATGAAGTAACCAAGACAACAGGAACATGAGTTCTGACGGAACTGACGGTGCACACGAATCCCACCCAATTGTCCCCAGGGATACCCAGCAGCCTGTGCATTACCTACCTGGGCACAGTCCTAAACTGGAGTTATCAAAATAGCGAATCGGAGGAGGTGCTGGTAGAGACTTTGACCGGTTATCAAAAAACCAAGATTTTGGTGAGTCTTTTGGCACAGGGTCCTGGAAGTTCCGTTCCCTGCACTGAGAAGGTGTGTTCTGTCTCCTTTTAGACTCTGTCCCAGACACTTTTGGGGACTTTGGCAAGGTCTCATGAGCTGCTTCTCTGTAGGTGTCTCTTGTAAGGGTCCTTTCCTTCCAGGCTTTAAGCTCCTTGGAGAGCTGAGATTTAGCACTTAAATGGAAGCAGAAAGACAGGACAATTCAATTCTTCTTCTTTTTGGTTTTTTGAGACAAAATTTCTCTGTGTAACAGCCCTGGCTGTCCTGGATCTAGCTCTTAAGAGACCAGGCTGGCCTCAGACTCACAGAGATCTGCCTGCCTCTGCTTCCCGAGTGCAGGGATTAAAGGCGTGTGCTACCATTGCCGGGCTGACAACTCAATTCTTAAATGTGGACATGGAAAAAACTTAAAAAGCACCCTACCCTACTAAAATCTCTACCCTGAAATGTGCCTTGTTCCATCTGCTCTTTAATCTCACCCTAATGCTTTCTGTTTGGACACTTCCATGGTTCAGAAGTGAAAAGGTGCTACATAAATTGAATAATTAAAGTAAAATTGGTTTGTTCTTTTTTTTTTTTTTGTGACAGGGTTTCTGTGTTTCCCTGGCTATTCTGGAACGCACTCTGTAGACCAGGCTGGCCTAGAACTCCGTGATCGGCTTGCCTCTGCCTCCTGAGTGCTGAAATTAAGGGCATGTGTCACCACTGCTTAGTAAAAATTTTTGATTATGAAGTTTTGAGAAAATTTTTTTTTTAAATTCAAAGCTTAATTTCAGTTTTTCTGAATGAATTCATACCATCCAGAGTGGTTTATGTGCTGCTGTAATTAGGTTGATGGAATGTTTATTGAACCTTTACACAAGTGTATTTTCATCTATCCTAATTTCTCTTCACTTTTCCGGTTGTTACTTCTCTACTTCCCTGAATCAATACACGACTGGATTCCACCTTCAAAATGTAATTTAAATAGCCCACAGCTGCTTTTTGTTTTTGCTGAGACAGGGTCTCAGTAGGTTCTAATGGCCTTGGCCTTGTGAGTTTCCTATCTTTGCCTCTTGAGTTCTGGGATTGTAGTCATACAGTGTTTGGCCCTTTGTTTTTGCTTAATGTTACTCTATATAAAAGATTATTTAGCTGTTAAACCATTTGCCCTGGATATTTTACTCATTTCTGTGGTGCTGGGGATAGAAGCCAGGCCTTGTGCTTGCTGGGTGAGCATCCCACAATTGAGCTAGCCCTTTAGACTTAATGTGTGGTTTTCTTCTTCTGGGCCACTAGGAGAGTGTTCGGTACAAAACTCTACTCTTGTATGGTAGAAGCCAATGAATGCAACGCTTTACATTTGTCTGTAAATGTGGACAACAATGGACTCGGGGGTCCTCTGTGGGCCACAGCTTCACTGTGACAGATGTTTTCTCAGCGTTCTTCATTTCCTGGTTCTTGACCTAGTTAAAAATAGTTCAGAACAGCTGGGAAGATGGTTTAGTGGGTAACGTACTTAAGTTTAATTCCTAGAATCTGAGTAAAAAACATGGCTGGTTGCACAGTACAAATCTGAATGTGTGCTGGGGAGGTGGAGGCACGAAGTTCCCTGGGGTGAGCTGGTCAGCCAGGTCTCAAACACGCCAGAGAAGCACCCTAGCAAGACACTCACACTGACCTCTGGCCCCACGTGCACAAGTGTGCACAGCTAACGAATAGCACAGGTGAAATGGAGCCAGTATATTCCCATTTAATTTTCTTTTTCCCTTGACAGGGTTTCTCTGTGTAGCCCTGGCTGTCCTGGAACTCGCTCTGCAGACCAGGCTGACCTCAAACTCAGAGATCTGCTTGTCCCTGCCTCCTGAGTGGTGGAATTAAAGGCATATGCCGTCACTGCCTGGCTATTCCCATTTCTTTTAACATAAGCATTTATTACACAATCTCTAAAAATTGCCATCTCTCAAATTAGTGGAAGGTTGACAACTGTAGAAAATATATGCATAAGCAGGATATGTCATGCAAACAAAACTTGTCTTTTTTGTTTGTTTGGCTTCTTTTTGTTCATTTGTTTTCTTATGTTTTTTGAGACAGGCTCTCTCTACTACTAGGTAGCCCTGGCTGTCCAGGAACTTACTATGTAAACCAGGCTGGCTTTGAACTCAGAGATCTGTCTGCCTCTGCTTCCAGAGTGCTGGGATTAAAGGCACGCACCACCACACCTGGGCTTAGAACTTACCTTAATAATTGATTCTTTTGCTTTATTAGCTGTTCATTTTGCTGCTTTAGCTTAGAAATTTCATTTTCCATCCTTACATATTCACTTTTCAGAATAAGAGCTTTTGTGTTTTGTACAATGCCACTGCCGCCTCCACAGGTTAAGGGTTTACTGGAAAGCTGGGAGCTCGGCTCTGATATAACTGAAAGAGACAAACACACACAGGTCGATACTCTTTCTTTTGTAAGAAAACAAAAAACAGTAGGTGTTTCTGTGTTGCCCAGGCTGGCCTTGAACTGCTGCCGATCCTCCTGAACGCTGGAACTAGGCCCTGTGCTGCCACGTCTAGCCAGGCAGATAATCCTCATTATCTCTGATGTTCAAAAAGAAATACTAAAACTGCAACAAGCCACTAAAAAACCATTTCCTGGACATTATCTCTGATCTTCTGTTCCCCCCAGTCTACCCGATCACCATTCTTCCATTCCCTACGGTCCGCCCCTGCTGGTTACATCACTGCACCCTCCACCCCAACTGGGCAACAGCAGCCTTTTACAGCCAGAGCCATTCTGAGTTGGTTCACGTTCTGGTCACCTGACTGCCCCAAATCACTCAGTACATTGCAAGTTCTCCACATCTTAACTAAATACACCTTCAGATAGGAGCAGAATGACAATATTGTGAACAAAACTGTATAAAAATGGAGGTATTATTTATCTGAACAATTCATTAGGTTACCAAAGTTCATTAAAGAGATAGAGAGGATATCTTAGGAGATTAGTGATGTACATTTTTATCATTCGGGTGCAATACAGGCAGACATTTCTGAAAATCAGAACTGCTCCAGTATCCCAGCCATGAGCATCTCATTAGAGGCAGGAAAAACCCTTGATGAAATTCAGCCTTCCTTCATGATAGTGTTCTGGAGAGACTAGGAGGGCCATATCTCAAAATAATAAATGGAGTCTACAGCATCCCCACAGCCATGGTCTTGGGGAATAAGAGAACAATCCCAGACACTGTTACTGAAATCATGAACAAGACAAGAATGTCCACTCTCTCCCCTCCTGTTCAATATAGTGTTACAGGTCTTACTGAGAGGGACAAGACAACTGAAGGAGACCAAGGGGATATAAATAAGAAAGGAAAAAGTCCAACTATCCTTATTTGCAGATGATATGATTTTATTTATAAAATAAAAGACCCTAAAGATCCACTAAGAAATTTCTACAGTTGACAAATACTTCAGCAAAGTAGCAGGATATAAAACCAACATACAAAAATCAATAAACTTTCTAAAAAAAAAAAAAACCTTAGAATAACCCTAATCAAACAAGTGAAAGACTTATATAATAAAAATTTTAAGACATTAAAGCTAGGCACTGAAGATGACATCAGAAGATGGAAACATCTCCCGTACTCATGAATTAGTAGGATTAATATTGTGAAGAAGGCCATCCTACCAAAAACAATCTACAGATCGAATGCAATCCCCATCAAAATCCCAATACAATTCTTCGTAGAAATCGAAAAAAATAATCTTAAATGTCATATGAAAACACAAAAAGTCTGAGATAGCTAAACCAACCTGAATAATGAAAGAACTGAGTTATCAACATTCCCAGATTTCAAATTATAGCACAGGGCTAAATATACAGTAATAAAAATGGGATGGTATTGGTATAAAATCAGACATGATCATCAATGGAAAAGAACTGAAGACCCAGATCTAAGTCCACAAACCTATGGATAGTAATACTCAGTCAACATTCTTCCTCTAATGGACACACGACAGACATGAGAAAAAAAGCTGCTGCAAGGAGCACACAGGAAGAAATTCGATCCTTCAGTCTCTAAACTATGTCTGTGGCAAATTTTGGTTTTCATGTAATTATGTATATTATCAGTCTTATGAGCAGACAGGCTAATGTTTACTCACTGTTATTATGTAGCCATTTTAATTTCTTAGTTGTATGCATACAGCTATTACCTGACTGGATGTATTTGATTTTAACTGGGAAGTAAGTTTTCCCTTGATAATTAAGTCATTGTCACACTAGTCAACACTTCAGTAATATGTAAAAACCTTAATTATGTAAGAGGGAAACTCATCCTCAAGAGTCTACAATGGATAAGCTCTTGGTACTGTAATACTAGGAGTAACATGACTGACGGAACGGTGGACCAGTGCAGGCTAATACTGGACGTCATGTGAACAGCTGGAGTCCTCAAAGCCTGTATGCGCCTTGAGGAGTTAAATGGAAAGGGCCTTAAGATGTATGTGTTCTTGCTAAGCTCACAGGCCTCACAGAATGAAGTGGCAATCATGGAGCCTGTGCTCATGGGATCTGTGTTAGGTTCCCTGCATATATGTTACGGTTGTTAGTTTTGTGGGTTTTTTTTCTCTTAACTTTAAGTAGTCACTTTTATTTTGAAAGGATCACCTAACACTGTTCTCTTAGAAATTTCCAACACACAATAGTGTTGTTAACTACGGCTCTCATAATGCTCACTAGATTTCCTCACACAGAACTGCAACCCTGCACCTTTTGGCCTGGTTTCTAGTAGCTGTCACCCCACTTTCTGTGTCTGTGTATTCAACTCTTTCTGCATACATAAGCAAGACTTATGATGCCTTTCTGGGTCCAGTTTACTGAATTTAGTATGATGTCCTTCAGTTTGTATAAAAATTATTTATTTTATACCCTAACTGTAGTTTCCCTCCCCCACTTCCCCTCTGAGACTCCAGTCCTCCTTCGATCCACTTGGTTCTTTCTAGAAAGGGACAGGCCTCCCATGGCATAGCAAGCTGAGGTAGGACTAAGTAAATCTCCTTGTGTTAAGGCTGAGCAAGGCAACCAGTGTGAGAAATAGGTTCCCAAGAGTCAGCCAAAGACCAGAGACCACCCTGCTCCCACTGTTAGGAGTCCCACAAATAGCTTGGTGTTCTTTGGGGACTCCTAAGGTGGGACTGGGAGTGTCTCTGACTCTTTCTCTTGGGCCTCTTTTCCTCCTACTGGGTTGACTAGTCCAGCCTTGATAGGAGGGTGTGTACCTAATCTTATGGTGACTTTTTATGCCATGTTCAGTTGATATCCTTGGGAGGCCTGCTCGCTTTTGAAGGAAGAGGAGGAGTGGATCTGGGGGAGAGAGGTAGTAGTGGTAGGGAACTCGAAGGGATGGAGGGAAAGGAAACTGCAGTTGGAATGTATTTTATGAGACGACAAAAAAAAAAAAAATCTGTCTTTTTTAACTTACTTGAGGTATCCTGGGCCTGTTGGTTTCTTCTGAGGTTTTCTCTCAGCAGCCTTATTACTTCTTTCTGATGGTCAACAGTGGCTTTTGTAGAAAGAATTCTAACAAGAATAAAATAGAGAAAATATATAAGGGTCCAAGTGATTTTATAGAAGACTTTCTGATTTGATATGCCACATTGACGTAACACTCTTACGCAGGGGCGGAGGCAGGTCAGCCCCTGGAATATAGCTCAGCTCTCATGGCTACACCCAACTATTCTGTTCAGTTATAGGAATAGTCCAGCTTTACTACTGAGAAACTAAGTCATTTCAAACCTTTAGAAACATAATAGGCATCAGTTATATACTGAACAAAATTATTTTTGGACACTATGAGCTCTCACCATGGGGCGACATAAACAGAAACTCACCAGGGAGTGAAAAGGGACAGAACAACAAAATCAGAACACCAATTCCCATCCTGCCAGGACGGCAAATCCTCACTGCAGATGATGTCAGCAGAAGCGGAAGGTCAAACTCTGCACTGCTCCCCAGGAGCAGCTAGCAATTCAAGAATTCAGAAATAGTAAACTATAAGCCTGTCTTAAAACTTATACTGTTCTTGAGCTGGAGAGATGGCTCAGAGGTTAAGAGCACTGGCTGTTCTTCCAGAGTTTAATTCCCAGCAACCACTTGGTGGCTCACAACCATCTGTAATAAGATCTGGTGCCCTCTTCAGGCCTGCAGGCATACATGCAGGCAGAACACCGCATACATAACATATAAATAAATCTTTAAAAAAAAATTACACTGTTCTTAAAAACTGTGAAAAGAGTGTTGAGCATTGTGGCATAGACCTTCAGTCCCACTAAACAAGTGAATCTCTGGGTTTGAGGCCAGCCAGCCTTGTTTACAAAATGAGTTCTAGGACAGCCAGGGATACACAAAGAAACCCTGTCTCAAAAAACCAAAAACTATGAAAATATATGCTGACTGTATTTTACAGGTATGCTATTATGTGTAACAGGACACACAGTTAAGTTGGTAGAAAGATATGCTGTACTGTCCTAAATACTAAAACAAAACACTGGTGCACACTCAGAAAAACAAAGGCTCTCAATATTCCTTCTGCAGGATGACCTTTAAGTTTTTATTCGGCTATCAATCGAGGCAGAATCATCAAAGACACCCGGCTAAATGAGTGGAATCATGCTTGGTTTCTTCAGCACTGGGGACTGAAACAAGGACCTTGTGTGTGTTAGGCAAGAACCTTACCACCAGTTACATCACAGCCAGACCTGTGCCTAACTGTTTAACAGTTTGTGTATGCAATTACAATTTAATGAGCTTAAAACCTATGGGTGCTTACACATTTTTTTAAATATAAAAATATTTTTACAAATTACTTTCTAAAAAGAAATGCAAAGATATTTGTGGAGTTATAAAGAAGTGCTTCGTGACTAAAGCCACGTTCAACAAGGCAGAGACAGACATACTCCTTCTCAAATTCCTTGGCATTTTCCTTCTTTTCTAGGTCAATTTTCACCAGCTGCATTTTGAGATCCTCAATTTCCTCCTTATAAGGCACAGCTCCTAAAGCAACTTTGTCCTGTCACAGAAGAAAAATAAAGAAAAACAATGATTAGTTCTGTTTTTGTCAGCTCTAAAGTGTTTGGTTGCCTTTCATGAAAGATAATGAAGGCATATCCCTATATCTGACATGAAGTTTATCTGAAACTATATATAAGCAAATACTGTTTCTTTCTTTAAGAAAATAATCTTCCCAATGAACAATGTGACATAGTTTAGCAGATGAAACAGAAGAGTTGCAAGAAATGAGATGGGGGCTGGCGCAGGGGCTCAGTGGTTAAAGCCCAGCTGTCCTTGAGAAGGACCCTGGCTTAACCTCCAGCACCCTCGGAACAGCCCACAACTGTAATTCCAACACCAGGCAAGTGTGTGGTACAGACACACATGCAGGAAAAACACTCACACATAAGAGACAAAATGAAACAAGTGAACCAAGGAACACTGGGCAGAGGAAGGCAGAGCGGCCGTGGGGACACAGCAGACGGAAGCCCGAGCCACAGAACTCCCGGTGTTTTCTGTCAGGACAGTCAGTGAAACAAAGGTATTTACTTTGACTTGGAGTACATATAACCTTACATGTCTGCAAAGGTATGTATCTTTTTAAAAAATCATGACTATACTTGAATGTTTTCTCTATTTCCTTCTTTGTGGGGTGACACACATGTGCCATGCAGGTGCAGGCCACAGGACAACCTGCAAAGTCCGTTCTCTCCTTCCACCCTGCGATTCTGGGGATCAGACTCTGGCAAGCATCCTTACCAACTGAGCCACTTTGCAGGCTCTTCTATTTTCAGAGTTTCATTTACGTTTACAGAAAAACAAAGCACGGAAAACTCACAGGCCTTGTCCCTTTTCTTCTTACTTAGTACTAAACGATGCAATAAATAGGACAGCACATTTTCTACAAGTGAACTAATATTGCATCTTATTTAATTTTTGAGATAGGGCCTCACTGTGTAGCCCTGGAGGTCCTGGAACTTACTATTTAGATCAATATGGCTTCGCTACAGAGATCTGCACGTCTCTGAGCACTGGCACTAAAGGTTCGCACCACCACCCCTGCCCTGACACTAATGCTTTTATGTCCTTTAGATTACCCATGTTGTACTTTTTTCCTCTCTCCTTCCCCATTCCTGGCAAACTCTAATCATTTTACGGTTCCCTAGTTTTGTCTTCCCCGGAGTACATATCTGAAGTCTTTCTAGAAGGAGGGACCTTTCTAAGATGGCTTTCACTTAGCCGTTGTGTCTTTCCATGACTCGCTTCGTCTCCCCCATCACCCTCCAGCTTTTTAAAAACAGAGTCTTTCATATTCTTGATGCGCTTCAGTCCCTCATTTATTTGTGGGCGGCTACTGTGAGCTTGGTTATACAGGAAGGCAGTTGATTTGTGCTAATTTTGTATCCCATGACTTTACCAAAGGTGTCTATAAGTTCTGAGATTTTATGGAGTCCTTGGGGTCTTTTGTGTATAGAATCACATCATCACATGAGGGATACTTAGTGACTTCTTTTCCTATTCATATCCCCTTTCTTTCCTTCTTATTACTTTAGCTATACTGAATAACAGTGGAGAGAGAAGATACCTGTCTCTGATCTTAGTGGGAATGGCTGGAGCGGTTTTCCTTCAAGTATGATATTGGCTATAGGTTTGCCATATCTAGTCTTTTTTTAATCGTGATATGTTCCTTCTGTCCCAGGGTGATCTAGGACTTGCTATGTAGCTGAAGATGACTTTGAACTCCCGAATCCCACCTCATTTTCCATGTGCTGGGATTACAGGCTTGTGACACCAATGCTAGGGATGGAACCCAGGGCTTCCAGCTAGCCAGGAAGGCCCACTATCATCCTTAGCCCTCTCATTACTTTTTAATAGTAATGGTCTATCCTCACTGTACAGACACACCAGAATGCGCCCATGGATCTTCCTTTGAGAGTGTGCAGTTCATTCTAAGTTTTGCTCATTTCGTATCAAATTGTTTGATTTCCTTCCTCCTTCTTCTTGTATTTCGGGATTTGATCAGATAAAATATAGTTTTTCCCGTCCAGAGTCTTTGGAGAACAGAACTTGTGAACAGTAATAGAGTCTCATCTGCTTGTGTTTCATTCTGTGTGGGGTCACTGCCTAGACTAAGGTGACACGTGCTTTCTCCTGGGTTATTTTCATTACTCTGTAATAATGTGCGCTGTCACTCCTGGCTTATGAAATGTCCGGGTGTCCAGTATCGGTATTTGGTGGATCATCCTCTCCACTGAGGATGTCCTTTTCTCAAACATCACATGGGCTGCTTTTGAGTGTGTCTGGTTTAGGCTCTCTGTTCTATCTCACTGATCTGTTTGACTATATACTGTTTTAAAAGTTCAAACAAACCAATAAGAAAATTTCAATATATGCCAAAAGTGTAGAAATTTCAGATGGTCTTTAGCTATGATACAAAGACAGTATCTAAACAATTCTTGCCCCAGGGAAATGAAAATTGGAAAAGCTGATTCAGAAATGAGCAACAGAACTCTGTGTGGCAAATACACCACCTGTGGTCACAGTCATGCTCACGAGCCCACCAGCCTCCAAGTGTTAGTAATTGAAAGCCTGAAGTAGAAGTTCCTAGCTAATGAGTCTTGTCGATTCTGGGGCTGGAGAGATGGCTCAGGGGTTAAAGGCTAGGGCTCATGACCAAAATATAAGATTCGGTGATTCTGTTAACTATTCTTACACGAGAAAAACAGCCCTCTGTGCTTCGGACCTGAACCACACTAGATTTAGAAATTAATAATGGAAGGGGCCGGGAGGCGGCTCAGCAGTTAAGGGCACATCTGCTCTTCCCGACACTCACAGGCTCCTGTACCTCCTGCTCCAGGCAATCAGTGGCTCTGGCCACCTAAGGCACCTGGCATTAGCCCCCCCCCCCCCCAGCTAAAAATATTAAACAGCTAAAAAAAGAGAAATGAGGAAATGACTCCGGAACAATCCCTACAGCTTCATTTCAGCTCTGACTGGGACATGGTGAGCTTCTTGTTTTACGGCCCATTTTCAATCATAATTCATTCTTTTCACACGCTCTTACTTTTGGTTAAGGCTCAAGCATTTTACTTTAGTTTTTGTGGTCTTTATAATCTCTGAAAAGGCAACTGCTTAGGATGGCTATAAAGGTCTAGTATAGTTCAGATTTTAAACATATTCATTTCTATCTGATCTGAGCAATTTGTAATGATATAAGAAGAAATTTCCACGATTTTATTCAAATTATGTTCTTTCTTTTTCAGTTAATGTTCTATTACCTTAGATGAATGTATGCAGAGGATAAAATTAATACCCTTAAAAATAGAAGTAAGTACTTTTGGAGACTACAGAATTAAAAATATGATTCAAAGCAACAATTTTAAAAAGTAAAACTATGAAAAAAGTTTATGGATCTCTCTTCAGGGTGGAACAAAACCATATCCTGGTACATCACCCAGGCTAATTCTGCTGGCTTGAAGTATCCCTGTTGCCTGAGGCAGTCTAAACCAAGTTTTGACAAAATGTGCGGCTTATTCTACTTTGAAATTCTTTTTTCCAGTATATTAAAAATAATCAGGACTTTACATGCAAATACACCACCACATTTCATTTTGCCACTTCCTTTTGAAGTCTGAGCTCTTACACCGGTGTTGTGGTGAGGCTGTGATAAGAGGGGGAATAGAGCATCCGAATATTTGCTAAGCCCAACAGGCTGAACGTTTGTATTTACGAACCTCGCCTGACCTACCTGAAGCATCTGTAGTGCGGCTTTTGTGTGTTCAAGGCATTTTTTTGACTCATGAACTTCGCTCTGGAGTTTTGCTACCAAGTCCTTAGACATTGCTAGTTCTTTCTGCATCTTTTCAATCTGACCCTCCTTATGAATGGCAGTTTCTTTAGCTTCTTGTAAAGAGGTTTCCAGCTCCTGAATTTTCTGTTAGAGAAAGCACAAATCCCCAGGGCAAAGCCACAGTATGTTACATGAGACAAAAATGATCATCTGTAGCTACGTATTGAGTTTTCACAGATTGAATCAACCAATAATGAGAGGTGAAAACGGCTTAATTTATCCAAGTACAAGTCCTTTTAGAAAATGATACTTCACATATTAAAAGAATGCCAAAATTTCACATTATAACCTGTCAACAAGTTCTTGCAAATGAGAACACAGCAGTCACACGGCACACTAGCTAGCAAAGTTCTAAGCACATTTAGTAGTCGATCATCCTTTAAATAAAGGGCACTTGGACTTTCTAAAGTAATTTAAAGGTGAAATACATGAAAAAAAACCCCTCAAAACCATAATGAAAATAAAACCTCTCCAGATCCTCACCAAGGACTAGAAAAACATTTTAGGTATCCCCTCACCCTTAGAAAACTTCAGAGCAAGAATAAGCAAGTAAAAAATTTATAAAAATGGTCAACTATACCCAAAGAACTATACCCAATGAGTTATACTTGGGGGAAAAAAATCTGTGATCTACTAGTTTCTAATGGCAAACATCAGGCTAATGGTTGACGTTGTATGTTAAGTATTTATTTTGGTAAAAATGATAGATTATAATTGACTTTTGGTTTCCTACTAAGACATTTTGCATTGTAACAAAACAGAGTAGCATATTTGCTGTTGCTAAAAATTCCCAAGCAAAGGCAGTTAGCTGACAGTCTACCTGGGTTGTTGAAATGATATTGATTCTTACGTTAGTTTGCTTAGCAATTCTGTTATACTTTTAGCCTCTTGGCTTTTTACGATGATAATAATAGTCATTATTCAAGACAATAGCTAAAGGTAAGCTAAACTGCTGTTTTCTCTAAGCTTGTTTTCCACATACATTACAGTTTAGCTTTAGGAAACTTACAGCATCCTGTAGCAATACCACACAAGGTGATAAACTACCCTGCATAACCTGCATATAGTCTTTAAACTAGGGCTTACTTCTGTTTCCCAACTCACAGGAAAGACCTCACATGATACCAAGTTTCATTATTAGTTGAATGGTGACTACAGTACAACCATATGCAAAATCCAACTCATCACGTATCTGTACAACAGTGTATTCATATTTAGTGGTTCCATTACAGCTACACATTTGCTCTGAACGCCGGGAAGTTGGTACCTCTGATGCTAGTTGGTCACTGACTGATGCAGCATGAGGACTTCTGCTGTCCCGTGGGAAAGGGTGTGCAGTAGGATAAGCGTGGACAGTGGCCTGGGAGGCGGTCAAAGTCTGGCAGTCTCTAGATAGTTGTTCAGTTTTCTCTTTCAGAGATTTCAGGTAATGTTCCAATTCTTTGGATCTTGTGGCATTTCCTTCCTCAAAGTCTGTGAATTTGTTTATCATGGCCTTTGAACAGAAAGAGACCACCACAGTTTAAAATAACTGACGCATTGCAGTCACAGTAAGAAAAGCAGTGGAATTCCAGGTCAGTGCATGCATGTCAGATGCTAAGAATGGGGTGGCTAAAGCAGGGGCTTGACAAGATCTGGAAGGTGACTCACTTCATTAGGTATAGAGTAACACAGGAGGGGACTGAAGAACTATGCAGATCAAAATCATCAATAGCAGAGTGCACACAGGAACCCTAAGAATTACCTACTTTCCCCATTTCATTCCAAACCTCAGCCCAGAGAAAATGACTTACTGATGTCAACCCCCTTTTCCATGTGCTGGGATGTTTTCCCTGTGTTTGTCTGGGCACCGTGTGTGTGTGTCTGGTGCTCATGGACATCAGAAGAGGCCACTAGGTCCCCTGGAACTGGAGTTACAGACAGCTGTGAGCCACCATGTGGGGTGCTGGGAACTGAAACAGGTCATCTGGAAGAGTAGCTAGTGCTCTTAATGGCTGAGCCATTTCTCCTGCTCCAATTTACTGATTTTTACTATTAATCTATAAATCTTATATTCCTGTGTAGAATATTCTCTTTTCCACTGAAGACTGGCTGACACGGGTTTGAAGGAAATGTCATAATACAGTAAGAAGCTGACGGGGTGCTCAACACAGGTGTGAGCTGGAAATTCACGACTGGTCAGATGTGTCATTTTGGTTCAGGATCGTGGTAATAGGAGAGGCTATCTCTAGGGATGGACTATATGAGAGTTCTCTGTATTAACAGGTAATTTCCCGTTAAATTAACTGAGAACAATACCGACACACATCAAAGCAAAGCAGCACCTCTGGGACACACAATCTGGGACTGCAGCAGGTGGTGTGGGACTGACAAGGCAAATAAATGCTCACAAGGCCCCGGATGCGCCCAGTCAGAATTGTCTGTGGCTTTGCCACGGCGGCTGCCCACATCCTTAGCAGAGAATCATCTCAGTCTCCCTGAGGCCACCAGGGCAAAGGCTCTACCCTCGTAAGCACTGAGCGGAGAGTGAGAAGAGACCAGGGAGGAGAGACAAAATCTCCCGAGTGGGAACTCAGTGTCACATGTGAACAGCCTGCCACCTTCCCAAGCACAAACTGGTTTAATGATCCTGAAGAAGCATAATATAATAGAAGAAAAAATTTTATATAATCAAAATGTTCACAGAGCTCTGACATATAAATTAAAGAAATATAAGCTAGTCTAAACCTTTTAGAAATGAGGAGAAAAAGCAAAGTATAGAAGAGCCTGGATGATGAACAAGCATACTCACGGCTATTTTGCTATTGTAGAAGTTATTCATTTGGCAAACGCGGTTGTTTTCTTCTTGGATGCCACTTTTAAGCTGCTCTGTATCAAAAGGAGTATTCAGCCACTTTTTCAAAAACCGAGTCATTTCTTTCTTATTACTTAGTACTTGCTGAAATTCAGTTTTTATGGCGGGAAAGTCATTTTCTGAAAAATCTTTGAGAATTTCCTGTGTCAAAAATAGGTATCAAATTATATGAACATTAGGAAAGATTTCATCCAAATAACATATAAACTATAAAAATATCATAAAGGGGAGAAATACCTACTATACTCTACTTATAGCACATTAAAGTAAGTGAATTCTAATTTAAACCTTTATTCTGATTACTTGCATAAGAGAATGTTGACATTCTATGTACATGGCAGGCCTTACATGTGTGTTAGGAACTGCAGCCAGTTCCAACATTGCTGGGAGAACAAGAAAGTCCTTATGGTACTGATACAGGGAAGATTCTGACTTCTGAGTTCTCACTAGCTGACATTAAATCTATTTTCTGTCTATGCAGGTCTGACAGCGTCTAAAGGGTTGTCTAGTCCGCTATCATTCGGTGAGTTACTAGTCATTTCAAATGCATACAAAGGTATCTATTTAAAAAGGGCTTAAAATCATATTAAAGCCATTAGAAAAGTATACCTCAAAGGAGGTCAAGATCACGATGGAGAAATCTACAGACAGCTGAACCATGAACTCATGAACTCTTACCCAACAGCTGTGGAGCCTCCATGTGTGGGAGACAGCTGTGAAGCTTGGACTATCTGAGGGGCCCCCGACAGTAGGACCAGGACCTATCTCTGGTGCATGAGCTACCTTGTTGGAGCCCATTCCTTATGGTGCCATGCCCAGCCTTAATGCAAGGGGGAGGGGCTTGGTACTGACTCAAATTAACGTGCCAGACTGTGTTGACTCCCCTTACCTGTTGGGAAGAGTGGATGGGGGTTGTGCTGGGGGAGGGGTGGAAGGGAGAACTGTGGTTGGAATGTAAAATGAAATTAAATTAAAAAAAAGTATACCTCAATATGAAGGTCCATATCCTGGCTCAGTGTGAGGTTCTCCGGGTCTTTGGATGGAATATCACAAGCCCGCTGAAAGCTCCGTATTTTAGTCCACAGTTCATGCTGCTTTTCCACTTCCTGGACAAAAGCCACTTCGAATTTATTGATGAACTCATGTTGCTCTTCCTTTATCTTTGTAATGTGGCTCAACACGTACTTGAAAAAGATAAATTGAAAAATGAGACATTGTATTTAGGGGCATTTTCAGTGCCTGAGATGGCGAGGCCTCCTGTTTACTGTTTATTCTGTGGTAGATGACGGGCCATGCAGGAAGCAGCTACTCTTTATCCACAATTTCTCTTCTCTGCCCACCGGGAGAGCAGCTCTTCCCGACTGCTGTTTCCTTGTTTGACTTCCTATGGGATTCCTCATAGTGAGTGATTCTGTCACATGACCTTTCTATAAGCTCTCTTTTTCCTATTAGTTCATGTGTGTGAATAAACGTGTCCATGGACCCCCGAGGACTGCAGCTCAGGTGGCTGAGTCACAGCCTGGTGTTGGGAGACCACTGGGTCCCCTCTGGAAGAGCAGCCAGGGTCTCAACACCGAGATCTCTCTCCAGCCTTATTACAGAACTTTTGGTTAAACTGCCAATCTGCTGTCAGATATTTGAGATTAAAAAAAAAAATTCATTTTATATAAAATTACATGTATATGTGTGGGTGTGTGCACATGAGTTAGTAGGTGTCCACAGGGTCTAGAAGAGACCTTCAGAGTCCCTGGAGCCAATTTCAGGTGTTGTGAGCTGCTTTGACCTGGGTGTTAAAAGCTGAATTTGAGTCTGTGAAGAAACAGTAAATGAGCCTTCTCTCCAGTCCCATTTTGGATTTTCAAAATATTCTCCTAATAATCTTGTTTGATTAACTCCCCTGCCCACCCATCTGTCATGTCACATACTTCATGATTTTTTTGTTAAGCACATTTAGATGTCTGCCCTTATGTCAATGATAATTTTAATGCTACAGTGGTCCCCAACCTCATAAATCTTGGTTATCTGACCGTCATGATCTGTGAGAGGATTATCAAGTAGAGAAACTCTATACACCCTGGGAAGTTCCATGATTCACAGGGAGCCCCATCAGGGCTCTAGAAGCAGGAATTACCCGCTGGAGTGAGTAACTGACTCCGGGCAGCCACGCTGCCGAGGGCTTCCTTAGATTACTGAACCACCTCCATGTCGAGCAGGAGGCTCCAGGAATGTAGCTTTCCTGAGTCATTACCCCTTGGGTGGGTTTTCGGCCAATGCGGTGGTTCTGAGTCATCCCCGAGTACCCCTCTAAACTGTAACCCCAATTAACTCATTGGTTTACCAAGTTGGATATTGGTGCAACTGTGATTTTGGTCTGTCATGGATTCCCTATCTGGAGTGAACAGACCTGTGTTACATATCATCAGGAAAACTATCACATAACATGTTGTCCGTACCTCTATGATTGCACTTATAACCAATCACAAGCCTGCCTTACTTGATCATGACATCTTTGGGATGGGACTCATGTGGACTCTGAGTATCCTTAAACAGTCTTTAGGCCGACAGGCAGAGCTCAGGCTTTGCTGAACGAATCCTAGCTTCAGATCCATATTAATTTGGTGGTTAATATAAATAGTATCTATGGTAACTCCCAAAAGACTTAAATACATTGAAATGTACAATTGAAATTATAGTATAAGGCCAATACTAAAAAAGCTGGTACCTTAAGTTTCTTCAGGATTCTGTGGAATTCCATGAAACATCTCTGGTTTGCAGTAAAAAGCTTTTCTATCTCTTTGGTTTGTGGGTATGGAAGTGAAAGCTTTGCTTTTATAGAAATCACCAGCTCTTTTTGGGTTTTAGTTTCCTTCTCCAAGTCAAAAGAGAGCCGATTCAAGCACTCATAATCATCACCCATTTCTGAGTATCCTTTCAGGAGCTCCTAAAGGAAACCCGAATTCGTGTTAATGAATACTGGAATTGTAACAAAATGTAACACTGTAATACCTTCTATTGGAAAAAAGAAATGAAGAACTTCTGTTTAAAAGATATAATTAGTGATTTTTAGATTATAGAAGCAATGTATAAGATTGTAAAAATTAACCAGAGAAAATACAATTAAAAAAATCCAACTTTTCTGGCTGATGTTGATAAAAGCAGCAAGAGTCTATGCATGAATCAGCGACCGTGACTCAAACAGCCCCTCTCCCCCGTGCTGTAGTCTGTAATCTGTTACACTGCTTCGACTTCTGCCTCTCTGTCTACATCACTAAAATTCATCTTTCAAGAGCTCTCTCGGTGGGCAGCGGTGCTCTCACCTTTAATCCCAGCACTCGGGAGGCAGAGGCAGGCGGATCTCTGGGAGTTTGAGGCCAGCCTGGTCTACAGAGGCAGCCCAGGACATCCAGGGCTACATAGAGAAACCCTGTGTTGAGAAAACAAAAACAAAAATTCTCTGCTTATATTCCACTTTCAATACTCAAATCTCTCCTTTCCAGACATAGGTCATGTGGTGTCTCTTGCAGCATGACAGAACTCTCCAGTGGACCTCCTCCTACTCGGAGCAAACCTGAGTTTTTCCGTGGCCTCGTGGTCTACTCCTCCATCAGCTTCAAACTTACTTCCTCTCACTAGCTTCCCTCTTGAAACTCCTGGAACAGGAGGCAGCTTCTGCCTTGGGAGCTTTGTACTCTTAGTCCCCTGTCTACAGCACTCATCCCCCAGAGCAAATCGAGCCATTACTGCTTTTAGAGATTTGCTCAGGATTACTTTCCCACACGGTCCTTAAAAAGCAAACCACACACTCCCACTGTGTTATTTGTACATATATGTGCACATGTGTATGCATGCATCACTGTACTAGACTATACTGCTTAGGGAAACATCTGGTATGATCTATTCGCTATACACAGTTTCCTTTAATTCTCTTAGGCTTGACAGGACCTTTGGAACGGTAACAATGCCACACAGCTCCTACAGGAGTTCTTACTTTTATCCTGAGGCACTTTTCTCGAAGCTTTCTTATTCCATGTTGTTCTCCATCACACAGTAACTCCTCTGCATGTTTTACCATCTCTTCATGGTTCTGATGATCCTGGTACAAAGAAATGCATAGCAATAACTACATCTACATAGCAATAACTACATCTACATAGCAATAACTACATCTACATAGCAATAACTACATCTACATAGCAATAACTACATCTACATAGCAATAACTACATCTACATAGCAAGTCTAACCATACATGCTTACATCTTACGTCGGGTTCTTTGATGGAATCAAATATTTCATTGTAATATAACAGTGTTAAAATAGGCAAAAGGAAGTAATAATTACTGCCAAACTACACAGCAAATGACCTCACCTCACTGAACTCACTCAATACGTGCGAGAAGCACACAGCATCTAGAAAAGGACTTGCTGCTCACTAGGTCTTAGATCTCCACTTTGTAACCTCTCAATGTCACCAACTAAATATATCAGAGAACCCAAGCCTTGTATGTTCTTCCACCTTGGGGTGGCAAGTCTAAATATCTTTCATATTCTTTCTGCATTGATTAAAAAATACAGAACAGACATACCCTTCCTCATTAAACTAAGTCATTAGTTTAAGTTGGGCATAGTAATACCTAGAAGAATATCTGCTTGATACAGATTTGCCAAACAAATTATGTCTGTTTGTAAATTTAGACAGGCCCCACATACGCTGGACTCCTAAGTGTTTAATGTTTATGATAACAGTACATGAGGCTTTTTACTTTACCCAGCAAATGTGAAAATAGAAAGTTACATATTTATTTTATATACCCAATTTTTCTAAATTTAATACTACTTTTTAGAGTAGTGAGTTTTAGAGTAGTGACTTTTAAAGATTATTCAGAAATAATGTCAAGAAAACTCTTTTAATCTCTACTTTGCCTTTTCCCTTCTAACTTCAGTAATGAAGGCTCACTTGCTTCAAGAGTCTATCAACAGAGGAAGGGAGGCATTTACTCTTTCGCAGATGTAGTCTTTGCAGTATCTTCCACCTACGGTAAAGCTAGTTTCTTTCTGTGGTTATTGTTTCAGAAATTTAGAAGGAAAATAGTATCTAACAAATCTTTTTTTAAAGATTGAAGAATTTAATTTTCTAAAAAGCACTGTGACTTTTATGCTTCCTTTCTGTGTTATAATTATGGCATGTTTCTTACCACTTTCACTATCTACAGACATTTCCAAAAAGAAAATAAAAAGAGGAAAAAATCCAAAACAAAACTACAACACCCAAATCCAGATAATACACACTGGTGACCCCAAATCCAGATAACACACACTGGTGACCCCAAATCCAGATAACACACACTGGTGACCCCAAATCCAGATAACACACACTGGTGACCCCAAATCCAGATAACACACACTGGTGACCCCAAATCCAGATAACACACACTGGTGACCCCCAGGCTTCAGTCTCAGAGCTGCTCAGCAAAGGCAGGTCTGAACTCACACCCATATCACGTGTTTTAGAGTTTCTCGGAATTGTTCTCTTTCCACTTGGATAGACTCTTTTATCCTGGTTAGCTCCATTGTTTTCCTTGGCTACAATTCTTATTGCTTTAAGGTTTTCATGAACTTTCTTAATTAAGTGCAAGTTATTTTCACCCACACTTTGCACATAGAAATTCTGGACCTCAAACTGCTTCAACTGTTCAATTTCCCTTTTTTTTTTTTTTTTTGCTATAAACTTTATTGACATCTTTCTCTTTAAGAAGCTGAAGCTCTTCTTCCTGCAGTTCTTGGCTCTTGAGATAATTTATGAATAAAAAATTTCTTCACAGAGGGCAATGTCTATTGTTGTGTATGTATACACACATAAACAGAGTATCTTTCTAAATCAATGGTTCAGATTTTAACAGCGTTTGCAGTTTTGACTTTACTGAAATCCTCCCAAATTCAAGTTTTTGAGTTTCATGCTGGTGTTCAAAACCGTTCTAAAATTGAGCATTTCGGACGCTAGCCCATATTTGTGTATTTTATCACTGCTTCTAAGAGAATAAATACGCTCAAAGAAAAATATATGCTCAGTTAGAAATGAGCTCTATAGTATGCCTGGGGTACAAGACGGTCAAAGGAGCCGGGCTTTAATCCCAGAACTCAGGAAGCAGAGACAAGAGATCTCTGTGGGTTCAAGGCCAGCCTGGTCTATAGTGAGTTCTAGGACAGCCAGGGCTATAAAGAGACCCCTGTCTTGAAAAACAAACAAAACTCAAAACCAACACAAAAACAGACCAAAGGAGCCAGAGTACAAGTTCTGACCCTATTTTCCCCACTCCTCGACTTCTTTTTCTCTTTCACTATCTTTTAAGGGCATAGTCACATAAATAATGTGAGGCCTAGAATTCCTTCATAGGGATGAGCCCTATGTAGCCAGTGCCTTGCAGGTGGATATTTGGTTTACTTCTAGATTTTGGTCACCACAAATCACTATACAGAACAATGTATTTTTGCTAAATCAGTGAATATATTGGTTGGGTAAATTCCTAGAAGTGGTACTGTTGAACGAATGTACTGCACGTACTGGTAAGTTTTCAAAGATGCAATAAATATGCTCAGCAGTTAAGAGCACCTGCTGCTTTTTCCCAGTTCCAGGAGCTCCAATACCCTCTTCTAGTTATTTATTTATTTATTTTGGTTTTTTGAGACAGGGTTTCTCTGTGGTTTTGGAGCCTGTCCTGGAACTAGCTCTTGCAGACCAGGCTGGCCTTGAACTCACAGAGATCCACCTGCCTCTGCCTCCTGAGTGCTGGGATTAAAGGCGTGCGCCACCACTGCCCGGCTGCTCTTCTAGTTATTGCAGGTACCACACACACACACACACAGAGAGAGAGAGAGAGAGAGAGAGAGAGAGAGAGAGAGAGAGAGAGAGAGAGAGACGGGGGGGGGGGGAGGGGGGGGAGGGAGGGAGGGAGGAAAGGAGGTAAGGATGAAGAGAAGGAGGGAGGGAAGGAGAGAGCTCATCTATGGATCCTGTACTTTCAAGCAGTGGTGGTTCCAGACAGGAAGAAGGAGCACAGCTCACCTTATGCATGCTGTCCCTTAGGGTCTCCTTAAGCTGGTCTCTCTCCATCTTGAGCATTTCCTCCATTCTCTTTAGATTATCTCTTTCTTTTATTACAGATTTCATTTCTTCAAGATTTTCATGAAGCTTCTGGGCCAGATTTAAATTCTCCATCTCTATCTTACTCAGAGTTAAGCCCTGCTGCTTGAGTTGCTTTTGTGTTTCACTAGCATCTCCTTTTAATGTAAGCAGTTGAAGTTCATTTGCCTTAAGTTCTTGAATCTGGAGACAAGAAATCACATTAGGATAGACTTTTCAAAGAAAGCCTTATCTTTAACTTTTATTGTTTTACTTTATGGTTAAGGGTGCTTTGCCTACATGTATGTCTATGCACCATGTGTATGCCTGGTGCCCATGGAAGTCAGAAGAGGGTGTCAGGAGTCTCCTGGAACTGGAGGTAAAGGAGAGTTGTAAGCCACCAGGTAGTCTGTGGGAATCAACCCTGGGTCCTCTAGGAGAGGACTACTGAGCCATTTCTCCATCTCCAGAAAGCTTCATTCACTTTCCACTATGTGAGTGAGGTGATCATGGAGGGCAGAGGAATGGGAGCCTCTGGGTACTGAGAACTCCTAACTGCAGGCCAGGATATGGACTGCTTCAAGAGAAGGCTGGAGCACAGCTTTGCTGGGAGTGGCCATGCATGCCCTAATCCCAGTACTCTTGGTGGGGGAGAAAAGAATAGTTTCTAAACCGACTAAGACAGCAATCTTTCCATCTAATTTTTATAAATGGTTCCTAAAGGCAGTTTTCTTTTGAGGTATAACACATAGAGAGTATACTAATCTTAAATGTAGACTTTGGGTTTTTGGTGTTTCTTTCCTTTTTTTTTTTTTTTTGAGGATCTCTCTGTGTAGCCCTGGCTCTCCTAGAACTCTCGCTATAGACCAGGTTGGCCTTGAACTCATAGAGATCCACTTGCCTCTGCCTCCCAAGTGTTGGGATTAAAAGCATGTGCTACCACCACCTGGCTTAGTTATTCTTGATATATGCATACATCTATAAAACCATAACCCAGACCAAACTAGACAGCATTTCCAGCATCCAACATCTGCGTACCCTTTCCTTGAGGTTAATATAAACCTGACCTTTAACACCCTGGTCTACTTTTGTTTCCTTTGGAACTTAAGATGACAAGGCAGTCCCCACTCACTCGCTGATATGCAGGCTGTTCTCACTTTCCCACTGTTCTGGATAAATTGCTGTGAACATTGTTGTTGGCTGTGCAGGAGAATGGGCATTGCCCTTTTCAGTACACACCCAAGGGAAGGAAATGCAGGCCTTACAGTGAGCGCTGCCGGACTATTTCCCAGTATGGAGAACCTTTATAACCCCAAAGGCTTTCAGATGTGAACAAACGGGATGCCCAATCAATACCTTTTCCTGTAATTTAATATTTGCATTTTCTAATTCCATTTTCATATTTGATACTTCATCTGTCTTCTTGGACACACTCCCTCTGAGTCTATCAATGGTTTCCTGGTGCTCCTTCAGGTCCATGTGCGCAATTCTTAGTTTTTCTTGCTTTTCCAGGTCCTTTTAAAACAGGAACATATCTTAACATTAAATAGCATTTTCAGAAATAAGTGTTTACCAGTGGACAGTTCTGTGGGTCTGTTTTCCCGTCCTTCTTTTACGTAGGTTCCAGAGAATGAACTCGGATCGTCAGGCCGGTGCAGCACATGCTTCACCCAGTGAACCAAACTGGGGGGCGAGGGGGGCGGGGGAGAGGCTCTCACTACTTAATATTCTTTACTGTTAGAAATCCACAGACCTTCTCCTGATTGGGACACTGAGACCAACCAACTTGCACAGAATTTTGGCATATTGCTTGTATTTGCCATTTCTTCCTAAGACACCTTTAGGTTGTTTCTTTCCCATTTTTATCACAAACTGTTATAACCAAGCAGCACCGAGAACTACGTGTACATATATTTATGTATACGCTCATCTGCACATACACTTCTTTGACAACTGGATCAGTATATATCTAGGTTAAAAACTCCACAAAGAAACGCTGAATTCAAACAGTTCAAGAACACAAACCACCTGCCATTCCTGTCGGAATGAAGGACTCAATGCCGAGCCACCCCTGCCCAGGTGATCTGGAAACCTGCTAGGGCAGGACAGAACGTACACTTGCTTCCATTTGTTGAAGACTTTTCCTCAGTTGGTCTCGCTCTACTCTGAGGGCTTCATCCATAATTTTTAGCTCATCGTTTTCCTTGGTGACAATTCTTATTTCTTCAAGGTTTTCATAAACTTGCTGAGTCAACTTTAACTTCTCTATTTCTATGTTCTCCAGAGTTGAACTCTGGGCTCCCAGCTGCTTCTTCAATTGCTCCATCTGATCCATCCTTTCCCCGAGCTCAGCTTCTACCTGAGAAAGTTGATGTGCTTTTTCCTGGAGTTCTTGGCTCTTAAGACAATCATATAATAAGTTAGAGCACTGAACATGAGCAAAAATCCCCAAACAACAGTCTTAAAATTCAATCAGCAAATCATGAGCTTCAAATTTAGACAGGTTCACAGTTTACACAGAGGATCTGACTTCAGTTTCGGTCTATCCAGATTAAAAATACCCGCGCTTCTAGAACTGCATGTGAGCGTACTAAGTCCCCTTGGATACGTGACAGTTCATCTACCTTATCAGACACACTCTCCCTGAGCTTGTTGATAGTCTCCTGGTGCTCTTGCAGGTGCACACAAGCAACTCTCAGCTCCTCGTCTTTTTCCAGACCCTTAATTATTAGGAAAAGAAAGAAGACATTGAAGAAAAACAGTTCAGACAGAAGCTATACCAAAGATCAAAGGCCTCCCAGTCCTCACTCTTGAGCTGCTCCAGGATGTGACTACATATTCTAGATGAGCCACTGTTAGCTCACCAGGAGGACACTACAGACACAGTGCCAGTCTACTTTGTTAGCTAAGGTACAGCACTCTGTGATCCAGATACGCTGTGTTTCTTTTACCAGTCCCCTATGAATGGAGAGTGTGAATCTGCTGTCTTTGCAGGACCATGCAAATGTGTGTAGTGTAAAATGCTACAACTAGATTCTTGGGACAAATTGTACACTTTGCCCAAGTGTCATTAGCACATTAAGCTGCATGATGGCGGAGAAATGGCAACTCACTCTAGTTACTGTCTCTTTAAGGCTCTCCTCCAGCTGGTCTCTCTCTACCGTGAGGCGCTCCTCCAAACTCCTAAGCTCATCTCTTTCTTTTGCTACAGATCCCATTTCGTCAAGGGCTGCATGAAGCCTTTGAGTCAAGGTTACATTCTGCATTTCCACCCTCTCCAGAGTTGCCTTCTGGGCCTCCAGCTGCTTGGTCAAGCGTTCCACTTCATGTCCGCTTCCTTGGCTCTCATTAACAGTCTTCATGGCTAGGCATTCACGCTCGCTGTCCTCAAGTTCTTGGAGCTGAGAAAATAAGTTAGGTCACAGGTCCACAGAAGTGGGTTTTGCTTGTTTTTAAGAGAAAGGCAGATGTTTTTACATTTAGTCTAACGATGCTGTGCTTCTTTGATGAGATGGAGGGAACGAATAAGTACATGTCCTTTTCTATGTAACTGAAAGTCAGCATTTGCCTTTGCAAATCCAAGTACCTGCTGCTTGATCCACTTCCCCTTGAAACATCACTTGAACTAGTAATCTCTATGTCATCACTCAGATGACTACTACAGTTTTAGCTTCCCCTTTATCATTACAGAAAAATTAATAAAACTTAGCAGGTGACATCACAATCATCTTAGTCCTTGTTTTGTTTCCCTCAAATTAGCAGAGACTTACCTTAGCGCCAATTTCTTTCACGGTTTCTTTCTGCTGTTTGCTTTCCATACGGAGAGCCTCCTGTATTCTTCTGAGCTCATCTCTTTCCTTAGTTAGAATCCTCACTTCCTCCTGACTTCCTTCTAGCTCCTTAGTCAGCTGGAGCCTGTCACTCTCCAGCCTCTGCAGTGTCGAGTCCTTGGCTAGGAGAAGCGCCTGGACTTGGTCTAGTTCATTCATTTTCCCTTGCGCCTCATTAGTTTCTTTTATATTAAGTTGTTCCTGTTTCTCACAGAGTTCTTGAATCTTTAAACAACAATGAAACAAGTTATCAGCACAAAATATACAGGCACATGTGTATGCGTGCACAACACACACAGTCTCTTTCTCCTATTTTAATGAAAAAAATATAGAACAGATTCCAAAATAAATGAGTATGTGAGCAGTAGTCTTCAAGTTAGCAACACCCTCTGGTCTCCTCCCCCTGCTTCTCTCCCTCAGTTTACCTTTCTCTCTAGTTCATCAGTGGCCGACTTTAGTTGTGCACGAATACTTGACAGCTCGGTTTCCTTCTGGGAGAGGCTCGCTCTTAGTGCGTCAATATTTTTCTCTTGCTCTTTCAGGCAACAACGAGCAACGTTAAGTTCCTCTTCAGTTTCTAGATGCTTTAGTATTAGAGAAAATTCCAAGAAGTTTATGGAAATCTAACCACTATAGTATAACTACCTCCATTTTGAAAAGCGTTGCTTATAAAGCTCTTGAGAAATATAGAGCAAAGAGGAAACTCTGAGTTGTGACATCTCTGAGATGCTGTGATGGCTCATGCTCTGCCTGGGGAACCGGCTGCAGGCACAATAGACCCCTTTCTCCTCTGACAGGTACAGCACAATAGCCCCTTGGGAGCGAAAGTAGCAAGGATACATTGTTGGTAACCAGCAGTTCTCAAATTAGATTTAAGACCTGCTCAACAAGAAAGAAATCATACCTGGTGCTGGAAACTGAGCCAACTATTCGGGGTTAGGGAAGTCATGGATTTTGGAGGGTCTATAAACACCTTTCTACTAAGCTAGCACAGTCCCTAGCTACATGCCTAATACTTGTCCTTTCTACTAAGCTAGCACAGTCCCTAGCTACATGCCTAATACTTGTCCTTTCACAACTCGAGCATTTCTGTTTCTCCTCTCGGTGACCTGGAGCCGGCTCTGCTCTGCGCTGCTCTATCAGCTCCCCCCCCCCCCCCCCAAATCGTCTCACTGCCCTTCCACATCCAAGAACTGGTCTTGTCTGTGAGAGCTTCCTGTATCTTAAGGGAATTCCAAGACAATACATTTGATAACTAAAGATAATTATAAAGAAAAGAAATTAGGCATTTTCTTATATGATGGAGAGAGTATCCAATGGCTCATTTACAGAGTAAGTTTTCCACTTCTCCCACTCTCCAGGCAGTTAATATGTTTATTTAAGGGCTCATTGCATTGTCAAGTGTCATATTAGACAAAGCTACAGACAAAATAGTGAGTTTTTTCTTTCTTTCTATGATTTCTGCCAGAATCACACTTTAGGGGGAAAAAACAGACGCTATGACAAATTTCACCAAACAGAAGAGATGAGCTACTCAGGGCATTACTGTCAGGCATACTTATCATCATGGGTGATTGGAAAGGCTTTCTAGGGAACAAAGACCTGAGAGCTGAGGGAGAAAGCACCACTCACAAAAGGCACACGTGTAAGTCCTGCAGGTGGGGAAATGATCAGATTACTAACAAGTCCTGAGGAGAACAGAAGGGCACAGAGGGCATCATGGAAAGGGAGGCTGCAGCAAGGTTAGATACCGGTAGGGTCTGTGGTCCTGGGCCTCATGGGCCATGAGTGGAGTCTAGGTTTTAAAGAGTAACACTAATAGAGTGAACACATTCAAGAAAACAGCACTTTGCCGGGCGATGGTGGCGCACGCCTTTAATCCCAGCACTCGGGAGGCAGAGGTAGGCGGATCTCTGTGAGTTCGAGACCAGCCTGTTCTACAGAGCTAGTTCCAGGACAGGCTCCAAAGCCACAGAGAAACCCTGTCTCGAAAAACCAAAAAAAAAAAAAAAAAAAAAAAAAAAAGAAAACAGCACTTTGTCTCAGAATGGGAACTGTATTAGATACGTGTAAGAATGAACGTAAGCACCCACACGGAGGCTCAGCACTTTCTTGAGCATCAGGCATGCACGTAGTAAACATGTATAAGCAGGCAAAACACACAGACACATAAGATAATAAAAATCTAAAACAAAATGAATATAGGGAGTGACAAAGAAATAATGGTGATTCTGTATAAGGGTATTGGTAATGTGGATAAAAAAACTGGAGGGTTTTTAACACACAGCCAACCTTTGATAAAAAACACTGTGTCTACAAAGTCTACCCGTTCGTGTAACACACACGCACATACACTCATTCAAGCATGCATGCACGCACACACACATACACACGTGAACACACACACACACACCAGCACGGTTTGGACACTGTACTGCAGTGAGTGAACAGGAAGATACAGCAAGAGCAGGGATGATTTCCAGGTTTCCAACCAAAGCGAAGAAGACAGAAATGCCTTCTAGGAGAAAAGGATTTTCTGGCAATTTAATACAGGACCTCACCCCTTGTCTCAGACTCCCAGAGTGAGGAGATTATATACAGTTCCCTATGACTAGGCATAGTGTGGAAGCGTGGACTCAAAGAAAGAAAGAAATAAATATTCTCTTTTCTGTTATTAAAGCATTGATTCTTCTAAGTCAATTTTGAATACTCAAGAACAAAGATGTTCGGACAGTTTCAATTATTTCTTTACATTCAGAAATAATTTTTAATTATCCTGCTTCCTGTCATTACATGATTAGAACCACCTGCAGAGTTAGCACTGAGATTTTTAAATGTGGCACAAGCAACCCTTTTATAAAACACTAGTTAAGAAGGAAGAAAGAAGCTCATTTATCTAAACACAGTGGTAAACATGCCTGTGTCCTAGAACTGGGGAAAGGGAGGCAAGAGAAATATGAATTCAAGGCCAAGTCTGGTTACATGAGACTATCTCAACACAAAACAAAATACTCACTTTAGCCAAAGTTTTTCTGGCATCTTCTTTCAGCTGGGCACACTCGACATGAAGTGTTTCTAGCATCATTTTCAAGTCGTCCCTCTCTTCAGCGAGACATGTGATCTCTTTCTGACTTTCTTGAAGCTTCTCAGTCAGCCCAAGCCTCTCTATGCTTTCTGGTGGCTCTGAATCCGCTGTTCTGCAGTGTTCTTCCAATGGCTCCAGTTCATCCACTTTTCCTGGAATCTCCTTGACTTCGTTCAAAACAGGAAGGAGCTCTTGTTCTTGAAGCTCTGGGATCTTGTGATATTGATAAAGTGCAGTGTTACTAACTAGAGATTCCATTTCTTTTTTTAAATAGAAAAGATCAGGAAATTTTACCCAGCAATGAATGTGACCTTGAATATTAGAGTCTCCCTTAGGGCAATAAGTCTCTGTTATACTCTCTCTCTTTCAGTCCCTGTGGATTCTATATGACGTCACTACCAGTCTGTCATGCTTCCTTTTTTGCTTCCAAAGTGATCCAATCTGTATATATTATCATCACACTATTAATTCAGCTACAGGCTTAGTTTCTAGACTTGTTCTCAAATTATAAGCAAAAAAGGAAATTGTCTTTGGTGCTTATGAATATTCCAGTAAATGTATAGTCCCCATCTTTTGTTGAATCCCAATGCCATCTCTCATGTTTTCTTTTGTGCACACTGACTTCCTATTCACACCAATCGCTAGTGGAATGATGCACTTTGCGTACCATATTCCCACAGGCATCACGTTAGAACTGAGGGACTGTCACGTGCACACACTGACAAAAAGACCTGCTTTATTACACAGTACTTCCAGTGCTTGGCAAAGAGCAGACTGCTCAGTTATCCCATTGTCATCTTTCCATAACAGTTACAATTATTTGATGGTGTCTTATTCATTTATGATTGTTCATTTATCAGCTTCTACTACAAACCAATCAGGATTTTGTCCCTCCATTACCACTGTTTTTCTTTCTCTTTTCTTTTTTTTAAAAAAATATTTATTTATTTATTATGTATACAATATTCTGTCTGTGTGTATGCCTGAAGGCCAGAAGAGGGCACCAGACCTCATTACAGATGGTTGTGAGCCACCATGTGGTTGCTGGGAATTGAACTCAGGACCTTTGGAAGAGCAGGCAGTGCTCTTAACCGCTGAGCCATCCCTCCAGCCCCTCTCTTTTCTTTCTTTAAACAGGATCTTACATAGGCTATCCTTAAACTCTCTGTGGAGTATGGAGTCTTAACTCCTGATTCTCCTGCTCCACCCAGCAAGTTCTGAGGTTACAGGTATGCACCAACCTGACTTTCCCCTTTATATCTGTAACCCAGACTATGTCTACTCCAGTAGACAGTCAACAAATTCCTAGCCGATGGATACATTATAACTATCTACTTATTTTTCTTCAAAGGAGGAAGAAAGAAGTGGCCGAGGACATGAGGCAAAAATGACATACCTTTTCTTGCGATTCGGTATTGGATTTTTCTGTGTTCTGAGCGCTTGCTACCTGAGCTTCTTTCTCAGAAATGCTTCTTAGCTCGTCAGTGATTTCTTGGTGCTCTTTGAGATGTGTGTGAGCAACGCTTAGTCCTTCTGTTTGTAGGCCCTTAGGAAGTGAAATGTAAAGAATTTTACAGCCCTTGCTCAACACTGCCTCCCTCTTTCCAGCTGACTAGGTTTCCAAAGAAACATTTAGCATATAGAGAAAAGGCTACAGTATTACTTACCGTAGCTTTGATTTCTCTTGCATATTCTGCAAGCTGCCTTCTCTCTATTTCAAATGATTCCTGCAATTCCTTTAGATCATTTCTTTCTTTGGTTAGAGATTTCAACTTCTCACAATTTTCCTGAAGTTTCTGAGACAACTCAAGTCTCTCTGCTTCCATGCGCTCCAACGCCAGTCCTTGGCTCCTGAGTTGATCCTTTAGGCTCTCCATTTCAGTCATCCTTTCCCGCATCTTACTCACATCTTCCTCTGCACTGAGAAGGAGGTGCTGCTTTTCTTGGAGTTTCTGGTTCTTAGGAGGGACAATTTTTTATAATTACCATGTTACTGATACTTTGCTAAATTTTTATGTAGTACCATTAACAGAGCATTGTCTACACAGAACAAACAGACAAGCACCATTAAGAGTGAACTAGCCCTCTAGACATGCTTATGGTTGGTTAAACAATTCAGGACTATTCAGAATGTGAACTTGATTGGAAACGGGACTTTTAAAGATATAACTAACTGTAAGCCTTGAGATTAGATTCTTTTGGACTACAGTGGTCCTTCAAATCAATGGCAGGAAAGGACACAGAGAAACCAGGAAGAGCAGGCTACGAGAAAACAGCATTAGAGACTGGAGTGGTGTAGTCCCAGGGCAGCTGGGAGATATCAGATACTAGGAAGAAGCACAAAAGAACTCTTTACTGAGCCATCAAAAGGAACACCACTGGTACTTCAACTTTTAAAGGACTAAGAACGGTGACAATGCTGCCTGTGGAGGCACTGGGGAGGCAGAGGCGGTGGGTCTCTACAGAGTGAGTTCAAGGAGGGAGGGAGGGAGGGAGGGAGGGAGGGAGAGAGGGAGAGAGAGAGAGAGAGAGAGAGAGAGAGAGAGAGAGAGAGAGAGACAGTGATATATTGCTTGTCTGGTCTTGTAGACCAGTAACTTTATGGTAATTCTGGTATTATTACCTTGGAAACTTACATAAATTGATCAAGGTAGCAAGATGAGAAAATAAAACTAAAAAGCCAAGAGACTAAAGTACATAAGTATAGATTCCAAATAACTATAATTCCCTATGATATAAATATTACACACTTATTATTTGTTTCTTTAGAGATAGTCTCATTCTGTAGTCCAGGCTGGCTGAGAACACTCTAGGAAGTCCAGGCTGGTATCAGATTTACAGTGGCCCCCTTGCCTCGGCCCCCAAACTGCAGGGATTACAGCTGTGAGTGACCATATCTGTTTTCCATCGTCTTTTACTTTTAACAAGATGTTTACAGAATGGACCAAATAAACTCAGAAGCATCAACTATTATCAGCTGCTGATTTCACTTCTTTGAGGAGTTAAAAAAAAACACAAGGTTTTAAAGTAAATTCAATTATATAAAAGGAGTTGGGATTTAAAAAAAAAAAGAATGCTACTCAGAACATGGCACAAACTACAGTATGCCATCCAGCAGTGGCATTGCTCTCATCCTAACAGAAGGAAGCTGTAGAGTCACTCAGTCGCTGGTCATAGTCTCAGGCCTCACATGACTTTACTTCTCTTTTACCAGAGATGCAGAAACCTGTCAGCATCCAAGATGGCGATTGTGAGCAGCCTTATAATTCAAAGAAACGCCAACACGACTCCATATGGGAGGAACTTTTATTTGATGACTAATATTTCTCAAGTACTCAGAGTGTCTAATCCATGGTAGTACTCTTTAATTTTGATGGATGACTATATTACATGATTAATTTAGACCATCTAAGGCTGCCTGACTCTCACCTAAAGATGTTATAATTATATAATCTTTGCAAGGACTTAATTAAGAATTTAATACAAATAGAAACTTCAAACTGTTAACATTAATACTTCTTCACTTTGGAGATATTCCCTATTCCTTAATTTAAGACTAGAGGAAACACATTTATTAGCTTTGTGGTTTGTGTGGTGGGGACAGTCAAGGCAACAGTGTGGGAAGGGAAGCGCACCTTTTCCTCTAACTCTTCCTCTACCTCTGCCAATCTCTCACACGCCCTGGAGAGCTCGTCGCTCTTCTTGGAGGCTTCGTCTTTTTCCCGTGCAGCTATCTCTTGTTGCCTTTGGAGTTCATCTCTAAGAATTCTTAATTCCTCCTGGTTTTCAATAGTCTAGAGTTTAAAAAAAGTTCTAGATTAGAATTTATAATATTTTCTCATCTTTATGAAATCAGGAAAACTTAGAAATTCTTTTGACTCAAAATGAAGAAATCAAAGTGATACTGCATAGACAAAGACAACTCTAAAGTGGTCAGTCTGCTTTCAGTGGCCAAAAAGACTAAAGCCAAATTGTTTTTCTTATGTATTTATGGCTTTGCATTCAAGTACTGATCAATGAGCAGCCAGTTCACAATGGCTCCCACCCTTTGCTGGAAGAATGTGGAACTAATCCATTATGAAGATCACATAACAGCAGACTTGAATACGAAGGTCATCGAAACATAACGAATCAGAGAAGGAACACGCTTTGTGTCTGCATGCTAATTTTCATTTAGTCTGTTGATAAAACAGACGAAACAATTCTAAATACAGAAAATTAAAACAGCACAGATTATAGGTTCTAGGGGATCCACAGTGAATTTCCTAAATTATTAATTTCAACCCATACAAAAACCTTATAGTAGATAAAAACAAACAAAAAAACAAAACCTAGCCGGGGATTACTGGCAAGCACTAATGACTTAAAACAAAATTAAAAGTTACAATAGCAAAAGAGAAACATCTAGGAACCAATTTAACAAAATACGTATGATACCTGCAAACTATAACACAACATTAAGAGAATATATTATTAAGAATATTCAATGGCTAAAAAAACTTTTTATGAAAAAGTTTCAACATCTTTTGTTGCTAGGGAACAGTAAGGTAAGATAGGTACATTTGAAAAAGAATGGCTAAAATTGAAAGCACAAATAAATATAAAGTGTTGGTAAGGGGAATATGGAGCCACCAGAATTCTATTTATTTGTTGATGGAAATGTAAAATGGCAGAGCTGATCTGAAAATCAATCTGGAAAATTATTACCAAGTTAACACATAACACCCAGGGACTCTATATAGGCAGAGACATTTGTCAAAAGTCATCCAACCTACACTTTCATGACATATCTACTGCATATAGATTATACCCAAATGAAGTTAATAATATCAAAATAAACAGATAAAATGTATAACCAGCTGTAGAGAGCCAGATCTTACCACTTCGATATTTTCCTTCAGGTCCATCTTCAATTGCTCCTTTTCTGCAATAAGACTTTCCAGTGTTTGTTGGAGTCCACTATTCTCCTGCATTAAAGAATGTATTTTCCTCTGTTCATCCGTTACCCCATTATCGCTATCACCTGAAACCGATGTTTGGGCATTTGCAGCCAGTAGATTCTGCTCTTCATCTATGCCATCCACCTAAATATGAATACATTAAAGAAGAGTTTAGGTAATTAACAACTACCTTAATATTAGTAAAGTACCCACTTATATTCTGTATCAAGTGCTAGCCTCATATCATCACCCGAGTCTCCTCGACAGGCGCTAGGCACTATTTCTATCCCGATTTGGTAATGAGGGAACTCAGATTTACACAAGACCATGAGAGCACACACAGCCAGCTTTGGACACAAGTGGTCAGGCTCCAGTACTGGTGTTCTATACCTGTTCACTGGTAAGAGCCACCTAGGTAGCTGTACCATTGCAATTTTCATGTACAATAGGTTAACCTGACTCTGTGGACATTCATTTACTCAAACTGATTAGATAATCAAGATATGCCTTTCCTGCCTATATATATTCCTTAAATATTCCAATTATACAACTGTAGCATTTTGGTTTTTCTTTTTTTGTTTTTTGATTTTTTTGTTACAAAAAGAATGAATACTGACGACTTTATGGCTTCCCTGAGTTCTGATGGTTACAGTTGGAATGAGAAAACACAGACTTTGTTCCTCGTCAATGGGCCGGTCCTGGACTGAATGAAAAGGAAAAGGGGGCGGAGCTGCAACATCCACCCCTCTACTTCCCGACTGGGAGCAGGATCTCTGCTGCCCTGAGTTCCCAGCACGGTGCATTAGACCTTTTACACCCGGAGGCCAAGCAATTTCCACTTAATTGCTTTTGTCAGGTATTTTGTCACAGCAACAAGAGAGCAACCTAAGGAATACACGAACTTTGGTGATGCCATGATTCCTTAGGCAGGTACACCAGTGGTGGGAAATAGCTCATGGGGTTATGCTTTATGCCTCAGGGAGGAGTGGCCTGGCACTACCCTGAAGGAGAATCTATTGCTAAGAAACAGCCTTGAGGAAAAAGTCCAGGCTCCCAATAATTTTACCAGACTCTTCACGATCTTGTCCCTGTCCAAAACATGTCACCTAGTCTCAAATTCTGTCTTCCTATTCATTAAGAGGTTTTAAAAATACTTTCAAAACTTGATGTTATCTCAGGGCTTTTCTATCTGTCATAGTTTTCCTTGAATTATTTTCCTATTCTAATTGACTCCCCGGCTTCCACCGTTCAGGGGTGCATTATCCTGGTTATGTTTCCACTGCTGTCACGGAATGCTGATCAGGGGCACCTGGGGAGGGAAGAGTTTATTTCACCTCACAGGTTATGGTTCAGCACTGCAGGAAATAAGGCAGTGTCTGATGTTAAAGAGCAGCTTGTAGAAGCAGACGGAAAGTCAACCATCATTCCTACCTTCCGCTCAACTTCGTCTCTACTTCCTCCACTGTCCTCCATGTGCAAATTCTTGGACATCTCCTCAGCAGCTTTCATTTTCAGCACGTTAATTGTTTCTTGGTGTTGCTTCAAAGACTCAAGTGCATTTAGTAACTGTTCTTGAGTCTCTACGTTCTTGGCAAGAGAAAAAGAAAACCATTTCCATCAGGATGTGAAGTATACTGATCTTACAGTTACTACTCAATCATACACGACATGACTCCCGCAGTTCTACCCGGCTGAACCATACCATGTTTACAGTGTCCTGAATGTCACTTCTCAGTTGGTCCCTCTCCATCTGCAGGCTTGTTTGGAGTTGTTTTAGGTCTTCCTTTTCTTGGGTTAAGACTCTTACTTCTTCCAAGGTTTGCTGAAGCCTCTCAGTGAGCAGTGCTCTCTCCTTCTCTGCAGACTGCAGGCTGGCCTCTCTGTGTTCTAACTGCATTCTCAGCTCGTCCATTTTATCTGACCTCTCTTGACTCTCGTTTGTTTTCTGCTGAAGCTCTTGAGTCTTGTGGGAAAGCTTTAAAGAAAAAGTGTGATAGAGTAAAAGCAGAACGTTGTATCACACGTAGACAAACTCACGTGCATGCAGACCACACTCAGGAAAGCAGAAGCCCGTTTCTCATCGACAGTTTGTACCAACCTCAGCCTTCAAGGAATCCAAACTTGAACCAAGGTTTTCTGCTTCGTTAGAGAGATTTCCTATTTCCTGTTTCATCCTCTCATTGTCCTCCAGAACTACTTCATATTTCTGCTCGAGTTCCACGTGAAGGGCTTCCAGTGTTTGGTATGCTTCCTCTCTGCTTTTGCAATTCAGCTGGGAAGCTGGAAGGTCTTCTTTAGTCCTTCCAATTTCTTCAAGTAAAGCTTGAATTCTACTGTCCTTATGAGCTACTTCAGAAAACAAGTTTTCCCTTTCTGAGGTTCTTAAACAGAGCTCTTCAGATTTCTCATGCAGCTGTGGAAAACAAGTCAGAATTAGGGATGGTAGCAAAATTTGATAGATACCCTGAAACAACTTTCTGAAAACTTTGAACGTTAGCAAAGGTTGTGAGGAATGAATGGCGGTCATTTTCATTTGCGGCTCTGAGAGTCGACCTCAGAGCACAGTGCACAGCAGGCAAGCACGCAGCCATTCAGTCTGTCTGCAGCAGACGGCAGCGCTCTTGTCATTGCCTCTCCATGTAGCCCGTTTAATCCATCTGAAATGCTTGTTTCATGACGTCTTTGAGTTCCAGTTAGAGAATGCATGGAGAAAGAGCAGTAGAAACAGCTGAGATTTATTTAGTTCCCAAGTTATCACTTCAAAGTGTTTTTTAATATGTCTGTGTGGCAGGCACTTTACGTTTTCCTCAAAATTCAACCCCCTCCCCCCATTCCCCAACTAAACATTGACTGCAATTCAAATTCCTAAACATTTAATACATGGACAAACTAGGCTTTTAAGAATTACATAAGAGGCGTCATTAAAAAATTTTTAAAAAATTTTTTTCTTTAATTGATTTTATTGAGCTATATATTTTTCTCTGAGAAGCATCATTTTAAATAATGAAATAATCCACAATATATTTATGGGTAGTTTACTCATTGTGAAAGGGGAAGATGAGAGATCTGAAAAGTCCACCAAGAGAAGGGCAAAAGCACAGAGGTTAGCGGCTGAGGGACACACCGTGAGGCTCGGCGCCCAGCCTGGCAGCCATGTTGGAGGACTGAAAGGAGCACCTGTTGGTCTTTCCGTGCACTGAGTGCTCAGGGGACTCTGCTGTTACATGTTTACAGCATAAATGAAATAATGCTTCATTCTTTAGCAAGATGTTTCCATAGAGTAAGCACTCAAATTCTTGGCACTTTTATTTCTTTTAGGAAGACAGACAGACAGACAGACAGAGAAGCTGATGGGTGAGTTTGCAGATGCGTTTACTTAAAAGGAAAACTTATAGTGGCTACAAAAACTATCAGTGCTAGCCTTTAACCTTGCTACATTTTATTTTGAAATTTATTTTTCTCATATGTTTGGATGTTTATGTATGTATGTATGTATATCTACGCGCCATTTGCATGCAGTGTCCATGGAGGTCATATCAAGGCCTCAGATCCCCTTGGAACTGAAGTTAACAGGGTAAGTTGTGAATTGCAACGTGGGTGCTGGTAATCAAACTTGACCCCTCTGGGAGACTAGTCAGTGCTCATAACCACAGAGCTCTCTCTTGCCCTTGCTATTTTTTAAATAAGGAATTTTAAAATTTAGTCTTGAGAATATCAAACATAAATATTTCAATTATATTCAGGCCCCTACCAATTCCTCCTAGAATCTCCTAAATCCCCCTCCCAACTTTGAGTCCTCTTTATTGTTTTGTAACTTTCTAAGTCCAACCAGCCACCCACTAGACCATGGTAACCCTACTAGGGACCCCTAAAGAGAATGGCCTCTCCCTCCCCTAGGGGCTATCAATTGCCAATAGCTTTTCAGCTGGGGTGAGGGCTCACGTGGCCCTCTCTTGATCTTGGGCAGCCACCACAGTTGCTGTGGTGTAAGCACATGAGTCCTGTCACACGCGGGATACTGCTTCGCCCTAGCCCCCTAATCACTGCTCCTTACAATCACTCCACCCTTTGTCAAGACGTTCCCTGAGTCTTGAGAGGAGGGCATATGAAATACACGTCACAGACATTTGTTTTTTGCATAAAGAAATTTGTTTGAGTCTAACTCTGTAGCCCAGGCTGGTCTGTAAACCCACCTCACCCTTTTGAACGCTGGGATCACAGGCATGAACTACCATCTTCATGTACCTTCTTTCCTATTCTGTGTTCTTCAATGCAGTGGTATGGCTAGTACCAACAAGTGGGGACAAATACTAAGGTGGGGGCTAAAAGTGTGCACATACATTTGAAGACCAAACACAGCCAGTGCATGGATCACGCTACTAAGCACTTGGGTAAATATACCTTGAAAACACTGTTTCTCTACCAAGTTCCCTAAGAGCTGGTGAGCACATGAGCCGTCTCTGCCCATTACGCTCTGAGCCAGACGTTTACAGCGTCTGCTGTCTTACCTCTTTCCTCAGCATTTCTACCTCAGAGGGTAAAGACTTCAACTCCGAGAGCAAGTGAACTTCTTTTTGCAAAGTTTCTTTTTCTTCAACTTCTTTATTCAGTTCTCGTTGGAGATCAGTAATCTTGTTCTCTAGCTCCAAATTTGACAGCAAACCTACAAGTTTTTGATAAATTAGTCTATGTTGACAAGAAAGTAATTAGATTTTTAAGATTTTAAAAGTCATGCCCACTGCACTGAAAAATAATTTTAAGCCCTTAATATTTAGAAACATGGATATCGAAGATACTTAAACTGAACAGTAAATTTTTTTTAAAAAGTAAGAGCTTAGCAGGCACGTGATTCTGGGAATGTACTCAATCACTGTAGGTAAGCTCCTGGGGGTCAGTGTGCAGACATAAAAATTTGTACGGTACCTTTGCCATCTACCAGGGCAGTGAGTTTTGATATTTCCTGAAAAGCAAACTGTAATTCCTTATCTAGATCATCTTGCATTTTCTTTTTTGCCTCCAGCTGGCGTTGATAGGCCTGAATGTCATTTTCCATTTGCTTACAAGAATCTGAAAGTTCATTCTGTCAGAAAAACATTGAAAATTGACGACATATAATATAAACAAAGGAGTCAAGACCACCATAGGGACAGTCAGAGAATCACCTAACAATATAATAAACATATTATAAACAAAGAGGTCAAGCCCGCCATGGGGATACCCACAGAATCACCCAATAATATATAAAATATAATATATAAACAAAGGGGTCAAGACCATCATGGGGATGCCCACTGAATCACCTAACAATATATAAAAAATAATATAATATATAATATAAACAAAGGGGTCAAGACTGCCATGGGGACACCCACAGTATCACCTGACTTGGGCTAGTGGGAGCTCACTGAACTGATAGCAGGGGACCTGCACAGGACAAACTAGACCTTCTGAATGTGGTGACAGTTGTGTGGCTGGGGCACTGGCAGTGGGACTAGGACTTATCCCTAGAGCTTAAATTGGCTTTTTGAAGCCCATTCCCTAAGGAGGAATACCTTGCGCAGCCTAGATATGGGGGGGGGGGGTCCTGTCTCAAAGTGACTTGCCAGACTTTGTTAACTCCCCAACGGGAAGCCTCAGCCTCTCTGAGGAGTACATGGGGGCTGGGGTGGGAGCAGGAAGAGAGGGGAGAGTGGTAACCATGATTAATGTAAGATGAGAAAAGGTTGTTTAAAATAGAAAAGCCTGATGACACTGTACTGATCACCACTGCGTGTCATAACCTCTGGAACAGTACTAACAACTTTCTCCTTCAGCGTCAGGTTCTCACTCCTAAGGAAGGCCGACTCTCTCTTGGCGTCAAGGGCCACAGCGTCCATATCAGACAGTGTCTGCATCATCTGCTTCAGGTCTTCAGTGGGTTCCTAGACAGGTGACAAAGAGAACTCAAGAGGTCTAGTTTTGGCAGATTTGGGAACTATACTGGAGAACACACATACACACGCGGCAGAAATCCAGCAGGTGCGGTGCCAGAGAGCTGGAATCTAGCCCGAACCCCTGCTGGGTCACACATGGCCTCGCTCTGGAGTTGGCACCTAGCTCCAATCCATCTTTTTGGTTACAGATAGCTTTTGTTGCCCTATGTGCACCCTGTCTGAAGAGTTTCCCAAAGATACAAAGCTACGCAGAACTCAGCTGGGAGGAAAACCCAGATAACTGTGGTACCCAGTCTTTATTGAGAAGTTGTGCTCGGCATTATACTGTGGAAGCTTCATTCAGGCTGTTTGGAGCACATGGAAACCAACTGGCATAATTGTAACGGAGACAAATAAAAATGCCCTGGGTAAAGGGAAAGCGCTGCAGGCCACCGAGGCTGGGGACCCCATCTCAAGTGTCTCTGAGCTTTCTTTCACCCCTGCCACAACACACAAGGCAAACACACTCATCTTATTGTTAGCTCATCAAGAAGGGTAAAGATAAGATAAAAATTCTGGCCACATTTTCCTATATCATAACAGCTGGTCGGGAAGTACAATTTAAACAATTGGTTAGTGTTTAATAAAAAAACCTAAGCCAGGTATGGTGGCACACACCTTTAAATCCCAGAACTGGAGACAGGCAGGGGGATCTCTTGAGTTAAGAGGTCAAGCCATCCAACATATAGAATTTCAAGTCAGCTTGAGGTTTACAGAGAGACCCTGTTTCAAACAAACCAACCAAACCACCCACACCCACTGGTACAGAAGGAAAAAAAAATCCTAAAACCATTGAACCAGTTACTTCAACTCTCTATTGGTAAAATGTTGATCACACTAATGATTCATTAATCGAAGATTTATGCCCATATTAAACATATATAAATTGATTATAACCAGCCTGGTACACAGTTGGCTCAATATAACTAGGCATTTACGAGGAAGATTATGACGATGTACTAGAAATGCCAAGTCAATCACACAGCAAAAGAAAACCCGATTTTACCGATGAGTATGACAGGTCTATTTTCATCTTTTCTGACTTCTGGGCATCTATGTATTTCTGCAGGTCCTTAATTTGATCCTCTTTTTGTTTAAGAAGCTCTACTTTTGAACTTAATTCATTCTAAAAGAATCAAAGAACAATAAAATTGAGCTTAATAAATGATTTGTTAAAAATTTAAATTGGTTGTGAAAATCTACATGTCTGCAGGGTGAACCATTTGGCTATGTAATTTTTTTTAATATGAAAAATGTTTATAACCACTGGCTGAGGGTCATAGTAGATAACACCCCAGCTTGCTTTTAAATGAAGGCAAATGTAGTTTTAAAATAAATAAAGGATTCTAAATTTCCACTTGGTTCTCAGTCTTTCTACATTTTCAGCCTAAGCTTGGAGGAGTAGAAGATAAATCTATAAAATTTCTCTTTGGGGCATCTTTTGTCTCCGTGCAGCAGAATCTCATTGTCAAGCAGAGTTCTAAACATCACCGAATTCTTATTATTCAACGGTTAGAGATGCATTGTTTTGTACTTGATATAGTACATTTTAATTTGTTGAATCATTTCACCATTTGAACTTTGGGAAAAAAAACTGTGTTTCATCTTTGCTTTGCCTTATTTAAAAATAAGTGGTGTGCAATAAAATGAATATACTCACAGTGTGTATTGAAAAAAAATTTAAATTGGTCAAAATTCACTAATATTTAAAATATAATTTCTCTATTTTCTGTAATTATGTTTAATTATAGGACACATATTTTAAGTTGTAGTTACTTATGAAAGGAAATACTAAGATAAATGTTTACCTCAAGATCTTGATTATATACTTCTGCATGCTTAACTAAATTCTTTAAGTTGGAAATTTCATGAATTAGCTGCATCTGTAAGAGTATATGAATAGGAAACAGCAAACCAATTGTTAATAAAGCAAAAAAGAAAGAAAACCAAAGAAAGCATTCTTTACTGCTTCAGAAACACCCGTCTTAGAAGGGACTGAGGGGTCAACTGTTCAGCTATTGTAGTAGCGCACCTGATAATCTAAACATCCAAGAGGAAAAGGGGCTAGAGAGCTGGCTTAGCAGTCACAAGGACGGCGCTCTCCCTACAGAGGACACAAGTTCAGTCCCCAGCATCCCCTCAGGCATCCCAAACCATTTGCAACTGCAGCTCTATAGGATCTGATGCTTCTATGGGCACCTGCATTCATTCATGTATACACTTAACACTGACACATAGACCTATATGTAATAAATAACAAAAATAAGATCTTAAAAAACCCAAGAAACACTACTCAAACAAACTCACACCCACAAATTAAACAAATAAGGAAAAGCATGTCTTCATAATGATCTCAACAGGTCATAATGACATCACTAGTGAATAAGCAAACTCCAGTCACAATTTTAATAACCTATATTTTGGACAGACTGTGTTTGGGGAATCTTAAGTTTTTTTCCTTCCAATTAATGATCCAACTGGCCCTATAATGACATAGTTTCATATGATTTGAATTTAGGTTGATTGGGGTAGGTTGACTTCATGTAGGAACTTTAAACTATTATTATTGTTGCTGAGAACCTACAAGGTGTAAGATTATTAACTCTTATTTTGCTATCTATCCTCAGGAAAACATTGAAAATTATGCTACTACGTAAAAGTATAAAGGAGAAAGCATTTGTCTTAATGTTGTTTATCAAAGTGAAAATTTTGAAAATTCAGCTTTGAATTTTTTGACCACCAGAAACTTTCATAGTGAGGAACAAGAGACCCAAACCAGCCAAACAACCAAACCAAACTACTCTGTGTAAGACAAAGTCACTAAACCCTTCAAGATGCTCCATTTGTTCTCCTGTTCACGTACAGTGGAAAATAAATCTGGTTATCTTAAAAAGAGTATAAACTAAATGCCTCTCGATTAAATTCTTTAAGTTGTGTACATACAGGTAAAACAGCAACACCTCCATGTTAGAAATCAGTGTCTTCATGAGGCTGATAGAGTTGCCATTCCTGTTTTTGTTTCACATTCATTATTTCTATTTTTCTTACCTCCTGATCTTTCTCTGCTTTTCTTTCGAGAGTCTCAAATTCCTCTAAGTCATTTTTTTCTTTTAATTTCAATTTCAGTTCTTCATTTTCTCTTCTTAGCTGCTCGTAGTCCAATACTAGATCATCGTACTGAGCATGAATTGAGGTCAATTCACTTTCTAAGTTTTCCTGTTATAAACAGAAACAAATCTTCAGTCAGGGGAAATTCAGATCCACCTGCTAAAATGTTTTGCTAACCAAAATGTAGATTAAATGAATAATCAGTTCATCTGAGCCAGTTGAACAGGTCATTCTCTTATCTATCTATCTATCTATCTATCTATCTATCTATCTATCTATCTATCTATCTCTGAGATAGGGTTTCTCTATGTATCTCTAGCTGTCCTAGAACTTACTCTGCAGACCAGGCTGGCCTCGAACTCACAGAGATCCGCCTGCCTCTGCCTCCCTGAATGCTGGGATTAAGAGCGTGTACTACCATTGCCTGACCATGCTTTTCTTTAATCTAACATTTGCATACTCTTGCTAATGTGAACTAGGAATAGGTTAGCTGAAGAGTATGTCTGCCTTACTGTCCCAGACAGACAGGGAAAGATGAATCGTGAAAACAGGAAAACACTGAAGCCCACCTGACCACATCAATGACTTGGCGATACACTGCTCCTCTGGCTCATTCCTGAGAAGGCTTGGAAAGGAAACAGAAATGGGATGACTAACCTGTCTAAGCTGCTAATGGTTTCCATGTTTTACCATACCATCCTGGGAGAAGCAAATTTCTAATTTCTATGCTACTTTGAGAAAAACTATGTTCTTTATTTTTGTTGTTTGGTTATTTTTGAGAATCATTTTTTTTTAAAAAATTTAAATTAAAAGTGTCTGAGTGTTTTGCTAGCATGTGCATAAATTCAGGTTGCATGCTGTCTTGGAGGTCAGAGAGGGAGTTGTATCCACTGAAACTGAAGCTACAAACAGCCGTGAGCTGCCACGTGGATGCTGAGAACTGAACCTGGGTCCTCTGGAAGAGCAGCCAGTACTTTTAACCTCTGGGCCATGTCTCCAGGCCTCTTTATTTTTAAATAACAAATTCTAAAAAGATGTGCAAAACAGAAGAACACGTTGCCTGGACAGCCATCAATTAGTAGTGGTCAGAATTGCAGGAACGACTGCAGATGTTTCCAAAAGAAAACCAATCTTGCTGGACGTTTATATAACATTACTACATACCTGATCAGTTGTTTACCCTCAAGGGGTTTCTCAAATAAAAATATAAAACTTGGAACTATTACAGGTCCTAAGATTTGTTAGTAAGAGCTGTAGGCAGGTTTCTATTGTATCAACACACATCTGCTTTACAGTCTAGGTATCTCACAGCTATCAATCAAGAGACATAAAAAGAGAACAGTCAGCGGGGCGGTGGTGGCGCATGCCTTTAATCCCAGCACTCGGGAGGCAGAGGCAGGTGGATCTCTGTGAGTTCGAGGCCAGCCTGGTCTACAGAGCTAGTTCCAGGACAGGCTCCAAAGCCACAGAGAAACCCTGTCTCGAAAAACCAAAAAAAAAAAAAAAAAAGAGAGAGAGAGAACAGTCTTCCCTATAATCAAGCTTGTCTCTGACATTAAGTCAGGCAGGGTTAACACTGCAGTCTAAGAGCAAATCCAGCAAGAAATAGAAAAACAGTAGCAGGAGAGATGGCTTAGCAGTAGGAATACTTGCTACTCTTCAGTAGCTCTGCGTTCTGTACCCAACACCCAAACCCATATCACAACTTGAAATCACCTGAAATTCTGGTTCCAAGGGATCTGATGTCCTCTGCTGACCCTACAGGCACCAGACATGCAGTGGTACACAGACATACACACATGTGCGTGCACACACATACACACACATACAATATGCACACATGTAAGATAAAATTCTTAAGAAAAAACCAAAAACAAACATAAAGGCAGCTGCTCTAATGAATACTTAGTTACCTCGCTTAGCATCTTCGTTGCTGAATTCCACTCTACCTCAGCCAATGATTCAAGACTGTTACTGAACACATCAGACTCAACAGAGAGTGCTGTAAGTAGAAAAACAAGATGCACGTCATGAACATATTTAGCATAAGTTTTGCAAAAAATAAAAATGAGTTTAATAAAAAAGTTGTGAATAGATGCAAGCTCAAATGAAATTAAATTCAGGTATGACTGCCAAGAGCATGTCAACAATATATATAATCACTGATCATACTACTGTATGAATTAAGAAAGCTGACTGGAATTGTGATAAAATAAAGATCCTTGAGACAATACAGATAAAAATGACAAATTCTGTATCTGAGATTTGACCAGTATCAGTAGATTAAAATGTCCCTAAAGATGATTATAATGCTGGAGAAACAATTTAGAAACACAGTCCTATAGAATTGATATAAATGACATTCTGAAAACTAGAATAAGGTTAGCTGGATGTTATGTGAAGACCGTACAATTTTAACTGAACTTCAGAGCAAAATTAAATCAAGCACCTGATTTACACGCTTCATGTACACTATATTGCTCTGTTTTTGACACGGTCTTACTATAACCCAGTCTAGCTTTGTATTCCTGGCAATCCTCCTGCCTCAGTCTCTCAAGCGCTGATACTATAAACAGAAGCCACCGTACTTGACTTACAATTCACGCTTAAGAATCAACAGAATTTCATAATGTTCGCGACTGCAATCATATCTGAACTGTAACACTGTGTTTAACCATGTTTCTCACATTTACCATGCTAGAGTCTGTGGACACACACTTATAACTCAGTGTAGTTCTACTGAAGAAGGTACTTACATTCATCATTCTCTCCCAATCTCAGAGAATTTTCTTGCAAAAAAGTCACAGAAGTTTTATGTGCCCTTGTAGCTACATTTAGTGGGACTTTAAATTCATTTACATAGTTTGACTCCTTCATTTTGCTACTTTTGCCATAGCACCAAGTAACTCTTCGTTTCTTTTTAATCTTAAAATACAAGAACAAAAGAAATTAAAATTATTTCACACAGGTCCAAACTGAGACAAAATAAAACAAGGAAACTACTTATTTTTATATATGTTTATGTAAGCAGCACGGCAGGATTCTTAGGACTCCAAGAAAACACCCTGAGTTCTGTGGAAGAGCACATGCTTATCCTGCACAAGGCCCTGGCTCAAATCCCAAGAACCAAAAGAGAAATGTAATACCTCTGTTAATTACAGAATTAAGTGCTGATTCTGAAGTTAAGTAGACCGCTTTTCTCCTGCGCAGCCCCGTCCTCTGTCATATCTCACAGTCTACCCTGCCCCACTGCAAAGCAGTTTCCGTCCTCACCACATGATTTAAGATTGCTGTTGCAAGTGCTAGTACTGGCGCACGCCTTTAATCCCAGCACTCGGGAGGCAGAGGCAGGCAGATCTCTGTGAGTTTGAGGCCAACATGGTCTACAGAGTGAGTTCCAGGACAGGCTCCAAAGCTACAAGAAAACCCTAACTTGAACCTGCTCCCCCCCCCCCCCCCAAAAGATTGCTCTTACAAATAAGTCACGGCTTTACTGTATCCACAGCCAAGGAACAAAGCCCAAAACATCAAAGTCCTGTTTAGTTTATCCCTCATTTCCCCCCCAATTGGACAATTTGCTATCTTTCCAGAGTCATAATTCTCCCAGAGGTATAAGTTATCTGCTGCAGACAGTAGCTATACCTTTCTGAAGATCAATGTTGATGTTACATAAAAGACTCTATTGTCCTTAGCATAATGTCACATTCAAATTCCTCAATGCACTTTAATATGGCCTGGCCACTGTGCATTTAAGTTCAAAGTATGTTTACCATGCATTTGCAAAACTCTTAAGCTTTTGGAAATGGTGGCTGCTTCTTGAAGCATCTGCTTCCATTGAGCTATTTCCTGATCATCGCTTAGTCAACCAACACTTCTTGAATGAATGTACACCTGTTAGTGACTTACACAACATGCCTACTGGTAATTACACTGAAGGCTTACAGTAGGATTTTCTGTGTAGAAAGGACTGTCATACACATTCATGAGACTGGATATCAAGCTGTCCTTCAGGTAAAGTCAATAGTTAGGAACTGACAGAACGGAGATTAGAGTTCGATCGGTCTGGCTTTGAGGGCTACCCTCTGAACCTAAATACTTCATCATTTCTACTGAACAGAAACCTATCCCAGGAAGAACAAAGTACACCTGCTGGAAGGTAGGGTTTTGATCCCTATACTGATTTATATTGTCAATCGGTTTTCCTGAGTTAATATTATCATTAATTAAGTAGAAGGTACTGTCATAAACCCTAGAGATCTTAGTTCCTAGTCATTTATAAATTTTTTTTTAAAAAAGATTTATTAATTTTATTTTAATATACACGTTTTGCCTGTATATATTCTGTGTATGGGTGTTGGATCCCCTAGAACTGGAGTTACAGACAGCTGTGAGCTGCCATGTGGGTGCTAGGAATTGAACCAGGGTCCTCTGAAAGAGCAGTCAGTGCTCTTAACCACTGAGCCATCTCTCCAGTCCCATCTTACAAATTTTATTAGACTTTACTACGAACCATTGTCCACACAGTCTTTACTAATACCCTAGACTTTTTGAATTAGTATCTGTTTACATGCAGACAGGGGAGAGGCAATTACAACTCCCTTCTTAGGAAGAGTTGATACATGGCAAACACACAGAGTGCTCTAAGTTTCTTAAGGACCCATATCAAAGGATAAAGGGTTACATCTTAAGGACTCAGAAAGACCTGTCGTGTTCTCTGACATCTTAAGGACACAGAAAGACCTGTCGTGTTCTCTGACATCTTGAGGACACGGAAAGACCTGTCGTGTTCTCTGCCATCTTGAGGACACGGAAAGACCTGTCGTGTTCTCTGCCATCTTGAGGACACAGAAAGACCTGTCGTGTTCTCTGACATCTTAAGGACACAGAAAGACCTGTCGTGTTCTCTGACATCTTAAGGACTCAGAAAGACCTGTCGTGTTCTCTGACATCTTAAGGACTCAGAAAGACCTGTCGTGTTCTCTGACATCTTAAGGACTCAGAAAGACCTGTCGTGTTCTCTGACATCTTAAGGACTCAGAAAGACCTGTCGTGTTCTCTGACATCTTGAGGACACGGAAAGACCTGTCGTGTTCTCTGACATCTTGAGGACACGGAAAGACCTGTCGTGTTCTCTGCTATCTTGAGGACACGGAAAGACCTGTCGTGTTCTCTGACATCTTGCAGCTCTACCTTTAGCTCCTGCTGCAGTGCAATAGAAGATGACGTCACCAGCATCCGCTTCAGGTTCTGGATTTTCTCATCCTGTACTTTCTGGAGCAAGTCTTTTTCATCCAGAAGCTGGGCCAGCTGATCTTTCTCCATTTCCTGTGCCCGGGTCTTTGTATTTACCTAAGAAATATTGGGTTATGTTAACCATAAATGTAGCAAAATCGGGCTATAGAAAATAGCTTCAACAACAGAAGATTACATTTGCATGTAATCTATGAGAACTTTAATTTTATTCAAGTAAGATATCGTCTACATACAGAAACCCAACATGTAGCTATCATAGCCAATAGTTAAACTTAAGAGATAAACTATATACAGTTCTTTCATTAGGATACTATATTTCATGCTAGGATAATGCTGTTAATTCTATTAATTGTCCATGAAGATATAAATAGGTAGGGAAGTCAAAGAAGCTGAAATTTGAAAACTGCAATAGAAGAGATATTCATTAAAAAGACCTACTAAATGGAAAGGTTTTTTACAAGCTTAGGAACACGATGACAGAAACAATGAAGCGGAAGAAAGGTTGGCTGGTGTACTCTCAGAGGCCACCTTCTCCGGGTGGAAGAGGCACTCAGGAGAATGTGAAAGCACAAGGTAGAATTAGGTCACTATACAATCCACATAGGAAAATACATGGTCAGCCGGGCGGTGGTGGCGCACGCCTTTAATCCCAGCACTCGGGAGGCAGAGGCAGGCGGATCTCTGTGAGTTCAAGACCAGCCTGGTCTACAAGAGCTAGTTCCAGGACAGGCTCCAAAGCCACAGAGAAACCCTGTCTCGAAAAACCAAAAAAAAAAAAAAAAAAAAAAAAAAAAAAGAAGGAAAATACATGGTCTCTCAACAAAGCTTAATAATTTTAAGTAATGCCCCTCGTTCATTTTTGTTTTTTGAGACACATGTAGTCTTGGCTGGTCTAGAAATGGTTACACAGCAAAGGATGACCCAGGTTTCCCAGCCTCCAACCCCGAGGTACTAATATTATAGGCACCCACTACAGGCTTGGTTTGTCTGAGGTGCTGGGGGGTAAGTTCAGGGCTTTGCACACACTGGACAATCATCCTGTGGACTTAACGACATCTCCAACATTCAGAAACAAGGTATTTCAGGTTGTAGTAAACTTCTTTTGTTGTTGAAGATAGACCCAGGGCCCTGTATATTCCAGGCAACACTACCACTAAGTTCCATCTTATTTCCTAAAGTTAAAACTTTATGAATTGAATTATTTTAAGCTAAAATCCATTTGCTTTAAAATTAAGTTGTATTGAATCATATATTCAAAAATTTATAGTCTCTGAGGCAGATGTCCATCATTCTATATCGGTTCTTAATCCTTTACCCAAATAAAAATCATACATACCTCTTCCAATTGTTTTTTGAGATCCACTATTTCCTTTCTGTACCTTTTCAAGAGAGCTTCATCATTTGACACCTCATTAACATAAGGAGTATTCTTCATATATTTAGCAGTGCTGGCAAACTGGGACAAAACGTAAGATATTCAATATTAAAAGAATTCCGATAATCAATATATTTACTTCTTGTAATAGTTTCTTTGAAAAAAAACTAGCATTTTTGGCTGAAAGTATCTGTCCTTTCTTTTAACCTTTGTTCTGATCTTCGCTGGGTGGGGGAATGCTGTTTATGTGGTGTGTTCATGTGTGCAGGCACATGTGTGCATATATGTGTGTGCACATGAGGGCAAGGGTTATTGTTAGCTATCTTCATTGACTGCTACACCTTCTTTACTGAGCAGAGCTTCTTCCTGAACCTGGAGCTTGTTGATTAGGCTCGTTCAGCCAGTCAGCTTGTCCTGGGATCCCTTGGCTTTGTTGGGTGCGGAGGTACAGGAGAGGTGCTCTGCATGTGAGCTTGGATGCTGGGACTCCGGCCCTCACACTAGTGAATGAAGTGCTTTGTCCACCCATGGAGCCATCTCTCCAGCTCCCAGGACTGAGCTCCCAGGACTCCATTCTTATTTGCCAGCTTACTAATTCAAGATAATTACGTTGGCAGCCAAGTCTCATCTACTTTATAAACACTGTGAGGCCAGCAGCACCCTGACCCAGTACTCAACAGCTATAATTCTTTTTTTGTAGACAGGATCTTGTTACATGGTCAGACTGGCCTGAGACTTCATAGGCAGATCAAGCTAGTATAACACTTAGAGAAATCATCTCGTTTCTGATTCCCAGGAGCTACAACTAGAGACCCACATCATTACACTTGGCTTAATTTGTTTTCTATTTTAGAGAGAGTGTTTTACATTACCCAGGCCAGTCCATCTGCTTCAGTCTCCTAAACCCTGGGATCTGGGGCACGTGCCATCATGCTCAGCTTTGAAGCATTTTCCCCCCATGGGGAGAACTTAGGGTCTGTGTCTGCTCTGCAAGCATTCTCCCAGAGCTTCATCCCCCACCCCTGCAGCAGCTAAGAGTCGTAGGTGACAATCTTCAGGTAACCATTAACAAACAACACTGGACCCTCACTGAGAAAGTTGCTTTATTAACTTGTTTTCCATTTTCCCTTCTCATATCCTTTCTTTTTCAATAGAAAATGCAGGCCTGCAGTTCTTCTGCAGCCAACCGTTAGCAGAAAGTCACTAAATGTTTGGTCACACACACATTATATATTTTTATAATCACTACTTGTGGCAAGTAACACTAGTGTTTCATTTATGAATCTAACATAAAGTTTCTAGTTACCACATAATCAATAGATATACAGTTATTTAAAGAAAGCATCAAATTACTCCAGTTAAAAGTATTGGATGTTCCCAAAACTACAGAGATGGGATACAAATACTAAAGCCTGGGAAATTACACTAAGAATGCTAGGTTGCACATCTGTTCTATAGAAGACACATCAGGGGGCTTGTCATTTCAGTAGAGAATGTTTTCTTCTGAAAGTCGGGCATTTCCTACAGTATAACGAGATGAAAATTAAACTCACCTGGAGAGTTGTTAGGGTTTCATCGAATGATGCTGGAGTAATTGTGCAGATGATGCGGGTTTTTGCATTTCCTCCCAAGGAATTCTGAAGAATTCGTGTCAGTTTGCTATCTCGGTAATTTATGAAACCACTTAGCAAGAAACAAGTATGGGAAGAAAAGGGTTGAGAGTGCATACATAAAAATGTTGTCCTTTAAGAAGACGAACACTTACTCATAATCTTATAAATTAAATTTTTACAGGTTGTATAAGGCAGATTAACCTGCTAATTAAGAATACTTAAGATAGGGAATAAACTTAGTAGGTTTTAGTTATTTGTGTAAGAAGCTATGCTCATAAATTATGCACATATATTAAAATGTCACAATGAATGAAGCACATTGTTATGTATAATTAATATATGCTAATAAAAAACAAAAAAATTAAAGCTGGATGCATGGCAAACGCCTTTAATCCCAGCAGGCAGATCTGTGAGTTTGAGGCTAGCCTGATTTACAAAGCGAATTCCGGACAGCCAGAGCTGTTACACAGAGAAACCCTGTCTTGAAAAACCAAAAAATTTAAAAGGCTGAAGAGATGGCCCAGTCGGTAGAAGAACCTGTGCAGAGGTCTGAAGAGCTGAATTAGACTTGGGTTCGACAAGGTGACAGGGGAGACGTGATTCCTAAGAGCTGTCCTCCGACCATCGGTTGTGTTTGCAAAATCAAAAAAAAAAAATGTTTTATGGAAAGGACTCTCTAGGCAAACAACTGAGGATTAAGATACAGAAGCAGTGTGGTTGGCACACCAGTGCTGGAGTGGGGATGGAAACGCTGTGGCTCCAACACCTGCAGTTAGAGTCCAAATCACCTAGGGCTCCCACACACGAGGAGCAAAATAAAATGCTAAGCTGTACAACCGGAATATCACAGATTCTTAAGAGATGAAACGTTCTTAAGAACACCACATTAGTACCAAAATGTCACACTGTACTCTGTAATATGTCCAATTACCACATCTCAAATAAACACACAAGCTTAAAAAAAAATTAAAAGACAGCTCACAAAACCTTTAACAGTGTAGAAGAAATCAATACACTTGATTGCGACTAAAGTATTACAATTCTCCAAATAATAAAAACCCATAAGAATTAAGTATATAATACAACTTACCCAACTTGTTCATCACTAAGTTTCTTAATCACTTGTCCCAAAATAAATAAACTCCGGTTTATATTACAGCCTTCCTTGAGTCGCACACCTGAGTTAGACAAACGTGAAACTTAGCCTCTGTGCTAGATGAAGTGCTTGCTTGTAAGTCCTGAGTCAGATGTGAAAGGGACAGATGATGCGAAGATCTATGTTGTGGTTCAACCTGAGCTCACTCTCAATACTAGGAGTTCTCTTTCTAGTCTGCCTACATATGAAGTCGAGCAGAAATACCATCATCCGAGAGAAAATAACATAGAGAAAATGGAAACTAAGACGGGAAAAAAATGCCTGCTTCCCAAGGTCCTCTAATCAGTTAAGTCTTTTTATAAACCTTTAAATAAAAGCAATCATGGACTTCCAATCAAATGCCAGTAATTTTTATTTTTAAACTGTTAAGATGCTTACACCATTCAAAAAGTTAAAATGCAAACCTTGAAAAAGCACACTAAAATATTCAAACTTTTCTTTTGCTTATGAGAGTTATTTTACTTTTATCGATTTATTTGAACTCTACTATCTTACTTAGTTTTTCTTACTCATACAAAAAGAACAGGAAAAATCAAATGGTCAATCTTGTCATGAAAAGTTACAAGTATCCAGTTAAATCTGGACTTAGTGCTGCACTCTCCCTGTAGGGACACATCCGAGCTCTGCAGTTCAGATACTAGACAAAGTCTTCTTGGAGTGATTCTGATTCTTGTTCTTTTCCTTCTGAGCAATAGTCATGGTCACTGTGTTCTTCAATGGAGGGAAAGTGTACTGAAATACGTTGTCCAAATAAACAGCAAAGCATCGAGCCAGTACATTAGCACTAGAAGGATGCTGTCCATGGCTTTTCTTAATGTTCTAATCAAGACAGTTTAGATGGTTTTTATAATACATTCCTGGCCTTCCCAGCTACGCAGCCCTATCATCTGCAAAACTGAAATTTTAAGTTGGTACTGTAGTAGGTCAAAGTTATTAAGTTTGATTTATCATAAAGACTTTCATCTGGAAATCATTACACTATCAGCACTTTAAAACGCATGGTCAGACATCACCAAGTTTCATTACCTTCGGCTCCTGTTTGAGCAGCTCTTTCACTGCCCGCAAGATCAACCAAATTCTGTAAGACAGATGAAAATATGTGTTAGGAGGTGTAACTAGAAACTATAAACTCTAACTTGGTGAAGAAATACTTTATCTCCCAGCCTACTATTTAGGCCTTTTCTTTTTTTAAACTAAGCCACACTGATCTCCATGTCTTGTTCCTTATCTCTTCTCTTTCATCTGTCTGTCTATCCATCCTCTATGTTGCTGAGGTGTGCCCTATACAAAGCCCAGTACTTTACAGAGGAGAATATAATCTTAGCAACCTGGCCTCTGCTGTGGCTTTTGATGCTTTTCTTCTTTATTTCTAATGTTTTAGTTCATCCTTACTCTGTATTCAAGAACCAAAGCAAACACTGTTTTCTCAATAGAGTTTTGCCACCTTTACCCTTCTTATATACCTAGAATGAATACATCCTTAACTGCACATCCAAGCTCTTTAGAGGTGAGGCTCGTTCACATGGTTCATATTTTGCTGGGCTGGCATGTATGTACCACACTACACTGTAGCTTTTAAGAACACTGGCCTCTCTTTCATTTCATAAGTAACACAGAGAAAACTGAGAATCACAATGTGGGCAGCATGCTAGGTGCTGAGCAACAGCAGAGAGCCATGCACCTATGTTCTGCTCTTTCAGACCTCACCTTCTACAGAGAAGCTTTGTGAGAAGACGGAGGGATTTATACACACAAGAGAAGATTTAGATCGCTGGAAAAGGGCACAGAGGGACACAGTATGTTCTCTGGAACAGGAGGCAGGGGAAGGCCTGCTATTAGGTCTACATGTAAGTGACAGAGAAGAGGGAGGGAGTCAGCTATGAAGAGATGAATACAAACAGTACCGTGTAGAAAGGTCAGCATGCCAGTTCACAAAGCAGACTCCCTTAGAGTGTTCGCTAATAACCCAGAAAGGATCTAGCTGCTTAGATGTGATCCTGGAATCTGGGAAGTAAAGGCAGGAGGACTGCCACGAGCTCCAGGCTAGCCTGTCGTGACAAGCCAAACCCAACATCCACCAAACCGGTGAACTGCAGCGACCGTGTACGACTGCATGGGCCAGATTGTGTGGTGTCTTGAAAGCAGGGCTGGAAGCATGGGGCTTCTGAAATGCGGGGAGCTACTGGAGGCATGGGGCTTCTGAAATGCGGGGAGCTACTGGAGGCATGGGGCTTCTGAAATGCAGGGAGCTACTGGAAGGCTTTATGCAAGAGGGTAGCACAGGGATTCAGCCTCCTAAAGGAACGACTGTGGCCCTGAAACCTGAAGCCAGAAAACCACCGAAGGGTAAGAGGAAAGACAGCACAGACGGCGCAGAGCTGAGGGATGCTGGGGAATAACATTCCCAAGGCCAGGAGAAAAACCAGAAATCAGCCGCCCATGGAGCCAGAAGAAGACTCCAGAGGGAACATTTCTTTCCCAGAAGGGTTTTACAGGATGCAGACAGGCTGGCCCAGGTTATCCTGAGACCCACATGCGGCAAATCAGCAAAGCGATGAACAACAGAATTCCCACATTTATAAACATGCTTTCTCATTGCTACAAAAAATGTTTTAACCATTCTTCCTACTTTTTGTTTTTGTTTATCATACTCTTTTAAGTTACACTGATTTAAAAACAAACAAATTTGGCTAAGATTTAAAAACAAACAAATAAAACATATTCAAATTCCAAGATTCAACTCTCAGGCAAGAGAAGATTGTTCTTACAGTTGTACAGCCATCACACACAGGAACAAAGATGAGCTGACCACCACACTAGCACCTCAGCTAGTACCCGAGGCTAACCCTTACACCAACAGCTCAGCTAGTACCCGAGGCTATTCCGATGATCACTTATTCTGCCAGCTATTTACCCTTTGTTCCTACTTAGTAAACAGTTCTTATTCAAGCAGCCCCCCAACAGCCTGTCTCTCCGGGCCCACACGGAATGATGTTTATAAACACTCACCAGATGCGACACTTTGATAGACCCATCACAGTTAGAAGATTCACCTTTTTCTCTGCTTTCCAAAATCTAGGTAGAAAAGGCAGCTTGTCAAAATGAGTAAATTCTTCTTTGCAAAGACCAAGTGTAGGAAGACAGAATCACCTACCATCCTAAAAATCGTATGGGAGCGACTGCTTCTTTGATTCATTTTGGTTACTCCATAATGTCTGTTCTCTGTAAAGATAATGAGCTATATGTCAACTGTGCATCGACTTAAAGCACAAGAAAGACACCAGGCTGCACATCTGCTCAGTGCAACAGGTCTAGCTGGAGCCCGTCTTATTCTAGCTAAAACATGGGACTTGATAGTTCTGGGATGCACTTAAAAACACAGCAGCCTTACTTTCTCCTGTTGTGATCCATTTCAAAGCCATTTCTGCTGTATAAACCACTTCTTCTGTAAGATCAGCAACATATACATTTCTCTGAAAACAGTTAATTATGAAAATATTAGACAAAGTTTGCTTTCAAAGTTAAAATCTACTGTAGAATTTGGGAAAGTAAAAAAAAAGAGGGAATGATTATTCTGTAGAAAAAAAATATTCACTTATTTTATAAACTTCATTATAAAAAGAAACTTGCAAATAAATACATCACAAGCCAAAATTATGCAGACTCAAAATATGTACAGCTCAGTGAACTTTCATATACTTAGAATAGGCAATTGGAACAGAACCTATTTTAAAGTATAAATTTTCTGCATCAAATACATTTTATGGCCGGGTGGTGGTGGCGCACGCCTTTAATCCCAGCACTCGGGAGGCAGAGGCAGGAGGATCTCTGTGAGTTCGAGACCAGCCTAGTCTACAAGAGCTAGTGCCAGGACAGGCTCCAAAGCCACAGAGAAACCCTGTCTCAAAATAAACAAACAAACAAACAAAAATACATTTTATGCCCTTAGTCATATTATTAAGTTTTAATTAAATTCATACCATTAAATATGACTATTTCATACATATAATTGGATTTCTCTATCACCCTTTACCTCTCTCATACCCCTATCAACCCCATCATTGGTACCAGTGCTATTCCTGACAAGACTTTTAGTTAATTAGGGACATTTATGTGGCTACTGAATCCAAACTGGATCCTCTTAAAGTGAGATTCACAAGTGAAGGCAACGACTCTTTTCCTTGTAGCAAACGGTTCAGCATTGTGCGTAGGGCCCCCTGAAAGTCACCTCCCTCCCTGACTGACCGCTGGCAGGCCCATTCTGTGTTGACCCAGTGACGTCACCTAGTTCTTTTTACTCACGTTGATGTCTTCCCGAATTATCAAAGGTTTCATTTTTTGGGCACTACAGAGTAAGTCTGTAATGGTTTCATTGTAGATCTCCATGTAAGACACCCGTAAGAGAAATTCTCTCTCAGGAAACTAGGAGGAAAAAAATCACCCATTTATAAGCTGGTATTATACAGTCACATACTGAGAGCAAAGAGCTCAAAAGGAATTATCTGCGAAGCCAACAGAATCCACGGCTATATGCTGATAAAAACCACAAAAGTGGTATTTAAGAAGTAACAAGTTGTCTAGGCTCAAAAGGAAGCCCTGACAGTAGATGCTCCGGCTTTTGTGCCCAAGCTTTGTAAACACTGATCCCGCTTTCCTTCTCTTTACTTCACAGTTCATTTTTAGGGCTCCTAAGGAATCACTAGAAACCAGCTGGGCAGTGGGTAGCGCACGCCTTTAATCCCAGAACTTGGTGGAGGTGGAGGCAGGCGGATCTGAGTTCAAGGCCAGCCTGGTCTACAGAGTGAGTTCCAGGACAGGCTTCAAAGCTACAGAGAAACCCTATCTTGAAAAGACAAAACAAACAAAAAAAGCAAAACTGGTAACTAAACAAAGCTAACATGGAACTAACTGTTCAGATAGGATACCCTACTGCTTAGTCTGCTTGTTGTTGGGAATAATATTGTTCTGGGACTCAGTGGGAAAATAAATCCGAGAACTTCAAGTTCTAGGAAATTGTGAGGCAATGCTATGCTTATCTTATCAGGAGATAAGTGTGCCTGACTTTCACCAATTGCCACTCATCTGCCACTACTTTTCCCTACGCGTGCTAGGAAGTCAGACGCTGTTACCTTCTTAATCCTTTGGAAAATGTCATGGATTGCCCTGGGTATAACTCCCACACAGTCCTCAGAGCCCATCATAGTATGCGTTTTTCCTGATGCAGTTTGCCCATAGGCAAATATGGTACCTGTAAAAGCAAGTAAAACAGACAAATAAACACACACAAAGACTCAAAACGAACTTCTAGTGAATAAAACTACCAATACTTAAGTTAATGGGACGAATACTGAAGACCTAAGGCATTCCTGCAACAGGAAGTGAATACAGACCGTTGTAGCCCTGTATGGCAGAATTGATGATCGGTACGGCGATTTCTTCGTACACATTTTTAGTGGGTTCATTACTATGAAAGACACGATCTAAAAAGAACAACACAGAAATTCAATCAAACATATCAACTGCATTTTCCAAGTGTTAATAATTAGCCAAAGAAATAAACCATCGCCGGGCGGTGGTGGCGCACGCCTTTAATCCCAGCACTCGGGAGGCAGAGGCAGGCGGATCTGAGTTCGAGACCAGCCTGGTCTACAAGAGCTAGTTCCAGGACAGGCTCCAAAACCACAGAGAAACCCTGTCTCAAAAAACCAAAAAAAAAAAAAAAAAAAAAAAAAAAAGAAATAAACCATCAGGGTCTAAAATGGTGACATAGCTAGAATTTTATTTCTTTAATTTTTTTCTTTTTCAGTAAATAATCTTCTCAAGGGAAAAATGCCCTGGTCTTCATATAGAAAAAAACCTACAAGTCAATAACCCTATGCATTTTCAAAGGCCGCAGAGCACAGTGGCTCAGATGGATCTAGAGTCTGCTAGGTACAATCCTGATTGGATTCTCTAAGTGTTGGGCCTCAGTCTAGAATTTATGACAGCTACAGTACCATCTTTATAGACTTATTGTGATCATATCGGTACTTAGAAAATGTGAGCCGCGATTTTTGAGAAATCTTATTTTATAACATATCTTGCCAAAAGCCTAGCTCAAGCTAAATCAAGAAAACATCAAACAAAAATATGTGACAGGAAACAGTCGTCTGCCTGCTAAATGTAGGCATCTGTACTGATAAATTTTCCACTCTAGGATCTGAATCTTTGCTTTTGTTAATAAACTTAAAAAAAAAGGTGACAGTTTCCATGGTGAAAAAGGTCACAGGGGACAACAAGGAACCCAGCAATCGGTGTGCTTCTACCCTAACAGTTGTCCCACAGGCAGAAGTCATGGGAAAACCAAGCACCACACACAGGCTGTGTAAAGTCAGGATTTCAGGTGGAGGGGAGTTGGCAGACGCTTGTACTTCAACCTCAGGCAGTGGCTGAGTTCTTCTATATGTGGAGAGGGCCACCAAAGCTTATTTAGTAGTAAAGTCTTGGGGAACCTGTACCCTCGGTCTTATAATCTCCTAGACATACAGTTTTACCTCTAACACTATATTATAAAATGGTTGTTTACCAGGGATCATTTTATGTCACATACTTCTCCGATCATTTCAGTTTTAACAGGGTGACAACCTAGGGTCTGGGAAAATGGCTCAGCTAAGAGCACTTATTTGTAGTTCAGGTTGCCCTTGAACTCCTGATCCTCCTGCCTTCAGACTTCAGAGTGCAAGGATCAGAGGCTACACCCGCATATGATAACTTTCGACGCTGTTATAAACTTACCAAAATTGAAGGATTTCCCCCCATCACTCTGGTAAATAGTATTACTTTCAGTTTTCCAGTAAACATGGGCGTCCTCTCCAAGTTCTTCTTCTCTGGAAGAAGAGAACCCAGAACTTTAGAATAACGTAAGTGATCACAGAGGTCGGACCACAGGAGAGATCATCTAAAACATTTCACATTCTGAAGAATACCTTTAAGAACCTGGCAATTACAGAAAGTCTGCCTTGGGAGATCAGGACTTAGCTGTCTTAAATGAACCTTAGTGATCTGATTCTCATCAGTGAAGGCCCTCACTCTAAACACCAGCCTGGGAGGGGAGCAGTGAAAAGTGCTACTCGGATTAGGTTCCTCTCCTAGGGGTGTCTGACTTTTCACATGTGACCCTATGCTGTCATCTACAAAGTTCATGGAGAACCTTCCAATAGACTGCTACAAAAGAAAAAAAAGTAAACCCCCAACCTCTTGTAAAATAAAGTTTTATAGTTTCAAGTATGATTATGGTTTTATGTTGCACTATATTCGTGGTTATGTTTGTCTGTGTGGGGTCTACCGTCTGTCTGAAACCCTTAAAAACAATGTTGGAAACTTCTGGAAAAGTTAACATGCCATAAATTACCTGAATGATCCCACTAATCTCAATCTCTCTCTATCTCTTGAGACAGTGTCTCAGTACGTAGCCCTGGTTGGCCTGGAACTCACTGGGTAGCCGAGGCTGGTCTACAACTCAGAGATACCCCCGCCTATGCCTCCAGAGTGCTGGGACTAAAGCTGTGAGCCACAACGAGCACTGTAATCTCTTCAATGCCATCTTCCTCTAAATTCCTATACACACCAAGCAGCACATTAATCAACCATTGACCCATCCATCAAGTAACTGCCTATCCTTTCTTTGGTGGAAAGTGTCTGGATTTTCCTGATACGAGGCGCATCAACCAATCACCATTGAAGGTTCAATGTCTCTTCCCACATTTTCCACGCTCACTTTCCACAGTGGATTGCAATGGCTTACCAGTACACATGCTGTTCTAGTTTACTTTCTGTCGCTACGACAAAATATTCTGATCAAAAGCAACTTGGAGAAGAACAGTTTTATTTCAGCTTAAACTTCTAGCACCGAGGGAAAGTTGGGCACGGTTTCAAGTAGGAGCGGAGGCAATATCCATGAAAATATACTGCTAGCTGTCCTGCTCTCTCTGGCTTCTGCTCAGCTAGCTTTCTTATACAGCCTTGGATCCCATGAGCAAGGATGGCACCACCCACACTGGCCTGAACCCTCCAGCAGAGTCTCCCTCGGATAAAACTAGGCTGTCAAGTTGACAGTCAAAGCAAACCAGAAGAAAACGTTCCCCAAATTAGGGAAGGAACTTCTTAAGTACAAGAAATCCCCAATTTTGAGACTCTCAACTCGTTCGATACCAATTTCGCGAACACCAAAAGCTTTGGCATCTCTAGCTGAAGGCCGGAAGCTAGAAAACCCAGGAGACTGCATTTCCCACTTCCTGCCCTGTCTTTCTAGCATTTCCGACCCTTCTCCACAACTGCACATTTTCTGTCTTTATCGCGGTCTGAACTTGTCCTCAGGAAACACGGAGTCCTGCTCCGGGGCGAGCCGGGACAGCGCGGCCGGGACGCAGGTCCCCAGACGGGAGGGTAGCGCAGTCGCCCGTCCCCCGCCGGCCCAAGCCACCTACCTGCTGTTGAGCGGCCGCACCCGCACGCACACCGCCACCGCCGCCTCCTCCGCCATCCCGCCGGCTGCAGCCCAGGAAAACGCAGAAAATCAACGGCGTCCACCAAGCTCCGGGACCGCCCCGCCTTTAAATTTAAAATGTCCTTAACGTCGCAGCTGATTGGGCTGCGCAGCGTCATGACGTCACGGGACCGTCCACGTGCCCCGTGGGAGCGGGAGGGGTGCGGGGAGGCGATGGGCGTGTGCATAGGTCCAATGTAGGCGGGGGACAATCAGGGATCGCGGAACTGAGAAACGCAGAGCTGCGAGAGTGTTCCTGTAATAGATTATTAGTCAGGAACCACCGAGCCCCAGCTTCCTCCCTACCCCACCCTCAGACAGCTGTCAGTTTGCAGAAAAGTTTTATAATCTTTAAAAAAAAATAACCCAAACTAAACCTTTGCTTTGTTTTAAAGCCTCCAATGGAAAGAGTTGGAATTCACTGTCAGGTCAGAAAAGGAAGACATTTGTATTCTTTGGAACTGCATTGAGGCGTTTTTCCGTTTTCTTTCTTTTTTCTCTTTTCTTCTCTTTTCTTCTCCTTTCTTCGCTTTCTTTCTTTCTTTCTTTTCTTTCTTTTTGGATTTTCGAGAATGGGTTTCTCTGTAGTTATTGGTGCCTGTCCTGAAACTAGCTCTTGCAGACCAGGCTGGCCTCGAACTCACAGAGATCCGCTTGCCTCTGGCCTCCCAAGTGCTGGGATTAAAGGCGTACTCCACCACTGCCCAGCTCTTTCTTTAAAATTTTTTTTTATTACTTTATAAATAAACCCAATAACATTTTCCACTTCCTCCCCTCCTCCTACTTCCCTCTCGCTCCCCACCCCTACCCCCCTCTCTCCACCCCCCTCCAGTCCTAAGAGAGGGCAGGATGCCCTTGCCCTGTGGGAAGTCCAAGGATCCCCCCCCCCCCATCCAGTTTAGGAAGGTGTGCATCCAAATAGAATAGGATCCCAAAAAGCCAGTACACGCAGTAGAGCCATTATCATTGCCATTATCATTGGCTTCTCAGTCTGCCCCAATTGTCAGCCACATTCAGAGGGTCCGGTTTGATCCCATGCTCGTTTAGTCCCAGTCCAGCTGGATCTGGTGAGCTCCCATTTGCTCAGACACACTGTCTCAGTGGGTGGACCAACCCCTCACAATCCCGACTTCTGCTCTTCACCTGGACCTTTGGAAGCTCAGTCCAGTGCTCGGATGTAGGTCTCTGTATCTATCTCCATCTGTCGCCAGATAAAGGTTCTATGGTGATGTTCAAGATAGTCATCAGCCTGACTATGGGACAAGGCCAGTTCAGGCACCCTCTCCTCCACTGCTGAGGGTCCTAGCTGGGGTCATCCCGGTGGACTCCTGGGAACTCCTCCAGAGCCAAGCCTCTACTAACCCCCAAATGGCTCCCTCAACTAAGATATCTCCTTCCCTGATCCTATATCTGTCCATCTCAACCATCCCACTCCTTCATGCTCTCCCCAACCCTCCCCTTCTCCCTTCTCTCTCCCCCTCTCCCCTTCTCCCACCCCACCCCACCCCAATGCTCCCAACTTTTGCCAGGCGATCTTGTCTGCTTCTAAGAGATGATGTGTCTGAACCGTAGCTTCTGTTTATTGGTGCAGGTAAGAACTTGGGCTGATGGTTTCATGAATTGGAAGTCAAGACAGTAAAGGCATTTAAACAGTCAACTAGCGCCGAGGGCTATGTACGGGAACACTTACAGCTATAACTACATTTCTTTGAATGTACAAATCTTCCAGAATTTGAAATATGCCATAGGCACACCCATGGTCTCAATGAGTGTTTTGCCACACATTCTCTGCTCAGGTGTTGGGCAGGATAATATTTTATTATAGTTACAGCTTTATATATTGGTGGATGTATGTCATCTGTGATGCTAACCCCGAGTTTCGCCTAATGTTCGGCTGTGGGTCTCTGAATCTGCTCCTATTAGTTGCTGGATGGACCCTCTCTGATGATAGTATGCTTGGCTCTGAGGGTCTACAAGTGTAGCAGAACATCATTAGGAATTTTCTCATTGACTTTCCCCCCCACCCCAGCCCTGCTTGGTTCTATTCTAGGTCTGCTCTTTTCTGAAGGGACCCAGAGGAGGAGTGGATCTGTGGAAGAGAGAAGGTAGGGGAAGGGGGTGGGAGGAGAGGAGCGAGGGGAAACTGCTGTCGGGATGTAATGTATGAGAGACGAATAAATAAATTTGTAAAAAGAAGTTAACTAGTAGGAGTAATAAAGAAATTCTGTTTCCTCTAATAAAGTAAAAAAAAAAGATGTCGAATCTTACAGAGACTGACAGGCTTAATTGCACCTTCTAACTTAGGAGGTGCCTGCTCTTTGAAAGTTAAGATAGCTTGGTGCCATCCTGATGGGTGGTCAGGATGTGCAGACATGCTTTCTTTTGTAACTGTGAGGTCACCTAGGGAAGGGCAGTCTTACCCTAGGGTAGGTTACCTAGAGTACTTGACTTGGGGCACCCCACTACCTAAACAACAGATGCTAATGAGTGGATATCTCAGCGAAGACTGTGTGAGTTATCCTTTTGTATCATGATAATAAAGTCTTTTGTTACTTTCTCCCCCAGTTTACATTGGGTAAAAAAGCTGTGGAAAAATAAATGCAGGTGATTTCAGGGTCTGGGTAATCCCCGAAATGCCCTCCCATTACTTTCTATGTTTTCTGTCTTATTATTTTTATGCATCTGCATATTCTTTACTTATATTTCTTTAATTTCACGCCCCTACCCTGGTAAGAAGTATTTTTGTCAAGGCCGGTCCTTGACACAGGAAGTTCAAATTTGCTCTTGCCTCATGGAGGGTGATCAGGGACACTTAGCAAAGTTGTATTAATACTTACAGAAATTCACCTTAAGTTGTGGATTTTGCAAAACTACAAAAAGATGAATATGCCAAAATTTCTACTGTAGAATTATTTTCCATAGAGAAAACAACAACAACAACAACAACAAAAGCCAAATATCTACTAGAAAAGAGTTCGATGAATTATCATACCTCTGCACAATGAAGTATTGTCTTCCTGCAGGAGGCATTGATGTATACATCCATCTACTGCTTTGAAACGCTCCCTAGATATTGAGTAGGAGAATTGAGGAGCAAGTTGTGTACATTATAATTTTCTTTTATTTGAAGGACTACTTTTTGTTTCTATTAAGATAAAATGAAGGGGGTACCAAAATCTAAGAGGAAAGGGTTTACATGGCAGCGCTTCTCGGTAGCTGTGATTGGATGGCTCTTTGTTACAGCTGATGGCCTGGGAGGATGGAGGTCAGCATCCCAGACCTCCCTCTACAGTAGCATCTGTTGGGAAAACCAGCCATGGCCAAATGTCCCCTAGGGGGCGCGCTTGTCTACCTTTGAAAATCACAGTGGAAGAAGGACGTGAAAAGGAAATTTCTGTCATCTTTATTATTTTTCCCATGCAGTGATTTGGAACTTTGTTAACACTTTACATATTGTATCATAAATTACCTTTTCTACAACGTTCTAAAAAACCACAACAAAACTAATTGAATGAGTTAATTTCACACAGAACTGGTATTCCAAATGGCTTCAAAAATAAGTTGAACATCTTTGGTGAATACACCCTAAGTTGAAAAATAATAAAAATTATCTTTCATTTATAAGTATTTTTGAAATAATATTGATATTATTTTAGGAAATAAAACCAGTCAATAATTGTGCTGTTGTTGTTAGGAACTCATAGTTTTGCATAAGAGACATAAAAATAGAACAAAGTTTAAGTGAAAACTTGGTGTAAACTGGGATGGAAATGTTATCATAAATTCATGCTGTGTTTTTTCTTTAGTTGTATTTTTAATTGTGTGTGGGTAAGGATGTGTGTGTGGGTAAGGATGTGTGTGTGTGTGTGTGTGTGTGTATGTGTGAGTGGAGAGTGGAGGCACTCTCAGAAGCCAGAAAAGGGTTCCAGATCCTCTGGAACTGGAATTAAAGGTGACAGGGGGCCATGGAGTTGGCCTACTAGAGCTGCCTTGAGATGTATGTGTCATGGTTTTTAAGAGTCCACGGCTCCTGGGACACAGGGTGCCTTCCAGTTCCTGAGAGACTGATGTACTCCCTCAGGCAGCAGAGCATTCAGGCTGCTTTGTGCTTCTCTGTCTGTTTCACTAGTAGTTAAAAAAGCCTGAAGGCTTAAAAGGACAATTAATCTTGTGAACCCTGTATGACTTGCAGACTTCACTGTATCCTGGCAACTACAACTGTATTGATCTTGGTAATTGTCATGTTATTATTGTTGCTGATAAAAGTATAAAACGTTTGTTTGCACTAGCCCAGGAGTGGTGGTGCACGCCTTTAATCCCAGCACTGGGAGGCAGAGGCAGGCAGATATGTGTGAGTTCAAGGCCAGCTTGATCTACAGAGTAAATTCCAAGATAGCCAGGGGGTACACAGAGAAACCCTGTGTCAAAAAACAAAACAAAATAACACAACCCTTGCCAAAACCAAACAACAAAATTTTCAAGGAAAAAGAGAGGGTGGGTATATATATTCAAAGAGAACCCTCAAATCTGCCAATGAAGTGTGGGACCAGCTTGGCTCCTTGTGGAGTCAAATCGATTCTAAAGAGTAGAAAATTGAAACAGTTGGTTTGAATAGTGACTAAATATTTAATAATATTAGCTTTGGTTAGATTGTAGAAACTTTTTTCCTAATAAAGATGATATTTTTCACACATATCTGCTGAAGTATGTGCGAATGAAATGGAAGGACCTAGCATTGGGTAAAAGGGACAAGTGGAACAGGAAGCCAACCAATCACTGAGTACCCTGACTTTGAACCCAGAGCCAGTGAAAGAAACACCCTGGATCTGAGACCTGAGCCAGGGAGAGAAACATCTTTATCCCTGAATCCAGGACCAAAGAAACATGCCCCGACTCTGAAACCAGTGCCAAAGAAATGCACTTTGTCCCTAGAATCAGAGTCAGTGAAGGAAGGATGCCCTGGTCCTGAGAGTCAAAAGGCTAAAAAGGTCTAGTGGAAGAAACACAGTTTGGCCAAGAAATCAGAGCCATCTCTGCCCCTGATGAACTAAACTAACCCATCCCTAAACATGGAAAACTAACCAATCCCTCTTCTCCCTGGGAAAACTCCACCCATAAGAAGCCCTATGTAAGCCTCTCTGTCCCTTTAGTTAGAGGCTGCCATAATATCCTTCCCTGGCAGAGGCAGCCACTCTCCTGGACTCCTCCTTCCCAAATAAATCTCTTTCTCAAAAGAGTCTTGGGTGACAATCTTCATTCGCCTGCACAGAATAGAAGAACCTGGCTGAGATGTCCCTTAGGGGACTGAGCTGAAAAATTTTGCTGAGACGCCTTCTTGGGTGTGTGGGGCAGGGGCTGGCAGGACTGAGCAAGGTTGAGCAGAAACAGAACAGAAGACCCTTGCTGGGATGCTCCCTAAGTGGGAATGAGCAAAATTGAACAGAAAAAGTAACAGCTCCCCCCACCCCCACCCCTAGTGGGAGGAGATTGCTACATTTTCTGCAAGTGCTTTGCCTTTAGCAGAGTGTTAGCAAAAGAATTAACATCTTGGGTCAGAGAAGAAGCTGGTAGCACTGCTAGGACACTCCCTTAGGGGAACAGAGCAGAGCTCAACTCTAGCAGCTTTCCAGAAGAGCAGGACCCCACCACACCCCAGCATCAGGTAGCTTGGCTTCTGGATAAAGTCAGGACACCTTTCCCCCATGGCTGAGCAGTCCTATTGTGCTCTCAGTATAGCCTGGCTTCTCCATAAGCTATGATGCCTTTGTAGCTCCAGAGCTGTATGTAACCCATTCCCCTACACTTAGGGTACTACCTCTCTTGAGAGCAGCCCTCTCTACTGCCTTCCTGAATTATTTGGGATTTGCAGTCGATATCTGAGCAGTGCAGGCAAGCTTCAGGGGGTAGCGCATTCACAAGTATTGTACCACTTGGAGAAGATGAAAATAAATTTGCTTAATGAGTCGTTCTGCCTGCCTTTATCATCAGCATTCATTATCTACCTCCAACAGTGAAATGGATGGTCCTTGCTCATGACTTCCTTCAAACTGAATACAAATCTTTCCTACATGCTTTTTAGGTTTGTCTATAAATTCAGGATATCCTGTGCTTAAACTTCTCTAGGCCTATTTTAAAGCCTTATATAACTTCTGCGATAAATAAACAGAATGGTTTAAAATTTTTAAACCATAATATTTTATCTCTTTTCTTAGTACATTTTAAATGGCAGTTTGACGACATTTAACTATAATAACCAGTATTTCTTTTTTTTAAAAAAGAGATTTATTTAATTTACTGTGCTCGTGTGGAGGCCGTGACAGACTTGTGTGCAGACACTGTCCTGGTGTGGACTCTGTAATGGACTTGTGTGCAGTCACTGTGCTGGTGTAGGGCTATGAAGAACTGGTATTTCCTGCGTTATTTGATTTTATCATTAAGTTACTTCTTATCATGTTTATTCTAAAACATATCTTAAAAATAAGAGGCTAATATTGTAATTAAACATCCTCAATTTTATGCATGATGATATTATCAAAAAAAGGAAGATACGAATTCCCCCAAACCCCAATAAAACAAGGAACACAAACCACAAATGTAGTTGAAGCATGATTGTTTCTTTTTTTTCTTTTTTTTTTTTTTACATTTAAAATCTTTTATTTTGAGTTCTAAAAAAAAAAAAAAAACAAACAAACAAACCCCAAACAGCTGGGAAATTGATAGGACAAGTCCTTGGGATAGGTCTGGGATCCAGGGAACAGGATGAACTACAAGCAGGACCGTGTGGGTCTGCAGCGCAGAGATGGAGGTCCTGAGGCCTTCAGGCATGTTGGATTTGAAGGGGGGGAGGCAGTACACATCTTATGCAGCACTTGGAGGGGGTGGGCGTGTTTCATCCCACTTCCTCCTGGGACTGCCGCCCCCTTGCAGGTTCTGCCTTTTTTTGTCAGTGTGACTGTTCCCTGACCTCTGAGCTCTGGCCAGTGTAATCTGGGACTGGACTTGTTAACTTGCCTCCCTCAACAGAAGATGATGGCCAGCTCCAGCATGTACTGCCGGCCAAGCCGGTGGACCTGCAAGGGAGAACTTGCAAGGCATGATTGTTTCTTTAAAAGAGTTTGGTTTTTAGTAGATGCTCAGATAACTCAAGCCCCGCCACTGTTGTTTTTCCTTTACTCTGAATTGTCACCCGTCTTCAGGCGCTTGTTTTCAGAAAGGGACTCTAATGACATCTTCCTCTCCCTGTATTCTTCATCTTTTCAGTGCTCTCCAGCAGACTGTCACAGTGGGGACTGGAATTGGTAAGTCCTGCTCTTGGATGCATGGATACATCTGCTGTTGAGTTTTCATTTGCAGAATCATGAACTTTTTAGAAGCAGGAGGGACACCACCTTGTGGCCTAAGCCTTCTCTGTTTTCTACATGGGCTTCAAGGTTGCTCAAGTTAAACTCCACTGTGTGCTGTCTTTTCTCATGTTGAATTAGCAGCAGGGAGCCAATATCCGGAATGTGCTATATGATTGTCTAGCTCACTTCAGAGCTATTTCTCTATGGGTGTTGAAAACATTCCCCCCACAATCTCATTGTTCTCTGACAGGGATCCTTTACGTCACTCTCCCAAATTGAGTTGAATTCAAAAGATTTAGTGGTGTTTGCTCTATGTACTGCTGTAAGGAGGTAGTGTGTTTTAATAAAATGAACACTAAAATCAGGGCACTTGGTTCTAAAATATATCAACAGTATGATTTAAGAGTTTGAGGCCGGGCTGGAGAGATGGCTCAGAGGTTAAGAGCACTGCCTGCTCTTCCAAAGGTCCTGAGTTCAATCCCCAGCAACCACATGGTGGCTCACAACCATCTGTAATGAAGTCTGGTACCCTCTTCTGGCATGCAGGCATACACACAACAGAATATTGTATACATAATAAATAAATAAATATTTAAAAAAAAAGAGTTTGAGGCCATCTTCAATATAGTGCTAGAAGTTCTAGCAATAGCAATAAGACAACATAAAGGGATCAAGGGGATTCGTATCGGAAAAGAAGAAGTTAAGCTCTCGTTATTTGCAGATGATATGATAGTATACATAAGCGACCCCAAAAACTCTACCAAAGAACTCCTACAGCTGATAAACACCTTTAGTAATGTGGCAGGATACAAGATCAACTCCAAAAAATCAGTGGCCTTCCTATACACTAAGGATAAGGAAACAGAGAGGGAAATTAGAGAAGCATCACCTTTCACGATAGCCACAAATAGCATAAAATATCTTGGGGTAACTCTGACCAAGGATGTGAAAGATCTATTTGACAAGAACTTTAAGTCTTTGAAGAAAGAAATTGAAGAGGACACCAGAAAATGGAAAGATCTTCCTTGCTCCTGGATTGGGAGGATCAACATAGTAAAAATGGCAATTCTACCAAAAGCAATCTATAGATTCAATGCAATCCCCATCAAAATCCCATCAAAATTCTTCACAGATCTGGAGAAGACAATAATCAACTTTATATGGAAAAACAAAAAACCCAGGATAGCCAAAACAATCTTATACAACAAAGGAGCATCTGGAGGCATTACCATCCCTGACTTCAAACTCTACTACAGAGCTACAGTATTGAAAACAGCTTGGTATTGGCATAAAAACAGAGAAGTCGACCAATGGAATCGAATAGAAGACCCTGACATTAACCCACAAACCTATGAACACCTGATTTTTGATAAAGGAGCTAAAAGTATACAATGGAAAAAAGAGAGCATCTTCAACAAATTGTGCTGGCAAAACTGGATGTCAACCTGTAGAAGAATGAAAATAGATCCATATCTATCACCATGCAAAAAACTCAAGTCCAAATGGATTAAAGACCTCAATATCAGTCCGAACACACTGAACCTGATAGAAGAGAAAGTGGGAAGTACTCTACAACACATGGGCACAGGAGACCACTTCTTACGTATAACCCCAGCAGCACAGACATTAAGGACCTCATTGAATAAATGGGACCTCCTGAGACTGAGAAGCTTCTGTAAAGCAAAGGACACTGTCGCTAAGACACAAAGGCAACCCACTAACTGGGAGAAGATCTTCACCAGCCCCTCAACTGACAAAGGACTGATCTCCAAAATATATAAAGATCTCAAGAAACTAGACCGTAAAAGGCTAACCAACCCAATTATAAAATGGGGCATTGAGCTGAACAGAGAATTCTCAACAGAAGAACTTCAAATGGCCAAAAGACACTTAAGGTCATGCTCAACTTCCTTAGCGATCAGGGAAATACAAATCAAGACAACTTTAAGATACCATCTTACACCTGTCAGAATGGCTAAAATAAAAAACACCAATGATAGCCTTTGTTGGAGAGGTTGTGGAGAAAGGGGTACACTCATCCATTGCTGGTGGGAATGCAAACTTGTGCAACCACTTTGGAAAGCAGTATGGCGGTTTCTCAGGAAATTCGGGATCAACCTACCCCTGGATCCAGCAATACCACTCTTGGGAATATACCCAAGAGAGGCCTTATCATACAACAAAAGTATATGCTCTACAATGTTCATAGCAGCATTGTTTGTGATAGCCAGAACCTGGAAACAACCTAGATGCCCTTCAATGGAAGAATGGATGAAGAAAGTATGGAATATATACATATTAGAGTACTACTCAGCAGTAAAAAACAAGGGCTTCTTGAATTTTGCATACAAATGGATGGAAATAGAAAACACTATCCTGAGTGAGGTAAGCCAGACCCAAAAAGAGGAACATGGGATGTACTCACTCATATTTGGTTTCTAGCCATAAACCAAGGACATTGAGCCTATAATTAGTGATCCTAGAGAAGCTAAATAAGGAGAACCCAAAGAAAAATATATAGGTATCCTCCTGAATATTAACCTTCAGCAAGCGATGAAAGGAGACAGAGACAGAGACCCACATTGGAGCACAGGACTGAAATCTCAAGGTCCAAATCAGGAGCAGAAGGAGAGAGAGCACGAGCAAGGAACTCAGGACCGCGAGGGGTGCACCCACACACTGAGACAATGGGGATGTTCTACTGGGAACTCACCAAGACCAGCTGGCCTGGGTCTGGAAAAGCCTGGGATAAAACCGGACTCTCTGAACATAGCGGACAATGAGGACTACTGAGAACTCAAGAACAATGGCAATGGGTTTCTGATCCTACTGCACGCACTGGCTTTGTGGGAGCCTAGGCAGTTTGGATCCTCACCTTACTAGACCTGGATGGAGGTGGGGGTTCCTTGGACTTCCCACAGGACAGGGAACCCTGATTGCTTTTCGGGCTGAGGGGGGGGGGACTTAATTGGGGGAGGGGGAGGGAAATGGGAGGTGGTGGCGGGGAAGAGACAGAAATCTTTAATAAATAAATAAATTAAAAAAATGTAAAAAAAAATAAAAAGGGAATACTGTCTACAGTCAAAAAAAAAAAAAAGAGTTTGAGGCCAGTGAGATATCTCTGTAGGCAAAGGCACTTACCATGTGCAAGCTAGTTGGCCTTTCTTTGAACCCTAAGGACCCACATAAAGGTAAAAGGCAGAACCAACTCTACAAAGTTGCCTGAACTCTACATATATATATATATATATATATATATATATATATTTATATTTATATATGTCACTAGTGTACCCAGGTATGTCAGTGCCTGTTCATATCACACATGCACACACACAATAATAGTAACAACAATAATTAAGAAAGAACTTTTCATTAAACTTCTCCAGTAGTACAAGGTAGAAAAAAATAAAACCTGGTATTTTAATTATATTAAATGAAATGAAATATATCAAAGTATATATACTTGACAAATATTTTATGAATGTATGTAACTATGTCAGTACTGTTGTAATTAATGTGTTAGTTTAGTGGTCTGGAAGTTCAGTTCCCAGGTCATTACCCATTGTAACTCAAAGAAATGCTTCTCAGAACTGCCAAACATTGTCAAGACAAGGAGGGACAGCCCTTCAGAATATCCTGCTTCACAGAAAAGTCTATTAGATATGCTAGTCCTGCAGCTGGAAGATAGTTGCTCCAACACCACAGAGAAACTTTGGGTGACTGTCCAGGCAGTCAATTGTTTCTGTCATTGCTCACGATTTTTGGAAGTTGTTTGCTTGCACTTTCTGCTTACTCAGTTAATATTATTTCCTTTTTGGATTTCTGAGGGAGTTGAAAACTAAATAGTTATAATCATAGTTTTCCTTGTTTACCTGACACAAAAAGCAAGTTATGATAGAAAGTAAAATAGGTATATAACTTTGAACTCACCAAGATAGGATAAAGGTGAGTATTTTCTCTAAATTTGCCAAATGCACATGGACTAGACATTGTTGATGTATTTATTGCCTATGTATTGTATTTTGTCATTGTGCTTATTGTATATTGTTTTCTTATATTAGTTATAGCCTTCTGTTTTATTTTAGACAAAAGAAGAAATGTAGTGATATTTCATTGTATTTTAATAAATAAAACTTGCCTGATGATCAGAGAATAAAACATCCTTACAGACCAGATAGTGGTGACACACACCTTTGATCCCAGTAGCCACACTACTTTGCCATAGAAACTGGGTGGTAGTAGTGCACGCCCTTAATTCCAGCCTAGAGAGGCATATACAATGGGAGGAGACAGCTCTCAGACATTGTCTCAGTCTGAGGTTTCCTGGAGGCAGGATCGTCATTTCAGACTGAGGTAAAAATAAAAACCAGTGGCTGACTGCTTTGCTTTTCTGACCTTCAGATTGAACAGCCCGCCCTGCCCAAAAGAAATGCTTCTCAAGAGCAAGGACTGAAAGATTTCTATAATAACTTCATACATATCTGAGGGTCATTTTCTTTTATTCTTCTTTAATTCTAATTCTCTTATCCTAATTAGCTATAATTTCTTAGTTCTGATTCTTTAGTTCCAACTCTGTAGTTCTAAATCTTTTTCTAATTCTCTGTTTTAATTCTCCTTGCTTCTTTTTTCATCTCGCTTAAAGAACTTTTGTTTTTTTCCAGGAGGTTTAAGGCAGTAGAAAAAGCTACAAGGGTCACATCTGGTCATAGCACATTCCTTAGGTAAGCGATAAGGGCAGAGCCATTCACCATGGCAACACAAAGTTTCAAGGTTTCTGGTGTAAGACTGTGACCAGAAGCCAGGGGCACAGTGCCTGGTAATACAAGCTGTGAAACAGTTCTTATATTACCTAGACTTGTCAAGCAAAGAATTGGCTTGATATTTTAGGCTTCTTTGTGTTTAATAACTTTGGTTAGACACTTGTAACTCTGACCTTGTGCATAACTGTAAAGTTTTAAACTTATGATCCATTTACAGAACTATTTATTCTAGTTTACTCTGAGGTAAGAATGAGCTAATTGTGTGTGGTTTCTCTTAGACTGAGGAGAAATGGTTGTTTTCTGATATTAGTCTTAGTTAAAGGATTGAAGCAGGATTTTAAGTGCCTTCCAGTCCTTGTGGGACAATAGATCTAATTATGAAGCATATCTTAGTTTATTTTCTATATATCAAAATCATACAGACTAATGAGAATTCATCTTCCTGACTACCCATGGATGTATGTACCATAAGATTGAGATAAAATCATGAGATTACATACACACATCACATGAGATTACACACTACAGTGCAGGTATTGGGGAAACATCACAACTGCTAATGCACATGTGAAATTACACACAGGAGCAACAGTTTCTGGAGTCAGTGGTCCTGCAGGTCTCTACCTGGGTGGGATTCTCTTCCACCAGAGAATCATTCCTCTGGTAGTTGATATCTGAACACTAGCCATCGCCTGCTGCATGCTTTCATGATCCTCCACACCTTAGCTCTAGAACTAATGTTTATTTTTAAAGTTTTGTTATATTTCTCTTGTTTTTTATCTCTGTAGGATCAGCCACTACTGCTGCTAAGAGTTTATATTCTTTGTCATTCTTCCAACTGAGAGGCAGGGTATTGAGAAAATCTTTTACAAACTTTGTTTTTAATTTTGTTGTACAGTTTCCGATTGGTTTCCCATTTGTAAATTAGGGTGATAGCAAACCCAGGAAGTTGTCACAATGGTTAAGAAGAGGGGGTGATTAAGCAACCTAGAATTCTTGTGCTACAATCCCAGAGAGCCTAGACAACAAAGAGGACCCTAAGAGAGACATACATGGATCTAATCTACATGGGAAGTAGAAAAAAGACAAGATCTCCTGAGTAAACTGGGAGCATGGGGACCTTGGGAGAGGGTTGAAGGGGAGGGGAGGGGCAGGGAGAGGAGCAGAGAAATATGTAGAGCTCAATAAAAAAAAGAAAAAAAGAATTCTTGCGTTAGAATTTTTTCTGAATATGTCATAGACGGTCCCTTTGAGTTTCACTATGTTTTTTATCACATTTTTTTTTAACACATGAATATCCTTCTGTGTTCTCTATCTCTGGACTCTCTGCTAGGAACGTACTGGTAATACCTTTAGTGCTGGGGTTTCAGGTGTGTGGCACCACACCTGGTTTGTGTTTTTTTTTTTTTTTTTTTTTTATCTTCATAAATGACTGTAGGCTGTTCCAGCTTTCCCGAGTCAGACATTTTGGACACATTGCTTTATTTTACATAGAAGTAAATCCAGCTAAGTTATCTTCTACAAAACTTGAAAGCTTGGGTCTCCATTTTGATTCTCCCACTACTTTAGTATAGGTTCCTGTGTTTTCATACCTGAATTATTCCAATGTTGGGAGCAGTGAGACCCCAGATCCTGAATTTCTTGTAAACAACTTGTTTTCCCTGATCTGAGTGCCTACAGCTGCTCTGAGCACGAGACCTTCAGGAGTTCCTGATGGCAGGAGAGTGGTTTCTGGTGGGTTTGGCTGGGGCGTGGCTATCTCTATATAATCTGCCCCTGAACACAATAAAGGGGGCATTCTTGGAGAATTCAAGGATGACCCCTGTCGCTGTCTCTCTGTCTGTGTGTGTCTGTGTATTCTAACCTCCAGCCCCCTTGCCCGAAGCTCATGAACTGGGTAATAGTGCACCGAGCGCAGTCACTGGGGCTAGGTGCATGACATTCCAAAAGCCTACAGAATTCTTGGTCTTCTTTCCAAATGGTTCCCTTCATCAGGGCTGGTAGCCACTTCTTGGGTTGCAGCTCTAATCACCGTCCCTGAGATATTAAGTGGGAACAGTATTAGTAAGCAAATGACTTTACTTTTGGTGTGCAAAAGTTCATCTTATGTTCCCCCATTATGAATAAGAACCAATTAAGGAAGCATCCAGTGAGACTTGTTTTTGAAAACTATTTCCTCCTTTTTTAGAAGCCAGAGCGTCTGCTAAATTTGCTCTGCACATTTTCTGTTCCTGTGGAGAAAGCACATTCCCACTCCCCTACTTTGAGATATTAACAGATTTTATAATGCTGAATAATCTTTGCATTCCTGCAACAGAACTCCCCTGGTCCTCAGGTATTTTCCTTTACAGGTACTACTAGATGCTCTTTGTCTCTAGGTATTTTAGCGTTTGCACTGGTAATCACAAGTGAGATTAATTTGTACTTTATTTCTTCCCATGTCATCCTTCTGAATTTACATCTCACTGTTTTTCTTCTATCTTGAAATTGAATTAATCTATTATCCTTTTATACATGCCTTGAAAAAGTTTGATTAGTATTGGAATTATGTGATTAAAAGATTTTAGTAGAAATCTCTCTCTCTCATATCCAAATATTTGTGTTCTGTGCCTTTTATAGCATAGTTATTTTATCATTTTATTCTATTGCTGGGATGAATAACAGTCTTTAGAATTTCACAGTTCTGATGAAACCAGATGCAGAGATCCACAACAAAAAACCAGGCCGAGCTCTGGGAATCCAGTTGAAGAGAGGAAGGAGGGAATACATGAGCAAGAGAGGTCAAGATCATGATGGAGAAATCTCCAGAGACATCAGAACCAAGCTTGTGGGAACTCATCAACTCTAGACCGACAGCTGTGGAGCTTCCATGGGACTGACATAGGCCCTCTATATGTGGGAGCCAGTGGGGAAGCTTGGACTATGTGAGGGGCCCCTAGCAGAAGGACTAGGATCTATCCCTGGTGCATGAGCTAGCCTATTGGAGTCCATTCCTTATGGTGGGATGCCATGCTCAGACTTAATGCAGGGGGAGGGACTTGGTCCTACCCCAAATGAATGTGCCAGACTTTGTTGACTTTTCATGGGAGCCCTTACCCATGGGGAGGAGTGAATTGGGGTTTGCTGGGGGGATGCAAGGGGGAGTGGGAGGTAGGGTTGGAGGGAAAATTATGATTGGAATGTAAAGAGAAATAATAAAAGAATGAATTTTACAGTTCTTTTTGCAGTGGTATTATAATAATAGAAGCACTAGAATAAATTTCACAAATCTTAAAATTTATTGTTTATGGTCATGCAAAGTAGTCTTTTAAGATGAGCAGTTTTAATTAAGTTTGGGAGGTTACTCAGTGGTTAGAGCACTTGTTTTGTAAGGGTGAGGGTCTGAGTTGGGATCCCGGGGACCCGTTCTCGGTCACACAAAACTGACACAGTCATTGGTATCTGTAATCTCAGTGTTCTTGTGATGAGATGGGAGACCTAGGTAGATGAATCCACAGAAGACTGTGGGTCAGGGAGCCTGCCATAGACAGCGGCAAACATCAGAGACCTTGTCTCAAACAAGGTGGAAAGCAATGGAAACACCCAAAGTGAGCCTATGACCACACATGCACACTGGCATAGGTCCCTCTACTCTCACACACAGAATGTACACATACATGTGATAAAATTATTGGTATGGTTACTTGGTCATTTTCATTGCTTAATTTGTGTTTACACCATTATATATCAAGTATTATTTAATATTACCAACATTTTTTCCAAGTGACAACATTTTATTTATATATTGGTTCTGCTATTTTTCTATTTTTTTCTTCATCAGTTTGAATTAAAACTTAAAGACCATATGTTTGATGATTGTAAGTACATGGACATAACTATAACCTTTGTGACATGCAGTGATATATTTTTTTTCCTGAAAATATATTATGGCTTTAAAGAGACAGAACTTCTGCCAGACTTTGCAACCAAGCTAATAATATGCCTTGAGATCATTTGAGACTATGTCTACTCTCCTGTTATGTGCTCAGCCTGTTTAAGTTTAACCTGCCTTTAAGAAAGTGATGTGGCGCACGCCTTTAATCCCAGCACTCGGGAGGCAGAGGCAGGTGGATCTCTGTGAGTTCGAGACCAGCCTGGTCTACAAGTAGAGCTGGTTCCAGGACAGGCTCCAAAACCACAGAGAAACCCTGTCTCGAAAAACCAAAAAAAAAAAAAAAAAAAAAAAGAAAGTGATGTAATAGCTGGGTGATGGTGGCACACGCCTTTAATCCCAGCACTCGGGAGGCAGAGGCAGGTGGATCTCTGTGAGTTCGAGCCCAGCCTGGTCTACAGAGCTAGTTCCAGGACAGGCTCCAAAGCCACAGAGAAACCCTGTCTCGAAAAACCAAAAAAAAGAAAGTGACGTAACCAGCCTTAGTGTGTTTTGGATTGCCCATGTAATCAGCTTTTACAACCCAACTATAACTTTAATTTTAAGTTATAGATCTTACACCCTTCTGACCTAGAATGTATGAATGTTGTGGTAAGCATTTTCTAAAATTAGGCACCTTAAGTGAAACAAATATTTCATAAATGCTGGAGACAACATGTGGACATAGCTTGATAAGATCTATTTCTTTTTTTGAATGTTATTCTGGGTCAGTTGGGGTCAGCAAAGTATCTTCATACTTTGTAAAACTGTGTTAGAAGCTTCTGTAAAAAGGTATCCTTCATTCCTTTCTATACTGAGTTTTCTGTGCTGTTCAATAAATACAGAGCAAGGGCTGTTGTTAGGGAGAGATACAATACCTCAGACAGGCATACCGCACATATCTGGGACAGCAGGTAAGCAACAGGACAGGCAGATCTGACGGACCACTAACCACAGCCTACAGACAGCTGACGACACAGGGAAAGAGGTGGAGAATTCAAATATGAGTTCTTGGTCAAACTACTCAAGAAAAAGTTTATAATTTTATTCCTTAATGTACATTGATACATTTTTGTGTCCCTTGATTAATTCATTAATTAATGTAGTGACATAATACTTAGAAGGCATATATTCAATAAATCATTACTTAAAGAATTAACTTTTAATTTTGGAGAATATTTGAACAATACTTTATACATTCAGAGAATATTGAATTTCTATATTTTATTAGATTTGCATTTTTATTGTGTTCTTTATCTATTCCTATCATTTTCATCCAAATATATCAGAGAACATTTCATGAACTTGAGATTTTCTAGCCAGTAGTATTGGAGACAAGAAGTGTAACAGGTGATACATTTGTAAATTGTAGTGAGAACTACATTGAAAAAAAAAAGAAGCCTTGATATGATACTGGGAGAGAGAGATGGATAAAGAGATTGTTGATATTATTATTATTATTGATATAAATAATTCAAGATATGTGATTAATGACTGATGATCGTGTGGGCTTCTTCGTAGACATTTTTATCTTTGTTATGATGCAGGAAGTGCCACTACACAATAATAGAATGCTTCACACTGAAGGCGTAAGTCACAAACAATGCCACACCAGTTTGGAATTATGATTAATAGGGTGGTATTTATTTAAAGGGGAAAAAACTTACAGATCACTGTCAGCCCTCTGCGCAACCAGGAAGGGAGTCTAGTCGCTGGCAGAGCAGGAAGTGAAGAGAGAGGAGAGGGAAGTGGCCGCTTTTTTTAAAGGGAGAGAGACCACACCCCAATGGGCTGGTATCTCAGCGGCTATAGGCTGGAGGAGTAGGGGGCCTCCCGCAACATCACACGGCTTATAGAAGGTATGCCACTATTTCTCGGAAGTGATTTTAAGAATGAGAAATACAGTACACTAGTCTAGATGTGTATACTGATGTTTCAAGAGGTATATAGTGATACACAATAGCTCACGGGAGCTAATAATCTAATAAAAATTGAAGGGCTGGAGAGATGGCTCAGAGGGTGAAGAGCTTTCCATGTAAACATGAGGACTGACTTTCATCTCCAGCACCCATGTGAGTGTCAGTGCAACAGGTCTGAGACTGTACCCCCAGTTCTGGAGAGGCAGAGACATGGGGGATCTCTGAGGCTCATTGGCCAGCTGTTCTAAACAAAATGGTGAACTCCAGGTTCAGTGAGAGACCCTGTCTGAAAAAATAAAGTGGAGAGTGACCTAAGAAGATAGTTGGGGCTGGAGAGATGGTTTATCTGTTAAAATTCCTGCTGCTTTTTCAGAGGACCTGAGTTTGGTCCCCAGTGCCCACAGGGGTGCGTTTGCCTGCATGTATCTGCACACCAGTGTATAACATACACAGACGCAAAGTTTCTTGAGATGCTTATTTCATGTCATATTTGGTATGATTTTCCCCCCAATTTCAATGGAGCAAGCAAAGTACCCCAAACATAAAATATAAATTGGATGATTGCACGAATTAAATTCCACCTTGCTTTTTATAGGAATAAAGGCAAGAAGAACTAGGCCTGCTGCCTGGACTCTTCTGAGATCTGGCTCTGGGAATGTATGAAAATTATTTGGCTGTGTGAGTCGTGATGGTTTCAATTAATTCCTAACACACACTTTGTTTTCTGTGTCATGGATTTGTGTTTACAATAATTTACAAAACCAATGGAAGTATCGAGATTATAGTCATTTAAACAGCTAACTAGCTCAGAATGATTGATGCCTAATAAGTTAAATGTAGATTAAGGGGACATAGAGGGAAAGAGAATATATATTAAGCAAATTTGAAAAGTATGAATATTCCTGTATTATATAAATTAAATTAAATGAAAACCATGCAATAGTCTAGTTTGTATTTTGTCTAGGTTATGTTGCTTGTTTTAGTGAAACTGGGAAAAAATTGTATCTAACCTAGCATGAGATAAACATCTCTGAGAATTTGTATTAAGTTAACTTCTAAAAATTGTTTTTATTCATTTTACATATTAGGTTAACTTTTTATTAGGTTCAAAGAAGTTTAGGTGTAGTGAGATGGGAAGAGGGTATGGAAAACTACAGAAAGAAAAGGGATGCAATAGAATGAAGAAATAACAGACTTATTAGTTCAACCAATACAAATATCTGGGACAACACCTAGACCATAATGAGTCCCCAGTATTTATCTACAATATTTGCTGAGTTCTCAATAATTCTCTGCAATATTTGTAATACTGAATTCCATTGGCCAGAGGCAGTAAAATGAAAACATCCCCCACTGTATTTATATGAAATCTACTTAGATCTATTTCTACGCTTAGTACAAATGATTTACATTTATGTCTGGAGTTTGCTATTTCTTGCTCACGAAGTCTAATTATCTAATTTAGTGCAAAGGGCCAGTGTGATGTCTTAGATAGAAGAAGGGCAGTCAACTGAATACAGGCTGGAGGGCTGATTTGCCCAGAGGTTGGTATGAAGGCTGTGTTTTTGGTGATCTTGACTAACAGCTATCAAGAAAACATCTTTCCTGTCTGAGACAGTTAGCTCTACATCGTCTGAGGAAACGGTAATGACTGCCATGGAGGCAGCTGTCAAGCAAGACAGTGAGGTTTATCCTCAGGAGAGTTCCCAAAGGGCTGGGAGGGTTGCTCCCGCTGGGCCTGGAGAAGTGCCTTCTGCTGTCTGAGAGGACTCATCAGAATAAAGGGGCTCACCGTCTTCACCTACCTCAGAGTTTTCATACACATTCCCACCTCAAATTAGAAGATCACATTCTTTTCCGGTATCAGTCCCCTCATGGGTTTTTAGCTCAAGTGGATTGTCTTCTATGGAGGAACTAAGAGCATATTTTATATGCAGTTAATATGTATTCATTTATAGTTTCTCCTTAGTAAACTTGGTATGTCTTTCTCTACTAATACTTGCAAAGATTTCAGCCTCTCCTCGGAACCTGAACTTTGGGGACAGTTCATTTCTTCTTTCTCTCTCTTTCAATTTTGTGGTTTAGGAATTTAAAGGCCATGAGCCTGACACATGGCATTTAAGAAATAGTTAGAGAACTAACTTCCCAGCTCTCCTAATGGCCCTTCAGGCTGAGACTGAGTTGCCCATTTGAATTTCAGAGGTCCTGAAGAAATAGTGTCTCCTGTGTCTAGATGAACCACCTCACATGATGAGGGTGCAAGTCCTATCCCTTTGGTTTTACAACTGCATATAGAACCCATTATGTCCTCTGTCTATGTGGCTTCCGCAGCCTCAGAACATCTTTTGCTGACCAGGTCATTCCACAACAAACTGAACCATCCTTCCTAAGGCCAAGAGCCTTAGGTTTCTTGGAAAACAAGTCATTCCAGTGTCTGCCCCTAGAATGCCCAGCATGTGTTTCCCATTCCTTCCCTGAGATGGCTTCTTTAAAAGCTATCCAGTGTCTCTTCTTTAAAGCCTACATCCAGGAATAGTACATTTAGGATGCATGGAGATCTCAGCCTCTTTCTTGAAGGTTTATTCTTGGTAGCATTTGCCTTTATTTCCAGCACCTGGGAGTCAGAGGCCTGTGAGTTCAAGGTCAGCTTGGTCTATGTAGGGAGTTCCAGGCGAGTCCGAGGTCCATAATGAAACCTTGTCTCAAAATCAATCAATCAATCAATCAATCATCAATCAATTTACCTGATTTTTGTTAGGCACAGTCACCTAGTATGTACCAAAATACCAGAACTATCTTTCTTATATACCTGCAACTGCTGAACATCTCCAACTTGCCTTTTAAATTTTGTTTTATTATTATTTTTAAATTTTTCATTGCATATGTTATTAGTAGGTTGTGTAAAAACATTTTTCATATAAGTAGAGATTGTGCATTGAGCATATGCCCTCCACCTCTACTTCTAGCCCCATGTCCCGTTTGCCATTAAAAAGCCTTGCTCATCTTGTTGACTGCTACAGTTTGTGCACTGCTTACGTACACAGAATCAGAGCACAGGTAACCCTCCACTTACAGTGGAGTTGTGTTCCATTTGGAACACTGGTTGCTTCCCCTCATGATAGAGTAGCTCACCGGGATCCTTGACTTACTATTCACTACTGCCCAGCATGATGAGAGTGTTATACTGCTGAAAAAGTATTTAAAAAAATATGTTCCTGGAAAAGTTCAAATCCCCAAATTTGAGTCTTAATATCTACTGCCTGCCTACCTCTTTTGTCCTACTGTAAGAACTTGAATCATTATATACTCTGAAGACTATCTGTGCAATAATAACTAAAACTTAGCCTAATACAAAGCTCCTAACTTTCAGATATTCAAAGTCTAGGTCATAATCAATTCCAAATTAAGGCCTCTTGTCTGAAGAGACATTAAAAAAAGTCAGTACAGCCGGGCGTTGGTGGCACACGCCTTTAATCCCAGCACTCAGGAGGCAAAGGCAGGCGGATCTCTGTGAGTTCGAGGCCAGCCTGGTCTACAAGAGCTAGTTCCAGGACAGGAACCAAAAGCTACAGAGAAACCCTGTCTCGAAAAATCAAAAAAAAAAAAAAGTCAGTACACCACATGTGCCCATATGAAAGCCGTAGCGTGAGTCAACTCCTTCAAGATTGCTCCCTGCTCCCACAGCACATGTGTTAATTCTGGTTCCCAGCGGACTCCGATGACATCACTTTTTTTCTTCTTCTGGACTTCCTCCGTTACTTTCACTTCATTGCACTTGTCATGACTTTCCTGTTTCTCAAACCCCACAAACATTGCCCTGCCTCAGGACCAGCCCACTAGCCAGTCTCTCTTGCTCAAATGCAATTCTCTCAGACATGCCCCTGGTTCACACCTACATTCTTTCTCAAATTGAGTCTCAAATATAATAGAATCCTGGCCACTACTGGTTGCTCCCTTGTCTATCATTCACATATTCTGATTCCAAAACGGTGTGCTGTGTCCTCCCAAAATCTATGCTGAAATCCGAGCCCCCAAAGTAATGGTTTTAGAAGATGCAACCTCTGGGAGGGGATTGCATCTTTAAAAAACATTTCATTCATTAATTCATTCATTTATGTGTGCATGTGTCTAAATATATGGCCATCTGTGCCAGAAAAGGTATTATGTAATAGCCTCTTCATCTCTCTGCCTGTTTTTTTGAGGTACTGGGGTCTCTCTCTCTCCATAGAGTCTCTGGTCTAGTTCTGTCTGGCATGGAACTCTAAGTAGATAGACCAGGCAGCCTGGAACTCACACAGATTCACCTACCTCTTCCTCCTGAGTGATTGGATTAAAGGCATGTATCGCCATGCTTGGCTGAGATTACATCTTTTTTATTCAGGATGGATAGCATTAGTGCCCCTATAGGAAAGACACAGAGATATGCCTTTTCCTCCTCTGCCATGTGAGGGAAAGAGAGGAAGTACTGTCTTGGAGAAGGTGAGTTCCCAACAAACACAGATGCCTTCATTTCCCAACTAAGAGGAATTAATACCTGATTTTTATGGTAATTTGTTATAAAAGCTTGTAAAGACAAAGACAACCATTCCCAGCTTAAGAGCAAAGATACTGGGGCTAAACCACAAGGGATAAAATCCTGGCTATGAAGCTCCTTTATTAGAATATGGGGCAGAAATATTGTGTAGTTCCCATACCTAGAATAGTCCCTGTAAAAACCTGGCAATCAACGTGTTCTATTTTTCCTATTAAAGCAAAACAAACAAGAAAATAAAAAACAATCCTCTGCAAATTCTTGTATTATTTTCAAAAGTATTTTCAAATTAGTTTTTCCTTTTTGAAATGAAGATGCCACAGCCAGTATTCCGATAGAATTCCAACTTTGTGATTCATAGGTAAGGTAAATACAACCCACATCTAAGTATATGTATGGAAGAGAAACAGGAAGACTGTGAGCCACTGATAGTGATAGACACCCTTTATATAAGCCTCGAGTCACCTAATCACTGGATCACTTAATGTGAGAAAAACTCATCCATAACTTGAGTATTATATAAAAAGAAAAAGGAAGTTCCCATTTTCCTGAGAACTTCTACAGCCATGGTAGCTAGTATCTGTATTCAAGGGACACAATAAAGAAACCCCTAAAATGACTGTTCCATGGGATGGTTAAGGGAAAGGCTTTTATTGTGAATAAAAGAGAGAAAGTGTCCAGAGGCATCTGAAAGAGTGCAGAGCAGAGAGAAAAAGAAGCAGACGGGACATGGCCAGGACTAAGAGGAGGGAGGCTAGTGAGAGTGGGGACAGAGAGAGAGGATGGCAGGAGAGGGAACAGTGAGAAATAGCCAGTGTAGGTGTACAGGTGATTGCATGTGTGTGCGCATGCGTACGTGTGCACTCACTATAAGGAGAGTAGAGATCTGAGGTGAGAAGGGCCAGGCAGGTACATGTGATACTGAGAGAGGGAGTGGTGGGGCCAGCATAGGCTTTGCTAAGCAACCATATGTCCCTCCTGCCAGAGGTAGAGAAAATGACCCTTTTGGTAGATAGGAAATGGTTTCACAAGTTTCTGGGGGCATGCTGGCTTTTCTCTAACCACCAGAAATCCTTTTGTAGTTCAACTTGAGCCCATTTCTGGATGTTTGCACTGCCTGAAGCCTAACAGTCCACGTGAGACTATTTAAAAACCTGTTCATTCTATAAAGAGGAATGCAAAAAACGAAACTGGTTTTAAAGTCTTTTAGTTAATCGATGAAAACTTGCCTTAGTGTAAACTTCTCTTGTAAGCCAACCAATTGTTGAAGACTCCCTTTCCAAGATCAGCAAATCAGGAGTGGATTGAGGTGACCATAACTTATTTGGCAACATTCCACTGAATGGTAGCCAATACCCATTGGTCTTATCTAAACAATCTGCCTTCTAGAGTTAGCATCAGCCTAATTCTGTTCATAGATTTTGGAACTCCACCCATCTCTGAATCCATGTCTCAAAAGAACCCCATATGAGATCATTTCTTCAGTCTGTTTAAAAATTGTGCCTCATCAGTCCATCTGTCCCTCATGTAGGACAGTGATAAATTCAACTATATATTTTTTTCTTCAGCTATGAAGTGGTGCTTTTTACTTTTGGCAAGCTAGGGTTAATTCAGGTCTGTAACGATTAGTGTAGGTTACAGATGTTTGAAGCATAAAGCCTGATGCAAATTGACAACTTCAGCCTCTTGGTTACTTCTGGGAACTTGAGATCGCTTTGTAGCTTTAAGTCTGTTTGTAAGGACAGGGTAATGATTGTAATGTGTGCTAAAGGAACTTGTGACATGTGACTGAACATTTAGTTATTCCTAATAATTTTTATATAGATGAAGTATTTTGCAGCTAAAATTTAATTTCTACATTGCATCTTTCAGCTCTGAAAATGAATAGAAAGGAAATGAGCTTTGGAGTCAGAAATAATTGGGTTTAATTCTTAGCTTGGTACTTACCAGCTCTGTGACCTTGGGCAAATCACTAAGGCTCTGTGAATTAAGTTCTAATTTATAAAACTCTTTAATGGAGTTTAGAAAATTATGGGGAAGTCCTTGCATAGAGCATAGGAGCTGAGTGAAGTCTACTTTCTTGCTTCCTGTATTCCATCAAGCTGTTGCTTTTTGGACGATATTGAAAAATTAATTGGTAATGCCCTTTGAGCACATTACAGTGTGAGACTGTGTTAGTCTTTGATATCAAGAAGCCCTTCCTTTGGCCCACTATGAACTCGTTTTAACATGTCTTTGGCTCTCATATTTCTCATGAACAACTGTATAGTAAGATCATTTAAAACTCAGCTTTTAAACATGCAGGAAAGTCATAGAATTTTGAACTGAGAAGATTGATTGGAATAACTAGGTCTGTGTACAGATTTATAAATTTAGGACATTTTATCCTGTAGAAATTTTATGTTCCATTTACTTGAACTGGGATAGGTCCAATATGTTATCTTGGATTAGAAACTTTTCTGTTTTGAGACATTTGAAGGCAATGGATGAGAAAGACACATCACACTCTTTGAAGGATTGTATCACATTAAAGAGAGCAATTGAAAGATACCAAGGGTAGGAGGCCTAGCCTACTGTGGGCAGTTCCATTCCTGGACTGGTGAGCCTGGGCTGTAAAGAAAAGCAGCCAAGTAAACCATTGGGCACAAGCTAGTACAATGGTTTTTCATGGTCTCTGCTTCAGTTCCTGCTTCCTGCTTCCTGTCTTGAGTTTCTGGCCTGGTTTTTTCTCGGAAAGAGTGTAACTTATAAGCCAAATACATCTTTTACTTCCCTAAGTTGCTTATGGTCATAATGTTTATCAAAGCAACAGAAAGATAATCAGAACAGGGTGCAAGACCATTACTGGATTGACACGCCCGGATGATTTTCAGTGCATTCATGGAAGCTATTTTTCAGAAGGATTTTTCTAGTTGTCTGAACCAGTTGAGGCTGTTGTAATAAATCACCATTCTCAGGGCATCAAAAGAAATAGAAATGCGTTTCTTACAGTTCTGGAAACAGGATGTCTGAGATCAGAATTTCTGCAGGGGCAAGGCTCCAACTGAGGGCTCCTTTGGCTTAGGCGACTGCCAGCTTCCCATTGTGTGTGTCCTCACAGGTGTGTCCCCAGGGGCGCCTCTGTCTTTGGGGATTATCAATCTAGTTCAGCAGACTGTGAAGGCTAACCACCACAGCAAAGAGTGTCTGAGTTACTACTCATACTTTATAATATCTCCTGCAGGTTTCTCATTTTTTGGTTATTATGCCGTTTACCCAAAGAATGTTAGAGTTATATATGCCCACATATCCTGAAACAGTTTAACTCAAATACAAAAACTGACATTCTTCTCCTCTTTGTATATTCAATTATTGATATTATAATTTATAAATTTTACATCATGTGTTCAATACCCAAGTATTAGAATTATGGATATTTATTTTTTTATTATTTATGAGAGAATTAATATGAACTTCTGACTCTAACGATGATCTTTAATGTGCGATCCAGATGTGCGATTTAGATGGTCATCCCAGATGTGCAATCCAGATGTTCACACCAGATGTAACCCAGATGAGCAATCCAGATGTTCACACAATCCAGATGTGCGATCCAGATGTGCACACAATCCAGATGTGTGATCCAGATGTGATCCAGATGATCGTTCCAGATGTGAATTCCAGATGTGTGATCTCTGTATATATGTTGAATATATATTCCTTCCTTCTTTCCTTCCTTCCTCCCTCCCCCTCTCCCCAAATTCCTCCAAATTATGGATATTTAAAATACATTTGTTTTTAAACTTCTTACTAGAGTGAAAATTGACCTCAAGCATGCAACAACCTTGCTTCAGCCTCCTGGATTCAGGTATTGTACTTGACCTCTCATCATCCATCATTGTACTTGGCCTCTCAGCAGTTTTGTGTACAAGGCAGACCTAACGGTGGTTTTGTATAACAGTTGGTACTAGCTGCTTTCTCTCCCTTTCACTTTGCTTCCTGGTCCCTGGAAAGTGAGCTTGGCTGCCCCGCTCACCACCAGCCACCATGCAGGGCCTCACCATAGGCCCAGAGCAATGGGTTCTCGTGATTTTGGTCTCAAACCTCTGCAAGTGTGAGCCAAAATAAATGCTCTATATTTTTGGTTGTTGGCCCCAGGTGTTTTGCACAGGAATAAAATCATTGTACTTATTTCTTTGAGTCTTGAGCCTTGTTTTGTTCCTGCCTGGCTCCAGAGAATATATGTCTGCAGATTTTTCTAGTGTTCCCTGTTAGGTAAGACATTAAAGGTTCTCCTAGAAAGTTCCAAGGCACACTGTGGCATCTGGATACATTCATTTTGTTCTCCCCTCTTTACTGGAGGATTCTCTTGGTATAGGGAAATTCACGTCTTAGCATCTTGTCAACATCGCCCATCTTTCCATTCCCCTTTCTCAGTGGTGAAACTGGTCCCAGTGTGTTGTCACTGTTCTGCAGGCACGGCACACTAAATGGGCTAGGTGTGAAGAAAAGAGAGTTATCTAATTCATAGCTTTAAATGCCAAAGGTTCAAGACCGAGTGGTGGGCATGATCGCGTGGCCCCAGGGAAAGGTCTTGTGATGGGTGCCATCATGGTGGGACATCATGTGTGAGCAATTTCGTGGAGTGAGAGAGAGAGAGAAATTGTTTGGAGGTAGATAGATAGATGGTAGGTAGATAGAGGGATGGATATGGGGACACCGTGAGAGGACTGAGAGAATGAGGAGGGACTGGTATTCCTCTTTCTTAACAGTTTTTTCTACAGAACTCAAGGTCCCTGGAGACCAATGCGGACCTTCACCAGGGCAGTGTCCCCAGTGGCCTCACTACGCTTTACTAGGCTCTACTTCTCAGAGTTTCTATCACTTCCTAGCATTACTGCATGAGGACAAAGCTCCCAAGACATGATCCTTTGGCAGATATACTTTAAATTATACCAGTAAGTGATACAGCATTTATATTTAAATACGTTAAACTGAAATAGTAATTTAATTGATTTAGGATAAAAATCAAAGAAATAACTACTTGGGGTATTCAAACTGCAAACCATGAGGATTTAGCTCTCAGTGGCTTAGCTTTTCCATGGTTTTCTATGTTCTTTCTTTCCAACTGATACTACCTGTGAGTCTTCCCTGCAACTTGCAGCTTTTCCACGTGAGCCCTACCATTCCCTTTCCTTCTGGTCTTCTGTCCTTCCAAGTCTCTGTAGTGGTTTGTTCTTTCCTAATGAGAGTTTCTTGTCTGCTACCCAAAACTAGATACAGTGTTTCATGGGGTCTGAACCATGGAGAGTGTGATGGTCTCTATCACTGCCCTGTGATAACATGGCAACAATAGCACTTGAAATGCAGTCCCCCTTTTAAACAATGCCCATTGTACTTTTGTTTCCTATTGGGCTTGGAATCAACTAAAACTCTCAGGTGTCTCAAGGTCCAAATCAGGAGCAGAAGGAGACGGAGCACGAGCAAGGAACTCAGGACCACGAGGGGTGCACCCACACACTAAGACTATGGGGATGTTCTATTGGGATCTCACCAAGGCCAGCTGGCCTAGGTCTGAAAAAGCATGGGATAAATCCGGACTAGCTGAACATAGCGGACAATGAGGAATACTGAGAATTCAAGAACAATTGCAGTGGGTTTTTGATCCTACTGCACGTACTGGCTTTGTGGGAGCCTAGGCAGTTTGGATGCTCACTTTACGAGACCTGGATAGAGGTGGGCAGTCCTTGGGCTTCCCACAGGTCAGGGAACCCTGAGTGCTCTTCGAGCAGATGAGGGAGGGGGACTTGATGGGGGAGGGGGAGGGAAATGGGAAGCGGTTGTGGGGACGAGGCAGAAATCCTTAATAAATAAATAAATTTAAATAAAAAAAAGACCAATGTCAAATTGAGTTTTCTTAAGACTCTAGCACAATTGATTAAAAAAGCAAATAAACAAGGATATAAAATGTCAGACTTGCTATTAAATTTCACTTTGATTTCTGCTTACCAGTGATCCAGCCTATTCCGATATTTTTGGATTTTTATTTTCTCTTTTGATTTATTATCTATTTTCCTAGCACTATGCTGAAAGTTAAAAACGTTTGCTATGATTTCATACAAGTAATTGATTTAGAAAAAAAATGAACAGAAAAAAGCCAAAGCTGAGGTTTTCTGTATCTCATTAGAGGGTCCCTTTAGGCTCACATCAAACCTTAGAACAAGGTTAAAAAAATTTCCTTTATATTTACAGATGTAGATAAACAACAGTTCAGTTCTAGTGAGCTTGTCCTTGTAAGTAGTTTGACATTTCTCCCTCATCAATTTTAATATTATTTATTTTCTTTGTGTTTTTACATCACGACTATAATATCCCATGGGGAGGCTGTTCTGTGGGCATGTCTATATAATGTTCCAAGTGCTTCTGCTCTTAGATATTTGCTCAGTCATTCCTTTGTTGGAAACTGGTTGCCTAGGAACATCTCCATAAACAACTACTTAATTTTCAGTCTTTGAGCATTCGTTCTTGTTTGTTATGGCTCTGCAAGGCTTTATAACTAAGTGGTGTCTGCTAGCATTCTAAAATACAGTTCCTAACAAAGGACCCTGAGTAATATTTTTAAGATGCTAGGACATCACCCATAGGTAAGAGCAAACTAATGCCTGACCTAATAGCTATTCATTCTACATCTCTTAATTGCTTAACATTGGCTACAAAGGGTTTATTGGCACTAACTTCTTGATGTCTGTCACATACACTTAAATCAGATAGAACAGTATATATCCCATCTTGACAATGAAGAACAATCTAGATAAAAATACTAGATGATTGTCAACGATGTCTTCAGAGATATTAGTTAGAGACAAAGAAAGAAACTGCTAAAATCAAAATGAAGACACATCCTGAATGGTATGACTTGCTTGTAATCCAGCACTCGGGGTACTGAAGCAGGAGGATGATAAGTTTAAAGCCAACCCAGAAGTACTCGCTATCTTAGGGTTTCTATCGATGTGAAGAGACACCATGACCACAGCAACTCTTATGAAGGACTTTAATTTTTTGGGTGACTGGATTACGGTTCACTGGTTCTCCGTTATCATCATGGTGGGACATAGCAGCGTGCCAGCAAACATGATGCTGGAGAAACAGCTGAGAGTCATCCATCTTGCAGGTAAAAGGAAGTGGTCTGAGACACTGGGGAGGTATCTTGAACATTTTATGAGACCTCAAAGCCCACCTCCACAGTGACATACTTCCTCCAACAAGACCATACCTCTAAGTAGTACCACTCCCTTTGGGGACCATTTTCTTTCAACCCATCAAACTTATCTCAAACCAACAACAGAATAGAATTGCATATGCTAGCCTTTCTGAAAGTAGCTAAAGTTAAGAGTTCTGGAGAAATAGATTTTGTGTACAGTTGCTGAAACTAACTGAATGTGTTCTTCTTGGTTCCTACTTTCATTCTGTTATTATTATTATTAGGATACAGAGATATTCCACCTCATGATTGAGATGTTTAAACAGAGTGGAGAAATGTAACCATTCTGAATGTTCTACAGTGACTTTGTGTCCCTGCCTTTGGCTATCAGAGTTTGAGGCAATATATGAGACATTGTGGAGAGAAGGAACGGTTAAGGCCCCGCATACAGCTAGAGGGGAACTTGGAGCTGAGACAGTGCTGGTGGGGAGGACACAACATGCTGCTCATTCATGCACACCTCTTACCTTCTGTGTAAACCTTCATGGTGGGGTCGTCATGACTGGCTTGGTTGGGTACAAGATCTCTTTGTCTCTCTCCTTATAGAAGGTGTCAGCATGAAAACACAGCTCTCACCCCAAAGGGTATAAGACATAGTTTACTCTGCAGCCAGTTATCAGAGATCACCGGCCTGGAACACAGATTCAGGCTTATCTAAATACTATGTTTCAGCATAGTGACAGTTTCATGACATTTTTGTGGTTACAAAAAGCAAGTAACAGATAGGATACTTTAGGAACACTTTGGGAGAAACTCCAGGTAGGCCGATTACAGATGAACAGAGACTCTCTGCTGGAGGTTTCAGATTCTGTTTAATTTTTTTAACTTTTGGTAGAAGCTGGCATGCTAATTTAATATATTGCAACAGTTTTCAGATGATGGTCACAAGAATGTCTGGTCAGACAGATGGGAGCAATGAAAAGCTATTAAAGGGGATTAAAGAAAACCCTAGATAATTTGTCTATGGATCTGCAACATCCCAACTATGCATAATTATACAATTCTCATAATCAGTCTTGTAGAGTCATTAACACATGTGTGGCTGTTTTGATTTTAATTTTTGGGGTGGTGGTGGCAAATTTACAAAAGATATTAGATTTTTGGGTTGTTCTCCATATGCAGGATCTATGGCAACCACTTACAGAGTCACAGCACATGCCTGTGTGCGGTCTGAAAGGATAATTTCTAGTGTTACTTTTATGGTTAAAGAAGCTCCATTTTATGCTAGGCATCCATCTTGGTACCCACAGCTGTTTGTCTCTGACTCTGCTCCCTGGAAGATAAGTTCCCAGTAACCCTGACTCAGTGATCCCCCCATCCCAGAACCCAAAATACACAGACTATCTACTTATCATGATATGACTAACTGCTTTCTTTACTTCTGTAACTTGCTTACACAGACACCCAAAGATTGTTTTGAGTTACCTTAACCACTTAACTCGACAGAACAGAACAGTTTTTGCTTGCTTGCAAGGATAAAGTCTTTGTGTGGTTTTTCCCTTTTAAAAGTCCTCCCCCATAACCCTCCTACATGACAATCTCAAATTTGGCTCAGAGATTATTCTTCCTGCCAGCAGCTGATCAATAAGTCTTTTAATTCTAATTGGAATGAGTCTATAGTCTTTTTCCAGAGGTTACAAACCTCATGACATTACCTTTAGACACAGGCAAGAGGGACCCATTCTTTGGGAATTGCTATGAGTTAAATTGTGTCCCCTTCAAATACGAATGTTGAATCTGAATCTCCCTCTAATCTGTATATTTCAAATGTGGCTAATGTGTAGACAGAGCTTTTAAAGAGGCAGTTAAGGTTAAAATGGGGTCAGCAGGGCCAGCTTCACTCCAGTTTGATCTATGCCCTGTAAGAGATTTAGATACAGAAAATCCACGGCCATTTGTGAACAACTGAGAAAGCAGCCATTGACTTGTCTCAGAAGAAAACAACCATGACAACACCGTCCTGCATTTCCAGTCTCTAGAGCAGTGAGAAAGTAGCCTTCGGTGGGTTAAGCCACTTAGTTTGGTGGTAATTTGTTACCGTGGTCCTACCAAACTAACACGTCATGCTCCATGCTGGACCTACCAATGGTCCTTGTAGGGAGTAGGGGTTTGCAAGATTGGGGGACTTGTCTAATTCAGAATTAACCCCTATTTGTGCTTATGCCTCCTGCCAATTGGACTCCTTTTTGGACTGTAATCAAATGACCACAGGTCCACAGGGTTTTATTCTAGCCTTTTGGTCAATCCTACTGATGGCAGAATTGTCCATCACTGGGTGCAACTCTATCTACATATGCAGTTTTCTGGGTGCCTGTCCGCAAAAGCTATGAGGCAAGAATGGACCAGGGATAGAAAAGAAAGTGATTGGACAAGGTTGAATTGAGGCAGGAAAAGGGGCACAGTTGTTTCATGGTCCTAATGTTCTGATGTGCATCTCTGATGAACCAGAGAACTCTGACATATGTTTTATAATCTACAATGATTGTTTTCTAGTTTCTATAAAGGAATAAAATTAAGTTTTTATGATTTATAAAAACTTCAGCTTGTCTCTTAAAATGCTTGCAATGAACATTCTCATTTTTCAATGCAAAAATTTATATTTTCAGTTGACTTAGGTTCTCAGTATTCTGTAAACTATAATAGAAATTAGAAGAAATAGATGATTTTTTTAAAGTTTCCTCTTTTCTATTTTAAAGATTTATTTATTTATTATGTGTACAGCATTCCTTCCATGTGTGCCCGCATGCCAGAAGGGGGCTCCAGGTCTCCTTATAGATGGCTGTGAGCCACCATGTGGTTGCTGGGAATTGAACTCAGGACCTCTGGAAGAGCAGTCAGTGCTCTTAACCACTGAGCCATCTCTCCAGCCCGAAATAGATGATTTTTTATTTCTCCTCATCTTCCCCTATCTTTATCTTTCTTCTTCTTCTTTTTTTTTAAAAAAGTAATTTCTTCCCCACCCTGAGAATCAATTATGCAATCATTTTGGTAAATTAGATTTTTTTTTTCTAACTTGATTTCTGAGAGTACTGGTTGATTTAAATAGAATTTCTCTCCTTTGCAATTTATCTAAAAAACAGCTTCAGTTTTAGTGTATATAATTCTTATGTCTGACATTGAATTAAAATTGAATGTTTAATACAATAAACATCTATTAAATTGAAGAACGAGTGCCTGCTGGCATGTTTCTAGGGTGTAAATGATCAGCCAACAAGAATGTGTCACCTTTACAAAATCTTCCTTCAGATCCTTGGCCTGATGTTTGCTAGGGAAGAAATCAAAGAATAATGTGTACAGTAAGTGTTCTGGTTAAGTATAGTCTGTGCTGGGTTTGGGTGTTCCATCCAGTTGAATGGTGACTTTTACTCTGTGGGTACTCCAGAGATGTAAGCACCCTGATTATGTTGCGTCAGTAGTTGCTAGAGCAGTAACCCCAAACTTCAGTGTGCGTGCAGATCATCTAGCAGTTGTGTTAAAATGAGATTCTGTCATTTGTTGACAGATTGAAAGCCTAGTGCTAGCTCTGATTTGTCAGGTACTTTATGTTTTGTGCTAATGTAGGATGAAAACCTGCTGAAGCTTACTTCAATTTATTTACTTAAAATGTGAATAATCAATAAGGCATAAATAACTGCATTTATTTCTCCCTGGTACACAGTTCAATCCTTTGGTTGATTATGAAGCATTAAACTGTCTTGTTTGGATGCCTTGGGAACAACTGGATGCCATCAATGATTAGTGAGTCTAGTCTAGTGTATGTGCTCTCCTTCAAAAGGAATTATAGACAGCCTTACGTAGTGTTTCAGCCCCCTGTGGGATTTATATTTATATGTTAAATGCATTGTTTGTTCTGAAGTTCAAAGCCTTGATATTTTGTGGGTGTCTTTTTTTTCCTTATAACCCCTTCATGAGTGTTATATGACTGCTAAATTAATCGGTATTTTATTTCCACAGACTTTTTCGAAGTTCCAAAGACTTTTCCCCCCAGCTGCTTCTCTTTTATATTTTTACCAGAGAATAAAAGGAAATTAAATATGAACCACAGTGCACTTTACCAAAGTACATCTCACTGTGACAGACTGAGCGAATAGATGGACACGCCAGTATCTCCGGGCATAGCCTGGCTAGAGACTCTGGTTTATATGATTCCACATATTCTCTCTCTGCCAAATAAGATTTAGTTTTTTTTTTCTGTTGGAAAGCATTGCTTCTACCATAATAGGATCTTTACTAGATAAATATTTGATAGTAGAAAAATGAGCAATTGTGGGTAACAGTTAATAGCTGGCAAGTAGACGGGCGAGTGTCAACTGCCCAGGAGAAAATGATCGCATAGAATGCAACACACTCACTTATGGAAGTAAGACCTGCTAATGCCCTCTATTTGGAGATTCCATCATTGCATTTATGGAGACATCTTTTAGGCCGGTGCTACTTTTCTTCCTCTATGTTGGATTTCATGTGAATTTATTACCTGAAATTCCTACTTAAAATGGACCATTAGTAGCATATGGTTAGAACTTCCTCAAGAAAAATGTGCACACATAAACATGTATAACTTTTACAACATACTTTTGGGGAATTTATAGGACCCTAAGAGTAGGAACAGCTGAGGTTAGGATGAAAAAGATACACAAAGAAGATGCGGGAGAAAGAGAATGATATCATAGGTGAGATAAGCCGAAAACAGGGAAGGAAAAATAATCAGAGTTAACGTGCTCAGTGTTTAGATTGTCAGCAGGGACTTGCCTGCTTTTAGTTAGACAATTTCTCGGGTAGTTGTGAAAAAAGACTGACTCAAGATTAACCGTAAAGATAAAAGCAAGGGGAAAATTGATCATTTGTGCCAAGACAAATCATATAAATAGGAAGGAATTGCATTTAGAAATTTATCTTTTAGATGTGAAAAGGGTCAAGTGAAAAGATCCACAAAAGCCTTTCTGTTTTACTAACAGCGTCAGCTTTGCTTACAACAGTAGAATATGCAGCTGAGCGTGAAGCATGTGAAATGCGGATTTTTGCTCCCAAAATTCTACTATGCAATGATGAAAAATAACGCTGTGTGCCAAGTGGTATCTTGGTAAATATTTAATGACTGGTTTTTGGAAAGAGCTTGAAGTTGAGTGTTTGTTTCTCCGACATCAGTACTTCACCATAGATGGTCTCATTTCCCAAAGTAATGCTGCTGAAAGTAGAGCTGGGAAGAAATGCTCACATGACTCTTTTAAGATGTTAGCCAATGCTGGAACATTATAAATCATGGCACGGGTGGGGGGGGGGGAAGTCTTGTTTAAATAGATGTTAGTTCACTTGGTCTGAAATGAAGCCTGAATGTTTTTATGTCTGAGAACCTCTCTCTATGTGAGGGTGCCCTGAGTGTAATTGGAGCAAGACTGTTGCATAGTATCTGTTGAGAAGGGGAAAATGCGCTTCTATAGGAAACAAGCCCAGCTACCAAATTGTCATAACAATATATATAATGAATATGTTTATCATATAATATGTTCATATCCACAGCATGCCTACATGTACACCGAGTTCATATAAGCATAATTTGTAGCAATAGAATCACAGCAAACCTATTTATTTTCCCCTTTAAAATTAAGGGAATAGTGAAGTTCTCTCTCCTTCAAAGTTATCTTAAGTTACAAAGCACAATCTTGATTTAAAAGTGTGGTGATATTTTGTGTTTTAACAAATAAAACTTGCCTGAAGATCAGAGTGCAGAGCTAAACCACTAGAGGCCAGGCAGGCAGTGGAGGCACACACCTTTAATCCCAGGACTTGGGAGACAGAGGCAGAGAGGGATCTCTGTTTGTTCAAGTCCAACCTTGGACTACGTGAAATTGATCCCGTCTAAAAGAGAAACAGAGCTCACATAAAGATGACCTCAGCACTTGGGATCACACGCCTTTAATCCCAGCACTAGGGAGGTGGAGACAGGAGTGATAAGGCTGGGCGGAGAGAGAAGGCAGGAGAAGACAGGAGCTCTGTGCAGTCTGAGGAACAGTCTGAGGAGGCAGTCTGAGGAGGCAGTCCGAGGACAGGATGGCCCCTTTGCTCTGAGCACTGGTAGAGGTAAGAACTCAAGTGGCTGGCTGCTCTGCTTCTCTGATCCTTCAGTTTTCGCCACCTTGATAGCTTACTCCAAGTTTTTATTATTAAGACCAATTAGAATCCGTGCTATATACATAGAGTAGGACAAACATTTTTAATAGTGAAAACTCAAAACTTGATTTAAAATTGAATCTTTAGTTTCCGGTGATCAACCTGGCTATGATGAGGGGTGTAGATGGTCTTAAAACCGCCTTCTCTTTCTCTGCTGCTGGCCAGCTCAGACTTCTGGTCTTTCTGTAGTTGGTGCAGGTGGGTTGGAGGAAGGGGTACAAGGGCACATGGAGCTTGCTTGAACTACTTAGAAGGGCCACAGGCTGATTTTGTTCCTTATGACCGTTGGATGGCTGACTTACGACTCCTTGCACGAGCCTCATTTCTCGGATTTCTTAATAGTCATTCCTCAGTATGGTGGTTTGAATTATAGCCTCTCCCAGCGACTCTAGTTTTGAACATTTGATCTTCAGTTAGTGTTGGTGTTTGGAGATATTCAGGAGGTGCGGTCTTGCTAGAGGAAGTATGTAAAGGGGGAGGCTGCTTTGATATTCAGACTTTTCGTCATATCCAGTTTGCCCTCTCAGCTTCCTGTTCTCAATTGAGGATGCGCACTCTATCCTTCCCCTTCCCTCTGCCGTGCCTGCCCTTTGTTGCTGTGACTTCCGGCTATGATGAAGTCTTATTACTCTGGTAGTATAAGCCCAAATAAACTCTTTCATCTCTAAGTTGCCCAGTCATCGTATTTCATCCCACCTATATAGAGAAACAGATACATTCGGCACATGAGCACCGTAAGAGTTTCTCGTTACTGGGATTCCTCCACCCTCCTAGAGATCTCTGATGATTTCAATCCAAGTGCTTTCTTTCATGAGTAACTTATCCATTTGTAGACCTGAGTAGCTCACCACGTGCAGCCCAGGTTCTGCGCGGCCCTGATTCCCTGGCTTTCTTCCAGGTGTTTCAGGCTCTGGCAGGAGTTCCTCGGAGAGTAGCTGTAGAAGCTTGGGCTTCCTGCCAGGCACCTCCTTCAGCCGTGGGGTCAGACAATCCCATTGCTTCCCGTTGGGTGTCCGTGGGCATGTAGCATGTCAATGAGCCCTCCTCCTAAACTAGCTTCTCATAGCCTTCTTCCTCTCTAGCTCAACTCTCACTGTGTCTTCTGATATTGTTGACAATTCTAATAGCTTGGAGGAAGCTGTCAAACCTCTTCTGCTATTTAAAAATAAAAGACAGCTGAGTTAGGCTACTCCTCTCAGTGAGGGTCAGGGAAATGATGCAATAATGTTGGTAAACCACTCACCAATCCTTCTTTAAGGTCAGACTTTGCTTAACTTATGAACAAGCCATTCTATTTCTAGGTATTTTCCTCCTACCCTAAAAGCACAGTAAAACTTTAAAATGGACATTTTATAGCATCGTTTTTCTTCCTCTGTTCCTTTTTTTCTTCCCTCTTACCAGATACAGGGGAAACAAGGCATCCCTCATGGGGTTCTTAGTCTCATTAATAAAAGAATGGAAGAATAGACTCAAGTAGACTCTGAAGGGTAATTTTATTAATGTTTAAGAGAAAAAATGCAGGGTCGGTGAGATGTAAGTCTCAGTTTCTTCCTGGAGAAGGAGAATGAAGGAGAGAAGAGAATTATAAAAAGCCACACTGTCTAGGCTGCCGTGGAGGTCACACACATGGCCAACGAACAGCCACATAGTGGGGAGGACGGCTTTAGAGAAAGAATAAGCAAGCCCAAAGAAGGAAAACCCAAACTGTTAAAGGAAAGCAGGCTTGAAAGCAGTGGTAGAAAAACTAAAAGGAGAAGCCGTGCTTTTCTGAGTAAATAATAAAACAGACAGACTTTTGAGGCTACATGGCTGTAGCAGGGTAAGCTGCTGTAGCTGGGTGGAAATTCTGGGCGGGAAAAGCACAGGATCTCATTAAGTGACTAATTATTCTGCTTCTCTTTAGTGCAACTTAGGGTGAGTCTGCCTTCCCAGGACTTTAAACACTTTTGGCTAAGTGTTTAATCTGACCTAACTGGAATGTTTTATCTCCACCCAGGCCAGAGATCCTATTCTCTTGTCTAAAAATATTTTTTCTACTTTAATATATTCATTTATCCTTTTTCTTTTCATCACTAATTGAAACTGGGTGAGGAAATCGCAGCCTTTGATTTCAACTTATAGTGAGAGGTACCAACAGAATGAAAAAGACAGATGTATTCATTATAGGAATTCTGGTAAGGAGAAAAGCTAGGACAAAAATAAATCAAAGCAGAGTCAAGGACTAGAGCAGTGACTGTGTCAGACTGCAGTGACCAGCCAGTGTCTCTCTGAATAGAGTTCTCATAATGAAGTTCTCAGGGGAAGGCAGGGCCAAAGATATCCCAGAGATTCATAACGGCAATAGCTTGGAGATTTGTCATTGGTGCACTTGAGAAACAGCAGAAGGCCAACGAAGATGAAGTGGAGAGAGGAGATAGACAGTTGGAGTGGAATATGGAGACACAAAGGGTAAGATAATTGAGAATACAGGAAATATTGCAGAAGCTGGAAGAGATGACACAAGGGATAAGGAAATATTCACGGTTTGGCTCCAATTACTATGGGAAACTAATGACTTGTGACTTATTTTTTTATAATTACCACTCGGTATTTATACAGAACAAACCAATGAGAACGAAAATGAAATAAAAAAGACTAGCCAGGTTGTGACTGGGAAATTTTAGTAAAACATAATAATAGATCATAGTAGATGGTGATAATTTTGGTTGGTATGTTCAACATTATTTATTTGTCTATTAATTTAATTTTATGTGTCTGAGTGTTTTGCCTCCATGTGTGTATGTCCATCACTTGTGTGCAGTGTTTGCAGGGATTATAAGAGGATGCCAGAGCCCCTGGGACTGGACTTACAGATGGTTGTTAGCCACCACATGTGGGCAGGGAACTGAGTCTAGTTCCTCTGTAAGAGCAACAAATGCTCTCAACTGCTGAGCCCGTTCTCCAACCCTGGTTGGCATGTGCTTGGATGGTAGATTGACAAGCCTTCATTGTGGATCGGAAATATGCTGTGTACTAAAAGGGAAAAATCAAAAGTGACTTTGTTTTTGTCTTGGGGTTGTGGGTAAATGTGTCATTTATAGAGGTAGAAAAGTTTGAGAAGGAAAATTGTTATTGCGTTATGGAACTGAACCTATCCACACATACATCAAACACAGAAGAATAAATGGAAATTTTCAGACTGGTTTACATCATGAGACTGTCTTGTCCAGCAATAGCTGTGTACAGCAAGACAGGCAGAGAACCTGGTAGCTTATGAGCTAAAGAAACTGGGCACCTCAACACTCCTAACCCAGTGCCTGAAGTCTAGAAGTTCCTGGTGTTGAGTCTATGTTAAAAGCGAAATATATTGGCATCTGATGTCAGCGAACGATGGCAGAAGGTATGGACATACTCAGGTCCATACATTGGCTTCCTCCACCTGCCTTCTGACATCAACTCAATTAACTTTTTTGATGCTGCTACTGATTGGATGGGGCTACTCACACTGACGGGGTGGTCTCCCACTACTATTTCCCATGTCAAACCTTTCTGAAAATAAGCCCACAGACAAGCAAATGCTCATTTTACTGCTCCTAGGCATTGCCTAATCTAGTTGGCAACAAAGGCCAACCATTGCAGTTATCTTTTAGGGTCTGTTAAGATTTCACTTTGTGACATGCATCAGTGTGGGCAGTTGGGTATGCGAGTCTGGACTGGAGAAGAATCTGTGTGTGCACACTTGCGGATTACAGAATATAGAGAGCATTTAAAGCTTGGAATGATGTAGTGAGGATAAGGTGAGCTAAATGGAAATGGTATTTCAGCAAAGGAGATTTGCTTGAGACAACTAGTCTCACAAGTGTTTGCAGGCAGATAGAGCAAAATAGAAACATTAGGGTATCCTGGACATGAAGAATGAGATGCCAACACACAGGAAGTGGAGACTAAAAGGGACAGGATGGGATTTTAGGTGAGAAAAATCCTCAGAGGGGACACTCAAACCACTGGCGGAAGAGTTCAGCCTGGCAGCTGCAACTTCTTCTAATGGGGCTCGTGAGGGTAGCTGAGGAAACCCAGAAAGAATAAGTGTCGCCACCTGCAGAGGCTGATGGACGAGAAGGTCTGTCTCTATGATGACTGTGATTACTAGTCTGTGGTGAGACTGGAGGAGAGTGGGAGAGCTATTTGGAATCTTAGAAACACACACACACACACACACACACACACACACAGAGAGAGAGAGAGAGAGAGAGAGAGAGAGAGAGAGAGAGGATCCCTTGGCTATTACTGATTGCATTGTTAGAACTATTATTTAGTTTCGGAGTCTTTATGTATTCAACATACTATTCTTTTGTCATATGCAGACGTAGGATTTTTTCTTACCATTTTCTTTACCTGACTGTTTCCTTTGCTGTGCCTTTTAATTCATGGTATTAGAATAAGAGGAAAAAGGCCGAGTTCAGGAGAGAGAGGGAAAATTTGAAGAGCAAAGGCTCTAAGTGAGAAGAGGACACAGCATAGAAAGACCTTGGAGACATGGATTCTAGCAAGAAGAGCAAAGAAACATCTCTTGATTGCTTTAGATTTCTCAGTGGATTATCATGTTACACCACCTGCTAAAAGTGAAGAAGAGGGATCAGTGGAAGTTTCGAGAGTCTGGGAAATTTTAAAACCCTCGTTTTGAAGTAGAGTGATGTAGTGCAAATTTAGTGGTTGTCTCAGGAACAGGTCAGGATAAGACTCATCTTCTGTGGATGTGGGAAAAAAAACAAGACATGGTGAATCTGTAGACTATGTATTATACTTACGTATTAAATATTGGCTTGATTTTATGAGCATAATGAATAAATACTAAACAATGCCTATGATAAAATATTGTTTCGAGAAAATTTTTATATTGAGAGTTCTTAGTTAGAAACAATTGCTGTAATTACTCTTGAGCTTTAGTAGAGCTGTCCACATTTGGGTTCAGTTAAACACATTAAAATGTATTTCTAAATGTAATTTTTAATAAATATAGCACTTTATGTGAAATTATCTTTGAGAACTGCTACTTGAAATCTTGACCTTTGAGTCCCAATAGCTTTACTAGTTCCATTAGTAATTTAAAATGTGTCAGAATCATTTGAATTGCCTCTAGGCAAATTCACAGCTTTATAAAAATCATGTGTTTAAACAGTAGATTAGAAATAAAGGCTGATAGACCAATGATTGTAACAGTAACAACGCAAGTTATTTCAGTTCTGTCATCCTATAAGACCACTTGGACCAAATAGCAATGTTTAATATTTATAATAGTGAAACAAAATTTCAAATAAAAAGTTGCTATGATTTTGTTTGTGAATGTATTTTTTTTTTGCTTATCACTAAAATATACTCATCTCTGGTCATGACTGTTACTGAATGTATTACTGTATTGAAGAATACTATATGCTAAAATACAACCCATTTCATGGGTCAAAGAAAATTCCTGGAAAGGAGCTAGGTGCACTAAGGCTGGTAGACTCATTAAAACTTCTAGGAATGTGGAGAGTTTGAAATGATACAAGTCTGGGGGTCTATTTACATTTTGTCTCAGGCTATGTTTAGCCCCCCTAAAAGAGGCCTTCCTTGCCTGCTCTGTGTCATACCCAACAACCTGAGAAACAGCTTCAGAATATATTAACCTAACAAAACTTTATTCTCCACAGATCAAAGGGCTAAGAATGTACTAGATGACACCTGAGGCCTGTCTGCCAGGCTGCGAGCCCACTTCCTTGTGGCATCCACCAAGGTATTCTCAAGTGACCTTGATTTGTGACTTTGTTCTTATACTGTAAAACTTGGTGAAACTCCTTCCACTATGGAACCTGGAACCTGCGGTAACCTGGCTCTTGATTCCTGGGTCTGGGTCATTCATATTTGCTCCAAAATAAATCATCCTTTATTCTCTTTGAGATGAGAACTTGTGTGTGGTTTTGTGTGTGCTTGTGTGTATGCGTGTTGTCAACTGTATTCATTGTTGCTTGCCCCCTTATCGTGAATCTTAAGCAAGATCAGCCAGCATTTTTTATGTTTGCCTCAATTACTAATGTATTTAGATGAAGAGCCACAAGAAGCCTCCCCTCATGCTGCCATCCTGAGATAGATTACATTTATGCAACCCACAAGATCTTTTTTTTTTTATTTTTATTTATTAAAGATTTCGGTCTCTTCCCCGCCACCGCCTCCCATTTCCCTCCCCCAATCAAGTCCCCCTCCCTCATCAGCCCAAAGAGCAATCAGGGTTCCCTGCCCTGTGGGAAGTCCAAGGACCACCCACCTCCATCCAGGTCTAGTAAGGTGAGCATCCAAACTGCCTAGGATCCCACAAAGCCAGTACGTGCAGTAGGATCAAAAACCCATTACTATTGTTCTTGAGTTCTCAGTAGTCATTGTCCGCTGTGTTCAGAGAGTCCGGTTTTATCCCAGGTTTTTTCAGACCCAGGCCAGCTGGCCTTGCTGAGTTCCCAATAGGACATCCCCATTGTCTCAGTGTGTGGGTGCACCCCTCGCTGTCCTGAGTTCCTTGCTCGTGCTCTCTCTTCTTCTGCTCCTCATTTGGACCTTGAGATTTCTGTCCGGTGCTCCAATGAACCCACAAGATCTTTATCAAGATTAAACAGACATGTATTTTTGAGTGCTTCAAGAAAGAGGTAAAAATGTTTAAATATATGGGGTTAGCAAAGTGGGTAAGTGGGATTCTAAGTCAGGGTTTCTTAGTTCCCATTCAATGACTCATTTATTACAGTAGATGAAAATATCTGACATGTAGAAGCTAAGCAATCATTTATATTAGACTCACTGCAATCTCCTTACTGCTATCATCAAATTAATTGTGCCCTTCCAAAATCATATGCTAATACTTGCTATTGTCAATGTAAAAACTGAAACTCTCAGTTAAAGGGAATAAGAGAGCTTTTATTTTGAAGCCATTTTTTCTCAACCATGGCCCAGGAAAGCAGATTTTGGTTACTCCAAAGTCCACGTTCCAATAGCAGTTCCACGAAGTGGGAAGAGGTAAAATGTCAGGAATCAGGATTTGATATGGGATAATTTTTTTTTTAATTAAGAAAAGAAGAAAAAAAAACATAAACAAAAAACAAGTTTCCGCCTCCTCCCAGCCTCCCATTTCCCTCCCCCTCCTCCCACCCTTCTCCCCCTCCCCCCCACTCCTCTCCCCCTCCCTCTCCAGACCACAGAGCAGTCCGGGTTCCCTGCCCTGTGGTAAGTCCTAGGTCCTCCCCCCTCCGTCCATATCTAGGAAGGTGAACATCCAAACTGGCTAGGCTTCCACAAAGCCAGCACATTAAGTAGGATCAAAACCCCGTGCCATTGTCCTTGGCGTCTCATCAGCCCTCATTGTTCGCCATGTTCAGAGAGTCCGGTTTTATCCCATGCTTTTTCGGTCACAGTCCAGCTGGCCTTGGTGAGCTCCCAGTAGATCAGCTCCACTGTCTCAGTGGGTGGGTGCACGCCTCGTGGTCCCGACTTCTTTGCTCATGTTCTCCCTCCTTCTGCTCTTCATTGGGACCTTGGGAGTTCAGTCCAGTGCTCATGTGTGGGTCTCTGTCTCTATCTCTATCCATCACCAGATGAAGGTTCTATGATGATATGCAATATATTCGTCAGTATTGCTCTAGGATAGGGTCATTTCAGGTTCCCAATCCTCAGCTGCCCAAGGAACTAACTGGGAACCTCATCTTGGGCACTTGGGAGCCCCTCTAGGGTCAAATCTCTTGCCCACCCTAAAGTGGCTCCCTTAACTAAGAATTGTGGTTCCGTGCTCCCCTATCCACCTTTCCTTTATCCCAATTCTCCTGATTCCCCAAGTCCCCCCTCCTTCCCTTCTACCTTTTCTCTCCCCATCTCCCCTTACCCCCCATCCCACCCCACCCCCAAGATCCTAATTTTCTCCCCGGCAATTTGGTCTACTTCCCTTAGCCAAGAGGATAACTATATGTTTTTCCTTGGGTTCACCTTCTTAGTTAGCTTCTTTAGGTTCACCTATTGTAGACTCCGTGGCCCTTATTTATGGCTAGAAACCAATTATGAGCGAGTACATCCCATGTTCACCTTTTTGGGTCTGGGACACCTCACTCAGTATAGTGTTTTCTATTTCCATCCATTTGCATGCAAAATTCGAGAAGTCATTGTTTTTTATCGCAGTGTAGTACTCTAGCGTGTATATATTCCATACTTTCTTCATCCATTCTTCCATTGAAGGGCATCTAGGTTGTTTCCAGGTTCTGGCTATTACAAATAATACTGCTATGAACATAGTTGAACAAATGCTTTTGTCATATGATAGAGCATCTCTTGGGTATATTCCCAGGAGTGGTATTGCTGGGTCCAGGGGTAAGTTGATCCCGAATTTCCTGAGAAACCGAAACACTGACTTCCACAGTGGTTGCACAAGATTGCATTCCCACCAGCAATGGATGAGGGTACCCATTCCTCCACAGCAAAGGTTATCCTTGGTGTTTTTGACTTTAGCCATTCTGACAGGTGTAAGATGATATCTCAAAGTTGTTTTGATTTGCATTTCCCTGATTGCTAAGGAAGTTGAGCACGACTTTAAGTGTCTTTTGGCCATTTGAACTTCCTCTGCTGAGAATTCTCTGTTCAGTTCAGTGCCCCATTTTTTAATTGGGTTAATTAGCATTTTAAAGTCTAGTTTCTTGAGTTCTCTATATATTTTGGAGATCAGACCTTTGTCTGTTGTGGGGTTGGTGAAGATCTTCTCCCAGTCAGTAGGTTGCCTTTGTGTCTTAGTGACTATGTCCTTTGCTTTACAGAAGCTTCTCAGTTTAAGTAGGTCCCATTTATTCAGTGTTGTCCTTAATGTCTGTGCTTCTGGGGCTATACATAGGAAGCGATCTCCTGTGCCCATCTCCTGTAGGGTACTTCCCACTTTCTCTTCTATCAGGTTCAGTGTGTTCGGGCTGATATTGAGGTCCTTAATCCATTTGGACTTGAGTTTTGTGCACGGTGATAGATAAGGGTCTATTTTCATTCTTCTACAGGATGACATCCAGTTGTGCCAGCACCATTTGTTGAAGATGCTTTCTTTCTTCCATTGTATACTTTTAGCTCCTTTATCAAAAATGAGGTGTTCATAGGTTTGTGGGATAAAATCCGGGTCTTCTATACGATTCCATTGGTCGACTTCTCTGTTTTTATGCCAGTACCACACTGTTTTCATTACTGTAGCTCTGTAATAGAGTTTGAAGTCAGGGATGGTAATGCCTCCAGAAGATCCTTTATTGTATAGGATTGTTTTGGCTATCCTGGGTTTTTTGTTTTTCCATATAAAGTTGATTATTGTCCTCTCCAGATCTGTGAAGAATTTTGATGGGATCTTGATGGGGATTGCATTGAATCTATAAATTGCCTTTGGTAGAATTGCCATTTTTACTATGTTGATCCTCCCAATCCAAGAGCAAGGGAGGTCCATCCATTTTTTGGTATCCTCTTCAGTTTCTTTCTTCAATGCCTTAAAGTTCTTGTCAAATAGATCTTTCACTTCCTTGGTTAGATTTACCCCAAGATATTTTATGCTGTTTTTGGCTATTGTGAATGGTGAAGCTTCTCTGATTTCCCTCTCTGCTTCCATATCCTTTGTGTATAAGAGGGCGACTGATTTTTTGGAGTTGATCTTGTATCCTGCCACATTACTAAAGCTGTTTATCAGCTGTAAAAGTTCTTTGGTGGAATTTTGGGGGTCGCTTATGTACACTATCATATCATCTGCAAATAACGAAAGTTTAACTTCTTCCTTTCCAATTCGAATCCCCTTGATTCCCTTATGTTGTCTTATTGCTATTGCTAGAACTTCAAGCACTATATTGAAGAGGTATGGCGAAAGTGGACAGCCTTGTCGTGTTCCTGAGTTAAGTGGGATGGCTTTGAGTTTCTCTCTGTTTAATTTGATGCTAGCTGTCGGCTTGCTGTATATAGCTTTTATTATATTTAGGTATGACCCTTGTATCCCTAATCTCTCCAAGACTTTTAACATAAATGGATGTTGAATTTTGTCAAATGCTTTTTCAGCATCTAATGAAATGATCATATGGTTTTTTTCTTTCAGTTTATTTATATGCTGGATTACATTGATAGATTTTCGTATGTTGAACCAGCCCTGCATCTCAGGAATGAAGCCTACTTGATCATAATGGATAATTTTTCGGATGTGTTCTTGGATTCGATTTGCCAGTATTTTGTTGAGGATTTTTGCGTCGATATTCATGAGTGAGATTGGCCTGTAGTTCTCTTTCCTGGTTGAGTCTTTGAGTGGTTTTGGTATCAGAGTAATTGTGGCTTCATAAAAGGAGTTTGGTAATGACCCTTCTGTTTCTATATTGTGGAATACATTAAGGAGTATAGGTATTAGATCTTCTTGGAAGTTCTGGTAGAATTCCACATTGAAACCATCTGGTCCTGGGCTTTTTTTGGTAGGGAGGTTTTTGATAACCTCTTCTAATTCTTCGCGACTAACAGGTCTATTTAGATTGTTCACCAGGTCCTGATTTAACTTTGGTATATGATATTTATCTAAAAAAGTATCCATTTCCTTTACATTTTCCAATTTTGTGGCATATAGGCTTTTGTAGTAAGATCTAATGATTCTCTGAATTTCCTCTGTGTCTGTGGTTATGTCTCCCTTTTCATTTCTGATCTTATTAATTTGCAAATTCTCTCTCTGCCGTTTGATTAGCTTGGATAGTGGTTTGTCAATCTTGTTGATTTTCTCCAGGAACCAGCTTTTTGTTTCATTGATTCTTTGTATTGTTTTCTGTGTTTCTATTTTGTTGATTTCAGCTCTCAGTTTGATTATTTCCAGTCTTCTACTCCCCCTAGGTGAGTCTGCTTCTTTTTTTCTAGAGCTTTCAGGTGGGCTGTTAAGTCTCCAATGTGAGCTTTCTCTGTTTTCTTTAAGTGGGCACTTAGTGCTATGAACTTTCCTCTTAGGACTGCTTTCATAGTGTCCCATAAGTTTGAGTATGTTGTTTCTTTATTTTCATTGAATTCCAGGAAGACTTTAATTTCTTTCTTTATTTCTTCCTTAATCTAGGCATGGTTCAATAGTTGACTGTTCAGTTTCCATGACTTTGTATGCTTTCTGGGGGTAGCATTATTGTTGAATTCTAACTTTAATCCATGGTGATCTGATAAGACACAGGTGGTTACTAATATTTTTTTTGTAACTGTGGATGTTTGCTTTGTTACCGACTATGTGGTCGATTTTCGAGAAGGTTCCATGAGCTGCAGAGAAGAAGGTATATTCTTTCCTATTTGGATGGAATGTTCTATAGATGTCTGTTAAGTCCATTTGATTCATTACCTCCATTAATTCTCTTATTTCTCTGTTAGGTTTCTGTCTGATTGACCTGTCCATTGGTGAGAGAGGAGTGTTGAAGTCTCCTACTATTAGTGTGTGCGGTTTGATGGCTGCCTTGAATTTTAGCAATGTTTCTTTTATGTACGTGGGTGCTTTTATATTAGGGGCATAGATGTTCAGGATTGAGACTTCATCCTGATGAACTGTTCCTGTTATGAGTATAAAATGCCCCTCTCCATCTCTTCTGATTGATTTAAGTTTGAAGTCAACTTTGTTAGAGATTAGTATGGCCACACCTGCCTGTTTCTTAGGTCCATTTGCTTGATAGGCCTTTTCCCAGCCCTTTACTCTGAGTAGGTGCCTGTCTTTGTGGTTGAGGTGTGTTTCTTGTAAACAGCAGAATGTTGGATCCTGTTTTCTTATCCAATCTCTTAGCCTGTGCCTTTTTATAGGTGAGTTGAGTCCATTGACATTAAGTGATATTAATGACCAGTGGTTGTCAACTCCGGTCATTTTTTTTTTGTCGTAGAGTTTGTGTTTCCCTTCTTTGTTTTGTGTTGGTGAAGGGTCTCTAGATGTCTGAGTTATTGTGGTCATTGCTGGACTCCTTGGTTAGTGATTTTCCTTCAATTACTTTCTGTAAGGCTGGATTTGTGGCTGCGTATTGTTTAAATTTGTTTTTATCCTGGAAAATTTTATTTTCTCCATTTATAGTGAATGAAAGCTTGGCTGGGTATAGTAATCTGGGCTTGCACCCATGGTCTCTCAGTTTCTGCAGTACATCTATCCAGGACCTTCTGGCTTTCATGGTTTCCATGGAGAAGTCAGGTGTAAGTCTGATAGGTTTACCTTTATAAGTAATTTGGCCTTTTTCCTTTGCAGCTCTTAATATTCTTTCCTTATTCTGTATGCTTTGTGTTTTGATAATTATATGGTGAGGGGATGTTTTTTTTTGATCCAGCCTATTCGGTGTTCTGTATGCTTCTTGCACCTTCATAGGTATATCTTTCTTTAGGTTGGGAAAGTTTTCCTCTATAATTTTGTTAAATATATTTTCTGGACCATTGAGCTGCCCTTCTTCTCCTTCTTCTACTCCTATTATTCTTAGGTTTGGTCTTTTTATTGTGTCCCATATTTCCTGAATGTTTTGTGATGAGAGTTTGTTGGACTTGCTGTTTTCTTTGATCAGTGTGTTTATTTTCTCTATGGTATCTTCAGAATCCGAGAGTCTTTCTTCTATCTCTTGTATTCTGCTGGTTATGCTTGTTTCTGTAGTCTCTATTCGTTTACCTAGATTTTCCATGTCCAGCCGGCCCTCTGTTTGTGTTTTCTTCTTTGCCTCCATTTCAGTTTTCAGGTCTTGAACTGTTTCCATTATCTGTTTGATTGTTTTTCCTTGGTTTTCTAGGGTATCATTCACTGATTTATTCAATTCTTCAAACTTTCTGTTATATTTCTCATCCATTTCTATAAGGGCGTTTTTTACATGCTGTTTAAGGGTGTCAATCACTTTCATGAAGTCAATCTTTTCTCCTTCTTCTTGATTAAGGGGTTCTTGTCCTCCCGTTGTGAGGTCGCATGTTTCTGGTGGCTTCATGCTGCTTTTCAGCTTGTTGGGCGAATTCTTGCCTTGACGTCGGCCCATCTCTTCTTCCAAATGCTCCCTATGGATCTTCTTTTACCGGATCAGGTCTCCTTGCCTACCAAACGCTGGCTCTTCCCAATGTTGGCTCTCCTGGCCCCGAGAGATCAGGCCTCCGTGCTGGTTGGGCAGCTCGCAAACAAAGCGCCTACCCCGCTTGGTGCAGGCAGGCCATAGAAACAAAGGATCTCCTGCCCGCTTGGGTGCCCCGAGGATTCGGACCCAGTGCCCAGACAGGCTGGGCTGGGCGATGCCACACGCCAAAAGAGGGGGGTGGGGCTGAAGTGGGGAGGGCTCTGGACTGAAGCTGGTTGGGCCAGGAAGAAAGAGGCAGCACCCAGGGAGTAGAGGCCCTGCAGAGAGCCCAAGAAGGACAGGGGGCCAAGAAACCCCCGAGCTCCCCGTCCCAGGCTGGTGCCGTGGGCCAGAAACTCACCCCAACGCTGGGTCACCTGGCGCCGAGAGATCAGGCCTCCGTGCTGGTTGGGCAGCTCGCAAACAAAGCGCCTACCCCGCTTGGTGCAGGCAGGCCACAGAAACAAAGGAACTGCTGCCCGCCCGGGAGCCCCGAGTACTCGGACCCAGCGCCCAGATAGGCTGGGCTGGGCGATGCCACACCGGGATAATTTTTATCATGATGTGCAGATTAAAACAACTTGTTTATCTGGATAGAAAAGTGTTTCCATGTGTTCTGTTATACTAAGAGACAAATTTCCCATTTTTTTTTATTACCAAGGAAGTGCAGAGAACATGAGCTCCGTACAAATTTATATAAATTACATTAGGACTGCTTCCATATAAAAACACTTCTCAAAGGTGTGATTAAATGACCGAGGTGAATTCCTTTCCTGAATGTAAGAAAACATGTATTTGGCTAGCCAAGCATGGCTTTCACATTACAGGAGATGGAAAAATTCTATTTATTTGTGATTTATATGCCATTTGCTGCTGACAACGTTGTACATGATAAGAATTCCAATAAAAAATCAGTTTATATTGTCACGAGATAAGCCATTGAAAACTTTGGAACTGTTTGAGTCTGTTTTTCAAAGCCTGAATGAATTAGAACATTTTTACAAAGTTGAGATTCTAAATTATGTTTTGATGGTTTATAAACCCTGTACTTACTTGCCTCGGTCAACCTGGAAATGAACTTTATTAATATATTTTCCAGTTGATGATGAAGTGTGTTTTGGGTGACCTTGAGGGAGAAAGTGAGGCTTGTCTGTATTCCCGAATATGGTGCCTCCGGCTGTCGTCAGCCTATTGGATGACGCATTCTTTCCAGAAGAACCCCAATCTGCATCCTTTGCCATGGTTTACGGTCTCTTTCCTGAATTTAATTTACTCAGACCTATTAATCTTGATCACGGTGCTCCTCTCACAGCTGTTGGATAATTTAGGCTTAAAACTATCAAAAGGACAATGGATTAACAAAAAGAAAAAGAAGCAAAGCCTTTTCTTTGGACCAGAATAAATTCCAGAAGTATTGAAAAGTTAAATATAAGAAGAAATAAACTCTAAGGAATGGGTGGATGTTTATCTCAAGATGGGGTCTTACTAAGTTAAAATACATGAACAAATTACTAAAAATAATTCAGAGACTATAAACTGGCTGAATTTGGTCACCCAATTTGAAGATTAACACACATATAATTAAAATGCAAAATGAAATTGCAATTAAAATTGTAATAAATATGACGTTATGTTTTCTTTTTAAAAATCACTTGGTAAGCCAGGTGTAGTGGTACATTCTTTTAATCCCAGCACTTGGGCGATAGAGGCAGGCAGATCTCTGTGAGTTCCAGTACAGCCAGGGTTACATAGTCAGACTCTATCTTGAAGAAAACAAGCAAAGCAAAGCAAAACAAAATGAAATTACATCTGTGGGGTATGTAGAGATATTTTGGATTTTTTCTCCCCATGGAACCAAATTTGCTTCTGATGCCTTTTCTTTTTTCTTTTAAATCAGTTTTATTTGTCTTTAATTTCTTACTTCTCCTAATAGAATAATTTGTTATTTTTAATTCTTATGAAGAAAATTTAGATAAATGACTTAAGCCTTATTTTATAATATATAGGAAAAATTTTTTAGAGAAGACTTCTCTACATATTTCATTTTTGTGCCTCAAACTCATCATGGTCCTCCTGCCTCAGCTTCCTGAGTGCTGAAATTTAACATAGACTTTTGATGCTATTAATTTTATTCTAGTCATTGTAAAAATTTAGGAATCTTTAAAAAAATTAATAAAATTCTAAATGTTTTTATTTTTCTACAGTTTCATTCTTGGCTAATGAGTGATGGATACACACTTTTGTTTGTAAGTTCTTAAAAATTATGATATCTTGATTAAAAATTTTTAAATTTTATTATTCTGTTTATGTTTATGATATGCCTATGTTCATGGTTTATGTGTGTGTATTCATGATATGTGTGTATATTCATGATATGTGTGTTCATGGTATTTGTATTCATGATATGTGTGTATTCATGACATGTATATGTAGTTCATGGTATATGTGTGTACTCATGATATGCATATAATACATGGTTATACATGTGTGTTCATGGCCTATGTAGTAACGATATGTGAATTCATGACATGTATGTATGTGTTCATGATATGTGCATGTATTCATGGTATATATACATATTCATGATATGTGTACTTTCATGATACATGTGTATATGCTCATGATATATGTGTGTTCATGACATATGTGTTCATGATATATGTATGTTTTCATGATATGTGTGTTCACAATATATGTGTGTATGCTATGTGTGTTCATGATCTATGTGTGAGTACATGCCTACCACAGCACGTGTGTGGAAGTCAGTTTTCTCCTTCATCTTTCTTGGTTTCCGAGGACCAAACTCAGTTTTCCATCTTTGAGTGTTTTTTGCCTTTTGAGCCATCTCACCGTTACTTGATTTTTAGTTTGATGTATGATTAAAATAATTGTTTCAATAACTTAAAATTTGTGAATCTGGTTTCCTTAGAAATGTGGCCTCTGACTCCCCAAAGGAGGGATGCTTTTTTTCCAGGACTGCCTTACTTTGTAGATCTTAATGCTTACATGTTTGTTTTCTGAAAATTTACAAAGTAAATGGGGAGGAATGCAGACGGGGAAAGTTGAGTACAGCTCCAGTAAGGAGCTGGGACCCGCTGCACTTAGACAGCAAGCAAAGCCTCCAGCCACAGAGGCCAGTCAGCAGGCCCCTGCGCATCTGTAGATGTGATCGAGAGAATGTGTGGTTTTTGTTTTACGCCACTGGGTTGATTTAGTTTATGACCATGCTTAACTCATATAAACTGAAGCCCTGACTTCCTTGTGAACTCTTATAGAAAGAGCACTGGGGAACTGAGCTGTGGAGGGTAGAGCAGCAACAATTATTTTTGATATTTGCTGGCTTTTTCATGAGATTTGTAATCTAGAAAATGTAGTATAGCACCGTTCCGAGTCTACTTCTCCATGCACTGAGTGAGAAAATTGAAGCAGCCCTGTATTTAGAATAGCTCGGATGAGTGGAGTGCACAATTTTCCTTTAAAACTGCTCAAGGTTTTGTGATCCTTGGAGAGGGCCTAGATATATTTATTTCTACTTTTAATATTTTTAAAATAAAATTATATATATGCACATATGTATTTCAATGCAGAAGATAACATTTTAACACACATAAGTGATCTCTGGAGACAAGCTAAATAACATTCATTATTTAGTCCCTTTTGAGCCCATTTTAACATAATGACCACCAGTTCTATCAAATATTCATTTTCTATAAACATCAGAGTTTCATTTTTTTTATACAGCTGAGTAAAATTCCATCATGTATATATGCTACATTAAAAAAATACCTCATTCATCTGTTGATGGACATCCAAGCTGGTTCTATGTCTTTGCTATTGTTCATAGTGCAGAAATAAACACAGATGTGTGGGTATTGGTATAGTATTTGGGGCAGAGTTCTTCAGGTCTAGGAGTGGGTTCTGTTTTTAGATTTTTTAAAAAAACTTTCATATTGGTTTCCAAGTGGGTGACATAGTTTATCTTCTGAGAGGCAGGGCACAGGAGTTCTTTCTGGATATCCTTGCCATCATTAGTTGTCATTTGTTTTCTTGATGAGGGCCAATCTGAGCATGGAAAAATGGAACTGCAAAGTAGTTTTAGTTTGCATTTTGCTGATGGTGGCTGATGATGTCTAACACATTTTTCTATACTTCTTGCCCATTCACACACACACACACACACACACACACACACACACACACACACGCTTTGAGAACCGTCTGTTTAATTCCTTAGTTCACTTAATGATTGGCTGTTTTTTTTTTTTGGTGTTTATTTTTAGGAGTTTTTTAAAGATAGATTTTAGATATTTATCACACATTTGATGTTATTCTAGCTTAATTTCTGTTGTTGTGACAAATACCCCAGCCGAAAGCAACTTAGAGAAAGAAAGGTTTTATTTGCCTTACAATTGCTGATACAGATACAGTTCGTACTGATGGGAGGTCACTGTGGGAACTCAAGCAGCCTGCCGTATCATTGGAGCAGTCAGGAGCACAGAAAGATGAATGGACTCAAGCTGCCTGCCTGCTGGGGCCCTCTGATTTTATCTTCATTTCTCCTGTCCTGTGGAGTTTATGACCCCATCCTAGAGAGTGGTACTGCCCACAGTGGGCGGGGTCTTCCTATATTGATTACCAGTTAAGACAATCCCCCTCAGACCTAAAAGATAATTTCTCTTTTGGGCTCTCTTGCCAGGTAATTGTAGGTTGTGTCAAGTTTACAATAAAACCCAACCAGCAAAAATGTATTTGATGGCAAAGATCCCTTTCTATTCTGCAGGTTTTTTTTTTAAAGCTCTTATGCATTTCATGTTGGCTTCAAATACACCGTGTAGCTGAGGATGACCTTGAACTCTGACCCTCCTGTCTTAGCATCCCAAATAAAGAAGGTTTAAAGGCAAATCTGCCAGAACTTTTCTATTCCATGTAATCCCATTTATCAGTCTGACTGTTGTTTCCTATGCCATTGGAAGGACTGTCTTGCCTATGTCTGAGTCTTGAAATAATTTGCCTATGTTTCCCTCCAGCAGTTTCAGAATTTCAGATACTATGTTAAGGGCTTTCATCTGCTTTAAATTTGTTGTACAGGGTTGGAAATATTGACCTGGTTTCAATCTTCTATGTGTAGATATTCGGTTTCCACAGTACCCATATATTGAAGAGTTGCCCCTCCCCAATGTATGTTTCGGACATCTTGTCAAAGATTAGATGACTGCATCCCTGTGGGTTTATTTCTGGGTCCTCTTCTATACTATTGACTGCATGGCTGCCCTTGTACCAGTACTATTTTTTTTCTTGCTATGGGTCTCTAGTATAATTTGGGATGAAGTGTTGTGATGTTTTCAGCATTGTTTTTTTCTCTATTCTTTTTTGGTTGTTGTTGAAGATTACTTTAATTATTCATGGTCTTTTGTATTTTCATATGAATTTCAGGATTTTTCCTAGTTATGAGAAGAAAGCATTATAATTTTGAGGGGTCCGTGTTGAATTTTCAGACTTTTCTAAAAAATAACATAAATTCTGACTATTTATGAGCCTGGAAGTTTTTTTTAACATCTTCTAGTGTTTTCTTCTATTTCTTTCTTCAGCATCATGAAAACGTTTTAAATGTATTTATTTATTTATTTGTGTGTGTGTGTGTGTGTGCATGTGTGTGGCCATTCTGGATGGATTTATATTTTTGGTTTCTTATTTGCTATTGACATATAGAAAATCTGTTGATTTTTTTGTGTTGATTTGCAGAAAGTGATAAACAGTTCTAATGTTTTCCTGATATACCCTTGGTTCTTCTAAGTATTGAATTGTCTTATTCAAATAAGGATTAGTTGATTTCTTCATTTCTGTTTGTGTCTCTCTTATTTATTTCTATTGTCTTATTGCCTTAGCTAAGAGTTTGAGCAGTTTGTGGAATGAAGGCAGAGAGAGGGGGAACCTTTGTATTGTCCCAGGTATCACAAGAAATGATTTTAGTTCTATAGTTCTATTCTATTTAGTATAAGGATGAGTGTAAATGTGTTTCCATAGCTTTATTTTGTTGAGATGTGTCCCTTCTTTCCTAGTTCCTTCAGTGCTTTTATCATGAAAGTTTATAGAACATTGTTACATGTCTTTTTTGTATCTATTGAGGTGATGCAATTTTGTGCTTGTGTCTGTTGAGACAATATTTCAATTGATTTGTGTGTATTGTACCAACTCTGTGTCTCTGGAATGAGAATAAGTTCATCAAGGATGACCATCCTAAAGTTTTCTTGAATTTGGCTTGTAAGAATTTCAGCAAGAGCTTTTGAGTCTATTCTTATCTGGGAAGATGGTCTACAACATTTAACTTTAATTTTTTGTATTAGAGTGATTCTAGGTGCATAGAATGAGTTTGCCATACCCCTTCCTTGCTATTTTATGGAAAAATTGAGGAATATTTGTGTAAGTCCTTTCTTAAAGACATGATGAAATGAAACAGTGTATCCTTCTAGTCCTGGCCTTTTCTTTTTTTTTTTTTGGTGGGGAGACATTAAAAAACCAAAATCAAACAAAAACAAATGCCAAACTGCTTTAATCTCATTACTTGTTATAAATCTAAGTTGCTTATATATTCTTGATTTCATTTTTGTATATTACAGAAATTTAATAATTTCTTTTAGATTTTACAATTTCTTGGAATTTGACTTTTCTAAGTATTCCCTAATAAATCCTGAATTTTATTAGTCTCTTATAATACTCCCCTCTCCACCTCTAGTTTTATTAATTTTGCGAGGGGACTGTCAATCATGGGAAACTAAGCAGCCCGATGTGTGGTTGGTTTGGCTTCCTTATTTTCACTGCATGATTCTTCTTCTGCCTCCCTACACTTCCCATCCATCCAACTACTACATTTGTTAACTTCTAAAGCTCTTTCTCCCTTTCTCTCTTTGAAATAGAGTCTGTTTTTTCCTATCTTGGCTCATTTTCACCAGGTCACATGGGAGCAGTTTCTATTTACTTTATAGAAAATTTTCTTTGCTTTAAAATGTGTGTGTGTGTGTGTGTGTGTGTGTGTGTGTGTGTGTGTGCAGGCACCTATGCCTATAGAGTCCAAAAAACAACCTTGGGTTTCACATTTCAGCAGCTGTCTACATTTTTTTTTTTTTTAAATTTAGGGTCACTCACTATCCTGGAGATCAAACAAGAAAGTTAACTTAGTTGACAAATGGGTCCAGGGATTCTTCCGTGTCTACCTTCTTAATACTGAGATTACAATCACATGCTATCATATCCATTTATTAAAAAAATATAGTTTCTGGCCACCAAACTAAAGTTTGCCTGTTTACACAGCAATCATTTTACTGACAGAGATATATTTCTAGCCCCCTATAGTAATTCTTAATGTTAGGAGTGAGATATAAAATATAAAGTCTTGTGTCTCTATAAATTCATTGCCCTCAATTAGAAACAACAGTATTCCACAAATGGTAACTTTTAAAATGTACTTTCTGGCTGAAGCTCCTTCTCTGAAAACTTTCTTTATTGAGAAGATTTCGTAGGATTGGGGCTATAAGTAAAGGCTGTGAAATTGAAGTGAAGTAGGGGATTATAACTGACGCTTTATTGAAGTGAAGTAGGGGATTATAACTGACGCTTTATCAACCAAGTGAAGCTTTGTTGACTGATTGAAATCAGGAAAAATGCTTCTCATAGCTAGCACCTAGAACTCTTGGGATGAAGAGTCAGGCGTAGACCTCAATGACTACTACAGCTGAAAATTCAAATGTGAGAACTCAGAAACCACAATCTAGTTTTGTAAGACTCTTCACTGTTTCTGTTCACTCTATTCTTATGTCTGCAATTTCATTTTTATTGGTCTCTCTTAATGACTACTGTTCACTTTACTTTTTCCTTGGTCAGGGTCAATACAGACTCTATTGATATCTCTACTTTGGTTTGGACTAATTAGAAGACTAGAGTTTTAACTAGTTGGTTGTCACTTTAATAGTGCAAGATGCCTAGTTAACTACTTTATTCCATAACATCTCTTGTTGCCTTTTGTATGGGTCCTAGACAATGGTAAGTGGGTTGTCTTAGTCACTGTTCTATTCCTGTGAAGAGACACCATGACCAAGGTAACTCTTAATGAAGAAAGTAATTGATTAGGGGCTTGCTTAGAGTTTCAGAGGTTTAGTTTATTTTTTTTTTTTAATCATGGCAGCACACATGTCTGAATGCTACAGCCTAGTCTGTAGGCCAAAAGAAAGAACTGGGACTAACATGATCATTTGAAACCTCAAAACCCACCCCCAGTGGCACATTTCCTCCAACAAGGCCACACCTCTTAATCCTTCTCAAATAGTGCCACTCCCCGACAACTAAGCATCCAAAATATGAGTCTATGGAGACAATTCTTATTCAAATTACTAAATAGATAGAAGTGATGCATGCCACTTTCAAGTGATGCTCACACAGGAGGAGATGCAGACCCCTCCCCTCTTTGCCTATGACTGCAGCTGAGCTAAGGAACTGGAAAAGTCACCCAAGAAAATAAGGGCAAGATGCTTGTTGAACAAGGGTAAATAAGAGGGAAGCAGCCTGTGTTCCTAAACTCACAAAGCCAATAGAAAAATGTAAGTGCTTTTGATTTTACTGATTTCATTGATAAACTTTTATCTGATGAAAAAAAAACTTTTATCTGATGACAACAATATTTTAGCCCTTGTTAATTTTAGTTGTGCCTTCTGTTCTCCTCTCTCAATGGCTAAGAAAGAAGCTAAACTATTTTTGTTCCCCATGATAGTACACGTATGATGCTTATCAAATTAGGTTTTAAGACAGGCCTATGGGAGTGAAGCAGTGGGTGCATTCATAAGCCCCAAATTTGGTTTGCAAGAAAAATAGCCCAAGTATGATGTCTGGGATCTACTGTTACTGGCTAATATATCTTAGAAGAAGGGGAGTTAAATTTATTTTCCTGAAAAATTATATTACCTTTTATAAACATATAGAAGTGAGATAGAAGTTGCAAATGTCTATGTGTAAACATCCTTAGTGTTCTCTTATGTAAAACTGAGATGAGAAGAACTTCCTCATTGTGTTCTTATAAGAATTCAAAGCGGTATTTTAAGTAAACTTCTTGGCATGGTGTCAACCACACCATACCTACATATCAAATATAATCATTGCCATTATTTGCTCATGATATTTATCTAATTTGCTCTACCACTAAGTGGAAAGGTTTCTGATTAGGAAGTATGTTTCCCAAGATGACTAGGATTATAGGGTCTAAATGGATTATCCTGGATTTATTTCCCATCTCTGTCATTTTCTAATTGGATGAATTTGTGACCTCTGTGCTTTTCTATTTCTGGTACACAAGCTAGAGATAACAGTAGTGACGACTTCAACTTAGGGTCAAAACTGAAGATGAAAGGTATTCATTCATACGTGCAAGTCACATAGACTAGTGCCTGCCTTCTAATATATGGCCCATCAATGCCACCTGGTATAATAGCTAGGAATGGTTTTTGTTCTTCTTGGACAGTTTGAAACTTGAACAAATGTAAGAACAGTGACATTTATGATTTTATTTGTTGGCATAGATTTTCTTTTAAAATTGGTGAAAAGGATACAGAATTACCATGCTCATCTCTTATGATTAATATTCATATGGACATTAAGTAATAGGGCTTTATTTATGTGTCAGAATCATCAAGATGCCTTTCACTGTGACACAAAGATTCAAAACCTGATATGAACAGACATAGGGGATAGAAGGAAGGTCGGCAAAATCAAAAACAATTTACCACAACGCCTAGAAACAGAAAGATTCTCTTGTATTACTCCACTCCACTTTGCCAGTGGGGCATATTTTCCTGCATTAAAAAACTAAAACAAGCAACAAAACAAGGGTTTGGCTGAATTATGTTTTATGCTGTACCCTAAACTTGAGAATGAGTGGATGAGAAAGTTGGGACAAGCATTGGAGAACCAAGAGGAACAGCACTGAGAAAGAAAGGGAGAGCTGGAGGTGGCTAGGTGATCATCAAGACATTGGAAAGCACAAGGATAAAGGAAACCATGCCAGTTGGTGTCCAGCCATCCCAGAAAATCTACCTGGAAAGCAGTCAGAATAGGGCCCAGGGAGAGTCTTGCTCTATACACACATATGATTTAACCAGAGAGATGAAGGCAGGCTGGGCCATGCAGAACAGCAGAAGGCTGGAGTATAAGGCAGTTGGTTTCCATTTTGTCACAGCAAAACAAAAATCTTTGGCACTTAAGAGTTAGAGCATAAGCAGGGTGTACTTGTTGACTCGGCCACCTCTCTGGATGGCGCAGATGCTCAGCTCATGAAGAGTGAGGATTGTCCAAACACCATTGGATTGCACATGAGGATCTCAACCTTATCTAAGGGCTACATTAGTATAAAGAATTTTATGGGCTGGGTGGTGGTGCACGCCTTTAATCCCAGCACTTGGGAGGCAGAAGCAGGTGGATCTCTGTGAGCTTGAGATCAGCCGGGTCTACAGAGCAAGTTCCAGGACAGGCTCTGAAAACTACACAGAGAAACCCTGTCTCAAAGGGAAAAAAAAGATTTTTTTTTTGATCCCACAGATACTTGGATTCTCATTGTCCCAACACAGAAAACACCACAGTGAAGTGAACACTGATGTTAGGTGCCCATTGACTGACACAGAGATTTAAAGTACTTTTAGTCAATTTTCTATCAGAGTAGCTACTGGTTAAACTCGCTTTTGACTACCTAGTTAAGCTATATAATTTCAATATTTAAGAATATTTTTGAAAGTAGACATTTATTGAATACATGTCACATATAGCAAAATCAGTTCACTAAGACACATATTGAAAGTAACGGTTACAGGATGAGGAGGTAGTTCAGAGGTAGAGTACATGCCTATCATGTACAAAGTATTGGGTTCAATCCCTAATCCTATGGGAAAAAAGAAAAAAAATGAGAAATCAATAGTTTTATTTCCTGCTGTTCGCTGTAGGAGAAAGACAGACTTTTAAAAGAGTGTTAGAATATGATGAGATGGGTATTTTAACAGTGAAGTTTTCATACTTAGTGTGAGAAAAGAAAGGTAGATACAGATCTTTATGGCAGTTTTTGAAGGGTTGGAGCTTAGGAGGGATTTAGACAACACAATTGCCTCCAAGAATATCATACACAAACAGTGGGAGGTGCAGATAAGGGTCAAAGTTGCTGACTGTGAAGAGCATCATTCTTTACATCAAAAACATACTTGGACCTTGTGTAGAGATGGAGGAGAGTTCATTGTGTTTGGTCTTGAAAGTGCTCAATGGTTCGTGAGGGACAGGATGGGGAAGGGAGATGGCAGGGGGTTTGAAAAGGTATAGGTCTGGCAGTAAGGAGTTGGCACTTAGGCTGTTGTAATAGGGGAGGGAGGGATCAGAATACTATATTTGTAAACATCTTAGCTAATTGGAAAGCTGCTAATTAGTGGAATCATTTGTAAGAAACACCTGGAAAGCATAAATCAACTAAACTCTTTCAGAAAGGCTAGAAAGTAATATCAAACAGCTAACCCCTGAGAACAGAGAAGTAACATCAAATCAACAGAGCTCAACAATTCCAAATATTGATATTCTAACCTTAACAGTTGTTTTGCAAAGAAAAAAAAGCACTAAAATATTTTAACAGTTTTAATTGATTTTTAATTTCATGGTGTGTGTGTGTGTGTGTGTGTGTGTGTGTGTGTGAATGAGTGTATCATGGTCTATTTGTAGAGGTCAGAAGACAACTTCATGTGCTAGTTCTTGACTTCCATCTTGTCTGAGACAGATTTTCTTGTTTGTAATTGTGTGCACCAACTTTGACGGCACATGAATTCACTCACCGGGATCCTCCTGTCTCCTGTTTCATGTTGCTGCTGGGATGATAGATAATTGCTACTATGTCCAGTAACATGGTGTCTTGGTTTCTTTCCCTGTATCTGTGATAAAACACTCCAACAAAAGGAACTTAAAGGAGAAGGTTAATTCTGACTCGTAGTTGAAGGCACAATGTGCCACAGCAGGGAAGCAAGAGTTTGAGAGAGCCGGTAATCAAGAAGTAGAGATCAGTCCATACTAGCTAGTGCTCAGCTTGTTTTCTTCATTTTTTTTATAGTTCAAGACTCCATCCCAGGGAAGTAGCCACTGAAGATGCTTAATTATTTCATGTTATCAAGAAATATGAAGCGAGTGAGCCTAGAGTTGACAGGAGGGCTCAGCGATAGCCCATTTCCTTCCCATTGGCTGGACTCCTTCAGGCTTCTGGCCTCGTGGCTATAAAGATGACTGGCACTCTTTAAGTTCATGCCTTCATACAAGGACATTGCAGGCAGTAGAGAGACACTGAATGGAGAAATTAGTCCTCCTTTCATCAGAGAGAAAGTTAATTCCATTGTCTGATTTTCTTACTCAGTGTTGTATCATTTGGTACATTTGAATGAAGAAGACTAAGGAAGTGATATGTTCGTAGGTTGTTGATAGAACTGACTGGCAAGAGTAGAGTTGATCCATTATGACTGATTTTATTTGGGCTATACCAGAATTGCAATGACTACCGAGGATCCATTAGGTATAACTTATAATATACGAGAAGGATTAGGTTCCCCTATGAGTAACACAGATCCACAAGGACTCTTCTTAAACCAAAGTGAAAGGTAATTCATTTCTGCCAATGTTCAGAATAGGTAGTACAGGGGACCAAATTCTTTCAAGCATTCACTTTTCCCTCAGAAAACATGCCTCATGGTGAAAAATGGTAGTGAGCACACTGGTAATATAAGCAATGCATACTCTTGCTGTCGTTTAAACTTCATTGAAGATTGGAGAGATGTCTCAGTAGTTAAGCCTGGGGATCTGCAGAAGACTCAGGTTGAGACCTCATCATCCTCCTGAGGCAGCTCACAACTGCCTGTAACTCCTGCGGCAGCTCTCTATGGACTCGTGCACTCACGGGCACATTCCGCCCCCAAACACATAATTAAAATAAGTTGGTCTTAAAACTAGAAAAAGGTTCCTTGAGGCTGCTTCTATTCTGATAACTGATGCTTAAGGACACAGTCATCCCCATCTGTTACGGAGGCTGAGAAAGGCTCTTTGGGGATGGTTGGCAACATGCCTAAGTAAAATCTAGTACCAGTTGGAATGGAAACCATAACAAAAGAGGAATGGGTACTATGACTCTTCTAAAAGTGTCTGCTACTAATGATCTCAAAACAATGTTCAAGATTATCGTTATCCTAAAATTGACAGTCCAGAATGCATTTATTTGTATTCTTGTTCTTTAAAAGATATTTTGTTATGGTATGTGAAGGCTGTGGATGGTGACATCTTTTATGTAAATTTATTTCTATTCTTTTTCTCACCTAGTGTTTTGGTAAGAATTAAAGAAAACATTGCTGAATGTCACTAGAGTTTGCTATTTTATAGGCAGTTTTTGGAAGATACCTTATGCGCCTGGCTTGAGAGCTCAATAATTTCCAAAGGAGATGGAAAGAAAGAAGGAAAGTTTCTCAAGAGCCTTAACAGCACAACTCAGACATAATACTTTCAGGAAAGTATCATAAGAGTACATTACTCTAGTGTAAACTGTGACAGATGCGGTTCTTTTAAAAGTTTTATTATTTTCTTCTTTCTTAATGGTGCTAGACACTAGATATTATGATATCTAGACACCAGATATTGAATGGATTTATGTGTGAAAAGCCATACCTCTTTATGAAATTGCTTCCATACAGATTAAATTTTTATGTTCACTCTTAGAGGTACAAAAGCAATCTAGGAATATAATTGTTCTTGGTCGGGCCTGATTATACAGCCCACTGTAGGAACTCATCCAAATGTGAACACTTCAATATTTCTGGCAGAAAAACAAAATCTTACTTGCTCACATAAGTAATACCACCCAGTGACTCTGTATTAATCCTGGATTTGTGAATTGAAGTCTATAACTCTAAGTAGTCTCCTATACAAATACTCGTTCTGGTAAGGACAGCTGTTTTATTACTAAAAACTACACATCTATGCAGAATCCATTTACAATTCCTTTGTCACTGTTCTTCGGGTGAATGCTTGCTCTGAGGAGAAAAATGAGTTGTGGTTTGTAACTTTTGCCTAGCAGTCATTCCTCTGTTTTTAGTGTCCAGCTGCCTGAGGATCTGTGATTGAAGGTTGGCTTCTAATGGACATGCTATCTACTTTCTCATACTGTGTAAGATGACCATGGTTTTATGAATCTCTTAATGGCTTCATTATTCCATATCCCTAAGCAGTTGAGTCTCTGCTGGTCACTGAAAAATTTGTTTTACATCCTTGGTATCACATCTAAATAGACTCTGATTTTATTTTTGAATGTCACAGATGATGTTCATAAATAAGAATGTTGTATGAACTGTAATAAAATTTGGACCTCGGCTTTCGGGTAAGATTTGAGAGTCTTTCTTTGTGCTATTGTTCTATCTGATTTTATTTGCTATTTTTTCCCAGAGGGTCTGCTATTTTGTTGGAATATTAACCTTTTATGTGCTACCATATGCGATACATTGTTCTGAGTACTTTAAAATATACCACCAAACAATAAGATAGGCTGTTTCTGTGTTTGTTCATGCCTGCATCTGAAGTGACTACGTGGGGCTGTCATAGACATGTGTCCAATTTGTTCTACTAAGTTCCTTCTATTCATGAGGCTGTGTCTGTCTATCAGCAGACCGTGCGCCCTTCCAGTTCCTCGCACACAAAGCCCTTGATACAGCTCTGAAAAACATATGTACACCCCGCATATAGGAGAGACCATTTAAGGCAACTTCTATAAAGGCCAGTCAGTGACCACAGGTGACATAGGAAGGATGTGGTGTAATAGCAGAGTCCAGTACCTAGTATTGTGGGGTTGGTGGAGTTTCTAAAAAGTGTTTGCACTCATAAAATAAAATGAATTTGGCAATGTTCCTTATGTTTCTGCTTTGTGGAATAATTTGAGGAGTATTGGTATTAGCTCTTCTTTGAAGGTCTGGTAGAATTCTTCACTGAAACCATCTGGCTTTGGACTTTTTTTGGTTGGGAGACTTTTAATACTGTTTCTATTTCCTTGGGGTCTATTTACTTATTTTATTTTTTACATTTAATTAATGTATTTATTTTAAAAAATATAACAATCTATCCTTTTCCATTATACATACCAATCCAAGTTCTCACTTCCTCCCCTACTCCCATTCCCTCCACATCTCCCTCAACCCCTATCCACTCTTCAGAGAGGGTAAGGCACATTGCTTTGGGGAAGGACCAAGGCCCTTCTTACTGTATCTAGGCTGAGCGAAGTATCAATCCAAATAGAACAGGCTCCCAAAAAGCCAGTACATGCAGTAGGGATAAATCCTGGTGCCACTGCCAGTGGCCCCTCAGTCTGCCCCAAACATGCAATTGTCAACCACATTCAGAGGGACTAGTTTGGTCCTATGCTTTTTCCTTCCCAGTCCGGATGGAGTTGGTAAGCTTCCATTAGCTCAGGTAGACTGTTTCAGTGGGTGTATCCATCATGGGTTTGACTTCTTTGCTCATATTCTCTTTCCTCCCACTCTTCAACTAGACTTTGGGAGCTCAGTCCAGTGCTCCGATGTAGGTCTCTGCCTGTTTCCATCAGTTCTTGGATGAAGGTTCTATGGTAATATTGAAGATATCCATCTGTCTGACTACAGGGCAAGGCCAGTTTGGGTACCTTCTCCTCTATTGCTTAGGGTATTAGCTGGGGTCATCCTTGTGGATTCCTGGGAATTTCTCTAGAGCCAGGTTTCTTGCTAACCCCAAAATGGCTCCCTCAATCAAGATATCCCTTTCTTTGCTCTCATCTTTGTCCTTCCTCCATGTCGACTATCCTGTTTGCTTAAGTTCTCCTCATCCCACCCTCTTCCCTCCTCTTCCCCTTCCACCCTCTCTTCTCCTCCCACCACTAATCATAGTTCATTATCAGGTGGCTGAGATACATTTATTCATATATAGAAATTTCAAATAATAATAAAAATAAAAGGTATTTTTTGAGTGGTTGAAACAGCATAAAAATAGTGACAGAGCTGGTCTTGAGAAGCAAACATCTTTCCTTCTATGTTTAACTTTCCTGTATTAAATAAATGATAAGAATTTAGGTTATACATATTTTATCTTATTTTTAAAAGTGAATTACCTTCAAAAGCACAGAATCAATGTACCTAAACCTATCCCTATTCTTTGATTAGCAAAACTTAACGCAAGATCAAGAAGGTATCTGATGTACTCTGTGGCTGTGGCCAGATTAAACATTTCTTTTGGAAAATGAAAAATTTCAAGAGGCATTTATTTGAAGGATGGTGATTTATGAATAAAATGGTAGCTATAGAAAATAATAATTAACATTTATAGACCCAGTACTTCTTTTCAAAGACCTTCATTCAACATTTCATTTTATGCTCATTGGAGTATAAATGAAGAATTAGAGACTTATACAAGCTATGCATATGAACTTCTCCTGGGTAACCCGTTACTAATTATAGTCTCAAAAGTTCTGGTAATTCTTTTAATGAACAGATGAGCTGTATTTTTTCCGACAAAGTGAAGCTGAGGGATGGTCGATTGTCCTTCAAATCCCTTTGGGGCAGCAACCATTAAAATCATTTCTGCAGGATTCTTATTCCTTTCAGTTACTTTTGATTTGATTTTTAAAGGAATTCAGAGTTCATCATTTCCTTAGACTGGAATTGTCATCTGTGCTTGAAAACAGAGACATGACTTTTTAGTGTTTCCCCCAGTTGACTGCACCCAAAATTGCTAGGTGCCCAGGAGCTCAAAGACACAGATGCACAGAAACTCCTTTCGAACTGGTTTGGTTTTAGAAACTAACTTGTTGAGAAAATGCTTATGGCAATAAGATGGCATTAATTAGACCTGTGAGGTGATAGCTGGAAAGCTTCAGTGTGATTGTTCAAAGGGTCATATTTGTAGACAGACAATTACGTGTTGCTCTGGGGACTGAAGTTCTGTGAAAATATCTGCTTATGTAGGCTTCCTGGCTGACATACTATGTATCTACAAAAACGTTTTCTTGCTGTATGGGAATCCAGCTGATGATAAACAAAGCTGCAAGTGTTGAACAGGATATACAATTACTCAGGCACCTAGTTCACTTGTCAGGCTTCATCAGTTTCAAGGACAGATTCGTAGTGCTCTGAAAATCTTATTATGAAATGTTATTCTTTACACAACTGCCCAGTAAGTTTTATTTTCTAAAGAAGACAATTAAGCGATGATGAGCCACGTCGAATTCATATATTAAAGAACACAATCACCAAATACGCTTTGCACATGCATTTGCTTATTCATAAGGTTTCTGAGTGACGCCGAGCCAGACAGAGCTCTTGTTGCATGACGTCAGCTGTGAACTCTAACTTGTCTGTAGTCTAGTCTACTTAGGAGTTTGAAAATGGGAGTGGGCGGGAGAGGATATAGAAAAACAAAAGGCTCCATGTGGGTGCCGCTAGGAGCATTCTGCTCTATTACTACTTAATAGGATTAGAACGCTGAAGGCTTTGAGAGGGAATTTAGGAAGCAGAAGACAGGCTTGTTTTCCTAAATAGGAAGTTTTGGCAATAACGTGAGTTATGATTCTGTTAGTAGAGGTGTCATGCTAAATACTTTATGCTTCACGGAAAAATTCCATAGCTTGTGAGTCAGACAGTGAAGCTTTTGATGGAAAACAACTCGGTAAGAGTTGCTGGCAATTAGCTGCATGTCCATGGGTATCTTTTTCTTGATTGTTGCTGTATGTGCTGAGTGTCAAACCTCATTACCCTTCCTATCCCTCTCCTCCTCTTTCTGCTTTTCCTCCTATCAATGGATCCAACTTCCTCCTCCTCCTCCTCCTCCTCCTCCTCCTCCTCCTCCTCCTCCTCCTTTCTCTCTCTCTCTCTCTCTCTCTCTCTCTCAATTTTATACAGGAAGGCACATTTTCTGTGTGTTCATCATTTGGATCTCCATGTTATAATCAGAAGACAGTGTTTCATAGTGCCCCTCTGCATTCTCTTGCTCTTACAATCTTTCCAATTTTGTCAGGGTAATGATACAGACGTCTCATTTAGGGTTGAGCATTCAATAATGACCGGTTCTCAGCCTTTTGACCAGTTGTGAGTCTCTGCATTAACTGTTACTCTCTGAAAAAGAAACTTCTCTGATCCAGTTAAATAATAGCAGTAGTGTATGGGCATAAATGAAAATATTTAAGATGCGATTTGGCATCCTTGGAACATTCTTGTTTAGGGCCTGTGATCTTTGCAATCATAGGCTTTGTTTACAGTACCAAGTAAATGTTTATTAATGTGGAGTGGGCTTTAAATCCTGTAAGAAAGTCCCTGGTTCCTCAAACAGCAGTCATGCTATTATTGCATCAGTGCTTACACCTTTCTAGGCACATCAGAATTGTAGCATGCAGTGTCCACAGATTGGAAACACTGTTGATGGTGACTGATCCACCCAGCAGCCTGCATAGTTCCTTCCTGAACTGTGAACCATAGCCATGAGGGAGGAAGTTTCTGACCAGCTTGATTTCTGTGTCTTAGAAGCTGGTGTCTTCAGCAATAGGGCTTTAGTATGTAGTTCTGGTTGATAACCAAGAGAAATGGCAATACCTGTTATTGTGACAACCACTAGGGGGCTCTCTGGCTAACAACTCATAGGTTCTAGCAGACTCTTGACACAGGGATTTTCACTTTAATCAATTGTTTCTGAGAACAGCATTAGCAACTCTTGCAGTGGATTCTGTCTTGAAAGGTTGCAATAGAAAGCCCAAACTTCTTAGTGGGAACTTAGGACTTTTTTGATTCAAACCCAATTTTCTTGATTGACTAGTAAGAAATTGCTTTTCTATTACAATTTTAGAAGGAATGGAATAGGGAAAAATAGTTTATCAAATGAAAGGGTACAATGTTTGACTAAAAAGAAAACCACCAAGGTATTAATCCTTTCACAGGGACAGAGTTGTGAAAAGGAGCTAAAAAAGAGATTTTCATTTTTATTGTTAAATATTTTTAAGGATATCTTAGAAAAATTCGTTTTTTGTTGTTACAAAAATAGCCTTTATTAGTTTGTTTCCATCTGAAAGCCCACATTTCTTTCATCTAGTCACTTCCCCACTATGTATTGTTTTTTTTGTGCATATGTCCTTTTTTATTATTGATTTTATTGAGCCATACATTTTTCTCTGCTCCCCTCCCCTCTTCTCCCCTTCCCTTCAACCATCTCTTATGGTTCCATGCTCCTAACTTACTCAGGATATGCTGTGGGACAATGGTCTTGTACCCTGTAAAGATCTGTCAGTTGTATTGCTTTAGTAAAATGCTGATTGGCTAGTAGCCAGGCAGGAAGTATAGGCAGGGCAACAAGAACAGCAGAATTCTGGGAAGAGAAAAGATTAGTCTGTAGTCTTCACCCAGATGCAGAGGAAGCAAAATGAGAATGCCTCACTGATAAAGGTACCAAGCCATGTGGCTGACACAGACAAGAATTATGAGTTAATGAAAGTTATAAGATTTAATAAGAAGCTTGAGCTAATAAGCCAACCAGTTTACAATTAATGTAGATCTCTGCGTGTTTCTTTGGGACTGAAGGGCTGTGGGACCAGGCAGGACAGAAATCTCTGTCAACAAGGAGATCTTGTCTTTTTCTACTTCCCATGTAGATTAAATCCATGTATGTGTTCTCATTCATTTTTTTTTTTTTTTGTTTTTCGAGACAGGGTTTCTCTGTAGCTTTGGTGCGCGTCCTGGAACTAGCTCTTGTAGACCAGGCTGGCCTCGAACTCCCAGAGATACGCCTGCCTCTGCCTCCCGAGTGCTGGGATTAAAGGCGTGCGCCACCACTGCCCGGCTCTCATTCATTTTTAAACAGAGTGAGTTGATATGGTGCTATGATCAGCCAAGTAATACACTATTTACTTTGGAGAATTTTGTTTACTCATGAGCATTTTCCTCATTGATCTGTTCTGGTGTGATTTTGTCACATAATGTGAGGTTAAAATGCTTCTTAACTGGGTGCCTGTTGAACAACACCAGACAATGTAAAGTAATTCTAATTCTAAGGTTCATTTGCAATGACATGCTTCATTGCCATTAAGAATATTTGTTGAGATAAAGCTGTCATCTTTGTTCCCAAGAACAAATCAGCACAGTATACTCACCCTCTGGAAACTTGGTAGGATCCTGTTTTTGCCATGGGAACACTTCATAGCAGTGGAGACAGCTGTGCCCACTCCTGATATCCAGAACTTAAGTGCTATATCCAGCTTCTTGAATTATCTCATAATTGCTGTGCTGCCAAAGTGCTCTGCCAAAATATAGTAGATTCATATTAGACAGAGAGAGGGCAGTTTCCTGTGGATCATACTGCAGCTTGCCCAGAAACATGAGCTGGCAGAGTTGTTTCCTTTGCAGCTGATTACCCTGCAAGAGATTCATACAATGAAGCCCCCAAAACATTGTTAAATATAATAATAAAATGAGTTTTTTCCAAAGCACCAATCTTTTTCAAAGCATAATGTTGATGTTTTCTGAAAGTAGATACTAGTTTGTGTGCAATATTATCTCAGGATCTTATTAAAAGCAAAACCTGCTTTAGCAGGTCACCTTACTAATCAATACAAAAATGAAAGCTAAAGTGTATGGCTTAGAATGTCCGAATTACAGAAGATAAATATGAAAGATTATAGGTTTGAAAGATACTCTTGTTTCCCAGCATGCTCTCTCCATTTCTCATATATTTTGCATGTGAATATTGTTCAAGCTAAAAATTCTCAAGGGCATGAGATGGGTGAGTCACACTAAGCTATCCCCATGGTGTCTCCTAAGTACCCTCGATGTTTTTCTGTAGTCTTTGAAAGGCTTTGGTAAAGAACGCTTAAATCATCTCTCTAAGGAATTAATTTAAAAGATAAGAAGGAAACGAGATGGAGTCAATATGAAGGCTTAGGTGCTCATCGTTAACAGAACTGGAATATTGTCAAAAGACCCAGTGCCAGGATCTTGATTGTGGTCTCAGGCTCTAGAGACACAGAGTCTTTGAGGAATTTGACTTCCATTCTAGGATGAAGAAGGCAGCTTCTTCAACACATGAAACTGAAAAGTTTTAACCTGAGCAAAGGGCTTCTACTTCAATCTAGAACAGTCTAGTTGGGGACATAGTAAAGATCTGATGTAACCCCAATTACTGCAATGCTCCTTTGCTTGTGCACACACTGGCTTGACTGATCCTTTCGTATTTGCTATAAACATACTTCATTTGCTCCAAGAAACCGTTAGTGCTATGATAGTCTATGATTTAACATACAGGGGAAAGAAAGATGATGTAAGACTATGCTTTTAGTGTCTTAAGACCATGCAATCTTTTTCTGAACAAACGTGCATCTTAGAAAGGAGAAACACAGCATTGCTTACTTCCTGCTCTGTGCCTCGTCAATGCCTCATATATACGGTCATCTGGAAAGATAGATTTCTTTTTGCTTGAGTATTATAAATTGAGTTCATTATTTTATGTTTTGCTCTAGATAGTTTTTCTTTCTCATTCCCTCTCATCTCTGCGTGCTTGTCCTTCTGCTCTGTAGGAGTCAGATGACCCAGAAAGGTTCAATTATCAGAGAGTTCAGGGTTTTCATCTCTGGCTCTCCTCTAGTGCGTGAGTAGGCAGACTGTCATGACGTAACCACTTCCATGGAAACTCTGATGGTAAAAAATTGTGATTTTGGGGGGTAAGATATTTTTAATCTCACAAATTATTTCCTTAGCCCTTTCTAAACATTCTCCATGGGAGACATACTGAGTTCCCCAGGTATCTTGGCTCAGCTTGAACTAGTTTGCAATTTCCTTTTTGGAAATTATATTTCTGAACTATTGACAAAAAGCTGTCTCTTTCCTCCTAACCAGTAGCATTCATTCATTTAGAAACTGTGTTCTGAATACTGTCTCTGATATAGCTGTGACTATACACTGAATAAGACAGAACATAGAAGACCATCGATGCAAATGAAAATGGAACTGAATTTGAGAAAAGACTTGAGATAATGGGATGAGCTGCGAGGCCACCTGATGTGGCAAGCATACGTGTGGTATTGATTAAAAAAAAAATGAGGCCACAGAGTCCAGGCTAGTGCTGATAAAATGGAGTAAAAAGGGCAAGGATAGAATAAAAGGGTAAGAAGATTGAAGAGAAGGTAATTCAGGGTAGATCTGACTTTTGCTTTAAGTGAGATTAACAGACATGAAAGGAACTCATACAAAAGTATTCTTTCTGGATAAACATGAATGCATGAGAAAATAGACTCCATGAAGCTGGTGAGAGGCCAGAACATCATCTGAGTCAAATGGTGGTGACATCTGCTGGAGTCTGGGGACAGCGAAGGTGCTAAAATGTGAGAAGTTCGTGCATATATTCTGCAATGAGAGCTTCCATATTGAGGCAGGCTATCAGAGAGGGAATGGAGTCAAGAATGACTTGAGCCTGAGGAATGTGAAGAATGAAATTGTTGGGGTCTGGTGGGGGATAATGGAAAACAAGCTCAGTGTGGAAATTTAAATTAGAGGTGCCTGTCTAGTACAGACTGTACTTTTCAGGTGTTCAGTCTACAGCAATATCTTACACAATGGTCCACGTGTAGAGAATGTCCTATTAGTCTTCCCTTTGTCATATTTCGTACAGATATAGATCAGAAAAAGATGACCGTGACAGTAGATGCTTTTCATTATGGACAGAGGGTATGAACGACTATCATACTGCATGGCGGCTTTGCCAACCGGAGGGAGTCGTGAATAGTGATTGTACAAGAACTTTAACTCATTTTATTGGCCACTATCTCAGTTTCCATGAAACACCCACAATAATCATCCATAACTACCGATTAATGGTAGATATTCAATAAAATGAGTACATTCTTTCCAATTGTCATTACTGTTTTCAGGGCAAGGTTTATGGTATTCAGCCTCCACCATGTATCTGCTTATCAGTGGTCATTCAGCTCTTCAAATAAAGATATACACTTTAGGATTCATTAAGGTAACATCTCATTTCAAAGTTCAAATCACTGTTAGAAAGAATTTGTTGATTATAGAAAAGAAATCAGGCATGGTGTATGTCATTTTTTACTTGCATTTTGGGCTGGCCAGGCGTTTGCTGAATGACTTACCCTGTGGAAAATGCAGGGACTACTGTCCTATTTCTTGTGGTCCTGCCATCTTCAACCTATGGTACGTGTAAAACGACAGACTTAGAGTACAGAAGACACATGCAGGCAACTTAATGCCACCATTTTTATATACAATGCCAGTAAAAGGCTTAATGTAATCGATATATTTCTCTCCCAAATGTGGCTCTATCAGCACTGGAAATTTTTATTTTATTGTGAAGTAACATGTTATAATTGTAACTATGGGATACCAAGTGGTATATATGCATCTAAAGTGTAATGATTAAATACACCTAGTTAACTTGTCAAATACCTAATAATACTTATTTGTTTTGTGATGAGAACTTTTGTGATAGAATTTTGGAAAATTTTTAATATGCATTATTATTAACTACAGAAATGCTAAAGTATCTAAAAAGAAATTGATTACTCCTTGTGAGTTTTTGAGTTTTCTGAAAATTTAAAAACTATTTTGATGTCTTTAATTGGAATATAAATGTGTTACCTACCCCTTCCTTTCTTCCCTCCAGTACCTCCCAGCTACCCTTCCCTAAAACCCTCTTATTTTCCTTCACTCTCAAGTTAATAGCTTCCTTGATTATATTTGTCGTATATGTATATATGTATGTCTAAAAGACTTATTTTTATTTTTATATTAATTATGTGTATGATTACTTTGCCTGAATGTATGTAAATGTTTCCCATGTGTAGAGTGACCATGAAGGCCAGAAGGGATTATTAGATTCCCTGGATCTGGAGTTACACACAGAAGGTTGTGAGCTACCTTGACAGTGCTGGGAACTGGATCTGAATCCTCTGCAAACACAGAAAGTGCTCTGAACTGTTGAGTTACCTCTCCAGCCCCAGTTCTCAATATCTTTTTATTTCTTTCCTATACCAATATTCTTAGGGGTAGCATCATATCTATAGCATGAATAATAAAAACCCAGAGAAAGATATTGGGGTTCAACCTGAAGGTCAGAAAAGCAAAACAGCCAGTCACTGGCTCTTACCTCTACCTCAGACCGAAATGGTGATCCTGCCTCCTCGGATCCTCAGAACTAGACTGTGCATGAGATTTGTTTCCTACTGGTTTATATTCTTCTCTAGTGCTGGGGTTAAAGGTATGCACCACTACTGCCAGTGTGGGTGTTTAACTCTCTGATCTTCAAGCAAGCTTTATTTATTAATATTCAAATGAAATATCGCTAACCATATCACATTTTTATTGGAAAAAAAAGGGATGTTCTCCAGAAAGAGAAGAATGAAGTTCACCATGTGAGTCAATCGTTGAAAACTGAATTGGTTAGAATGATACTTTTGACTGCTCAGATATTTGAAGAAAACAAATCTGTTTCTATGGTTTCTTGGTACAAGTAAGTGATGCTGGTCTCTGATCTTGGGGTTCACTGAATTAGGAAGAAATTAGAAAGCCTGAACAGGATTAATACCTTCTATTACTGTGACTTTGTGCCATGTGGATCAGGTGTTTACTATTTGCTGGGTGCATTCTTCAATCCGTTGTGTCTGTGTTTCCAAAAAAGAAATCTCACTCTCCATTCCATGATGCGCTAATTTCAAAAAACCGTATTTAATGTTCACTGTGTGCTTACCACAGTAGGGGGTAAGGTAAGAGCTTACAGCTTGTATCTTAAAAGTTCTCACACAAAACAAATACCGTCTTGTATGAAGTGGTTAAGGGAGGAAACCAAGTATGAAAATCACAGCGGACAAATTAGCATTTAAATGAAAAGCCACAGGTGCAGGCAAATTCTTTTGTTTTAGGATTTTGAGAAAGATGTCTTTAATTTCTTTTCTTCTCCTTCAAAAAAATTGTTTTGACATCAAAATACAAACCTCATTTGATGATGCCAAGAGTTGGTTCACAGTCTGGCAAGTACTTAACAAATGTGGTGATTGGTATTGATCATTGTGTGTGGGAGATTCTTTGTAGGTGGTGTAGCTGAAGCAGGAAGTCATCTGGCACATTTGTTACATTTTATGTAGGAGGATAGGAGATTCAAGAGACTTTGAATGTATAGTTTGAATATGCTTTCAATTTCTTGCTGCATTTTTTTTCTGAGAAAACTGTGCTTGCCTCATAAACTGTGAGATGCTTATGGAGTTTTGGATCTAATACTCACTAAATCATAAGTGTTCATATACCTACAAGAGGTCAAAAGAATCTCACAGATGAGAAGAAAACTGTATGAGGCTAGGGTTACACTACATAATATATAATCTTGGTTGATAAATAGATTATGGGTGCTAATCTACATGTAGAATACTAAATATGGATGCTTCTTACTCTGCACAAAATTCATTAAAATGTGCTAAGTGCTTTGATATAAGATTTGAGACTTTGAAACTGTTAGAAGAATATGCAGGAAAGTATTTCAAATATATTCAGATACAGACGATGACCCTCTGAGTAGGACTTTAATAGCTCCAGAAATAACAGCCTAGATTGACAAATGGCGTCATATCAAATTAAAAGCTTATACACTACAAAGACAGCAGTTACCATAGTGAGGAGGAAGCCTACAGAATGGGAGGAAATATTTTCTAGTTATTCACCCAGTCATCATCATTTCATCATTTATGCCCCGGCAATGCTCAAGCATGCATGGGCAGCCCGTTGATGGCGGTTCTCTAGCTGTTCTTATCCTGGGCAATCCCAGATGCTTGTGTTATTGTCATACCCAAGCTTCCACAGTCTTCCCTTATGCTGTCTATCCAGTGTTTTGGGGCCTTCCTCTTCATCTTATCCCATGCACTTCTCCAAGCAGTGTTATCTTTGGGTATCTGCCGTCATTCATTCTCATAACATGGCTGAACTATCTCAAGCGCCATTGCCGTATCCTGTAGTTTACTTCCTTCTGTATATGAAGATATTTCTTAATTTCATTGTTGTACAGCCTGTCTCTTCATGTGATTCCTAGAATCCTCCTGAGACATGCCATCTCAAACACATTCAGCCGCTGTTCAGAGGAGTGTTTCATTGTCCAGGTTTTGGAGTTGTAAAGAAGGCAACTCAAGACAGTGTCTTATATGCTTATAATTTTGTTGTTGTTGTTATCTCTTACTGACCAAACCCCTCCTAGTGCCTGAAATGCAACCCTGGCTATCCCTATTCACCTCTTTATGTCTGAAATAGTTCCCTCCTTTGAACTGAAGTTTTCTCTCAGAGAGACAAAGCTATTTATTCGAGGTTCTGATTCTTTATTACAATGTTAAAATCCTTGTGTGCCCTTCCCATGTGTTGTTTCTCCGTCTTCCTGATGTTTACTTTCATACCAAGGTTTTCACTTATCTCCACCAATTTATTTACCATGGCCTGGAACTCATTGGGACTTTCAGCAAGTAGTGCTGTATTGTCAGCAAAATGCAAGTTATTCACGCCAGTCTCCTCATCCTCCAGGGTTGTTGCTATTAATAATTCCAAAATAGATTAAAGAGCAGTGGTGAAAGGGCATCCCGGCAACACTTCTACAACTGTCTTAAACTCATCACTTAGTTCTCCACAGACTTTGACTGATGCAAAGGTATCTTTATAGGTATTATTTAGTAATCTTATGATTTTCTCTAGGTACCTGTAGACCCTCATTGCTTCCCAAAGTCCTTTCCTCCAAATGCTATCGAATGCTATCCTGAAGTCGATGTAACAGACATATAAGTTTTTTTCCAAGTTTTTCTTATTTTTCTGTCAGTTGCCTCAATGTGAAGATCTTATCAATTGCGCTCCTGTTAGCTCTAAATTTGCACTGGGTCTCTGCTAGGATTTCCTCTGTTCTGCCCGTGATCATTTGCAGGAAAATGGAGGAGAAGATCTTGCTGCTACGACACAAAGTAATGCCCCTGTAATTTGAGCAGTCCAGCTTGTCCTTCTTATGTATGGGAATTATGACTGAGTGTTTCCATTTCGTGGGAATCACTTTGTGTTCCTGTATCTCTCTGAAGGGTCTGAGAATTGCATGGGTCCTTGAGTTTATTGTAGCTGTCTCCAGCTCTTCCACTGTGATGTCATCCATTCCTGGGACCTTTCCTCATTTTTGTCTCTTGATAGCTTTCTCTATCTCGCTCCTGTTAGAGACAATGAGGAAGCATTAAATGTTCAGCCAATAGGGCATTAAAATCTAGAATATATAAAGAGCTAAAATTTAAAAAAAAGGATGAAAAATACAATCACTACATGAGCAATTTTATGGACATTTTTCCAAAAAAAGGATGGACAAAACTAATAAATACATGATTAAGGTTCAACATCTTTAGACACCAGGGAAATGGAAAGTTAAAACTACATTGTGATTTCATTTTACACGAGGTCAAATGGGTACCATTAAGAAAGCAAAAACTAACTAAAGTTGGCAAGAAGGCAGCAGCAAAGAATCCTAAAGCACTGGTGGTTAGAATGGAAATTAGTCAAGCACTATTTATATGGGAGTGGAGGTTCCTCAGAAACTAAAGAAATGGACTACTATTTGACCCAGAAGTGTGCCTCTTGCGTATATATGATCTCAAAGTGTCAACGTCAGCATACAACAGGGATACCTGCACAGTCACCTTTACTGTACTATTAGTCACATAACAAATCATGTATCATTCTAAATACCCCTTAATAGATACCTGTGTAAAGAAAAAGTATGCATGCATGATAGAATGACATTCAACCAGGAAGAGTAATGAAACCAGTTTGCTTACAGGAAACTGACAGAACTGGAGATCACCATGGAAACAAACAAAGAAACAAACAAAAAAACCATGTTTTTTTTTTCTCATTTGTAAAATCTAAAAACAAAACAATACAGACATGAAAATAGGAGGACACTTACGGAACAGGAAGAGGACCCTTGGGAGGGAGAAGAGGTTCTAAGAGAAGTCGATGAGGGGAGGACAGTGATGAAATGCTATGTTAATATTGGAAGAACAATGTCCTTGCCCAAACCCTGACAAACGGGCATGAAGACAAAAGAATGTGGAAGAAGTTAGACTTAAAGCCACTCTTAAATTAATTTTCTGAGAATTTTATGCAATGTATTTGGATCATATTCAAGCCCCAACTCCTCCCACAACTTCCCTCCTTACTCAACTTTGAATTTTCTTCTTCTTTTTTTTCCCCTATTGAATCCAGTTTGTGTTGCCTTTCTAGTGTTGGGAGTGGAGTCTGCTCTGGCATGTGACTGGCTACCAGGTGTCACATTATTGAAAGGAAAACCTGACTTTTCTTCTCTTAGCAGCTATCAGCTGACAATAGCTTCTCAGATAGATGTGGGAGTTTGTGCCTGTGCTTCCTGCTCTATGCTGGGATTTTACGTGCTTGATTCTTCCCAGCTCTTGTGAACACTGCCTCAATCACTGTGAGTTCATCTGTGCTACTGCTGATGTGCCTACTTCTGTCTCTTACAATCTTCACACAATCTCTTCTGAGAAGATCCTTCAGCTCTGGGAGAAGCGTGGCCACGGTCTGTTACTCATCTGTACATTTGAACAGTTGATGATCTCTGCATTTGCTATCTTCTACAATGAGAAGCTTCTTTGGTGAGTGTTGAGAGATGCTGTCACTATAGATAAGCCATTAGGAGTCATGCTAATGCTGTGTCTATTTAACGGAGTCCTAGCATTGGGTTCTCTCTTAGATCCCGTTACCTATCTAGCCACAGGTTGGTGGTCTCTTAAAACCTGCGAGATGAGGGTTCTTTCTCATGGACTGACCTTAGATCCAATTTAGAAAGTGACTAGTGGCTTCATAACACTCATGCCATGATTTACTGGTAGATATATCTTATTAGTCCAGTTATTGCTGTAGTTTCCAGGGTTCGCAGCTAGGTGAGATTGGTGATTACCTTTTTCTTCTTTGGTATGATACATTAGCACCTTCAGTACAACGAAAGCTAGTTGCTATAGATGAAACTTTCAGGTGAGTACCTGCTTAATTTCTTCATGTTCTGACTCAAATTAACTAAAAGAAAGAGAGAGGATGAAAAAAATAATACAAACAAAGATGAAAAGGAAAACATTATAATAGAAATGGAGAAGACTCTGACATAAATCATAAAGACATACTTTAAATATCTATACTCCACTAAACTCAAAAAATCTAAAGTAAATGGATGAATCTATAGATACACATGACTTACCTTATGTACAATTAAATTAAGATGAAGTAAATAATTTAAATAGGAATAATCAACAAGGAACAAGTAATAATTAAAAATCCTCCAACGACACAAAACTAGTAAAATAAAACAAGATGCCCGGGTCCAAATGGATAAACTACAATTCTATTAGACCTGCAAAAGAGAACACTAATATCCCTCAAACTGTTCCATAAGATACAGAAAGGAAGAAACACTTCCAAATTTGTCTTGTGGATCATTACCCCAACTTGTCAGGTTGTGGGCTAGTTGTGCTGGTATATGAAGAGGTGTCAGAAATGGTCTCATTTTGGCTGAAAATAGATGTAATTTCTGACTCTAAGAGCCAACCTTCTATAGGCTGTAAAGTAACTTTAGCTACGATGGCTGAATCAAACTTCTATCTATATTTAAATGAAGCCTAGATTTATCATTATGAAACTGGAAATAGCTGAAACAGGCAATTCTGATCCTGATGTCAGCTTCACAACAGGATATCAGATTATTCCTATTTAAATTATTTACTTCATAATTAAGTAAATAAGTTAACAAGGAAAATTTAGGGTATCAATAGAATGCTGAGTATCTCATCAAGTGTTATAATACTTGCTTTTATTACAGCAATTAAAAACATCCTCAATATATACATTACATATATCCATTTCAAAATTCAATAATTGGAAGTTCTGAGCCTGTTTGTAGATCAAAAATCTTTTTGAGATTCAGATCTGATGGAATTCTGGCAGTACTTCCCCCAAAGTATGCAAAAATTTGTATACACAATTTCTCTTAGACTCTGTCACTTAAATCCTGGTATAGACTTTAGGTTAGGGAACTCTATCCTCAGCTATTGTCATGGGAATATTATACATTTGGAAGAAACTAGGTGCTGGGTGACTCTTCTTCTCATCATGGTTTACCTTGTTGATTTTTAGAATCTTAAATATTGTCTAGCTCTGCTCATGATATTGCTGTCAGTACAGTCCATAACAGACAGGGTAGTGTGGGAAGGAACTCCCGAACTACTGAACTTGAAGCTGCGTCTCCCTCTCTAGTAATAGTAGAAAGTCTTTTGGTTATCCATCTTAATAAACATTTATTAGGTAATTATTATGTAAAAACACATTTGTAAGCACTGGAGGAAATATAACAACCAAAGTCATGTTATTCAGATTATTAATTTATTTCAAAACCAGATATTTTAAATACAAACAAGATAGAAATACATTGGCAAGACTGTAACGTTCTTGCAACACTTTCTCTAGTCTTCTTTGATATCAGTAAAGAAGCCATAGGGAGAGAATTGGAAAATCCACAACTCACAGAGAAACCAGATGTAAAGCAGAAAAGAAACTGTGTATGAATTATTAACTATAAGATATAATAAGCATTTTCTGAGAGAAAGTGTACCTTGACATTTAGAGAACATTTTGTTCAAAATAAAGCTAGAGAAAGAATTAACATTTGAAAAAAATATAGCCTAGCAGCATAAAATCATACTCTCACAGGGAAAGGACTTAGTAAACAATAATCTTTGAGGGAAAAATAAGTCAAAACTCTTAGAAGCGTCTACACCCAGAAATTTGAGTGATGTTAGGTTTTATGAGAATAGTATTAAAACCTAATCTTTATAGTCAAAAGAAGTTACAAGAAGTGCCCATTTTTATATGTAGCACTTTTCCAAGGTTGTCAAAGCAAATCATTGTATACTTGATAGCGTAAAGTGACAAGAATGGGTTCTCCTATTGCTTGAGAACAATAGATCTCAACCTTCCTAGTGCTGCGACCCTTTAAGACAGTCCCTTATGTTGTGGTGACCCCCGCCATAACATTATTTTTATTGCTGCTTATGATTTTAATTTTGCTACTTCTTTGAATCATAATGTAAACATCTGTGTTTCCGATGTTAGGCTATCTCTGTGAAAAGGTCATTCAATTCCCAAAAGGATCATGACCCACAGGTTCAGAACCTCTGCTTAAGAGGCTGCAAATCTGTGCCAAGATGGGAGCAAGGCTAAGCTCCTTCTGAAGTCTCCAGGCAGGACTTCTCTTGCCTCTTCCTTGCCCTCCTGCTTCTCAGGTGCTGGTGGTGATCAGCGATCCTTGACTTACATACAGCTGCGTCACTCGGTATCTGTCTATGGCTTCAGGTGACCTTATTTTTTCGTGTGTTTCTGTCATAAGGGCATTCATCTTTAAAGTTGGAACCATTCTAATCTAGGATGAATTTATCTCATATCTTGTTTCTGCCAAGATCTTTATTCTGAAAAAAAAAAATAAAAAAAAGGCCAGATTCTGACGTTTCTGTGTGAATATACTTCCTTTTTGAGAGAGGAGGTAGTTGGCATTTACTACTCTACACTGTTTTCCTAATTTGAAATAACTTTGTACAACATTTTAGACCGTGATATCTACAGCAGAGGTAACTGATAGTTTATTTTAAAAGCCAAAAATTAAGGTGTTTAAAAACATTAAGGATGTTGCTCAATTGTCAATGTGCTTGTCTAGCACAAATGAGGCCCTGAGTCTGCCTCTCAGAGCCACATAAACTAGGAACGAGAGTACATCCCCGTTAGTACATCCCCATTACTGGAGAAATAGAGGAAGGTCAGAACTTTAAGGTCTTATTTAAAGTTTGAAGCTGACATGAGACCCTGACCCAAGCAATAACAACAACCAAAATAACAGCAACAACAACAATAACAGCTCCAAATAAAACATCATTACTATAAATTGACACACTGAGTGTGGTGGTTTGTATGAGAATGGCCTCTATAGGCTCATGTTTGAGTACTTGGACCTAAACAGTTGGTGGAAATGATTGGGAAGGATTAGGAGGTGTGACTCTGTTTGGCAGAGGCATGTTACTGGTGGAGACTTTTGAGGTTTCAAAAGACTTTGTTCCATTCCCAGTATACCTCTCTATCACCATGGGCTCTAACCCCCTAAAACTGTAAGCCAAATTAAATTTTACAAGTTGCCTGGATAATGGTGTTTTGTCACAACAATAGGGAAGTAGCTACAACACTGTGGAAAACATGAAAGCGAAATCATCCATGTTCCTCTGCTATACTGTTTTATATTTGTTATACAATAATTTGTCTAAAAAGGCAAGAGATTCTTGGCTAGATCCTGGTGGTGAGAAAAGTAAGTGCTTATTGCAGTATTATATTACAACTTCCTAGTTAAACCACATTGTTTAGAACTATATAGATTTATGTATGCCACCAAAAACATCATATGTCAGTAGTGATTAAGTCTTTAAAACAGTCTTATGTGATAGCCATAAATAACATATCTTGGAGTAACTCTAACAAAACAAGTGGAAGACCTGTATGAAAAGACCTTTAAGTCTCTCTCTCTCTCTCTCTCTCTCTCTCTCTCTCTCTCTCTCTCTCTCTCTCACACACACACACACAAGATAAATGCAATAAAACATATTGTTCTATTTGAAAACTATAGTTAAAGCTAGTTTTAGTGTGATTTTATTGAAGCATGTGTGTAATTATTTCCAAGTGGAAAGACTATGGATTCAGAATGGTAATTTTTCTTGTTCTATTTCTCCAGTTTCTCTCTCCCCATCATGTGTTTCTTTCCTGTCTTGTTTGCTTCCTATAAGGGTTTTTTTTTTCCCCACATTGTGAGTGAGCTGACGAAGAAGCCAAAGGATCCTCAGCTGAGAGCACCATCCCAGCTTCACGATATATTACTGTAAAAGAAGTGATGCCCATGTGTATGGTTCTGATTCTGTTTGCTCTGAGTTGGATCACTTGGCAATTTTCAGGCCAACAATACGGTCAAAGGCCAAGATTCTTTGTCAGTCTAGGATGTAGGTCTGTGCTATGTGGTTAAGGGCACAGTGAGATGCCGTAGCCGGGAGGATGTAGTCAGAACGGAGTAACAGACATGCTAGGATCAAAGGATAATCAATAGCTCCAAGGTCTTATTAAATAGTCCTAAACATATTCAGAGCTGAACTTTAGGAATATTCTCAGAGCACTGATAATGAACTTTCCCAGTATGTGTCTAAATATCTCTGATATTTAAAAAAAATATTAAAAAAATGTTTTTCCCTGAGGAGTCCTGAGGTAAGATGACTCTGTGCCCTGTAGCTTAAACATGGCTTCCACAAGTTTTATTTCCAGTACATTGGAAGAGTTGCTATTATGAACAGACTGACTGTGACCTTTGGAAATGTCAGAGGTGATTTTGATTACAGCTGAAGCATCTCACCTGTACAAGATGCTGTTTGTTTAAGAGCTTCTATGTTCACGGCATTGCAAGGCTATCTTTTCTTGGCTGTCCTCTCTTAGAAAATATGTTTTAGCACTAAGACAATTCACTTCTTACAAAGCAGTTCTCATTAGAAAATGTCACATCATGAACTGTTGGGAAAAGGAGCAGAAAGATCTGATTAGTGAGGGAGGAGTGTTCTTCCCAAGTTTAGAAGATTGTCAGCAGACAGTCATTAAACACCATCAAACACACCTACTGAACAGAGGAGTATCTCTGGGGTTCTCCAAAATTCCAGATATCCAGTTGGAAGAAAAACACTCATAATCTGTGTTGAAAATAGTATATTTTGTTTTCCTAAGTAGATTCTTATACATGGATATGAACTGAATTAATTATTTAAAAGCTTATTAAGTACTCAGAGGGACCAGGTCTTTTACAACTTTAGTATTATTAAATTCGAATATACCTACAACATGTATACACTCATAAATGCATATAGACACATGGTTGGGGAGCAATCTGAGACAAGTTTTGTAAAATTTTCAAGGTTTTTGTGATGAAGAGGAAATGAAACTTGTATTCACATATTTTTAAAACACAGTTTGTCATATGGAAGACATTGCTTGCCAAATTCTACATATCTCTACTGGACTCTTGCAGAAAACAGTCATTTTTATCACTCATGTACAAGGCCAGTGATTGATAAAAACTGAATGGAAAGCAGTTGTCACTGTAAGTCAACAACATACATATACGTATTGCCTTTTGATATAGACCAGACGTGCAATGGTAACTAAATGCTGACTTATTTTTTTCCTTCAAAGTTTGTTGTTTGATTTAATTCTGGAGAGAGAGAGAGAGAGAGAGAGAGAGAGAGAGAGAGAGAGAGAGAGAGAATATCAAACAAAATTATGGTTTAATTTTGAACTGCCTGAATTGGAATTTAATTGGAAATATTTTATATGGGAGCCTTTTGATTTGAGTTCCTATGACTTGAACTTATGTGGTATTCACTTTAGTTTCTCTCGAATTCTGTTTCCTTCACTGGCCTTATCTTCTCATTCTATAACTTCCAGAGGAGACCTTTAAGTGAGCTGTTTTGCTTTATCTGACGTTCCATGCTCAGATAGGATGTGTTTTGCTAACATCTTAGCATCTTCCTCCCTGATTTTTTTTAAACATTTTGTTTAGTTCTTTATGAGTGTTGTACAACACGTTTTGGTCATATTTATCCCAGTCGCCCTCCCTACTCATCCCAGATCTACCTCTCTTCTTACTCAGTTAACTTACTTTGTGTCCCTCCCCCCCCCCCTTTTTTTAGTCCTATAAGAACAATTTGTGCTGCCTAAATATTCTTGCATGTGTGGTCTTCTACTGTAGGATGGTCATCTTACCAGAGGTCACATTCTTAGAAAAGAACCACCTCTTCCTTCCCTAGTAGTTAACACTTGTCAATAGCTCCATGATGAGAGGCGGGGCTGTGTGCCTAGCTCTCCCCTTCATACTGGGATTTGGTCTGGCTTGGGTTTGGCTTTTTGTGTGCTGTCACAACCATGCCTGTGTGAATGATTGTGTAGGGCAGCTCTCCAGTTGTGTCCAGAATTCCCTGTTTCTGCCACTGTCCCTGGCTCTTACACTCCTGATTTCTTATTCTAAGCTTTATATATGGCTTGAATTTTTCTATGGAAGGTATTTACTGTTATTATTGCACCTTGACAGGCATCTATCATACAAAAAATGATAAGGCTTATTAACAGAAATAAAGCATGGAGACTATTCTTAGAATAGGAAGGCTTACCTAAACAGAGAACTTTCAATAGATGAATCTAAAATGGCTGAAAGACACTTAAGGAAATGCTCAACATCCTTAGCCATCAGAGAAATGCAAATCAAAACAACTCTGAGATTTCAACTTATACCTGTAAGAATGGTCAAGATGAAAAACACTGATGACCACTTATGCTGGAGAGGATGTGGGTTAAAGGAAACACTCCTGCACTGTTAGTGGGAGTGCAAGCTGGTACAGCCCCTTTGGATGTCAGTATGGTGATTTCTCTTAATATTAGGAGACAACCTACTTCAAGACCCAACAATACCACTTTTGGGTATATATATGCTCAATCATACCACAAGGACATGCGCTCAACTATGTTCATAGCAGCATTATTTGTCATAACCAGAACCTGGAAACAGCCTAAATTCCCTTCTACTGAAGAATGGATGAGGAAAATATCGTACATTTACACAATGGAGTACTACACAATGGGAAAAAAAATAATGGTATTTTGAAATTTGCGGGCAAATGGATGAATCTAGAAAACATTATACCGAGTGAGGTAACTCAGACCCACAGAGGCAAATATCGTATGTACTCACTCCTAAGTGAGTATTAGACATAAAACAAAACAAAGAAACAAACAGCCTACATTCATTCACAATCCCAGAGAACCTAGACAACCATGAGGACTCTAAGAGAGACAGACATGGATCTAATCTACATGGAAAATAAAAAGACAAAATTTCCTGAGAAAATTGGGAGCACGGGGATATTGGGAGAGGGTAGAAAGGGAAGGGGGAGGAAGGGAGGGGAGTGGAGAAAAATATATAGCTCAATAAAAACAATTAAAAAATAGAATAGAAAAGCTTGTTGGAGAAAATGGGACCAAACTTGAGGACAAACAGATGGAGATTGGTGTGAAAAGCTGTGAACGTGACAGAACTTGAGTTAGTCACTCACAGTGGGAGCGGGATTCTTCTAAGGCAGAGGATGGGATAATCACGAGAGATCACCAGTGATCTCTAATTTTCCAAAACTACAAAGGTGTCTCTTAACGTTAAAAGCAAATGTTTTCCCAGCACTCGCCTAGAATGTTGTACAACTTAGTAAAAGCCTCACCGTTCCAACCTCTAATTATGTATTCAGTTAAAAATATCTCTTGCCAATGGAGAGTTTGAAAAACTTATTTAGGGGGCTGGAGAGATGGCTCAGTGGTTAAGAGCAATTCTCTTCCACAGGTCCTGAGTTCAATTCCCAGCAACCACATGGTGGCTCACAACCATCTGTAATGAGATCTGGCGCCCTCTTCTGGCCTGCAGGCAAAACACACAGACAGAATATTGTATACATAATAAATAAATAAATAAATAAATATATTACACCAATGACAACCTTTGCTGGAGAGGCTGTGGAGGAAGGGGTACTCTCATCCATTGCTGGTGGGAATGCAATCTTGTGCAACCACTTTGGAAATCAGTGTTTCGGTTTCTCAGGAAATTTGGGATCAACCTACCCCTGGACCCAGCAATACCACTCCTGGGAATATACCCAAGAGATGCCCTGTCATATGACAAGAGCATTTTTCAACTATGTTCATAGCAGTATTATTTGTAATAGCCAGAACCTGGAAACAACCTAGATGCCCTTCAATGGAAGAATGGATGAAGAAAGTGTGGAATATATACACATTAGAGTACTACGCTGCGGTAAAAAACAATGACTTCTCGAATTTTGCATGCAAATGGATGGAAATAGAAAACACTATACTGAGTGAGGTAAGCCAGACCCAAAAAGAGGAACATGGGATGTACTCAGTCATAATTGGTTTCTAGCCATAAATAAGGGTCACAGAGTCTACAATTGGTGAACCTAAAGAAGCTGAGTAAGAAGGTGAACCCAAGGAAAAACATATAGTTATCCTCTTGGCTATGGGAAGTAGACAAAATTGCCGGGGAGAAAATTGGGATCTTGGGGGTGGGGTGGGATGGGGGTAAGGAGAGAAGGGGAGAGAAAAGGGAGAAGGGGAGGATGGGGGGAACTTGGGGAAAAAGGATGATTGGGATAAAGTAAGGTTGGATAGGGGAGCACGGAAACACAATTCTTAGTTAAGGGAGCCACCCTGGGGTTGGCAAGAGACTTGAACCTAGAGTGGCTCCCTGGAGCCCAAGGCGATGTCCCCATTTATTTCCTTGGGCAGCTGAGGATAGGGAATCTGAAATGACCCTATCCTATAGCAATACTGACGAATATCTTGCATATCATCATAGAACCTTCATCTGGTGATGGATGGAGATAGAGACAGAGACCCACACTGGAGCACTGGACTGAGCTCCCAAGGTCCCAATGAGGAGCAGAAGGAGGGAGAACATGAGCAGAGAAGTCGGGACTGCGAGGGGAGCACCCACCCACTGAGACAGTGGAGCTGATCTATTGGGAGCTCACCAAGGCCAGCTGGACTGTGACTGAAAAAGCTTGGGATAGGGCCGGACTCTCTGAACATGGCGAACAATGAGGGCTGATGAGAAGCCAAGGACAATGGCACGGGGTTTTGATCCTACTTAATGTGTTGGCTTTGTGGGAGCCTAGCCAGTTTGGATGTTCACCTTCCTAGATATGGACGGAGGGGGGAGGACCTAGGACTTACCACAGGGCAGGGAACCCTGACTGCTCTTTGGACTGGAGAGGGAGGGGGAGAGGAGTAGGGGGAGGGTGAGAAGATTGGGAGGAGGGGGAGGGAAATGGGAGGCTGGGAGGAGGCAGAAACTTGTTTTTTTTCCTTTTTTCAATAATAATAATAATAATAATAATAATAAAAGATTAAATGAGGATAAAAAAACAAGAAAAACTTATTTAAAGAAATATTCATTGAAAAAATATTACCACGTGATACATTTAGATTATGTTTTGGTGTGACACATACCCGCCTTGCAAACATATTCAAGGAAGGAAGAGGACCCTGAGAAAATGTAATGTATGTGTTCTCACCTGTCAGGGACCCTGGAGCATGGGTCCATGACTGGCAAACTAGTGAGAACATTGGGTCTGTCTTATTTGTGTTTCTTTCTGCATGTTCTCTCCCCCTCCCTTCCTCTCTCCTCCCCCTATGTGCACATAAACAGCAACCTTGTAAGAAATTTGAATTGTTTCAGGTCTCATTCTCCGTTGATGGAACACTGCACTTCCTTTATTGCGCATCTCCCTGGCCCTTGGTGCTCTCGCATCTGCATGCACAATGAGAAGGTCTCACAGGAAGACTTCCCAGGGCGAGCACTTGTGTTTGCTCACTCTCCGGATCCAGACCTCAGCTTTTCTTCATGAGGCTTTAAGTCTGGGTGTCCATAAATCAAACCGTGACAGGGAATTTAATGATATTACACATACCAAGAAAAAAAATAATAAAATTAGAACGCTATAATTCAAAATTTCACAGGGTCTCCTATAATATGCCTCTGCATGCCATTTTTAAAATAAAAATCTGATAGGCATTAGTGATCTAAGAATAGGTTTCTTTAAGTTCTCAAATCACCATAACCCATCAACAAAATACATTAACTATTAAATAATCATTGCTCATTTTTGATTTTTTTTTTTTTGCCGAAAATTGCTTAAAGAATAAGTAAGCACTGAAATTTACTTTGGTACCAACATAATACCACTAAGTATAATTTAGGCCAACATATACATTTTTAAGAAGAATTACACAGGAATTCCAAGTCCTTAGAAACAAGGAAACAATAAAGGCCTGAGGCAACAGAAACACTGATTTGATCTGATTTGATCATTATACATTGCATATGTGCATTTAATTATTACATTGTTCCATGCTGGCATGTGGTTATTGTGCCAGTTAAACAGTAAAGGTTCAAACAAGTCAGGAGCATTTCCTATGTGTCTTCACAGACACTGAATCAGCCAGAACATCTGCCGTCCAGGAGGTCAAGAGTGTGAAGGTCATGTATATGACCCCAGAGGCTTCTGAGTCAATATTTCCTTAGCTGGGCAAGGAAACATCAGAGGAAGCATTGCTTAGGATTGTATTATTTGTTTATTTATTTAGCCTTTAAGCAATGTGAAATCGAAACAAAATCCCGGAAGACAGCAGCATAGGAAGGAATGGGCTTCCGTGAGTGAAACTTGCTACTGGTTTGTTTCAGAGTGTGGAGAACCACAGGTGTCACAGGCGTCTGCACCCCAAGTCTTCCTGGCTGGGAAGCTCTGCGCGCTATGTGAAAGTGGAGAGTAGCGAAAGAGTCAGAGGAAAGAGTCAGGGGACACGAGTGGAAATGCCTGTTAGAGCTAGATAATGATTAAGGTCTCTGATAATCCTGGGTCTAATTTATTTTTTCTCTGTTAATCTCATCGGTATACTTCTTATTCAGCTTATGTGTCATTAGAGTGATGTCTATTTCCACTGAGTTATTTTTCATCTTAAAGACAATGAAATGCTTCCAAATCATGGTCTCTCAGTTTCAACACAAAGCTGAGCTTGAGGAGAGGAAAACAAATCTTTTCTAGGAAAAAAGAATTTTGTTTTGTTTTGATTTCTCAAGGAGAAAAGTCTGTGTGTACTGATCCCCTTGGCTACTTATCCAGTCTGTGCAATTCAGCCTAGGTTTCTCTCCATCTATCCTATACTGCAGTTTAAAAATAGCCATTAAAATATAAATTATGTAGGTATAAAGTTAAGTCAGTTGTGACTGACTCCTCTTCTTGGCTGAGGCTGTGAGTTTACAATCACAACAGAGACAAAATTCTCCCCACGGATATCTTATTATCGAGGGTTGCCATGACAAGGCACCATGGGTGTGTATTTTATCACATTGTAGGGGTTAGAGGTTGAAGGGTCAGGGTGTCAAGCAACTGGGTCCCTTCCTTAGTCTGCTCTTGGCTTGTCAAGGGTGGTCTTGTCCCTGTGTGTGTGCCTGTGTTCTACTTTCTTCCTACATAGACATCGGTGAGGCTTGATTAGGCCCTAATCTCAATACATCGTTCTAAAAGAAACCCTGTCTCGAAAAATAAAAAAATAAATAAATAAATAAAAAATAAAAAATAAAAAAAAATAAAATTCCCCCTTAATGTCCCAACCCCAAATACAATCGCATTACAAAGTGAGGCCATTAAGACTTCAAGAGGTGACTTATGAGAGATAGAATTCAACATAGATCATGATGACCGTGATGACTTATACTTCTGTGTGTGGATAAGCTTTTGGAGTTTCCATGCAATCAAGAACAGAAAAAGTTACCCCAGATACTTCCTGGGCCTAGGGAAATACTGTCTTGACAGTCTCAATAATGTGCTGGGATTAAAGGTGTGCACCACCACCACTCGGCTTGCTTGTTTAACTCTTACTGAAGTGCTCAACAGAGAAGCCTTCAGAACAGCAAATGCCACACAGTGTTCTGTGAACTCAGGGTGACTGAGTCTTTATTTTGCTCGTCTCAGAGTTTCCTAATGCTTGGTATTTTTTCCTAAGTTCATCTAACATTTCTGCTTTCAGAAAGCATTTCTGTTTGATCTGAAAAAAAAAAAAAGAATATTTTGCTGTCCTGTTGCTGCCTGTTTCTTTTCTGATTCTCCTTCAGGTTAGAAAGTTCATCCATGATAACTGTTTGTTCTTTAATCTTGTTGCTAGGAACTTCAGCAGCGAATGCTGTGCTTGTGGTAGGTTGTGTCTTTCCTCTGGAAGCAAGGAGGATGAACTGAAGGTTGAAGAGGACTAGATTGTGATTGAGGATGTGCGCACGAAAAGGAGTCTGCCTGGTCTCATCTGCTAAGGGAATGACTTGGATTGTCTCACCCCTGGGTTGTTTTTTCCAGATCAGGAGAATCAAATACTGTAGAAAGAAGAGAAAGAGTGGAGGTAAATTTGCAAAGATGTCTCAGGCTCCCATAGATCTAATGGTGAGAACCTGGCTTAATTTAAGTTCACCTGCCATATGCATCCCAGGGCAGATGGCCAGATTATGCAGGGAAGGTCAGGTGCAGGGTAAGAGTTGTTGAAAAAAATATATCTAGAATTAGATTTCAGGAAGCTTTGCTGTGAGAAATCTACAGGTGTGTGTGTGTGTGTGTGTGTGTGTGTGTGTGTGTGTGTTGTTTTGAACTATTCACATTTAACATGAGGGGGAGTCTGGGTGTGCACAGCTCTGTGCAGGGAAGAAAAACACCACTGCCATCCCAGGACACACATACTTCCTAGGCAGTTTTATGACCTCATTCAGGTAAGCACAGGGCATTTGAATCTCCAAGGACTACATTATCTGTCCTTGTGATGAGTACATAAGAAACCAGAGAGGAAGCTGGTGAGAGGCGTGCTTCCCAGGAAGCTAGACAGCCCTGATCTATCTTCTCAATAGGAAAGGAAGGCTTGGGTTTGCCTGGGATGTTTTCATTTTAAAATGAATTGAACTAAGTCTAAATCCCCCAAAGTGTCGATGAGGATATTAAATACTTAAACTGTCATTAACAAAGACGAGAGTTGCCAAAGAGCATTCGATCAGAAATGAGGAAGGAATGAACATCATTTCCTTTTTACACAGAATTAAGAATCAGTCTACTGTTGCACAAGCCCCCTCCGTGTCAGACTGGGGAATCAGCCATCCTTCCCTCTGCAGCTCCCTGTTGTACAGGCCTGTCTCACAGTAGAAGCAGATGGGTTGATGTGCCTTTTTTGCCTTTAGCGCAGGGCACAGCATTTTGACACATAAAAGCCAGGACTGACCCTTGCCTTTTTACCGATGTCCTTATACCTTCCCTCCAGAAGAAGCAGTGAGGAGACCGGCGGGGGTAATTGGTCTGACCACCACACTGACGCTGTTTTCTGAAGTTCACCTTGTGCTTTCTTCTTCCTTGGCGGCCACAACCATCTGTGCACACCTGTTTCTCCTCAGCAGCATGGAGGTGTGTTATGTGTGTAACGTGCCAAGCTGAGAAAGATTTCATGATACCGTTTCCCAGTTTCCTCAGTCCTGATGTGAAACTTGCCAAACAAGAAGCCAGGCGTTTATTCCAAGGAGTTAGATATGCCTGTACGTTAATTCCTGGCATTGGTTTCTGTGCCAATAGCTCTGTAGTCTCAGCTGTTGTGGTATTTCTTGTCGACAGAGGTTAAGTCCATAATACACTTTGCTTTCCCAACCATCTGCCAGAAGAATGCCATTTGTCCTCAAAGCAGAATTCTCTTTCTGTGTTTCAGAGTCCCGAGAAACTTTGCTTTGTGGCTTTGAGGTAACTTCTCAACTCATAGTGGCTTCAGGCTTTCTGGCTTTATTTTTACAGTGCAATGTACTTTACTATTTATCCTTTAACGTCTTTACTTTTAACAAAGATGATACAATTTTTAAAAATTGAATTAGGAACGCTTACTGTACAGCTGCCTTTTGTTTTCTGCTCTTCTGTTCTTAATAACCACTTCATCATTAAGGTTTCTTGTTAGGCAGTTTCCTGGTGGCATGGAACCCTGTCCTCCCAGCCTAAAAGCCATCAGGGTTGTAGCCAGAACAGCTGTGATTTACCCTCAAGAGACTCTCGACATGATTGGGCCTATTGATATTCATAGAAGGAGTGGGAGAGGAGGGTCATTAGGACCTCGGTTAAGACTCCAGCCACTCCTTCCAGCACCTGCTGCTCACCTGTGTGTAACTTTGCTCCAGCTGTCTGTGGTCCCCAGGGGAGCTAGTGTATACAAGGGCGGATGCCAGCTGACAGGGAACTTCGTCTATGCTGATATGGGAAGTCAGCATCCATACTTGGAAGAGACTTTTTAGTGCTGCACCTATTTGGGGGTCACTTGTACTCCAGTAAGTAAGCACCCCCAATTTCCTAATGGGTTACCAAGAAGATGCCAAAAAGATGGGTGATTTTTCACTGGTACCCTCTCTAGAGTTCATATACAGTTGTTCATGAAAAGTATACTAAGCATCTGGGAAAAGCTGTGTGCTTTATTTTGAAGTAGTTCAAAAAAAGTTAAGCTGCTTCAAAAACTAAACACACATATTGCAGGGTATCATATATTTTAAAAATTTCATTCATTTCATCAATTGTGAAAACTATTTTACATGAATTTCTGACTTTTACTTCTTTATAATAAAAATAACATAGATGTTCAGGGCTGCGTGTTAGACACTTGCAATGATTATTTTTTGTCAACTTAATTGGTTTGAGAAATTAATAGGATATAATTAGTAGATGATGCCTCTGGGTTTATTTTCCAGAGCTAAGAATGACAAACCCACACTGAGTGAGGGTTATGCCATCCCTGCTAGGCTTGAGATAAGGATCCTGCGTGCACAGACCATCTCTCTCTCTCTGCTTTATGTTTGCCATGATATGGTCCTCTCTGTGCTGTTTTTAACAAAGTCTCAACCATTCACTTTTTTTTCAATTGGGACTTGGGAGCTGGATGTTGGGGTCAAAGTCTGCTAGCTCAGAGAAACAAAGAAACCTTCCAGCTGACCTTCCTGCCCAATCAATATCCCAGAAACTCTTTCTCTCCCATGTCATCTCAAACTCTCCCAACTCAATGCCCCTCCCTTCTACTTCCTGTGAGCCTTTCTATCTGTCCTCCTGACTCCCTCTTGATGTCTGTGGTTTTTTCCTTAATCATCCTACGTTTATTTCCTGTCTATTGATTGCTTGCTCTGCCTCTTGACCTATGGTTGACTTTATTTAATCCTGTTTACTCTATTTAGACAGAAAGCTCTTGGACTACAGGTGTGCACTAGGGCTGAGCCACACCACAACTAGAAACAGGTTTTGTTCAGTACATGGCTCCATCTTGGGGTTCACAGTGTGATCAAATATCCTGCAACAGTTCTGCTCCATCTCATCCTTCTCATCACGATGGCCTGAGACCTTGAAACTGTGAGTGTAAAGAAATACTTGACTCTTGCTTGGGCTTCATTCTTCCTATTTCTCATGAACCTGAAGTATCCTTACTACTTTCTGGCAATTTAATTTTGCTGATTTGAAGTAGACATTTTAACAAATAAGCATACATCACACAGCTTTGCAAATTCATTTGAATGAAACAGAGTATTATAGTAACATGGCATGTTCCCTTCTGTATCCCTGTCTCCACCTCACGCTTCCTGCTTTCTTATATATGATGCACCCTTTCTTCTATTTTCCCCCTAATTTAACTTTTTATTAATTCTTTGTGGATTTCACATCAAGCATCTTGATCCCACTCATCTCCCCCTCATCCCCACATCTGCCCTCTGCTCCTGCAACAATTCCCCCCAGAACAAAACAATATAAAACTTAAAAGAAAAGAAAGAGAAAGAAGAAAAAGAAAAATCTCGGCATGGAAGCTGTCGGGTGACATAGTGAGTCACACAGTGGACCCTTTAGTTCTGTGTCTTTACTTGTAAGTGTTCATTGTAATGAGTGTTGATCTGATTCGAGGCCTCTGGCCTCTGGTTTCTGCTACACTATCCATACTGAGCCCTCATTGGGACTCCTGTCAGATATCCTGTTGTTGACCTGTGTCATGGAGTTCCTGTTGCTTTGGGTCTACAGGACTGGCCCCTTTAGGTGCTCCAGCAGATTATACATCAGGTGGATGTTGGAATGGGTCAACTCGTAGCCCTGGTTCTGGGCCTGGATGGATGCTGGGTTGGTCTGCTTGCCAGTTCTCCCTCATCCTCACCACTTGAAATGACCTCTCTAGCACCACCCCATCTAGCTAGCTTACCCTATGCAGCGAGCAACAAAGAACAGGACTGGCTTGCCTGCAGGTACACCAACAGGGCTAGCTGTACTATGTAGCCCAGGCTAAGTCAGGGGCCACTCTCCTGAATGCTACAACTGGTGAGGGGCAGGGGCAGCACTCCCACTCTCTCCCCACCCACATCACCATACGGCAGATGAGGGGTGAGTCCAGATCTTCCGTGCTCACGTTCTCGGGGGACAGGTCACCTGCACTCCTGTCAGTAGGCTCAGCTCTACTGTGCTGCCCAGGGGAGGTACAGGGGTCACTCTTCCAAGCGCTGCAGCTGGTGAGGGGCAGGGTCAGCTCTCTCTTCTGCTGCACTTGGTGAGGTGAGAGGAGGGCATCTTTATGAGGCACCCTTTAAATAGTGTGGGTGATGCAGACAGATCATGCCGGAGGCAAAGTGAGTGGCAGAGAGTAGGCTAGAGACACAGAGGCAGTAAATCATGTTGCAAAAATTACTTTGGAGGTTATTCCCATTATCAGTTTGGGATATGAAATGTGTGGCAAATGACACGACACTGAAATTAGAGATGCCACCTGTAATAGGTCATAGCAAGCAGAACTCCGTAAGGTGAAGGGACGTTGGATGAAGTGATGTAATTCGAAAGACATGTTTTTTTTTTTTTTTTTTAAAGAAGATAAAGAGAGCTGTTTCGTTTCCCAAGCCAACAAATTGTGTTTACAATGTACCTGCTCCGGTATACGTCACCGAAAAGTCCATAGTTTCAATACCTCCTATTTTATTCTTATTTCCCTTAATATTTAGTAACATTTCGTCCATCTCCACCACGTGGAAATCATGTTCACATTACCTCTTTTTATGGTAAGTACTTTCTAATCGTAAATAAATAGTTCAGGTCATTAATAGAGCACAGCAGAAAACATGTAAAAAATGAAAAGGGACAGGATGAATCGAGTCCAGAAATCAAAAGCAAAGTGATAATCTGACTGCCTGAAGCAAAAGAGTACAGGAGAAGACTACAATCTTTGCCTGTGATGGCAATGTAAATTATGAATTTTGCATTACTCTGATGAGATAATTTTTATGGGAAAGAATTCTAAAAAAAAGATCAATAAAATACTTGAATTGGGTGTGCAGAATTACTGGAAATTTGCATATAACATCAAGTTTTTACAACTCTCAATAAACAAGTAATGATCATTGAAGATCATACATGTCACTAAATAAAATAATGTTATAACGTAATGTAAATTTCCTTAGAACTTGTATTCTAGATAACATCTTTCATTAGTGGTTAGTGTGAAAACATATACTATGAAAATATCCCTGCAGCAAATATAAAAACTTCTCTATAATATGGTTTGATTTATCAAAAACCACATGCGTAAATTCTACATACTTTTTCTACAACTCATAAATCAAGGGACAGAGAACTTAGAAAGAAATAGAAAAGCCCTCCCTATACTTTAGAACAGCTATTCTTGCCATAGATTAGCTGAGCCAGAATTTACAACTTGAGACCAGAAATCTGCCCTGTGTCTTTCTTAAGTGCTTTACGTAATTCTTATGTTGAAGAACCTGTGTCCTAGATATTCTCACTCTAACACCAACAACAGAAGAGCGCATCAGAACAGGCCACGCACTAGTGAACAGAGACATCTTGCAGACTGTAACCTTTCTAAAAATTATAATCATAACCCAGCCCATGGATGAAGCTGTTGTAGATGCTGAAAATTTATAGCCAATTAGTTTATTGCGAGAATATTGAATTGCCATGGTAACCTAAGCACTCGAGTTTCTCGCTTGGAATTTTTAGATCAACATCTATTTTGGTTTCAAAGAAAGCAAGGAGTTTGGGGAAACGGAGGTTGTTGAACATTTTAGCTCGGGGCCTCATGCGCTAAGAACACATTCCCAGGAGTTTGCAGCTGAACTGCTCCCTTAGGCCCATGCTGCCACTTTTTTGCTTTTTATTCTTGAAAATTAGCATAAATCAATTTGTTTTTCACAAGTTCAAAATGCCAAACATAAAACACTGGGAGGCCTATGTGAGCAGAAATACAAATGCATCGAAAAGTACGTGCCAGACTGGCTTGTACAAAAAGATGGGCATCTACAATCTTTCTGTGCTGACATACGCTCCTTTAAACTCACAAAACGCTTTACCCAGTGGCAAGAGGAAGACAATGGGCAGCGGCTAAAATGAATTATCTATGAATTGTTGAGTTGAACCTGCTCATTCTACTTGGAAGAAATGAAATAAAAATTGATGCAATTCTTTGAGGCCTCCTGCCTGTAGGAATACATTGAACTGAAGATAGAGGCTCGAGCAAGCAGGTTGTATGTTCTCTTCTGACTCATATCTAGGCAGATGAGGGCTGTATTATGTCCCACTCTCTCAGGTGTTCTTTGGATCCATATTCCCCCTACATTTCTTTCCTCAGTATTTTCTAATACTTCAGATTTATGATCTCAAGCCTTAGGGTCCTGTTTTAATCCCTAGCTTTCAGCTCATGTTTAAAGCACGAAGAAGGAGAAGAAGTGGATGGAGCTCTCTTTTGTTCTTTAAAAACTGGCAGCAAAGGGGGCTTATTCCAGAAAATGAACTGTTCTTTATCTCAGATATCTTATTGGCGATGGGGCAGCTGGGCAGTAGGTTTGGGGGCAGAGCCTGCACAACACCCTGCTAGCCCTTCTTGGTAATGACAAGCTCCTTTTCCTGCCACCTGGGCTTCCATACTATTGCTGTTTATGTAGTTCTGCCTTTCTACACTGCGCTTCTGCTGCTCTATTCTGCCGTCTTTCCTACTTCTCTATTGCACATTCGTTCATTAGAGTGATATTACAAACTGCTGTGTGTTATACAGTAACACACACACACACACACACACACACACCAATGAGTCATTCATTAGTCTGTTTCAATGTTTCTGGTAAATACTAGTCTCTCTCTGAGACTCATCTTGGATATCCTGTTGCTGTCCAGAGTCAGGAGCCATGTAAGTTACAGGTCGCTGCACACCTCCCTGGCCTCAGCAATGGCCACCCTGCTGGCTCACTTGGCAAGACCATTGTGCTTGCAGGCCCTGGGCAGTGCCTTGGCTGACAGTCTCCTCCCAACAACAGAACGAACATTGAGAGCTGCAGCGGTGGAGATTCCTGGGGTCAGACTCAGCGGACCGAGCCTTCCAGTGCACCAAGAACCAGACTACTCAACCACAGCATGCTCCTTTGTTCCCAGAGGCATTTTCTTAAACGAAGTTTCCTCCTCTCTGCTGCCTTTAGCTGTGCCAAGTTGGCATAAAAGTATCCAGCACACACACACACACACACACCTTTTTTCTTTTTGTAGGAATGGAAACCAAGGGTTACGGAGAAATATAATATGCCTGAGGAACTGGAGGAAGAATCCTCAGAATTGATCATACCTAAGCAGGAATGAGGATATCAAGGAGAAAAGCAGAAATAATTTGAGACCATCTGTGACCTTTGTTACAGTTTTCCTCCTGTTAGGTCTGGTTTCGTCTTACAATTAAGACATTTCGCTTTATAAGGTAAGGAACATTCCTTATTGTCTTTTGTAGTTAAGTAATTGAAGTTAATCTCTTCGAGGGAGATCTCAGTTGGATTGATAGACGCTTGAAAAATTCATTAAGAAAAAAACTAATAAAAGAAACTCTCCGGCGAGCAATGTGGGTATTATGGTCTTAGCCCTTGAAATACAACAGAGCGTCTGTCCAAGCCAAATGCTTAGCTTCTAACATGCAAAATCAGGATTATGCAATGGTACAAAGATGGCAAAGCTATTGTTTTAAGAGAGTTTATCTACTTGTGAGGCTGTTAAGCCAGCTGGGAGGACTCAGCATGTACCTGCCTCCTAAACCTTTGTAAAGAGTTAGCCTGAGATTGTATTTTTTTATTAACATAATTTTTTATTGTTTTTTTTGGGAATTTCACTTCATGCACCCTGATCCCAGTCATTTCCTCTGTATATCCACCCTTCACTCGTATAATAATCCCCACCCCCACCCCAAGGAAAACTAAAGACAAAATAAAATAAAAATTACAAATAAGAATATTAATTAAAAAGAACAACCAGCCGGGCAGTGGTGGCGCACGCCTCCCAGCACTCAAGAGGCAGAGGCAGGTGGTGTTCTGTGAGTTCGAGGCCAGCCTGGTCTTCACGAGCTAGTTCCACGACAGGCACTAAAGCTACAGAGAAACCTTGTCTCAAAAAACCAAATCAAACCAAACCAAACCAAACCAAACCAAACCAACAAAAAAACCCAACTATACAAAAAAGAAACTGTAGCTTTAAAGAGGAAAAAGAGAAAAAGCAGAAAAGTGGAAGGAGGACTCTATGCTGTTTGATTAAATCCTTCCCTGACCAGGAAGTCATACGAACGGTTTAATCTGAATGGCTACAATAACCTTTTCTTTGTTATTTAATTCTGCAGACTGAATTCAGAGTTTCACAGACCAGCAAGTGCTGTATCACTCAGACACACTGCAAGCCCCAACAAATGTTTACAAAGTAAAGAAAGATTAAGGGGACGTGGAAATGGAATGGCCTGCTATTTTAAAGAATATGATATTAGGTTGTCTGGGTGCTGAGTGGGTGGCACACACCTGTAATCCCAGCACAAAGGAGGCTTTACGAGGAGGACCATTAGGAGTCTGAGGTCAGTCTGGGATACATACTGAGTGCAGCCTATTTTTAAGAGGGACCCAATTTATTACAAGTTAATAGATTGTCGTTTGTAAATATCAGGGCTAAGTCATCTTCATTTGGGAAAGTTCAGGTCTGAATATTTTGAACAGACTCTGAAGAGGAATGGTACCGTGAAGGGCTAAGAAACAAAGTAACGACACACAGCAGACAAGCACACCTTGTCCTCTTCAGATTCAGGCATGGCTATTCGCTCACAGAAGCAAGTCTCCCTTGTCTGAAGCTTTTGCAGCTCCTCTTCCTAGGACTGTTTTGGAAAATGTGTGTTTTAAATTCATCTCTATTCTTTGAGGATATATTTCAGTTTTAGAAATGCTTAGAAGTCAGAAAGAAGTGTCTGGAGCAAGGTAGATATTAGAGTAATTTTTTAAAAAACAAAATGCATAAATATGTAGCAACGTGAGGTGTTTTCTATAATTATTTATGAGCTAAATATTAAGATAATGCCTCAAGTGAGGTGTAAAACTATCAGATAAAAAAATAGCTTCATCGGAATTCACTGGGATAATTTATCCTTTCCCAGGATGACTGCTTTGAAAAACAAAATTGATTTGGCAGCGTTTCTCTTGATCAGCACTCACCATCTCATTTAAATACCTGCCCTGCGCAGTACATTTGCAACAGGTGCTTTTAATCAAGAGTTTGTTCAGTACAGAATCTCTTTATGCTGTTTTTAATAATTGCATTGGTGGTGAACAGACCTGTCTTAAGATATTCTTTAGTTACCTGAAAAGAACAGTGAACACAATTCGGAGGGGGGAAAAAAAAGCACAGTTTTTCTAGTAGGGGTCTGTGGATAACGGTTGAGTTCTTTTATTAGGAGCCTAATGAAAATCGGTTGCAGTGCATCTCTTTCTCTCTCTCTCCAAACAACTAGTGATTATAAAAATAGCTCTCTGTAGATTTTCCTCTGTAGGATGTGCAGAATTTGCTCATAATACACCCTGTCTCTGTATTGAGCACTGTGATCCCGTTTCTGTTAAAGGGATGATAATTCTTTCCTAAGACGAAAGTAAATAGTAGGAGAACTTATATAACGGATACCATGAGCCAGACAGGTGTCACCAGCTCCCATGTTCATTTCCTTTTTATGTTTGGAGAAGTCTCCCAGGGAAAACAAGAAGGAGTTAGCAGGAAATATTCTGGAAAACCTACTTATCCTTGTTCAGAATCAGTGAAATAGAAAGGAAGGCTCTGACAAAGGAACTGGTTGTGGCGTCGTTTAGTTCCCTGATCACTGATTTCAGTCAACACTCACTCCGTGGCGTAAATAAATGGTAGGTCAGCCCTGGAAGAGACAAGAGTGTCACATACTCATTATTAATCTGTTGACTGTTTTTATTTTATTAACAGTTTAGCGTGTTCTCTGTGGTACCGAGAAGCAGGTCAATTTCAGCTCAGCATAAGAAGTAGACAAGGCCACAGCTTCTGGAATTTTCTGCCAGAGAGGGCTTTTTAACTGATTTCCACATCCCTTTGCTTATTTTATTTTTGCCCATGGGAAAAACAGCAAAAAGGTTTATGTAACACATTTTGATTAAATACATGAAAACACACTGATTTTTCCTTCTTCAGAAAACAGCATTTGTACATCTTATTTCATTGAATGCACCAATATGATTTTATGCATAAATTTTCCAAGCAAATAGCTAGATTTATAGGAAAAGAAATCGTCTGTGTGGCCTGATGTGGTTTTAAACTCACAGTGCTTACAGTATCTTCTCCATCAATTCACAGATGTTTATCTGTCACCCACGATATGACTTAGAACTTAGGATTTCAGGGCACAGTGTACAAAAACAAATATAGTACCTAGCTTATTTGGACAGAACACACAGGGATTGTTACAAGGTAGTATATATTCAAGGACTGAATTGTGCCCAGCTTCAATGCTAATAGTGCTTAACGAGGGATGAATTTGAGGGATGCGGAGCCAGACAAAACCCGGACAGGCAGATGGATAGGTAAAGGAGCTATAAATGGATAAATGAAGATGGCAAACTTCCAGCTTGTTCTCCCCACCACTGATCTGAGACAAAGGCCTTGTGGGCTTTGGATCCTGGATCCTGCCAACACACCCACTTCTAGCTGCCAGTCCAGGCCAGTTGGATGTGTTCAAGTCTGAACCTGGGCATGTTTAGTCAAAGCTGTGGATTTAGCATCTTTTCCTTGTTTACATTGAGACTCCTATATTAGGGAAGGAGCATCTATTCTAGCCTACCCAAACTACTCACTATCCCTGCCCCTTAGGGGGAGAGTGCATTTGTCTCCTCTCTGTCTTTCTGTATGCCTTGCTGTGTGTGCACGCATGCTTCTTCGCTTGCAACAAAGTTTGTTACCTGTTGTTTGCTGTGTCTGAGAGTTTTCCTGCTCTTTAATTCATTAATCAGCAGAGAAAATCGACAAGACTCCTAGTTGGTAACCAATTGGAGTTGGTTAAAGAAAATGTGAAGAAAAATCACAATCCTGGAGAACCTAGACAACAATGAGGACTCTAAGAGATGGATTTAATCTACATGGGTAGTAGAAAAAGACAAGATCTCCTGAGTAAATTGGGAGCATGGGGACCTTGGGAGAGGTCTGAAAGGGAGGGGGGAGGGGAGCAGAGAACAATGTAGGGCTCAATAAAAATCAATAAAAAAAGAAAATGTGGAGAAAGTTGAATATTGGCTACAATTTGGGTAGGTTCTGAATAGACAGAAACCACAAAAGCACAATAGAGACATTAATTGGCATCATTGTGGAATACAGACATTAATGTTGATTTGATCTAGCTGGATGACTTCTGCTAGGAGATAAGAGGGGAAGTAATATGAAATTAGTTGGCTCTGGAGTTCAGAAGATTGAGGCTCTGGGGTCAGATAAGGCATCAAAGTCAATAAGGAGTCTGTATAATAGCATCAATTGGGGTATTATGTGAGAGACTTCTCCTGGGAGACACAACACACACATACAAGCATGCATGCACGCACTCATGCACACTCACACACATGCATGCGTATGCACACATGCACATACATATGCACACAATGCACGCATACTCACATACACACACATACGCATGCATGCATGCACATTCACACACACATGCACGTATACACATACACACACACCCCCTACTCACCCTAGAAAGGGAAATCATGATAGACTAAAGTCTATGACAGCACCAAAGATCAATTTGGTGAACTAACCAATCTTCATGGGGGTTACTAACAGGAGTATGGGTGAGTGGCAAAGACTTATTTTCCCCTTCCCAGGAGGTACCAATGGCAAATAACTTATTGGTTAGGGGTGGGACTTTGTGGCCGCTTTGATAGATGCCAGTCTATCAGCTGTCTCATTGCTGGAATCTTATCTGGTACTCCATGTTTTTGGGGGAGCGTTTTTTGTTTTGTTTCGGTAACATTTGTCTTACTAGGGGTGTGCTTGTTCTCTTTTCTTTTCTTTTGAGAGCAAGAAAGAATATAAAGTTGTGTGGGTAGGGAGGTGGAAAGGATCTGGGAGGAGTTGGGGAGGGGAAAGAATATGATCAAATGTATCGTATGTAGAAAAATTTTAAATAAATAAAGCTTTGAGAATGATGGTTTCCTCTAATTTGTATATCTGCTTTACAGTCTAATCTCATGGAAAACAGGCCTGTAAATGACTGAAGAATCACATAGGAAATAAGATAACAAGATAAATATGTCAATCTCTTATTTCCCTCCATAATGGCAATCGTCAGAGTGATGGACCCATCAGTCTGAGTTGCAGGGCTCATGGGTGATCTCAGTTAGGTCTCAGAGGAGTTTTCAGGGGTGTGCACTGTTCCTGTGCACATCTGACAGGTAAAGGCAATGCAACTCTGAGATGTAAACTTCTTGCTAAGTTCATATAGTTAGTAGGTCAGGGGAGAAACTCAGGCTCAAACCCAGGAAGCCCATTGTGGGGATTCTTGCTGGGTAGGGTCTCCAGAAATTTCTTTACCAGGAGATTAGCATGGTTAGTGAATTTTGTTTCGGAAGATGGCTCTAACATCTTCAGGAAAGCCCGGAGAAGGGATTAGTCTGGGGGATATTTTAGTATGAAAATGTCAAGCGCTTGAAGTACACACTAAAGTGGAAATCTGTGCATTCAGCCTAGCAGGCAGGGCAGCGTGGGTAACAGGGAGATGCAGAGAATGGAAAAGTGGAGGGTTAAGAAATTAAGAAGATGTACACAGTGCACTCTGGAAGAGTTTTCCAAACAACAGGGATGCCAGTCTATCAGAAATGAGTTTTCTAAGCGAGCGTCTCTTTTTAGCGTAATTCTTGTGGCCAGGGGAACTGCAGGAGACAGAGTATGGTTTGGAGTTTTCCTTCGTGGAAGCTGGGCATTGCTTAATTACAATGAGTTTTCTGACTCAACTTACCTTTCTGCAATTATACCTAACGCATATGCAAAGTGATGAGCACATTTGGCCAAGGCTACTAAAAACTTCCAGAACAACTAGTAAGTCCCCCAGAGAATGTGAGACCGTATTGCTATTGCCTTGCTCATAGCAGCAACAGATTTAAATTTGCATTAGCTGGTACAAAGTCACATGCTATAATTAACTCTTAGATACTGATAAGCAGAAAGACCGACTTGTAACTATGTAACTTATGACTCAGACGCTTTCTACAGGTCCTGTTTTATTAGCCAATTCAACTAATTTCAAAGCCAAATAAGCAACTTCAGAGGCAGCTTACACAGTTGTTTCTGTAGAGGGTCCAAACATTTCCTCTTTCTGTGCTCTCACCCTCTATATATTCTTACAAGTCAGTTGTTTGGTTGCGGGCTTAGGTTTGTAGTGGTGCTTACATGGGGTTGAAAACTCTTCTATGTTTTTAATGGCCCAATAAATAATTATAATGAACCAGTTTGGAAGCAATAAAAGCTAAATATACAGCCTTTTAACACAATATTTTATCACTCTTGTCTGATAGCTACTCAGCCCTTGGGAACACAGATTTCAAAAATCTTCAAAGTGAGATATTAAGTGTAGTGATAGTGGTGTTCGGAAGTGAGAGGTCCGACTTGCACTCTTGCAAACCACTGCATTGTGGTTCCTTGTTCATTTACTGGATCTTTTAAGTAATATTAAAGATCTTGACCTGGGTGTGATACTGTATACCTGTAAGCACAGGATGCCTAAATGAGATCCATTCTTGGGATGCATGAAAGAAAGAAGGAAGGGAGGGAGGCAAGAAGATAACCGATAGAAGAAATTTCAGAGTTCTTTGACAATATGAGTAGGAAGTTGTTTCCCCGAATACAGCCCACCTTTGTCCTCTCTGCTCAAAGGACCAATACTGCTTCTAATGATGGTCTGTCTGCAAACACAAATGTCCACTTTTACACGTGTCTGGGGTGAGGACTTCACTAACCTTAGAAGCTGGGTGTAAACTCCTTCTGCCCTCTTAACCCTGCCATATAGGATTTGTTTTATTCTTCAGGTCTCTTATACAGAAAATGAATAGGCCTAGGAGAAACAAAATCCCGAATTCTCCTGGGATGATGTTGTAATTTTTTAATCAGGTTGGGGCTTCTCTTTATAAATTAAATTATGTATAATTTTTTCCCTTGAGAAAGACAGATGGGGCAAATAGACATTGGTAGTGAGGGGATAATAAAACACATGACTGTGTTAAGTACTATGTAGGAATAACAGGCATTAAAGGTTTAAGCAGAGATTGGGGCAGAAGGATAAGGAAAGAGAAGGTGGGGTGTTAGTAAGCAAAAGCTAAAAATATCTATATCCTCTATCTATCTATCTATCATCTATCTATCTATCTATCTATCTATCTATCTATCTATCTATCATCTTTTGAATCTACCATGTGGAACTCTACTAGTTTGAAATCTAATAAAATATATATTGAAAACGAAAAGGAGCTTGAACATAGGACTCTGCATGGTAGGCAATGTTTTTTCCAAAAGATGTGTGTTATTAAATAAAATCATTTAGTGATGGGTGTGGAAAAACCTCCCTATGAGTTATTAGAAGATGACACAGGCTGCCCTTGCTTTTGGTTGACCACCAGTAGATAGAATGACCCTGTTGTTGAGGACACACTTTGGTTGAAGGAAATACAAAAGAAAAGCTGAAACTGACCTAAAATAATCTTGCTTGTTGACTAGCTTTCATATAATCTAAAAGTGCTACTATGAATGCCACTGAGAGAAAAAAGTTATCAGTGGTATTACCTATTAGTGAATTCTGAATGCTACAATGTCAACCTGCAAGGCAAAATACATATGCTCAATGATGCAATATTGGCATGACTGTTATGTTACCAATTTATTTCTGATTGAATTAGAGGCCTGCTACACAGGAGGTAGTTCATGCTTGGTAATCTAAATGTTGTTAAAAGCCTATGGGCAGGCTGGGTGCGGGAGGTTGGTTGGAAGTAGGATGGAGGGGAGAGTAACAAAAGAGACATTTTGATGGAGAGCACTTTGGTGTTCGGGAAAAACCTGGTGCCAGGGAAACCCCCAGGACCCACAAGGATGACCCCAACTAAGACTCCTACCAATAGTGGGGAGGGTGCCTGACCTGGTTATCTACTGTAAGTAGATTTACGACTTCCCTAATTACCATCAGGGATACTCAATTCAGTAACTGATGGAAATAGAGTCAGAGAGTCTTTAGTCTGCTAAGCAGCATGGTTAGAATTAAAGCTGCAGTTTTGGTGGCTGGCTCAGGCTCATTTCTTAGCTTTATGAGAGTCTAGCTTCATGGTGGAGGTATTGGTGGGAGCCATGTTTATTGTCACAACGCTGTGGAGTTTCAAGGTAGATGCCACCACCAAGAAGCCTGAGGCCAGCTGCTCATAATCACTATTTAAGTGCTTGGTAGCAGGGCCTCTTATAAGAGCTGCGAGGTTTTGGCTGCTAACCTTGAGTCAGGAAGCTTTTCTTTAAGGAACCACACTTCTTCTTGCAGCCAGCAAACAGAGCCTACTGGAGAAAAAGAAAAGACGATTACCAAGAAGCTGCCCTTGACTCTGTTCTTGTCTGGCTAGAATCCTTTTTTCATTTAAAGCTTTTTCAGGCTTTATGTGGAAAATTTTGCCAAATGTTTGGGCACCATTTGTAGATGGATGTTTCTGTCTTACCCAGTCTTATAGCCATTCAGTTCCAAACACACACACACACACACACACACACACACACACACACACACGTATATTAATTATAAACTTTATCCAAGCACTGTAGAGTTCGGGTTCCTTTTCCTCCTCAAGGTACACCTTGATTGTTTCTCCAGTCCTTCTGCCCTTCTCAATTTAACCTCCTGGGCTTGTCCTTATCTATTTCTGGTTTGGAGCTATTTATTTTTACAACAAGACTCTTACTGTGTGAAACCTAATATTGGCAAAGAGAAAACACAGATAAAGGTTGAGTGATTCAAGGACATCACAGGTGTTATTTGAAGAAAACCTGGGTATAGGCCTCCAGTGTAAGAACAGCACCTATGGTTTGCTTAGGTTAGGATAGTTACAGGGCATTAGGAGGGGAGAAGAGGGTATTGAAATTTTTCCTGCAGTCAACCATTGCTAGGGATACCTAGGGAGTTAGCATGTGTCGTGGGTTAAAAGGTGACCAGTAAATATCTCTTATGGTTAGCTGATACTGGGGTCAGTAATTTGGGGAGGCAAGAATCTAAAAAAACCCAAGATGCCCTAAGTTACTTTAAACTCAGGAATGGTCATTATTTTATGAAAATAGAGGAGTTTTACAGGTTGGAGTGAAATGGTCAATAAAGAAAATTTTTTATATAGAAACATCTCATATTTTTCTTTAACCTTTGTTGACAAAAATATATTCCCATATCTATAGCTTTTTCTTTGTCTTTCTCATATTCAATGTTTCCTTTCTGTCTTCTCATTCCAAAATTTCTGAATTCTGAATTTATTTTAGCAATAACCTAGGGAGGATATTTGAGTCAGACAGTCTGGAGATTATGTCTTAGGTATCTGACAGTAAGCCACAGCAAAGAATGCTAGAAGGCCTGAAGATCTTTCTTTTTCCCAGCAACAAATTTAAATTAAATTATTTACTCAATCTCCTTAAAGTGCAAAGATTATAGCTAATTTTATTTGAGTGTTCATTTGTAAGCATGTTTGGTACTGTACTCTTCTGCCTGGGAAGAAATGAGGGCATTCTAAAGAGCAGCTTGTGTCCCTCACTCTGGCTCTCTAACTGTTGAAACCAGGCACCTCAGGGAGTACCACACAAGTAGACAATGACGATATCCATCCTCCATACCACACAAGTAGACAATGACCGTATGCACACTCCTGAGCACACACCGATACATCCATCCCCCAGACAAACAAAATCCACAACAATTTTGTAGTTTTCATTTATCATTATCATTTACCAGATTTTTAAAGGTGCATTTTATTTATTTTTAAACATGTGTGTATGTTGGAGAAGGCTGCTTGTTGGTTCTGGGTTGCCTGGCTAGCTTAGACAGGAAATAATCAAACGGAAACTAACAGTGTTAATTAAATCACTGCTTGGTCCATTAGCTCTAGCTTCTTATTGGCTAACTCTTACATTAATTTAACCCATTTCTATTCATCTGTGTATTGTCACATGACAGTGGCTTACCCACTAAAGTTCCCAGTGTCCATCTTCAGCGGCTCCATTGCTTCTTTCTGACTCCGCCCTTCTTCCTCCCAGAATTCAGCTTAGTTTTCTTTGCCTAGCTCTTTTCTGCCCTATCAACAGGCCAAGGCAGTTTTCTTTATTCATTAATGGTAATCACAGCATACAGAGGGAACTCCCACATCATGTGTATGTGTGGATGTGCACATATAAGTGCAGGTGCCTGCCGAGTCCAGAAGAGGGCGCTCGGTCTGCTGGAGCAGAAGCAGGCTAATATAATATAATATAATATAATATAATATTGAGCTGCTAATATGGGTGCTAAGAACTGAACTGAGGTATCTGCAAGAGCAGTACATGCTCTTAGTTGCTGAGTCATCCACCTAATCCCACTGGCCAGTTTTTGACTGTCTGATTCCATCCTCCATAGCACTGAGCAATCTTTAATCTTAAGTGTGCACTTCTAAATGTGTATGCAAAATAAGGGTCAGTAGTGCAGCTTGTAGTACAGACTTAAGATATTTCCTTATTTTAATGATTAAGCAGTAGAGACGGATGCCCTTGAAAATAGAAATTACTCTTGCAGTGTCATCTTTAGGCCAAATGTCACCTCCTTTCTTTTATAGGAGGGTAAACTCTGTTCCATGTGTTCACTGGTGTATCCGAAGGACAAGGGGAAGAGAGAAGGAAGAAATAAAGGAAAAAAGAAATAAAACTGGAAGGCCATGCCGAGTGCTATTCCTGTTCTATGTTTTCTCAAGGAGTCTCGGATGAGCTCTCTGAGTGGGCAAATCATATTGTGTCTCTTTACAATTGTTTCCTTAGCAAAAAATATTAGATCCGCAGAGCAGCTGGGCCTTCAAGCCCACATGAAATGAGAACCCGTGGAGCCCAAGGCCATGCATTTCTGGCATTAGAAAGTTCTGGATGTTCCTCCCTCAAAGTATTTAGTGGAAATAAAGAAATATCTATGTGAATCAAAGTGTCAGCAAGATAAATGAGGGTATAAAGGCAAAGTAGCCAAACATAATTGAGGCTTAGGTAGGCAGGGCTCCTCAAATAAGAGACTGATAGTGTCACAGAAAGCAATTAAAGTGGGGAAACTTTCAGGGTCATGAGAGCAATGACTTCTGAATATGACATACATGGAAACAGATGTCCCTTATTGTTAAGTTACTGTTAGGTAGCTAGTTTGATATTAGCAGGCTTGCAGGTTACTGAGAAAAGATTTCTACCTCATAGCTAGCAGTTTATAAAATCAGGAATTAAAACTGATTCTGGTTGAAAGAATAGCCCTCATGAATAATATTGAATCCCCTCAACTGAGGATATCCCCTATTTAGGACATCCCCTTGAAAACTGGAAGAACTAAAACATCTTTGAAGAAAGAAGTCTAGTGTCCTCATACCCAGAATTTTTTTTATAGTGTTGCTATTGCTCCTGTCCAGGTGGTTCGTTTTCTACAAACTTGTTGGGGGAATTTGAAGTCACTAATGCCAAACAATCTTACTTTATGTAAGACTTTAAACACATCAAGAGGATCTGGGCTGTTTCTCAGGCTGTTCTGAGAAATACACAGATAATGTAGAGTTAGAGGCTTCCTTGTTGTCAGTGTTATTTTGGATCAGACCTTAGCAGTTACTTAGAGAACTGGACTGGTTCAAGGGGCTAGAGAGTGTGCATGGAAATTATACACAGAAGCTCCTAAGGATCTGATAGGGTATGGAACAGTCTTGGTACATATGTACTATGGGCTAAAGAACAGTAAAGCAAAGCCAGCACATCATTCCAAACTGGCTACTATCGGCCTGTCATCTAATGAAAACTCCACTATTTTTTTTTTAAAAAAGCATCTTAAAGAGGCTGTGCCAATATACATATTAACTGGTCTCTTTTTCTGAAGGCACAGTCTTTCTCTGGTTTCCTTTGAGTTATCATAGAAACTTGATCTGTGCCTCATAGAACCTAGGCACAACTGAATTGATAGCATTAACCTGGGCTCTTAGAGAGGATAAACAGGCAAATATATTCACTGACTCTAATGATGCTTTCTTGGTAGCGTGTGTATGATGTCGTGGAGTGTGGGTGAGGGCAAGACAATTGTCATCAGGGTCCTTTCATTCTATTACTTTAGGCTTGGAGTGAGGCACAATATTATGGTGGCAGGAGTGTGGTTGAGCAAAGAAGTAAAGAGAGAAAAGGAAGGGGCCTATGGACGGCAGATACAGCAGTCCAGGAAACTGGCCAACAGTGTTTCCATGTGGCATATGGACCACAAAGGGAGAATGTCACTAGTGATGGGAGACAGGGTTCAGTTCCCAGCATCCATGTCCTATGGCTGACAGCTACCTATGCTCACATGCTAGATCTCCTACAGGAAGAAGGCATGTGCTCTTAACCACAGAGCCATCTCTTGATCCCCAGAAATGACTTTTGAGGTAAAAAGCAAAAATATTTATATGAACTGAGGAGAAACCAGAGTATTGCTAAGATGAGAATTCCACAGACAATTTTATCACTGGTATCCCATGAAACCCCCTGTTGATCGACAGACCTTGGTTAAAGTCAATATTATAGATAAATGTATGGCTGAGGATTTTTTTCCTTTCTTATCTACTCATACGGGTAACTAGGTGGAATGTTTAAACTCGGGGCCCCAGTGCCCTTGCTTTCAAAGTAGGTATAATCATGACTTCGTGAATGCTGGAATGATAAGGGGAACACGTTAGCATAGTGCCTGGTGTGTAACAGTCAAACAGCTTTATAAATGCTACCAGGGTGAGCTGAATGACAAGAAACTCTCTGCCCGCCCTCTCTCTTCTCTCTCACCATTTTACAGCGACTGCCGGACACTGGTTCCAGCCGGCACTCAAGCAAGAGTAAGAGAAAGAGAGAGAAAGCCGCTGGGTTTATTTTATCCGACCTCATTTGCTGCTCAAGCCCGGGTCTCCTGGAGCTGTGTGACCTGGTACCACTCTGCTATTGTTTTGCCAGCACTGCTGCTCTGGACACAGTGGTGTTGTTACTGTCTAGAAAGTGGCTTTGGCATTGTTTTGCTCACTGCTATTTCACACCAAGTTGCATTATGTAATACGGAGAGACTGGGTTTGTGTTTGGATAAATCTGTGTCTCATCTAGCTCCGAAGACACTTGTGCTGCTGCCTTGACTCCTTGGGTCTTGAAATCCTGCTCCGTGTAATAGGTTTGGCGTTTGAACTCTCCGCCAAATATTGAAGGAAAATATTCAAGAGAGTGTTTACAACATTTTTGGATGATAAGATATCATCTTTCCACTCATAAACCCAAGCAGCTGTCTGCTCGCCTCCCACCTATCATCTCTCTGCCACTCCGCCTCTCTTCCCGGAGTTGCTATAGAATGAAGTTTGTGCACAGACAATTGCTTTCTTGAGCAATTTTATATCTGTGCAATTTTTCAGGTCCTTGACATTAATCATAATATAAATTCCTAAAAGTCAACCTTTGGTAGATGGTCAGTGTCGGGGAGCATGCCAGTTCATTCCAGAGTCACTAAACTGAAGGGTGGAAAAAATCTCGGCGATCATTATTGCTGTTGGTCACTTTATAGACAAGGAAATGAAATTCTTATTGCAGTGACTTCTCCAGGCCACATGAATGGTTAAGGCGGAGCTAGAGGTACACATTAAGGTATTTAAATCTGTCCACTTTTAAAATAATCTTGAAGGTTTGTGTCACTGAGCCTTTGTGTCTTGGCCCCTCCCCTTATGAACTGTGTGATCCTGGGCTTGATTTGCAGCATCTATAACCTCTGTTTCTTATTATCTTTCAAAGAGACTTACTATAACTTAGGATTGTGTTAGAATAGATGAGGTGAGGCACATAATGAATTTGCTGCAGTGGCTGAAAATGCTGAGTCCCCACTGTGTTCTATGATGTTGATCAAATAGTAAATGAGCCCAATGCAATTGGTGTGTTTGCACCAATTATAATTATAATGGCTCCCATTTTAAAGATTATTTTCCTGTCTCTGGCTCTTTAAGAGAGAAACTTTCAGTTTACATAATTTTTCTCAAGATAGACCACTTCCAAACCTGCAATTATTTGTAGAGATTTTATAATTTTTGTTTAGACATTTGTTAGGTCTTTTAGGTTCAAGGTTATAATTCTTATTTGTGTGAACCAGATCATATTTAGATATAACTAGTAATTATTACACATTTTCTTCTAATTCACCATTTATAATGATTTTTTTAATTTTATCTATCTGAATTTTGATTTGTAATTTTCATGTGAATTAAAACTTTTTAGTGGCCGAATTATACCATCTCACAGAAGAGATTGTAAGTAACCATTAGCCTGTACTCCCACCTAAAGATGTTAAAGTATTATAGAAGACAAATCTTTCTCAATACTCTGAGTACTAAAGATGTTTCCAGCCAAATATATAAGAATTTTCAGAAAGCTAGACTCTGAGCTGAGCAGTGAAACACACAAGGTCATTCAGAACAAAGTTCCGCTTAGCTCAAAGCAGCTTTATGGCTACATAAATTATTGTGAGGCAAGCGGTTCCTCAGCAGCCTCAGGCATGTGCCTCCTGCCTAAACCACTGGAACCTTGAAGACGGGAATTATACGTTGTATTTCTCCATCCCTTTCTTCTTGATGCGGTCCCCAGATTTCCTTTTTGTGCTCTTCTCTTTAAAAATCTCTACCATCTATGACCAGCAACCAGAGATTCTCAGAGAATGAATGTTTGGTGAATAATGCTACAGTGAACACGGCATTCTCACAAGTTTCTCTGTGAGCTCAACTCTATTCGAGTCATACCTATAAAGGATATTTATGCATCTTACTCCACTCTATATTGTCTTGTTAATAATACATGACCTGATTTTTTAATCTTTTGAAGTGCTTAAGAAGGCATGGTCTTTTTGGAGTAGACTTTTGTGTAAATTGTCTATTAGCTATATATTCCAAGTCTAGCATATTTTAAGTAGAAGAATATGTTCAAAGTGAATAAATGATTTAAATCTCTAAAGTGCAGTTTGAAGGCCTGCCATTGTGTACGTCTTGCTGGCAGAGGGAGGCACAAAAAATTAAAATCTGGCATTTTGACACAAAACAGGAGTAGAAAAGATGATTTCAGCAGAAAAGTCCAGGGACGGCAGAAATTAAAGTGATGAAGGATGTGGGAGAGTATAATTTATGGCACTTTGGAACAAATGTCTGAATCCCTATCACTGCTTGGCAATGAATTGGCCATGTACAAAGTTTTGTTTTAATTTCTTAATCAATATGGAAGAACCAGCAATATGTATCTCATGTATTTGTGAAGATTAAAGAGGATTGTTACAGAGAACATAATGTAGCACCTGGCACATGCATTTTCCCCCACAGGAACGATATATCAGACAGAAGACTCCTGGGCTTGTAAGATTTCAGAGCATTTCTGGCAAATTCACATCCATCAGACAGATCACTGAGCACATCCTAGTACAAGATGCTATCTGATGAATTTATGTTTGAGCGTAGTTTCTCTGAAATACCTCTCTCCTTTTCCTCTCCCTTCTCTACACCATCTTTCTTTCTTCCTCTGTCCTTACAGCTGACATGTGACACAGGCAACTATGCTCCAGACTATTGCAGCGCTGAGAGAGCTCTGGTTGTATACATGTGCGTATCATCTATTTATCGGTCTAGCCGCCTTAGCAACCCAGGTTTCAGTAACAAAATGATGTAAATGTAACAACTTCAACTAAATATTTAGGAACGTTAAAATAAGAGACATTTTCTATAAAATTGTGATGGAGATAGTAGAGGGCAGGAAATGATAATCTCCACAAAAGAGCACTAAGATTTTCACCACAATTACATTTGATACTGATGCACAGTCAGAGAAAAACCTTGCATTCATCAACTTAAGAAGACTCGAAGAGTGCATTTATACTAAGTAACAACTGCTATAGAACTCCGCTCCTTACATAGGCAAAGTAGTTGGATCAGTTACCATTCGTTACTAGGCCTTAAATGAAGGAAGTTGATGAGAGCTAAGTTCCTATTGGCTGAGCAGGAGATTTATGGGCTGGTCATCAGAGGGACCGAGATCAGCAGTAGGGAGAGTATAGTATAGTAGTTTCTTTGAGTTGAAGTCTTCCCTCCAGAGGAGACTGACCGTCCCGCTCCAGAGAGAATGTATTAGACTGAGAAGTGCAGCCTGCAGGCTGTGCAGAGGGCTCTAGGGTTACAGCTTTCACAAACTCTCACCTGGGTTGGGGGTGGGCTTTTGTGATACAGCTGCTAATTTTTTGAGTCAACCTTGTTTCATCATTTATATTTTTGTTAGCGACCCTAACAAAAATCCATTGGTTCACCAAGTTGGACTTTGGTGTGATCATGACTTTGGTCTGCCATCGGTTCTCTTTTTGGGATGAATAGAGACGCCTGTGTTGTGTCTCCCCAAGGAAGTCTATTGTATAAGGTGACTAAGGTTTTCTCAGGATGCGAGCTGCAGCAGGCTCAATGCCGCTAGACCATCAGACCCAGCTTCTCCTTTTCTATTTTATAAAAAAATTATGGGGGGGGGGGTCCAGCAAGAGTCACTCAAGGTTCTGAAATGGCACTAACACATATTTAATCATGCCTTGTTATTTCTATCCTGAGAAAGACGGCTCAGATTTAGTTGTGATCAACTCCGAATTCTGAGGTTCGTGGGGAAGAATAGAGGGGTAATTTGACTCAGCTTTCTTTAATCTCGTCCACCTGCTTTTTAAGATTACAATTTTCTGTATTTCTTTCAATACCACTTATTTCCTGCCTCTCAGAATCATGAACTTAACCTTCTCTGTGCCAAGAACTTTGTAGACAGTAGAACATGAAAAAAAAAAAAAACCAACAATGGCAAAAAATTGCTGTACTTATTAGAGGAAGATAAACTCACAAATAAGTATACAATTTAACCTAGTAGAAATTATGTTAAGTTTTGGAGAATTTTGTTATGTGGTTGTTTTAGTTTCTTCTCCTGTTGCAGTGATAAAGTCCCCTGACAAAAGCAACTCATGGGAGAAAGGTTTATTCCATTCACAGGGCAAAGGTGCAGCCTGTTAGGGAGAGGAAGGGAAGGCATCAAGAGCTCACAGCCACCAGTCACATTGTTATTCAAGGTCAAGGAGCAGAGAGCAGGAGTGCAGTGGTGATCAAGGGTTGCTGCTGCTCTGCTTCCTTTCTCCATTTACACAGCCCAGCATCCCGGTCAGGGAACAGTGCCACCCACAGTGGGCAGCATCTCCCACTTCAATAAGTGCAATCAGGGTAACCATCCGCGGGCACGTTCAGAGGCTTGCTTCACAGGTGGCTCTAGATTCTGTCAAGTTGGCACCTGACACTAGCCATCACAGCGATGGTAAATATTTGTTTCAGATTGTTGTCATCATGGACCATTGTTTAGAGAAGGAATTAAAACCTTGGACTTGAAACTAAAGGTATTAAAACCGAGAGACAACATCAAAAACGTTAGGGAAGACCAAGAAGTACCAAAAAGCAGAAGCATGCTTTTCTTACTTATAATAAGATACTTTGAGTCCAGGAAACTGAATTCAGTAAACATTTCTGAGAAGCCTGCTATTTATAAAATCATTTGTTTCACAAATATTGCTCCTGAGTCTCTTGGGCACAGTGATAAAGCAATAAACAAATCATGTGAAGTCTCTGATATGATGAAGCTTTTATCTAGTTGAAGACAGATTAATAAATGCACACACACACCTTCATAACAATTATTATTTCTGACTCTTAGAATTTTCTCTTCCTCACCACCTCAATAAAATCCTACAAGTGCCCTACTGTGGACCATTTTCAACTATGAATTATTGTATTTCAACTGCTCCCCATCCCATCGTTCACATCCCCACAGTTATGTCTATAATACAGAGTTAATTGTGTTCTACTGATTATAAAACTTTTCATGTTTCCTATCACACTCTCATTAATACCTTATTCAAGTTTTGACTCCTGTCTATTCTCCCAAACTATTTATTGTCTGATGAATTGACTCATCTCTCCCCTCCAATATTCAGCTGAAGAACTTCTTGTTCTTTATAGAGAAAACGCCAACTTCTAGGCGTGAGTGCTTCCTCTCCGTATTGCTCCGGTGATGACTCAGCATGTCCCATACTCAATACCCTTCTCTAAAGTCTGTGAATGTCACCGCTTCCCATTTCCATTTCAGAATCCAGTTCCTTTCAGTTTCCTGTATCTTTGCTATTCTCACCTGTATTTGATAGGCTCTTACTTATACCATTCATTTAAAACATGTATTCCTGCGTCTGTGAAATAACTTGGCGAGAAGAGGCACCCACTGCCCCTCCTGTCAAGCCAAGTTCAATAGCCGGGACCTGTGTTAGTCAAGGGAAAAGCTGGATTTTACAGGTGCTCCTCTGAACTCCACGTGAGTGTTGTAGCATGCACCCTCAAAAATAAATTAAAAAATCTATCCCCTACCCATTTCCTAAATATAGTATTTCATATTATATAAAATTGTCCTAACTCACATTCCCCTGTTCTTCTTCTAAATCTTATCCATCAGTTAACTCCAGTGCGCTTCCATCTCATCTGCTTAATAGAAGGTTAGACCTTGCCAACATCTCTTTTTATTCCTTTGTTTTTCAAGGCAGCAGCGACAGCCGCACTGAGAAATCCACATCTTCCCACCCAGGAGCATCCAGTGTGAAGTGAGCATGCATTCCTTCTGAGTCAGCTCACTGGACTATTCGTCTTTCGTCTCCTCGTGTCCGGTGATCCCTCTCTACTCTGTCACTGCCTGTGCCCTTTCCCTGGGCTATTATCTTTAGTTACAGTGACTCCGTGCTGGCAACTTCAAAATTAAATACCTCTGTCCTTATCTACACTCTCAGATTCAGGATGATCTATCCAAGTGTCTTTTGAATATATTAATTTAAGTGACTACTATATATCTCAAGCCTAAATCTCACAGTGACATTTTCATACATATACGTCATTGTGTTTTTTTATTTATCCTCATCACTGTAAGGATCTTTTCCACCACTCGTCTTCATGAGTCAGAAGCTAGATATTTCTAAGAACTCATTTCCAATGGCCACCTCTTTTCCCAGCATATTTTATGCAACTTATTCAAAATTTAGTAAAGTATTCGATACCAGCTAATTTGGTTACCATTGTTTTTATTTGTTGTCCATGGTGAGTATTACTGGAAATGGTTGTGTTATACAGAGAGGCTTCTCAAGTGTCAAATCTGCTAGGTAAGTAGCGGTTTGTCCCTATAATCAAAATTCTTATAATTGACATTGTGAGGCATAGATCATCACTTAAGATCCTAGGAAGGGTTACTAAATGAGGCAAAAGTAGCCTCTCTGGAACTCAGGAATCCACTTCATAAAGCAGTATATGAGCTTAATGGAGGGGTAATGGAAGGCAAGCAGGCCATAGTTTTTTGAAGTGTCTTCCATGGAATCTCAGTTTCTCAGGAGCATAATGATACAGTGACGACACATTTATAGTGTGTTTGTTTATATTATATAATATAACATTTTTCAGAGTTAGTTTTCTGTTACTTGAATAATAAAAATTTATTTTACTTTTAATCTAGATGCTGAAAAGAAATTACTTTTAATTTCCCCTTCCAGGTTTATTACTATCATTAATTTTTTTAACCAAGGAAACCTGTTTAATCTCTTTTCCTCATTTTATCATTAATATTATTTTCATATACATACATACATACTTGGGAAAGATTAGGAAATTCATTTTTCTCCAAGCCACATTCCTTAAGAAGTTCTGCCTGTGAGTAGCCACGGCACAGTATTAGCCTATATTTCTCAGCTTATTAACTTTCCTGCTGGACTCAGCTTCCTTTGCCCTACAGGGCCCCATCTGCAGCTCTAACAATATTGATGGTTAATTCTACCAAAAAGAGCTTGAACTGCGAAGCAAACCCTGGAACTGAGCCCCACAGAGTGAGCATATGCTCAGAGGTATCTCTACCACAGAGACAGAAATGACGTTCTATTATCTTGTTGAAAGAGTCTTGAAGCTGCTTCTCTGAGTGGTTCCAGGGGAGCCACACAAACAGGCTAGATGACTGTCAGGCCTATTTTAGCTCTCATCATGACTGCCCGTCAGACCCTGGGTTATTTCTTGCTCTCAGGAGAGAGATGCATTCAGCGTTTCATACAATTTGTTATTTATGATTTGAAACTAATTTTCACCCTGAATTTTTAACTGTCTTTGGTAACATTTTAGAAATATAGGAGAGCCTTGGATTTGAGAATACTATTTCTACCAGGCACGAGTCACATGATCAGGAAGACAGCTTACTTTCATTTACTTTTAAAATGTTCTTTCTCAAGATGCTTAAATATTAAACAGACAATACATATGAAAGTATTTGCACAATGAACCAAATCAGCATGGAACTGGAAAGATAATTGTTGGTCACAAGAATTTCCTAATCTGGCGGAAAATCTGTATTCTCATGTGTCTGGTTTCTTTCTTTCTTTTTTATTTATTATTTATTTCTGTCTGAATTCTTTACTTCTTTGGTATTTTAAAGAGTAGCAACATATTTTTGTCTAATTTTAAAAGGGGGCCCAAGTGTAGATTAGCAGGCATTGTTTAGAATTTAAAACAAAATTTCCCAAGTTAGCTAAAACAGGTAATTATCTTTTAGTTACTTTAAAAACAATATGGGCAGATTTATTCATTTAATGTTTAATTTACTGACAACATTTAGAAATTTATTTCAATGACTGTTTCACTACTAACGAATTATTTTTATAAATAAAGTAAAAGCAAGGTGATCATAAAGAATAACTTCAAATATCATACAGCATCAGGCAGCAATTATTTTCTCATTTCCTCACACATCCCTCTCTCTTCTTGGAAACACTTTCATTCTATTAAGCTTGACCTACACTTTCTTATTATAGATTATAAACTGTGAGAGGGAAGCAGGTATTATTGCCCTTGCCCCACACACTGACTTCTTTAATACAATTTTCCTACTGCTTTTATTTAGAGTGTTAGGGAATTATTTTGTAGCCAGACACAGTGAGTCGCAGGCATCTGGTTTTAAAATATTTACTAATTATATTTTAACACCATCGAATTGAAGTCCATTGCTTCAGCTTCCTGCTTATGATTCAGAGGAAATAATTGCCAGCTGTCATACATGTTTATTATTTTCTCACCGTCCTGGATGACTCACAATCTGACCCCACTTCTCCCTCACTGCTTGTTCTGGCCACTGGGCCCTTCCTTGAGGGTTTAAATGATGACTTTACTGGTCTTTCTGTAATCACTTTCTTCTCTAATCATTGTTTCTTAATATAACGAGCTGCTAATAAACGAGGCCACCAGTTCTTGAATGCCATCACACAGTTTTCTAGTTCCCAGAAAAAGAGCTTAAACTTGATCAGCAATGAACTCCCATTGCTAAACATATAGTGCTCACTGTCTTTCGTTGAAAGAATGCCTCGATTTCACCTTTCTTCTCCTGCATTCCTACTCTCTCCCCTGTCCCTACTCTCATGCATTTCTCTCTTTGAAAAATGACAAGGTTTTTTCTTCCTTAGTACCAAATGTGTGCAATACTGTGAGATGGTTTAAGTGAAGTGAATTAATAGAATTTGGGCTGTAAGACTCAGAGGGAGGAGTTCAGGTCACTGTCAAGTGCTGGAGATGGTTGGCATAGTTACTTATTACAAAACAAGGGACTCATAAAGGCTCTGATGAAAGCATCAGCATGTTTATAACTGGAGCTTTATTTTAATCCTGTCCTTGATGCTGATTAATGTTATGATTCTAGAGGAACAAACTTAGTAGATGAAAAACAACGCCTCAGTAATGAACTCAAATCATCCTCTCACTGGAAAATTTTGATATCTTGGTAAAAGTAATTTGAAGGGAAGAGGAAGGTGATGGTTTGGATCACTTTTGAGCAAGATGTGAGCTTTGAAAAGGAGTTCTAAGAACTAAGTGATATCCTTAACTTTATGAATACTGAAATAAGCTTTCTATGCAGGGTAACCAAAGGAGCATGTCTGGGTCCTAAGTGTGGGTTAAAGCCCGTGTCAGTGGAAACGAAAAGGTGCATATAATTACAGAGAGAAGACGGTAACAAAAAAATCAACTCAGCTGTGAGTGTGAGTGTATGCGTGTAAGTGAGTGTGTGTGTGTGAGGGAGAAAGAGGCAAACAGAGACATGCAGAGAGATAGAGAGACATACAGTAAGACATATCTTTAGAGATTTTCATATATCATTTATAGCTGCAGGATTAAAACAGATAGAATAATAGTAAATAAAAGATAAGTCTACCAATACCCAAATTATATTGTTTTCTATTTCTGCTCTAAGCTGGAGGTAGATTGCTTGGTTTGATTCTTCTGATGATGATGCAATAGGTGAATTTACCCAATGAAACTATGAAAGAGTAGTGTTTTTTTTTGTTGCTAATCATAACAGTTATATATTCTAAAAACTTTTAATTAAAATATTTTAACTCATTTGTGTATTGAATGCCACATGATTGTGTGCATGGGAAGGCCAGGAGTTGGTGTTGGATATTTTCCTCAATCACTTCTCTTCCTGTGGTTTTTGAGACAAGGTCTTAAAGCTGTGATAAAAAAAAAAAAACCAATGGTTTATGTATTGAGGAGATTCAGGAATGTTTTCATTTGTAATGATGATGTGATTTGGATTGGACTTTGCCATTATTCCTTAAACTGCCTGTGTCTAAAAATGTAGGAAATGAATTTCATTCCATGAAATTACTCAATATTAGATTCTACTATTTCCACCTAGTATTTTATAAAATCTCCACATACATTTCAGAAGGGTGTGTTATCAGGCAAGATGCATGAAATTTGACTTTTTGAACAACATGGTGATGGCAAGGCAGGCAGTTTAATGGTCTTATGATTCAAACTTGAAGTCATTTTAAGTGAACACTATATATTACAACATCGTTAGACTAAATGCCATAATTAAATTTTCAATTCTAGGTATACTTTCTTTTTCTAGGTAAATGTCTTAGAAAAAGTGATTTGACTCCATAGGCGTTTTGATTGCTCTGTATCTTTCTTTTTTTTATTTCAGATTGTTTTCTTTTTTTTAATTTATTTATTTATTAAAGATTTTTGTCTCTTCCCTGTCACCGCCTCCCATTTCCCTCCCCCTCCCCCAATTGAGTCCCCCCCCCCCAGCCCGAAAAGCAATCAGGGTTCCCTGTCCTGTGGGAAGTCCAAGGACCACCCACCTCCATCCAGGTCTAGTAAGTTGAGCATCCAAACTGCCTAGGCTCCCACAAAGCCATGCGTGCAGTAGGATCAGAAACCCATTGCCATTGTTCTTGAGTTCTCAGTAGTCCTCATTCTTGAATTTTGCATGCTCTATATCTTTCTGAAAGCACAAAATTCGATTACATATTCCAGCTCCATGGGAGGTAGAACAGAACATATGGGACAATGATTTGAGAATGACACATAGACCCTAATGGGGCTGGGTATGCAGTATAGTCAAAATATTAGGGCATATAAAACCAAAGATACACTGGGAACAGTTACCGGCTTCAAGCATTGCTTATGTTAATAATTAATAGTGGTTGCCGGGCGATGTTGGCGCATGCCTTTAATCCCAGCACTCAGGAGGCAGAGGCAGGCGGATCTCTGTGAGTTCGAGACCAGCCTGGTCTACAGAGCTAGTTCCAGGACAGGCTCCAAAGCCACAGAGAAACCCTGTCTCGAAAAACCAAAAAAAAAAAAAAATTAATAGTGGTAATTAGAATGTATAGAATCATTATTATTTGGCTAGATACTGTGTTATAAAGAACTCTGTGCAGATTCTTACATTGGTATTCATTATTATGAGTAGAAATTATCATATATTGTTTTATAAATATGCTATGGTCAAACAGATAACATCTGGATTTTCTGTTACCTCTAGTGTTCTTTCTGTTGCCATGATCAAAACACAGACCAAAATTTTCTTAAGAAGGAAAGGGTTTATTTTATCTTACAGTTTATTGTCCTAAGGGAAAGCAGGGCAGAAACTCAAGGCAGGACCCTGGAGATAGGAACTGATACAAAGGCCTTAGGGGAACACTGCTTACTGGCTGGCTTTCTATAGCTCGTTTAGTCTGCTTTCATATACAACCCTGGACCTTGTTCCCAGGGGTAATACTGCCCACTATAGCCCTCCCATATCAGTTATTTATCAAGAAGATGCCCTATAGACTTGCCTATGGGCCAATCAGATGGAGGCATATTTACAACTGCATTCCCTTTTCCCAGATGACTCTACCTTATGTTAAGATGACAATAAAGCTAACCCATTGCCCCTTCAAACTCTTCTGAGTAATCATTTACCTGTTCATCAGTCATTCTGTGGGCCATCTCTTCATTCAACTGGCTGTTTCCTCTGTGCACAGAGCTTTGGTTTCCTGAAGTCCCACCTGTCAGTTGTTGGCTCCATTTGCAGACTGAGTAGAGGAATTCCGTTTTAAAAGGTTAAGAGATGGATGAGTGCTACACTGTAAACAAGACTGTCTTCTGTCAGGCCCAGGGAACATGAGGCAGAATGAAGGTAGGGTGGGGATTCAATGTAAGATAAGGAAGATAGGAAAAAAATGACTGTTGAACCATCTTTTTGTGGACAAGGGACACCTGTTGCAATAACGAACTAAAGGCCACAGCTGATCTGCTCTGGGACTGCGTGAGAACAGGTCCCTTCCACAGTCAAGCATGGACGAAAGAGAGGGCCGGGGTACCCTACCATCCCAGCTGTATTACTTACTACTAACAGAGTCAGTGGAAGGGGAAGGACTGTCTGCTGTTGTATCCTCACCGATGGCCCCACTAGGCACCATTAACCTTTGACACAGTTTGTGCTCTTTGAAAGCCCTTTCGTCATCCTCCAGACCAGCATGTCTCCAGGCCTCATGTAACTTTAAGAATTTCAAGTTCATTAAATTCCTCTGTATTTTCAACTTTTAGGGTAGATATGATATTTTGACGTCTGTATGAAAGGCCAATCAAGTTACTTAACATCCGTTGTATCAGCAATTAACCTATGTTTGTGCATGTGTGTAGTGTATGCTTGTATATATGTCTTTGTCTTGTGTCATTCTAGATCTTTTCTATGCACAGAAAGGAGGAAGAGAGAGAGAAGTGGGAGTGGAATTGGGCAGGATACCTAAAATATTTTTAGAGACACGAGTCCTGTTAGATATGTGTCCCACTCTTGCAACCTTAATTACTTCCGCAAACATCCTCCTGAACATATAGTTACAATGGGGGTCAAATCTACAATGTGTGAATCCTGGGAAATCTCAATCAGTCTGTGACACATAGTGACATCTAATTTACAGATCTGGGACATGGAGAGTGTCTTGAAGGGTCAATATACTTCCTATCACAGAGAAAATTCTAGCTTATGTCCAGTTGAATAGTCTTTTACAAAGTTACCAAATGCTAATCTAATAAGCACCATGTTGAATGTGTTAATTTCATTATCTCTGAAGTTCTAATTTCATTTTATGTAATTATATAATTGAATATTTACTAGAGAAGTTATTATTATGTCCATAGCATTAAAAATTGTAACATATTAAAATTGCCTTATATTTTCCATACTCAGAACTCCGTATGATCCCAGGAACATTTTCCTTTAGTTAGTGAAATACAGCATCATCCCACTTCAAATATCCATTAAAGGAAGCAAAGAACTTCAAATAAAGGCAATATCCAGAAATAACATTCCCTTTCCTTCACACACATGGGAGAAAAGACTGCGATTTAGCAACAGATGTGGAAGTTTGCAATTCTTATTAAAACTAAGCTCCAAAATGTATCCAATTGCAAAACAGAGGATATGAAGAGAAGACTAGGAAAAATAGCTTCTGCTGATTTACTTAGTAAAAGTTAAAGAAAAGGCTGGCAAGAATCTGGTGCATGTTAGAAAAAAAAGTCTTGACCTTTAAGAGTGTATAACGCATTAATATATGAACTATGAAACTACAGGTATGTAGTATGGGCAATACCGATTTATTACATATATAGGTGCAATTGATGATTGAGGGCAGCACCTCAGCTGCATGCTTCTACAAACACACTGAAAAATTGACTTCTATGCTGTATCCTTGGTACCTATAGATAGATGTATGCTTTCAGTCTTGATAGATGCCAGCTCTGTTTCAAAGAGCAATACATAATGAATGCAAATATGGTAATATTTCTGGAAATCACATTCATTCATACAAAAATATTGATAGTAATCATAAAAGTAAATGAAATACAAAGTAAAAACTTGGACTCCAAATACCTCTGCAGTCCAACCACTGAATGACTGAAATGTCACTATTGGGTAGTTGCTTCAGGTGGAATAGCATGGAGGAAGGAAGATAGGGCCAGAGGCAGGTGACTGTGAGTCATAGAAAAGTTAATTCCAGGACCCACACCTAAAGTACACTACCCTTTGGACTGCTTTGATTGAGCATTGAATTGTGCGAACCCTCCAACCAACAGAAAAAAATTTAACCACAATGGAGGAATAAAAACTCAGTAGGAGAATCTACTAAAGATGTGCATACCTACAGAAAGATTGTTCCAGGGTGAACTTTGAAGTATCAAAAATCCTCTTGGGAACTACTACTATGGATGCTTCTCATGCATATGGTTTTAACAGAGAGAATCGTGGGATGATACCTGTGCAATTATATAACCTAAGCATGGCGATCAAAAAGAAATGTCCATTTTTTATAATCTCTTGTTCTTTTGTAAATTAAACCGCAGTATCCATAAATTGAGGAGGCTTACTCAATTCTTCAAGACCAAGACATGAAGAATCTGAACATCATATCACAACACATCACAAAACACATCAAGATTGGTACCCTTCTGGTAAGAAAGCCATGTTCTCACCAGGGTAGTAGGGAACTGACCCTTCTAAATGCTGTGAAGTCACTAATACCTTTATCTGAACTTTAGGTATAATGCAGAAGAACAGGATTGATGTGTAGGAGAAAGATGTCACAAGGAAATTTGGTTTATGAAAAAGAGCTGGGAATTATCCAGTCACCTCTCTCTCACAAGCAGTCCATGTAGCTGTGTACTTAAGACTCCTGTTGAATATTCACATATATTTAAAATAAGACATATTCATAAGACTGAATTTATGCTCCTAAGTTTAAAGAATGCTCTGTGTTCTTTCTATCATTTCATATCATGTGGCTGTTTTGTTCAATTACTCCATCTGGAAATGTTCTATATATCATTTCTATCATTTCATATCATGTGGCTGTTTTGTTCAATTACTCTATCTGGAAATGTTCTATATAGCATTAATTTTCCCTTGTCTTTATATTCACCAAGTGCTTCCCGTATTGTTGTGGCCTAGAAAGTTCTACAGAAAATATCCCATTCTTCTTCAGCCAGAACTAAATCAATGAATAAACAAACATGTAAAATAAAAGTTAAAAAAAATAGGGTTTTCCTGATCTTATAGGGTTTGGGGCAGATGCTTCAGTATATCAAGTGCACATTTCCACACTGGGATCCAGGTTGATGAGTTCTTCCATTTCACGTATCGGGCTTTCAAGGCTGTTGATTGGAAGTGAAATAGAATTTGTGTTGCTATTTACTATTAAGAGAGACATTATAATCTCATTGAGAAAGTTGTAGTAGGTCTTTATGCAACAATACAAATTGCCTAACAGTCTTTGTAAATGCATAAAGGGCATAGAAAGTCATGCATGTAATTTTCCTAATGAAGGCATGAACAAAGCCCATTTCTGCTCTTACCCTAATAGAAATATCTTATTTACATGCCACACTTCATTGTAAGGAAGACTAGGAAATGCAGTGCAATTGGCCACCTATATTTTCAGTTATGAGGGAGTAGGGAGAGAAAAGCTTCACGTGACTCATTGGTGCTCTCAGTGCTGTTTGGTGTTCTCACCTCTGTTTTTTATTCCATTTCCCTGATCCCTGTATAGATGCTCCTCTTTCTACATCGTATGCTGCTCATTTCATTCTCCACTCAGATAATAATTATTATTAAGACTAACAGACAAAGTATAATGATAGATATGCATGCAAATGGGTCACAATGAAACTCACCTCTCTGCATGCTAACACGACAATGCTGGTAAAAAAGCTATAAGGAACAGAACATTCTATGCTCCTGTGGAAAGTTAGCTCTATTGTAATAGCTGAAAACTCAGGATAGTTTATTCAATAATTGTCTGTCATGTCAGAGTGTTTGAGTCTTCACTGAAACCTGAGTATCTAGCAGTTAGTAGATACTTAGTATTTCTTGAATAAATATGTAGATAGATAGATTGAATGAATGAGTATTAATATAGATACATTTTATGGTAAGTAGGAAATAAGCTAATCTGAACCCATTAGGTTGTTAAAGAAAAAAATATTCTATAAAAAACCTTACAGAGTAGTATTGTAATAGGCAGGGACCACAGAAATGCAATAGGGTCTTCAACAAGGAAATAAGATACAGCTGAACTCAGTAAAGCATGGCCAACTAGGAATTTTTAGCTAAAGAACAGCGTGGAAGCCAGTAGTTGGCACATTAGTAGGAAACATCAATGATAGCCTTGTCAAGTTATCCTAAAAGGATTCTAACTGTAAATAGGTCAGGCTGGCAAGAAATCATCTGTGGGGTGGTGGAAGGAGAGAAACCATCAGCTATCAAGGGTTATCAAATATTGAGAATGGGAGTTTTCTTCCTGTTGACTTAGTAGAGTTTTTGTCCAAATTGGATTCTATATGTAAAATTTACACGTGGCTTAGTCAAAGTTTCAGGGGCGTGACTAAACTTTGGTCAGGTAGAGTTAGGCATTCCCCACGAGGAGCAAAAGCAAAGTCAGTAGTTGTAGAAAGAAAACCTGAGAAAACTGGTATAATTTTCGGTAGTTACAAACGAAAAGAAATGATCAATGGGAAAAAGAAAAAGATATTGTCCAACAAAATTAAATATTTAATTGTGTGTAGTGGTAACTACCCATTGTGATTTTTAAAGGATCTTTAGTTTCAGAGAGGAATGCATGTTGGGGGCTATCATAGTCGATGATAGCTACAGTGAATTGATTCAGAGATCAGTCAACCATTATTTTTATGTAATAAATTTAACCCTTTCTTATTTTATAGTCAAGGATGCCAAAGGTCAGAAAGTACAAGTAAATACTCTAGGAACATGGAATCGCTATCAGATCTCTCAGTGTTGCAGACAGATTTTTCTTTGGGTTGTCAGCCCACAAAAAAAATAACATGGAGATATTATTAATTATGAAAGTTTGGCTTTAGCTCAGGCTTGATTCTAACTAGCTCTTATAACTTAAAATAACCCATAATTTAAAATCTATGTTCTTCCACGTGCTTGTTACCTCATCTCCATTTTGCCCATTCTGCTTCCTCTACATCTGGCTGGCGACTCTACCTTTCTTTGTCTCTGAGTTCTCCTTCCCCAGAAATCCCACCTCTCCTCCTCCTGTCTAGTTGTTGGCCGTTCACCTCTTCATTAGATCAAAGCACAAGGGCACAACTGTACACCGTTTCATTGGAGAATGGAGAGAATGTGTCAGCTGTCTGTTTGTATGGACACTGTATTCGAGAATAATGATAAGAACACATGGAAAGAAGGGCACCTTACAACAATCAAACTCTCCCTAAGGTGCCATCAGGAGTGGTGGTCAGAGTGCATAGCACAAGTCCATTTTGTGGGTCCAGATTAGTGGGATCTTTTGATTTATATAAAACAATACAGGAGGGAACTGCACTAGGTATACATGAGAAAGAAAAACCTTCTCACTAGAAATTAGAGATTAATGGGTTCCTTTCAAGGGATTTTTTAAAGCAAGAATAGCATCATTACAAGAGATCAGGAGAATAGGCAGCTGGTGAGATGGCGCTGTGGGTAAGTCAGAGAGCCAGAATCTGATCCTTGGACCCCAGAAAGTGAAAGGAAAGAACTGACTCTCCAGCTGTTCTCTGACATCCACATCTGCTCTGGTAGCACATAAATACAGACAATAAATAAATTTATAGGGTATAGTTAGGATCAAGTGAGTATTGTAGTCAAGATGTTGCGTATTATAGAGAAGTTATTTTGAAATAGGCTGAGATTAGCCATAGTTATAGTAAAATGAAGTAGAAGTGGAGTCAGCAAGAGAATGACAGTTCTAGGTAAAAGAAGATATAAATTAGATAGAATGGTTTACAATGCGGATTAAAGATCAAGGACACTAGACAGGCAAGGAATATAAAGCAGATGGGAAATACTTGAGAGCAGCCAGCCTCGGGTCCAGCTGGGGCTTTGACGACAAATTATTTTCTTGCTTCTGTAAGCTCAGAGCTAAGTATTTGAGGCAGTAGGGGGAAGAGATGGAATTCGAAGAATCATCCAAGGCTGGCAGTGTGAGAACAAATGGCTGAGGGCACACAATGAAGGTTACATAAAAAAAGAAGTGAGGAAAGTATTATGGTATGTCATTTAGTAATACTTTTTTTTGTGTTGCTCACTGCCTTGGGAGTGATCACCATGGCTTTAAAATCGCCCCCACCTTCACTAAACCTTAGGTAGTGGTTCTTTCTCATAGATAGTCTAGCCGCCAGAGCACCTCCCTTTTTAAAGGATTTACTTTAGAAACCATATGAATCTGGTAGCAGGAGAGGTGGTCTTTCTGAGCGGAGAGTGCACCAATTGGTTGTCCAGGGCCAAATGGGTCAGTCCTGAAAACATACAGTTAACATTATATGGGCACAACAAGTTATTTTTTTGGAATCTATGTGTATATACAAATGCACATACGTGTGCAGTAACAATTGATGAGAAAGAGGTCATGGATTTGAAGAAGAGTGCGGAGGGGTGTGTGGGAGGATTGGAGGGAGTTAAGGAGAGAGTTAAAAAATAATTAAATGACAATCTCAGAAATGAACAACAAAAGTGGAAACCTTGTGATTGTAAATTCTTGTGATTATAAACTTCGTAAGACATTCATTGCCAACTTTACTTGGAAAAACTGTCCTTCTCAAGGCTCTGGAGTCATCTCTTTGAAAGGCAGTTGTTGTAGGGAGACCACATGTTCGTTCCTGGCTGCCGAGACTTGAAATAACCACACAGAAACTATATTAATTAAATCACTGCATGGCCTATTAGCACGCGCTTTTTATTGGCTAGTTCTTACATCTTAATTTAACCCATCTCTATTAATCTGTGTATTGCCACATGGTTGTGGTGTACTGGCAAGGTTCCGATGTCTTTTCCCAGTGGTGACTAACTCGGCCTTCTTTCTCCCAGAATCCAGTTTAGTTTTTCCTGCTTAACTCTGCTCTGCCATATCACATGCCAAGACCGCTTCTTTATTCACTAACCAATCAAAGCAACACATATACAGAAGGACCTCCCACACCAGGCAGGAACTAGGAAGATAGTAACCTTTTTCCTCAGAGCCACGGAGAGAGTGCAAGAGACTAACTCAGCTGACTCCTTGTTCTAATTTTCAAAACTGTTGTGATCAGAAAGAGAAGAGAAAGTTTACCAGAGGAAGTATGTGCATAAGACTCTTTCCCTGGGATTTCAAGAACGGCAGAGAATACTTACAAAGTCACTAGCAGATGCTTACCCCTTTCTTGAGTCACTCAGAGGCCTGATTCAGTTCCATGTTGCTCACTCACACCCCCTGGTCTCTTGAGAATACTCTGTTAGCTGGAGGCACTGTAGATGATTATCTCGCCTAAGAATCACCTTCATTTTTATGCTCTGCCTTAAATGACAGAGCTGCTTCTTAGCTAATGTGAAACTGTGGCGGTCTTTTATCCTGCTTATAAAGACAAATGTCAAGGTCATGTATATTAGAAAACAAATTAAAGCTTGCTTGCAGGGACTAAAGAGATGGTCATTAGAAAACTTTGGCTTGGAAACTGTCTGAGGATGTATTTTCAAAACTATGACTCAGAGGGTTTTATGGATTATAACTAATGAAGATATTCTTCATTGAGACATTAACTTCATTCCCAAAGGTTTATTTCCATGCATTTCATAGATAATAGCTTGAAAAATGATTTGATCATCAAATATTTGTGAATATGTGAGTAGACACAGTTGTGCTGGCACAAGATGTATTATTATTAAAGAAATAGTAGTAACAGCAACATTACTTAGGGAAGAATAACTGTTACAACTGTGTGCTATGCTGTTCTAAGTGATTTGTAAATGTTAATTTGTCCAAGAAAAGGAGTTAGGCTTGGATGCCATTGAAAGTGGACAGTTTGGATGCCACAGCCAGCTCCTCTGGTAATCCTAAACTGGGAAGAATCCCAAATGCCCTGTTTGCTTGTCTATTTTTCCTTCATTTTTGTGTTACCTGGCGTTGCCAAGGACAAGTATGAGTATCTTATTAGGTCTCATGTATTTCTCATAGTGAAGTCTCCCCACTGTGTGCTTTTCTCCCCCAGTTTTGAGATATTAGCTGAAATTCTGAGTTTGTACAATGTTTTCTTCCTACGCTGTGGTCACATGCTTAATTCTAATTTAAGTGTAAGTAACTCACAAAGGGAGAGACTCTGGTAAAGAGAAGATGAGAGATTAGAAGAACAAGCGTTGAAGCAAAACAAACCAAATTTACAACTAAGCTAGTCATCCTGCATAAATACTGTCAAAGGACTGGATAAAAGCCTAGGAATCAAGGATTAGGTTATAAAATCTCTAAGAGGCATCCAGATATTATTTTAATTATCTGCAAATCCTTCTATCTTTATTCTGCAGTGTTGAGTTTCACAGAATTCTCCTACAAAACCAGGTCGTTAATCTCAAATGATCTCAGAGAGGCTGGAAAAAAAATCAACCTCCGGATGTCGTTTCCCTAAGAAACCATCTGGAGTGAGTCCGTGGTCCATTTGCCTTCACTGGGAATTTATTTTGCAGAGAAATGCTTTAGGAAGGTCAATTACTATGTCAAATATGACAAAATCTATTTAATACATTGACTAAATGTTTATTTTCTTAAAATTCAAAATTAAGCCAAATTGACTTTCTCCTTGCCAGTAAGCTTATATTTTTATTTTAGTTTTCCATTGTCCGGTGAGCATGAGACATTGGAAGTGGATCCAAGGAAGACTTTATGAAATATACAACTCTATCCATATAAGTGTGTGTGTGTGTGTGTGTGTGTGTGTGTGTGTGTGTGTGTGTATGTTTGCTTGAATATCAATCTATTTCTTCAGTGTAAACTGGGAGTGGAAGCAAGTATGTTTTAACCTCACAAAAGCTTTTTTTTTTTTTTAAGAGTGGACTTGCCTTACTCATGCTCTCTTTCCTTGGATTTCTTTATACAGAGCATTTTCTGACGAGAGCATCATAGGAATAAAGTCATTGTATCAACAGAAGCTTTCTGGGAAGTGAGGCAGGGATAGAAGAAGAACATTGCTTTCTAGAAATGGGATCATTGAGCTGCATTATACAAGAGCAATCTGTAAAGTTATGGAGGTATTTATTCCAGATTTCCATCATAGTCCTGACTTTCATCCCTGATCTAATTTAGAAATGCCGGTGTTCTTGGTAGCCAAAAGAAAGCTGTTGCTTTCTCATTATAACAAGAGCTAACATAACCATTCATCATTCCTTATGACTTTTTTTCTTCAGTGGAAGACTAGCATTTAGCCCAAGGTCCTACAATATGGATTTGACCACCCACAATAAGAGTTTCTCTCATGAACTGTTATTTCAAAGAACTCAAACGTCTCAAATTATATTGGCTTCATCCATGCTATAGTCACATGCTATAGAATTTAATTATTTAATTAATAAACATTTTATTTCTGTGAAAGAGCTTTTCTTGCCTGTCGTGTATATGTGCTTATGTATCCGCCTTTGTGTGTGTATGTATTTGTGTGTGTAGATGCACATCTACAGGTGTATGTGTGAACGTGGAGGCCAGAGGTCAATATTAGACATTTCACGCTCTCACTTTATGTATTGAGACAGGGTTGCTCACTGATCTTGGAGCAGCTGATTGGCTGGTTAGTAAGCCCTTAGGGGTCCTCCTTCTCTCTCTCTCTCTCTCTCTCTCTCTCTCTCTCTCTCTCTCTCTCTCTCATGTCTACAGGCATTTCAGGCAAGGATTGCTACACATGGATTTTTTTATGTGAGTTCTGGGGATCTAAACTCCTGTATTCACGCCTGTACAGTAAACTGTTAACTCACCAAGCCGTCTCTACAGCTGCAAAGACAGCACTTTCGTGACTATTTCTAGAAGAAGACAAATTTTGGCTCAGGGTCATTTGTCCTGAGGAAGACTAACTCCAGGGGCCCAGGAGAGTCAAAATGAAGTCTAAAGAAATGATAACAAGGGCTGGAGGGATGGCTTAGTGGTTTAAGAGCATTGCCTGCTCTTCCAAAGGTCCTGAGTTCAATTCCCGGCAACCACATGGTGGCTCACAACCATCTGTAATGAGGTCTGGTGCTCTCTTCTGGCCTGCAGACATACACACAGACAGAATATTGTATCCATAATGAATAAATAAAAAATGATAACAAAACTCCAAATGGTTCAACTTTTGCCTTCATCTGAACTCAAAGGGGACAGGAATAGCAATGATTTCAGCCCATTTTCACCAAAGTCACTCACAAAGCACGTAGGATTATAGGATTCCTGTAAAAGGCACAAGGGGAAGATTTTTTTTTCTTTTTGAAAAAGCAAATTTTCCAGTAGTTTTCCTCAAATTTCCCTTGTTCCTTTACTGCATATTCTTGTGTTGTGGCTGCCATCCTCATTCTCTTCTTTGCTCCTTATTTCTCGTATGTAATGGAAGCTGGGCATCCAGAGTCTCTGTTAACTCTGCCTTTTTGGGAATGATGTGATTGTCCATAATGCAATCTGCGTTTGGTTCATGTTTAATAAGATTGCAGCAAAATTTAAGATACTCTGTGGCATGGAGCCCATAAAAGCTAGCTTTTCACGAATAAACTAAGAATCTTTTTGTAAGATAGTATTAGGCAGGTGGGTTTGGGTAAAAAACCACACAGGGGTGACATCTGTTTTGCTTTGTGTGTGAAATCTACACTCCACATTTGCATTCTTTTCATAACCTGAAGCTTAACCCTTGACAACTCCTGAGTCTAACCTTGAAAATCTATAATTATCCTAAAAATGCTGCTTTCTGGAAATGAGAAGTAGTTAGAATTATATTTTGGCTCTGAGTTTTCTGTATTCATGTTGGCTACTTTGTTTCCATTTCCTTTCTCCCTCTCTTCCCCAAAGGCTGGTAATAAACCTCATGTTTACCTTAATCTCTTCAGATTGACAATAAACCTCATGTTTACCTTAATCTCTTCCGATTGACGCTGCTAAAGTTGCGCGAAGCTATCTCCCTCTAGCAATCATATTTTTGGCTCAAAATTGTACCTTCGCAGAATAAAGCTATCTTGGAAAGAAAGTTAATGCCTGCCAGCTCAGATCAATATACTTGTTCACAAATAACCTCTCTGTGAAAACACTTCTTAAAATGATGTAGTAACTTAATGTCCTATGAAGAAGAACATTGTGTTAATGTGACTAACACAAGGACATACGTTTGGCATCTAGTAAAATTTTAGATGATGTTTTCTAGGTAATAAGGCTGTGCTTATATGTGCTCAAGGGCTGCTGTTCAGTTTTTAGTAGGGGCATGTGAGTATACATTCAGGGTAATGAAGATTATGATGAAGTAGTGTAGATTAATTTAAAAATCTTAATTTAGGGCTGTGGTTCTAGCTCAGTACTACGGTGCTTGCCTGGGATGTTTGAAACCCTGGTTTCAATTGCTGTTATCAAGAAGACAACTCTTAGAGCATCATCAGGCAGCGACTTTGGCTTGTCAGTGTGAGCACCTTAGGAATTGGGAGGGCTGAGCTTCAGGGCTCTCAATACTATACACTGTTATTTCTGTAATTTTGAAACATTAAATTATATCAAGCTGGCTATTGATGTGGGATTCCCATCTGTATGCTGTCAAAACCATTGGTTAATAAAGAAACTGTCTTGAACCTGTGATAGGGTAGGGTAGGGTAGAGCTAGGAGGGGAAAACTAAACTGAATACTGGAAGAGGGAGGTGGAGTCGGGGAGAAGCCATGGAGCTGCCTGCCGGAGACAAACATGCTGAAACCTTGCCAGTAGGCCACGAGCCTCGTGGTAAAATATACAATAATGAAGATGGGTTAATTCTAGATGTAAGAGCTAGACAGCAATACACATAAGTGATTTGTCAAGCAGTGATTCAAATAATACAGTTTCTGTGTGATTATTTTGGGTGTCTGGGTGGATTGGAAATGAACAGGCTATTCTAATTTTTTATTTTAGATACTTTGGAAATAAAATTAGTTGATCTGTTGACCTTCTGAGTAATGCTTTCTTCCCAAAGACAAAATCACCATATGTGCTCAAGCAGTGAAATTGTAAGATCATCATTTTTCTTTTCCTTCCTTTCTTTCTTTCTTTCTTTCTTTCTTTCTTTCTTTCTTTCTTTCTAGACAGGGTTTCTCTGTAGCTTTGAAGCCTGTCCTGAAACTACCTTTTGTAGACCAGGCTGGCCTTGAACTCACAGAGATCCACCTGTCTCTGCCTCCCGAGTGCTGGGATTAAAGGCATGAGCCACCACCACCCAACTCATCATTTTTCTCTATTGTACATGCTCTAGTGGAGGTGGCTGACTTGAGTCTGCTTCTGCAGGTGTTCCTGTCTTGGGCCTACTTCCACAGAGGTTGCTGGCTTGGGTCTGGTCTTATGGAGGTCGCTGATTTGGGCCTATTCCAGCAGAAGTCACTGACTTGGACCTGCTCCAGGGGAGGTCGCTGGCTTGGGCCCAGTCTCACAGAGGTTGCTGGTTCAGGCCTGCTCCCTTGAAGATTGCTCCTTCATCCAAAGTTAATTTTTAATTTTTTTGAATTTTGTTTAAGCCAGTTTCTTATTGCAGCAGCAGGCTGCTTGTTGGTTCCCGGCCTCTTAACCCTGAAATAATCACACAGAAACTATATTAATTAAATCATGGCTTGGCCCATTAGCTCTAGCTTCTAATTGGCTAACTCTTACATATTAATTTTACCCATTTCTGTTAATCTGTGCATCGCCACGTAGCTGTGGCTTACCAGTAAGATTCCAACTGACATCTGTCTCTGGCAGCTCCATTGCTTCTCCTTGACTACACCCTTCTTTCTCCCAGCATTCAGTTTAGTTTTCTCTGTTTAGCTAAGTTCTGCCCTGCTGTAGGTCCGAAGTTGTTTCTTTATTCATTAATGGTAATCACAGCATACAGAGGGATATCCTACACAACCTGATTGGGATTGTTTAAGCAGAGCAATAAATATCTGCCCTTTGCCCTGATTTCACATTTGCAGTATGCATTAGAATGCAATGCATGTTGGACAAAAAGACCAAATCAAGTATTTGTTATAAGATATCCTGGAAGCTGAGAAGTCCTAGTTAACGCAGGGGAAGCCAGATATCTAGGAGTTGGTGGTATAATTCCAGACCAAGTTAAAGTCTGGTGAGCAGGAGAGAAAATGCCACTGTTCCTACCTAAGTTTTTCCAAAGGCAGAAGATTGTTGTCCCCACTTGAAAATAGACACAGAATGTGAGTTATTAATTATTCTACCTTTATATTCAGGATTTTGGTGAGTTGGAGACAAGCCCACATTATTTAGGGCCACCTGTTGTACTCAGTTGATCAACCAAAATTTTACTATCAAGAAACATCCCCACATTTCCAGAATAATGTTTAACTAGATATCTGGGCACAGGCTGTCAAGTCAATGCCACACCTTAAGCCATCACTTATAGATTAGCAAAACAGTGGGGGCATGCATCCTAATTTTCTGATCTAACCCTGAGGTTGTTGAGAAAATTGTAACCATCTGTCTTATTAAAAAGTGGTACAGAGGGGGCTGGAGAGATGGCTCAGTGGTTAAGAGCATTGCGTGCTCTTCCAAAGGTCCTGAGTTCAATTCCCGGCAACCACATGGTGGCTCACAACCATCTGTAATGAGAACTGATGCCCTCTTCTTGCCTTCAAGCAAACACACAGACAGAATATTGTATACATAATAAATAAATAAAAAAGTGATACAGAATATTTATTTCATGAGATAGAGATGGCTCAAGAGGAAGCTTCAACGATAAAATGAGAGAGGAATATAGTTAATTGCAAACTTTTATAAAGTGAAACAATTAAAATATATTTTAAAGCTTTCTTCAAATATTGCTTTGGAAAGCTATATTTTGAGAGTGTAGCAAACTTATTGTAGCTGTAAGGTCAGTATTTTTGGAAACTTTTAAGTTGGGATTTTTAGTATTTGGATCTTGAAAAGAATTTTTATTTTCTGGAGTCAGTGAACTTTAAAGTAAAATTACTGCATGTAATTGTCGCAACTTTAGAAGGGTGGAAATGTGCATTTATAGGTGGTAGATTAAGTAGAGTAGCACCGCCTAGACAGGGTTCAGGCGGTTGTCTGTTCCATCTAGGTCATTCTTTCCCACAGGAGGCTGCACATCAAAGACTGATGGACCTTAGTAAGCGTCAGTGGAATTGTACTTAGAGTTAGCCAGGATTCACTCACTCATGATTCTACAGGTTTCAGCTCATGGGTCCTCTGCTCCTTCTCTGTGGGTCTTTGGAAGAACAGTATACAATGGTGGGCATTAGTAATCAGGTAAGTAGAACCTGGGGAGAGATGTAAAGAGGAAGAAGAAAGTGTGGAGGTCCCAGTTATCTCATTAAGGGTATGCTTCTAATGGCCTGACTTCTTGTCATTATACCTTACTTCCTAGAAAATTTTGCTGCCTCTGATGAGACTTCAGGCTCTTAGAAAGCCTTCAACACATGGCCTTTGTGGGGACACTCAATATAAACTATAGCAAAAATCTGTGATGCTACCAAAATATGCATGGGAGGCTACAGTGGACCCACTTGTTGCTGTGTCTGGGTGTGGGCTCTTCTATTAATAGAAGTATGTTGTGCACTCTCGTAATAGAAGTGTTGTGTACTCTCTTATTAATGGTTGTCCTAAAACTTCATTGTGGGGGGAGGAGGAGGGAAGTGGCTTTTAACTATTTGTCCCTAAGCAAGCTAGACAAGACTGATTGCGTGGCAAATACCTGTGTCTACCTCACTTAAAACAGAAAGCATTGAAATATACTTTTCTGGACTGTTGGGAAACTGTAAAAAGATCAGCTAATTAACACAGAGCTGGAGAAACTGGAAAGACCCTTAATGCTTTCGTAGGGAAAACATTTGGGTTGATTTGAGTGGTTCATAGGGCTATTCTTGAAGGTCACTAAGTAAACACCTGAATGCCACTTGGGACTCTGTCACTGGGCTGTTCAACATGAGCTGAAGGTTCTGTGCTTCACGTGGAACACGTTTAGCTAGGAATACAAATAAGGGCTCAGCTGCATTTGTCTTTATGAAGACTTATTTCATAAAACAACATAGCTTCATTATTTCATGTCTCTTGAGATTTGTTTTTGTTGTTCTCCAGCTTCTTTGATAGTTTCAGAATGAAGCCTTACCTTGAAAATAGTGGAGCGAAGTATTAATACACACACACACACACACACACACACACACACACACACGGTTTCCTCTTTTAAAATATGGACTGCCCTTTAATTCCATTCTTTTGTGGTTCAATAAAAGGAGGACAAGATGAATTGGGTAAACATGGGCTCAGGAGGGACAATGTTTCACCATACTGGCTATGACATGTTTCTAAGCTGGGATCCCCATAGAAATTTCCAGCTAAAGTTCTTGAGGTGGTTGCTGCATGAAATCTGTTAAAATGCTCTCAGTGTCTTGGGTGAAGATCAATATTTTAAAATAACAGTAAGTACTAACTGGATTCCATAAATATGGACTAGACAAAGTTACTATATTTCTTTCTCAAGATAGATAGGATTGAAGCTTTTTTTTAGGTTTTTATCAAATTAGAAATGGAGGTTAATGCTTCTAATGGTAAATAGGATTACACTATTCAAAGGAAACATTAAAGAAATAGGTTAAATTTTATTTTTGAAAATTAATGTCATACTTTCAGTTTTTCCCCATATGACTTACTTTTTTGTTTATTTTTATTCTTTTGTTTTGTTTCACAGATATTACAGAATAGATGGTAGGAGGATAAAGAAATGTACAAATATATTTGAACTTCTAAAACATACTTATTTTAGAGAATTTGTTCCTAAAACAATTTTTTCTGTATTAAAATTTATTTATTTTTGTTAAGACTTCATTAATTTGATAGTCATAATGCCAGTCCCCATCCTTTAAATATTTGGTAAGTTTAGTGGGTTTTCTCCCTTCCTTTTGTAACTCTTTTCCTTTCTGTTTCCATGTTCTTCATGTTAACAACTTCAGCTCTCTTCCATGCTCTCAGAGGACCCTTTTCTTTTGGATTAAGATAATTCTATTTAGATTTTTTATCATTCATAAGTACTTATTTGTAACCATAGTGATATATAACATTCAGGGGATATGGCGTTGTAAACCGTACATAACACTGTAACCTTGTTTTCAAGAATTACAAGGACAAGTCTACCTAACACATGGTGTGTTCACACTGACGGATTTTTAATGTTAAAACTAAAAACTGCATCACTGGTCTTCATTGCTAGGAGGAAATTCATTGCTTGAACCTTGATGAATTCTGAGTTAACTTTTAGTGCTGGAAGAATGCTCTATGACCTGTAAAGTGCAAAAGTACTCGAGATAGCAATAAGCCAGTTTAGTATAGAAATATGGTTGCCTAGTCCAAATGGATTAAAGACCTCAATATCAGTCCGAACACACTGAACCTGATAGAAGAGAAAGTGGAAAGTACTCTACAACACATGGGCACAGGAGACCACTTCCTACGTATAACCCCAGCAGCACAGACATTAAGGGCATCATTGAATAAATGGGACCTCCTGAGACTGAGAAGCTTCTGTAAAGCAAAGGACACTGTCACTAAGACACAAAGGCAACCCACTGACTGGGAGAAGATCTTCACCAACCCCGCAACTGACAAAGGTCTGATCTCCAAAATATATAAAGAACTCAAGAAACTAGACTGTAAAAGGCTAATCAACCCAATTATAAAATGGGGCACTGAGCTGAACAGAGAATTCTCAACAGAAGAACTTCAAATGGCCAAAAGACACTTAAGGTCATGCTCAACTTCCTTAGTGATCAGGGAAATGCAAATCAAGACAACTTTAAGATACCATCTTACACCTGTCAGAATGGCTAAAATAAAAAACACCAATGATAGCCTTTGTTGGAGAGGTTGTGGAGAAAGGGGTACACTCATCCATTGCTGGTGGGAATGCAAACTTGTGCAACCACTTTGGAAAGCAGTATGGCGGTTTCTCAGGAAATTCGGGATCAACCTACTCCTGGACCCAGCAATACCACTCTTGGGAATATACCCAAGAGAGGCCTTATCATACAACAAAAGTATATGCTCTACGATGTTCATAGCAGCATTGTTTGTGACAGAAATCTCAAGGTCCAAATCAGGAGAAGAAGGAGAGAGAGCACGAGCATGGAACTCAGGACCGCGAGGGGTACACCCACACACTGAGACAATGGGGATGTTCTATCGGGAACTCACCAAGGCCAGCTGGCCTGGGTCTGAAAAAACCTGGGATAAAACCGGACTCTCTGAACATAGCGGACAATGAGGACTACTGAGAACTCAAGAACAATGGCAATGGGTTTTTGATCCTACTGCACGTACTGGCTTTGTGGGATCCTAGGCAGTTTGGATGCTCACCTTACTAGACCTGGATGGCGGTGGGAGGTCCTTGGACTTCCCACAGGGCAGGGAACCCTGATTGTTCTTTGGGCTGACGAGGGAGGGGGTCTTGATTGGGGGAGGGGGAGGGAAATGGGAGGCGGTGGCGGGGAAGAGACAGAAATCTTTAATAAATAAATAAACAGAAAAAAAAGAAATATGGTTGCCTGTCTCTAAAAATAAGAGAAAAAACCTTGTCATTTATTATTTTGTTTTATGCAAGACTTTAGAATTTCATTTGAGCTAAGATAAATTTTAGCTTAATGTATTTGAGTATTTTACTCATTTAATGTCTGCTTCCAAGAAGCTCTTAAGAAATGAGGCGAGTGAATATTTTGCAAGTCATCAACATCTTGAAAATGCATCTGTGGTGGAAATAGGCTTTCCAACAGAGTTTTGATTTTCCAACTCTAAAAACTAGTATGATTCGTGAAAAACATGCCCAAATTATTCAATTGTATTGCGTGCACTTTCAACCTGAAGAAACCCCAGCGATATTTGTCATGGCAGGCACGGCTAACCTCCATTATCTGTTAGCTGTCACCTTCATTCTCAGGCTGCCTAATTCTGATATTGATATTAGTATTTTCCTTCACATTTTTTTAACTGTGACTTCCAACAGCAGCCGTGCTCTTCAGCTGAGTTTAATTGGTGATGTTGTAACTAGTACCCTTTTACTTGGTCATGCGAGTGATTGCAGCAAGATCCTCTTGCTTGCAAGGAAGACATTCTCCAACTAGGCTAGATCCCTGTCCCCTCGTAATCGAACCGGTGAGTTAATGGATTCGTAGCCAGATCCATAAATGATTATTAGTGACAATTTATCTCGTCGTTAGTATTTTTCAAATTATTCTTTTGTTGATAGTTTTATATTAGACAATAAATCTTACTCCTTACAAAATGATAGAACAGATCTAAAATTTCCCCACACTTGTTTCACTTAATATAATTTTATATGTTATTTCTCTTTCATCTCTCTTTTATTGAGCATGGATCTTTTCCTTTGGATGATTTTAGCTTTTAAGCCTTTGATAGGGATGCTTCAATCCATATAATCCCAGAAGTTAGGTATAGAGTAGGGGCCTGGGAAAGAGAGAAGAACCTCCCCTGACCTTTCCTAAGCTTCCAGATTTAGGCCTACACATTGGACCATCCTTATCAAGAATATTCTACTTTTCAAACTAAACATTAATTTTGCTTGTTTTAGAGACTGATGATAATGATGATTTTCTAAAGTTTTCTTGTGTGGAGGCCAGTGGTAGATATGGGGTTTTTTTTCCCATCACTTTTTTCCATTTTTCCTTGAGACAGGCTCTCTCATTGATCTGGGAGCTCATCATTTTGACTAGATTGATGTACAGAGAGCTCCCAGGCTTCCTCCTGTCTCTGCCCACTGGAGTTATAGGCATGTGCAGCCACGCTTGACTTTTTATACAGTATCTGGGACTCTGAACTCAGGCCTCCAGGCTTGCACAGCTAGCATTCTTTCTCACTTGCTCATTTCCTAGTCCCTATGTATGAAACATTGACTATATGAGGGGTATAAATCTTTACTTCAAACTTTAGAGATCTATTTTCAAGAATCGTTAGTTTCTCTTTTGTTGATGCCAACAAATGATGAAGAACCCCTGAGCTAAAGGATACAGATGAAACTTAAATGTACTTATTGGATCAAAAAGTCAGAAGTATTGCACATGAATTTTAAATTAATATTGAGAGAGTGCATGTAAATATCCAGGGCATGCACATATATGCATAAATATATGCATTTGATGACAGTATCTACAAAGTGTATAATGGAATTGTATTTTATAATTATATCGCTCAGTATGAATAAATATAGAAGATGTATAAATTACAGTGAAATTTTAGAACAAGATTAATTATTTTATAGCTCATAGGACTTTTCTTTCATGTGTGAGATAAAATTCTTACAGTCAGTTGATACAAAGATGTCAATACAAAGATATTCAATATTTCTATAGAGCCAGTCTGGTTTTTGAAAGACTGATGGGGAAAAACAGTAAATGATAGTTTTTTGGGGGGGAATTCTTGAGGTTTCTAGAAGAAATTTTGTATTGCTTTTATTCTTTGCATATTTCACACATGTATACAACAAAATACAACCATATCCATTCTCCACTTACCTCTAACTCTACTAGGAGGTCTCAATATCCCCCCTTCAACTTCCTCTCTTGTTCTTCTCTCTCTCCTGATAAGCATAATTAATGTTAACCATATATATGCATGGGAATGGGACCATCCTCTGGAGCGTGGGAAATCTACCAGTGTCCATATCCTCCAAGAAGGAAGCTCTCCCCTTCCCACTAACTATTGTCTGTCAATAGATTCTTAGCAAGAGGTGAGGCCTGGAGAGTTCCTCTTCCATCGGTGCTAGAATTTTGTCTGGCTTCATCTTGGCAGGTCTAGTGCAGGTAACCACACCTGGTGTGAGTTCATGAATTCAATAGTCATGCCATGTCCAGAAGACAGTGTTTTACAGAACCCCTCCCATCCTCTTCTGTGCTCTTTCCTTCTGCCTCCCCTTCTGTAGTGTTATCTGAGCTTTGGTAGGAAGTATGGTTGGTAAAGCTGAAGATGCCCTTGGTGACAGGAACAGCCAATTGGAAACACCTGATTTTTAAAAAAATATATTTTCTTTTTTGAGATTATAACATAATTATGTCACTTATATTTCCACTGCTCTCCAAATCCTCCCATATACATCTTCTTGCTTCTTTTCAAATTCATGGCTTCTTTTTCCTATATCTATCTATCTATCTATCTATCTATCTATCTATCTATCTATCTATCTATCTTCTATAAATTGTTTATAAATACATACATACAGATACACATACATCATATATACATACATGCATATTCATGAATATATAAGTACAACCTGCTCTGTCTGTGTAATGTTATTTGTATGTATGTTTTTAGGGTTAATCATTTTGGTAGCAGATAACCAGTTTTTGTGCTCTTCCCTGGGGAAGATTGTGTCTCCCACTCTCAGTGTTCCTTACCCACCTTCAGTTTTTGGTATAGCGTTGAGGCCTTCTGTCCCTCCACGTCAGCACAACTAATATTGTTGTTCTTGTTCAGCTTGCATTTAGGCAGTCATTTTGGTGACTATTTTTAAATCCTACTTTCCCTTTATTGGTCCGAAGCCAATCCAATTATCTTGACCAGAGATAATGGAATAAAATATTTACGAGAAACAGAGCCTAAAAAATTGGCTTAGAGAAATTCTTGAGAAGTGGCTATTTTTCCCTCATTACTTTTCTTTTGAGCTTTGAAATTCTTAGCATTTGTTTTATGTGCTGTTTATGGTTTCTAAGAGACAAGGAACCTTCACCTGACACTTGGAAGGCTGACAAAATAGGCATAAAGCATCGGTCTCCAAGTGGCCTCTGTCTTGCTGTGGGAAGTCTTGAGTCATTTAATTCACTTTTCCCTCTGTTGATAAAGAAAGGGCCCTGGGGAAATCAAACTACCCCTCAAAGCCATCGAAAGGAATAATCAATATAAACAGTCTCCAAACAGTATTTTGGATTTCATGGTCCTCTGTGGGCCTCCATTATCTGGTTTCCAGTCTCTCAAGGTCCTAACTTACTTTTTCTTATGCTGCATAAATTGTAAAGCATTTCTCACTGAGATAACACCCCACGTATTGAGTTATATTATGGCCTCTAAATGTACAGACAACATCAACCCTTTCCTTCAACTCTTCGTTAAAATGCATCGAGCAAGTATTTTCCCCAAGCTCCACTCAGAAAGCATTTAAACAAAAATACACAGATCTGTGAAGTTTCAGATCACAGGGTGGTGAGCTCAGAGAGATTAAATGATGCATTTCAGTTTGCCCGAGCATTTAAGACCTTTGTAGAGAGATTTGGGCTTTTTATTATTTTCAGTTGTAAAAAAGTAACCAGCTGAAACAGATGAGTACATAGAGTGTTGTTCCTGGCCTTTAGACCCTTTGCCAAAAGATAATGAAATTCACATAAAGTCTGCATAGCTTGTCGGAATCTTTGGGGGCTCCGTATTCTTTCATTTTATGGCAGTCAATGGGTTTTTGTTATGTGAAGGCTACTCCTCGGGGAGATGTTACCTTTGTATTGAGGAGAGGTGCCATGGTCCTGATGCTGCAAGCTCTCAGACACTGCATGAGTTCAAACGAGGATAACTTAGACCTCCCTCAGAGGGACGTTGTGAGGATTCAGTAAGATAGCCCATGGGAATGGCTTACAGTTATGACTTAATAAAGATTTAATACAATTTATTGAGTACTTGACATAATTTAGAACCTAAGATAGTAAAGATAAAGCTGTATAGAAACTAATAATCTATTATGTATAGTTGAGGGAAAGAGACAAAATATTTTTGCACAATGATTTGCAAAGAATAGAACACATACTATCACAAAAATGTCAAACATACAATGCTGGGCATTTTTTTTAAAGTCCATGAGAATCAAATTCTGGTTCACAAATTAGTATTTATAAATGGACATTTATACATATGTTTTAACTTGTAGTTAAGGCTAAGACATATATAATAATTTAAATGAGAATTTAATGTTTGTCTTTGTAGAGTCTCATATTTTTCTGTACTCTGACTTTGGAAATCATAAAAAAGGCTTCGAAATGCAGGAGTTTTGTAGTGATGTGATTGTAGGCTAGTTCTGTTGTAGTAATTTGACTGTAGATTAGTTCTGCTGTAGTGATTTGACTGTAGTCTAGTTCTGTTCTTAATGTAACTGTAGCCTAGTTCTGTTGTAGTGATTTGACTGTAGGCTAGTTCTAATGTTAATGTGACTGTAGGCTTGTTATGTTGTAGTGATGTGAGTGTAGGCTAGTTCTGTTATAGTGATCTAACTGTAGGCTAGTTCTGTTGTAGTGGTGTGACTGTAAGCTAGTTCTGTTGTGGTGTGACCGTAGGCTAAGTGAAGACACGAGGAAATTATGTAGACACTTAAGGGCCTGAAAAGTTTTGTGGATTCTTTTTTATGATCACTTTAGACATTTCACTAAGGTAAATTCTTAAGATCATTGATTTGAATTTGCTTAAATTATTTTTTTTCTTGTGTTTCTGATGTGTTGATTTTTCTGTACTGGTGTCTGAGTTCTGATACAAATGATACTAGCTTTACCTCAAGTTGGTTCTTGTCAAGTGTATTTTTTATTTGGATAAATGCAAATAATAATGATAACTGTGACTGCATTAAACCTTCTTATGAAGTTTCTTTAATGTGGACCATTATCATTTTTGACATTTTGTGATGATGCAATCAAGTCTGTATTTAAATCTCTTACTGATGAACATAAACAAATTATTTCATTGCCACAAGCATCATGAAGGACTTTCATCGCAAAATTAATGTGAAGTAAAAGCAGCAAGTAATTAAGTTCAGTCTTAGCTTCAAAAATAATACCAATAAGGTCACCTTTTAAAATCTCATTTCAATTTTTTTATTAATTTTACATACCAAACATTTCCCCCTCCCTCTCTTCCTTCTGTTCTCCCCACCTCCTCACCCTCAATCCCCCATTCACTCCTCAGAGAAGGTAAGGCCTCTCATGGTGAGTCAACAAAGCCTGGCATATCAAGTTGAAGGACTAAGTCCCTCCCCCCTGCATCAATGCTGAATGAAGTATCCCACCATAGAGAATGGGCTGCAAGAATCCAGTTTGTGCATCAGGAATAAATCCTGGTCTCACTGCCAGGAGCCCCACAAACATACCAAATCATACAACTGTCACCAGCATTCAGAGGGCCTAGTTCAGTCCCATGATGGCTCACCAGCTGTCAGACAGAGTCCATGAACTCCCACAAGCTCAGGTTAGCTGCCTCTGTGTGTTTCCCATCATGATCTTGACCCCCCCCCTTTGCTCATATAATCCCTCTTCTCTCTCTTCGCCATCAGAGAGCCTTCATCCAGTGCCTGATGGAAGCTGATGTCATCAGAAACATCAGATATTTACATTATGATTCATAACAGTAGCAAAACTACAATTATGAAGTAGCGATGAAAATAATTTTATAGTTGGGAGGGCATCACAACATGAAGAAGTGTATCAAGGGGTTGCAGCACTAGGAAAGTTGAGAGCCACTGTGACAGAGGGTAATAAATGACTGTCCTGGTGGAGGGAATTCATTGTTTTGTCCCGTCAAACCTCTAGATAATTTGTATGCTGCCTAATGATGACTATTTTTAGTTCACTTCTCTGTTAACTTTAGAGGTGTTCAATAGCATGGGAAATTGTGGGCGCCTTGACTTTTTATACACTGTGCTCTGGGATTGGAGTTTTCTTTTCTCAGGGCATTTCTGCTCACCCTGTACTATTCAGATCAGGCATCTTCTCTTATGAGAAAATGAGCCCTTCAGGTTCTTCCTGTTGCTTCTTCCAGGGAAACAGACATTTTCCCAGGTCTGCTATGACACCTTAGCCGTTGATTCTTAATCACTTACTAGATCATACTGAAGTCAGTTGTTGGGCATTGTAACTGCTATAACTTGCGATTTGATGATTCAGCAAGATAGATTAACAGGGTCTATTGTCTTAATCATCAATGTCTTTGTCATGGATAGCAATTGTTGTCAGAGGAACAATAAAAAGTTAATAAAAGAAAATGATAGCATGGAGACCCTTGTTCTTATTACATATCTGTCAAATGTTCTGAGTAATCCTCTTCCCATATTGGAAGAAGTGATAGCTGATATTCTGCTATCTTCTCCTGTGAATGTTGTATTATTATTTAAATGTCCCAATTTAGAATTATCCTGGGATACCCCAAGGCTGAGAAAAGATCTGGTGCTGGAGCTAATTTAAAGTATCTAGACCCCAATTAATCAGACACTCTCTACAAATGCTACATACTGGGGGATGCGTGGAGTTAGTAATTCATCTCCTTAAAACTTCTGCATGAGATACAAAACACCTGCACTTTCAAGACGAGCCTGGCTGGATCGTGTTTCCTTGGATTATTGTTAGTCTCAGAGGCAGACGAACACAGCATTTACTTCAGGTTTGTGGGGCGGAATTGTACACAGTTGTCAAAGCTGTAACTAGGTTGTGGAGTCAAACTCGGGACTGAGCTCTCATCAGTAACAAATTGTAATTTGGGCAAGATGTTTAAAGTTCTTTGTTTATAAGATGTTAAAAACACCGTTAAAGTTTATAAACAATGTATATTATTCAAAATATCAGTGCTTGTTTTAGCAGAAAAGTAAACAAAGATGATAATGTATTATTCTTGATGAAATAAATATGTTAGCTTAAAAATTTTTACTAAGTTGGACCTGATTTTTAAAAGTCTTTTCCTATACATATTTTCTGTTGGCAACATTATAATATAAATTGAGCAATCACTAGGACTATGTCGCAAAGTCATTGACGCTCTAGTAATACTCATCCTGGATGTTTATGTCCTTTATGCATATTTGCTTCTTGTGGAATGGCAAACTGAAATATTACAGTGGTCTCAAGCCCATTCTTAGCAGTAACATTTCACGTGACCACTGTGGAGTATTAGCAGTACCACTGTATTGTGTTTAACAATTCTCGGTTTATCACCTGCATCCGTTCAGGGTCATCCTTAGTAGGTCCAGTCAGTCACTATGAAGTAGGTGGACTGCATTCTTTTATTTATTTATTTATTTATTTATTTATTTATTTATTATTTAAGATTTCTGTCTCTTCCCCGCCACTGCCTCCCATTTCCCTCCCCCTCCCCCAATCAAGTCCTTCTCCCTAGTCAGCCCAAAGAGCTATCAGGGTTCCCTGCCCTGTGGGAAGTCCAAGAACCACCCACCTCCATCCAGGTCTAGTAAGGTGAGCATCCAAACTGCCTAGGCTCCCACAAAGCCAGTACGTGCAGTAGGATCAAAAACCCATTGCCATTGTTCTTGAGTTCTCAGTAGTCCTCATGGTCCGCTATGTTCAGCGAATCCGGTTTTATGGACTGCATTCTATACAGCAGAATTCCCATGGACTCCAACAGGCAGAAAAGAGAAATGACTGTCTTGTTTATGCAGCTTTTTCCTCTGTTCCAAGAGGCAGAATCTACGCAAGACTAATACACAGAAAGAAGTGTCTGTCTCTTTGACCTTAGGGCAGGATGGTGGGTTTTTCAACACCAGAACATGTGTGTGTTAGTCAACATAATCAGAGTCAAAAGGCCTTTCAAAGCAGTCACTTGATTTTTTGTTTCACATGAGTTTTGGGTGGTAAGCCTCAAGGCTTTTCATATTCCAAGGGCAAAGAATGACACTTCCTATTGCCTTTCTTATGTACATTCTTACAAAACCTAAATGCAAATTTTTACAAGGCACCTGAATCTTCTATCTTATTATGGAATGCCTTTGCTTATATAAAAACCTGATTGAATGTTATGGGCATTTTAGATATTAAAATTTCTTATATGATTGTATAAAAATAAGTGTTATTATTGTTTAACAGTTATTCTGTATGTTTACTTATGACTGTATTTTAATTTTATATTTTAATATCAATTATCAAGAAATAATAGGAGAAGCTAACGTTGTGCACTTTTGCATTTAAACATATCTTTATGAAGCATGTGTTTTCAGACTGGCATTCACTAAACCGGGATACTGGAACACACCTTCTGCCGTTAGAGGAGGAGTGCATAACACTTATCACATGGAATTTCATTGCTTCTCTAAGCCGGTCCCTGCTGCGTACTGCTCATCATTTTCTCTCTGGAATTTAGTTTAGGATTACATTTATGTTTATCTTTTTCACCACTGACCATTGGATCTGAGGTAGAAGACACGGCTTTGCAGTTTTAGATGTTAGAGTGCTCAACTATAAGTAGTTACATCCAAGCATTTAATAATCCAATATTTTAGTTGAATGGTTAAGTAAATGCTGTTTGGAGATGTCAAAACTGAGGTATGCTGGATTAGGTTCTGCACTGAGCACATATAGTACTCAGATATGTGCCAAAGTAGAATATACACCATAAGAACAGATTTTCCCTGAAGAATTATGTTGTTCTCTTTAATGCAAAGCTGCTGCTGAGAACTAGCTGCCTAGTGATCCAATATATTACTCCGAAACCCTTGCATATGGATGATATCATGCAATTAATTCTTAGTGCAATACAATAAGGAGCCAAAGGTATCTTGGTATTAACCTGTGATATATCTACATGGGCATACAACAACACTAATGAAATCCTTTTCATTTTATTTCCAAATATTCCTCCTAGCTAGTAGTAATCAACATTCTACTTCCAGGCCAACATTTTTAAACTTCTACATATGAAAGAGAATATATGCATTATGTATGACTTGTCTTTCCGTGTTTTCATCCTCTGTATCCATCTATTTCTCTTCTTTCTTTTTTCTTTTTCTCTTTCTTTCTTTCTTTCCTTTGACGGGGTTTTTCTGTAGTTTTGGAGCCTGTCCTGGAACTAGCTCTTGTAGACCATGCTGGCCTCGAACTCACAGAGATCCTCCTCCCTCTGCCTCCCTAATGCTGGGGTTAAAGGCATGCTCCAACACCGCCCGGCTCATCTATTTATTTTCAAGTGATAGTAATTTATTTTAATTGTTGCTGAAGGGTACCTCACTCTGTGTGTGTATGTGTGTGTATGCATGTATGTATGTATGTATGTATGTGCACTCATGTCTTTTCCTGTGGATGGCTACTTAGGTGGACTCCATGTCTTACCTGTTGTGAATAGTGCTGAAATGGACATGCAAGTCCAGGCACTTCTTTGGTATGCTGATTTCATTGCCTTTGGCTATATTTCCAGAAATGAGAGTGCTGCCTTTATGAAGAAGATCTATTTTTAGCTTTTTTGGGGGGAGGGATCGGGGAACTCCATGCTCTTCTGCTTAACAGCATTGCTAATTTTATCACCACCGGCGGTATAGGAGTACTTTTTTTTAAATTTTTATTTATTTATTTATTTATTAAATTTCTGTCTCTTCCCTGCCACCGCCTCCCATTTCCCTCCCCCTTCCCCAATCAAGTCCCCCTCCCTCCTCAGCCCAAAGAGCAATCAGGGTTCCCTGCCCTGTGGGAAGTCCAAGGACCACTCACCTGGTATAGGAGTACTTTTATTCCCACATGTTTACCAGCATTTGTTGTTTTTTATTTCTTAAAAAGTTTTTTCGAAATTTAATTTTTGAGCTCATAATATAACTACAACACGTATCCCTTTCCTTTCTTTCCTCCAAGCCCTCTCATTTCCCCCTCCCTTTGAATTGTTTTTTTTTTACACTAATTGTTATTGGGTACATAGATGTATTTGTATTTACATATCTTCCTAAATATAGCATGTTGAGTCCACATAATGTTATTTGTAAGTATGTTTTCAGGGATGACCATTTGGCACTTGGTGACCAATTGATGGGCTTTTCCCTTGGGGAAGGGCTCTTGCCCTTCTCCTGACTCAGCTTTCCTCAGTTTCTTATAGTTTTCTGTGTAGGGCTGAGGCCTTGTGGGCTTTCTCCTGTTCACTTCGGCATGTCTGTTTGTGTCCTTGTTCATCTTGGTTCAGCTCATGTTTAGGCAACCGTGTTGGTGAGACTTTATGGGTGTAGCTTCAGACATTACTAGGAGACCCAATCTCGCAGCAAACTCCCTGGTCTTCTGGGTCTTAAGTCTTTCCGTCCCCTCCCTTCCTCCCTTCCCTCGTGTTCCCAGAGCCTGAGGCGTGGGATTGTTTTGTAGAAGTACCCATTGGTACTGGGCACCACAGCTCTGCATTTTGATTGGTTGTGGATTTTCTGCAGTAGTCTCTGGGCTGCTCGACAAGAGAGAAACTGCACACTGGAAACCTAGCTAATTGATCAGTGCTAGTGAAGTTGTGGCTGTTGGAGGAGAACCCACAACCACCACTTTACTAAATCCCTGATGACCTTCGCCCTCACTCCTCATCAAGGAAACGTCTCCTGACCACAGACAATGTGTATGCTTTTTATTGCTTCTCCTCTGAGTAAGAGTGCTGACCCTAGAGAGTTTCGACTTGTTCTGAATCTAACAAGAAATGTTTCACTTTTCGTTATCCTTCATGATGTTGATTGTGGGTTTATTTAGACAGCCTTTCCTAAGTTAAAGTATGATCCTTGTATACCTAGGCTTTTCCGGATTTCAGTATCAAAGGGTGTTGAATTTTATCAGATAAAATTTTTCTGTATTCCAATTTGGCATTATACAGTTTTCATAATCTTCCTTTTTGTTTTCTTTTTTATTCTTCATACAGAATCTCTGCTAGACCCCATGCCATGTGGATTTCCTACTTTGTCTCTCCTCTGCTTTAGAGTCTCAGCAGATTATTGTATGTTCAGAATTTGTTGCTACTGGTATACCTTCTGCAATCAATTAATTCAGTCACGTACTTTACAAACCACCCGTACCAAGTACATTGACATGTAAAGAATTTATGATACTCTCCCAAATAAAGTCTATATTGTTTGAAACTACCTCCTTTGTGGAGAGTAGAATGGAAGCTTGTTGTTGTGTTATGCTTAGCCCGGTTCATCGACACAACCCCGGGAGCTGAAGTCATTAAAATTCATTTGCCCTCTCGGACTCTTAGGATAGCCCCATTAAGCTTTACTCTCAGCTCGTTTGGGTGGTGATGGGAAAGAAACTTAGTCTGATCGATATTTTTAGTAAGAAGCAGAACTTTTAAAAGATTATTTTCATTTGAAAAATAATAATTGTTTATGGGGTACAATGTGCTTTTTGATATATGTAGAACAGTCATATTATTTTATGACCAGATCAATGTTTTAATAAGTAGAATAACAATCCAATGACTTTTTATTCATAGATGAGGATCATTTTTGTGGCTTTTCCAATACATTTAGAATGCACTGTGATCATCTTGCTGTAAAGTGAGAACACTGCCTTATAATAAGATGCATAGTCAAAGGAGGTCTGTACCACATTCTCAAAACTCAGACCTGTCAGCTACAAGCTCTTTGGGAGGATACTGTGTTGTTCATCATTGCCTGTGGGATGTGTGAAGGCCAAGGTTACCTTTTAATTTATACAGCACCTTTGTGAAAGTGACATTCTATTTATAAGTAATTATCCTGATTATCCCTAATTGTGGTATCGGCTGCCTATCAACAGGCAATTTTAACCTTTAAAACCCATAACAATTGTTTTTCATGTCTGCAAGTCAGGATAACAATAACCTTGAAAAACTGTAGGTATTTTCTAGTTAAACAGAATACTCATAACTCAGAATATTATTCGATACTTTTGTTATTTGTGTAGTAATAAAAGGAAAATATGTAGGTTTAAGTGTGATTTACCATGGATAAATAAAAAGAATATTAGAAATTGTTCTTCTACCAATTGAAGACACCCACTTAACTCAAAAGTAATTTGTTTTCATTCAGGCATTTATTACAGACTTGTTATTCTTGTATATCTTATATCCTTCTATATTTGCTGATTTTCCAGTGTATGAGGTAGATCTTGTGTCCCATTTTACAAGTAGAAACTCTTGGGACAAGGAACAAACATATTAGCTTAGGCAACACCAGACTGATGCAATGGACTTGGGCTTTGGAAGCTCATGAAGCAAAACAACAAAACACAACCAGTGTGTTCCAAGAGCACTGGTACGGCAGTAGCCCAAGACTCAGTTTCCAGACATGGAAGCAATAGCAGTTCTAGAGACAGTGCTGGGTGCCTGGTTTAGGGAATAAAAGTATAGCAAATAATAGTGATTTTTGCCCCATGATTCTGGTGACAGTTACAGAACAACAAAAAGCTGGTGTAGATGGGGCCAAAAATCATAGTGAAAACTGTGTGTGCTCATATACAGCACAGAGGACCTTAGAGCTGTGGAAACAGCCCTACTCTAGTAACTGAAAGGACCTGAAACAACTTAGCATGGGGAGACAATGATATAGGATAAAAAGGGCTTCCCTGTTTTAAATATACTTCTCTGCTTGGCTCTGTCCTGTTCATGTACTAATGAATATTCCTCAAATAGCATGATCAGGAAACTCTTATTTCCTGTTTTTGTTGATAATTTCAGCTGGACCAAGAACAGATAATGGTTTCCTCAAAGTGCGAGAGATCTGTTATTAGGCTTGGATCTAATTCTACTCTCTTAGTTAGGGAAGCCTGGAGGCCACAGTTCTGAAACCCAATGTTCTACCCTTGCTCACACACACAGGGTAATTCAATTCCTCTGTTTCTGCCCTCTAAAGAATATCCTCTACATTTTGATAACTGTGCTTCTCATAAATACTCTTTCCTTCCTGAATCAAAGCAATGTGGAAAACTCTTCAGGAGGAAAGACAAGCAAGAAAAAAACGATGTAGTTTGCAAATGGTTGAATGTGCTTAGAATTCATAGATTTCTTCATAGAATGTGCTTTAATAGCCATAAAGGAAGGTATTAGGGATTAACAATTTTCATGGTGTTTTAATGAATTTAAATGAAAACATAGAAATGAATGTTGCCATCTATTACCACATATTCAAAGAGTATGGACTTATTAAATATACCTAGTATAACTATCACAACCTGAGAATATTTTCTTAAGTAATTACAAGATATATATATATATATATATATATAAATTTCTTATAAACAAATAGTTTTTACGAATATGTATTAAACCAGGCGATTAGTGACCTTGTATAGCCTTAATGGATATCTTTTTGATCTTTGTTTGGCCTGAAGGGAATTTACTCCAATCTTATTATTCTGCATGGCCAGAGTCATGCTTGATTTCCTTAACTTTTGGCACATGGTCAAAGGCAAAGGAAGCTGACTGTTCTGTTAATTGTTAAATTGTTGCTATTTTATTTGATGGAATAATTGTCCAGACACCAATTAGAGGGTTTCTGGGGGAATTATGCAGTAACAAAAATCCAGTTCAGATTCAGAGCTGGCCAGCGCGGTTTTCACAGTTATTTTGTGTTTCTTGGGTTTGATAGCAAGCCTCCTGGCATTTGGGGCACAATGCGAGGAGGGGAGCTCTTTGAGGTTGGTCAGGTACCTGTGTCTAAGAGACTGCCAGACACCAAAGAGAATGTGAATTGACTGCTGGGTTAGAAATGTCAGCACACTTATCTTGGGAGGTGGAATAATAGAGCAGTTCACAGAAGCACTAAAGATAGATTAGATTAGATTCCATAGAAACTGGGGCTGTTGCTTTCCTTTGGAAAAATGTAAAATACCAACACAAGAGGCTCATTTTTAATTCACTTTTTCTTTCTCAGAAGAGAAACTTAAAACACTAGTCAATTATGTTTTATATTTCCCTCAAACTATTTTAGTGTTTTTTTTTTCTCCTGATACTTAAAATAAAAAAACCTGGGATATTTTAGCCACCTGTTTAGGATTCTAAGTCAGTATTTGTGAAGAGTGGAGAAAGACTCGGTCTGAGCTTCACCATTAGAGGGTAGACTGGATTTGGGGGAGAAGTCAAGTAAACGCTGTCAGATATGCAAGCACGGTCGTCTTAAAGTTGGCACCATTGAAGGAGATCTCCACGCGCTTTCCTCTGCAGGTCTGTGTTGAACTTCAAGGAAAAGGTCTTATTATATTTTCCCTATCCATTTATTCAGTTTCCTCTTATTATTTAAACTTATGAACTTAAAAATGTCTGCCTGTTAAGTCTTGGTTTATCCCTGAACTTTGAGCAAATGATGTCTGTTTGCCTTAAAAGGTCCTAAAATGCTGGTGTGTGGGTCTCAGGGGCAGCAGTCCCAGTGGAAGGGAGGGTCCTGGGTGGGACAAGGCAGCCACATATCTACTAAAAAATCCAAACAAGAGCAATAACAACCACTTATATATAGCAAGGATCACTTCAGAGAGGTCTTAGAAAGTTCTATTGAACTTCCCCAATGTGAAAGCCAGGAGTTATGGTTTTCAGGTGTATTTAGAGGGTGACTGACCACATTGAATTTGAAGCCCAAACTTCAGATTTGCACTCCAAGGTTGGGTGTGTTCTCATGTACCTTGAGTATAATTATACTAGCTCTACATATTCAGAAATTTAAGAAGAAAATGACACATATCAGGTTTTCTCATGACACTTTACATTTGATAAGCACTTACATGCTTTAAGAATGAACATTTTAAACATTATATTCAAACAGTGAGATACTTAGTACAATTGCTAGGTTGAAACATGCACACAAAGCTTCTTAGATGTCACCGAGTGGTTGTGTGACAAGCCTGTATGACCATCTGCTGTTTCAGTTTTCATTTTGAATTTAACCCTTGTAGTCATTACATTCATTTTTGATAGAGCTTTATTTGTGCACTCATATCTGTATCTGGTTGCTGATTGTTTATTGAAATTATTAAAATAAACTCAACAATATATGACTTGGTGTTTTAGACACTCGAAACTGGGTAACAATCAGGTACCTGTGGTTTGGGCGTCAAGGAAGACATGAGGCCCAGAGACTAATGGCATGATAACCCACCACAATTTACCATCAAGGCAATTGTTTTAGACAGATAGTTTTAACAACACACAAATGTTTGGAAAGACAAAGTTTAGGGCACAACTCATTTCCAGAAGGTTTGTGGTTTTGTGGACAGATAGTTGTAGCAACCGAAGGAGATGATTTGTAAGGAAGAGAATCTGGAAGACACATCTGCATATCAGATGTTTCTTCTTTTGTTCTGGGCCCCAGAAATGTGCCTACATAGGACAGAAAATCATACACAGCCGAAAACTGGAGAAAGGGAAATATCACAATATATTCCAAACATAAATTCATAAGGGAGGAAGTTATAAGACCAAGAAAGAAGACTGACAAAAAATACTAATATACATTAGATATAAATATATTTATATAGATTTCTAGAACTTGTCTAGAAAGGGATACATACATGCATGTATGTGTGCATCCATCCATCCATCCATCCATCCATCCATCCAAGTGTCACTACCTCGTTCTTTCTAGAATGACTTTTTGTTACCTAAGCACAGAAAACCAGAGTTCTGTTCCTGGAAGTATGCATGCTGTCTTCTGGCTCATCTGTAACTAGCTCACGTCCCCAGACTATTATGCAGATTCTTTTTCTGGCCAGAGACTCACAGGTTTGCATCTTCTTTGATTCACATATATATATTTTAACACGTCCTTTTGTAACTCGACTTACACTCTTACACTTGAAATATATTGTGATATTTCTCCCTGGCCCCCTTTTTTCCCAGTGAGAAAACAAGAGGAGGACTACATGATACAAAATAAAGCAATGACTGTGACTTGTTCTTTGTACTGCAGTGGGAAGCAGCTGGCTTGGAGACTTGGAGATACCAGTGTCTGGCTTGATAGCTTATAATATATATGTATATTATAATATATATATACATATATATATGTATATATATATATTAAATTGTTACTTAAATTCAGGTAGCAAGTTACAGAGGCAAATGTGAGTCTTTCCTTCTGCATTAGAAGGTACTTCTAGTGTTTTACAATTTACTTTTTTTTTAATGTGTAAACAAAAAAAGTAAAGAAGATTGCAAGAATTTTCTTTGTTCTTTAAGATCCTAAATTTGACTGCAACTTACTTTAGCACTCAAAACACTTAGTAATCAAAATTAAATAATTATTCTTTTTTTCTTTTGAAGTCAAGAGAAAGACATGCATGTTTGGGCAGTGATTTGATCAGATAGCCTTTTCTGCTCAGTGTCTTGGAGGGAATTTCTGAAAGTTTTCATTCAACAAAGGGATATTTCTTGAGCAAAGACTTCCAAATCTTTCTATTCTTTGAGGGTGACTACCCATCAGTCACTCTTTTTTTTTTTTAATTGAGAAAAGGAGAGAAAAAAACAAAACAAGTTTCCACCTCCTCCCAGCCTCCCATTTCCCTCCCCCTCCTCCCACCTTTCTCCCCCTCCCCCCACTCCTTTCCCCCTCACTCTCCAGTCCAAAGAGCAGTCAGGGTTTTCTGCCCTGTGGTAAGACCTAGGACCTCCCACCTCCGTCCATATCTAGGAAGGTGAACATCGAAACTGGCTAGGCTCCCTCAAAGCCATCACATTACGGTAGGATCAAACCCCCGTGCCATTGTCCTTTGCGTCTCATCAGCCCTCATTGTTCGCCATGTTCAGAGAGTCCAGTTTTATCCCATGCTTTTTCAGTCACAGTCCAGCTGGTCTTGGTGAGCTCTCAATAGATCAGCTCAACTGTCTCAGTGGGTGGGTGCATCCCTCGTGGTCCCGACTTCTTTGCTCATGTTCTCCCTCCTTCTGCTCCTCATTGGGACCTTGGGAGCTCAATCCAGTGCTCCAGTGTGGGTCTCTGTCTCTATCTCCATCCATCACCAGATGAAGGTTCTATGATGATATGCAAGGTATTCGTCAGTATTGCTCTAGGATAGGGTCATTTCAGGTTCCCTATCCTCAACTGCCCAAGGAACTAACTGGGGACCTCAGCTTGGGCACCTGGGAACCCCTCTAGGGTCAGGTCTCTTGCCAACCCTAAAGTGGCTCCCTTAACTAAGAATTGTGGTTCCGTGCTCCCCTGTCCAACCTTCCTTTATCCCAATCCTCCTGTTTTCCCAAGGCCTGACCTCCTTCCCTTCTAACTTTTCTCTCCCCATCTCCCCTTACCCCCATCCCACCCCACCCCCAAGATCCCAATTTTCTCCCTGGCAATTTTGTCTACTTCCCTTAGCCAAGAGGATAACTATATGTTTTTCCTTGGGTTCCCCTTCTTACTTAGCTTCTTTAGATTCACCTATTGTAGACTCCGTGACCCTTATTTATGGCTAGAAACCAATTATGAGTGAGTACATCCCATGTTCATCTTTTTGGGTCTGGGATACCTCACTCAGGATAGTGTTTTCTATTTCCATCCATTTGCATGCAAAATTCGAGAAGTCATTGTTTTTTACCGCAGCGTAGTACTCTAATGTGTAGATATTCCATACTTTCTTCATCCATTCTTCCATTGAAGGGCATCTAGGTTGTTTCCAGGTTCTGGCTATTACAAATAATACTGCTATGAACTACAGTAATGAAAACAGTGTGGTACTGGCATAAAAACAGAGAAGTCGACCAATGGAATCGTATAGAAGACCCGGATTTTATCCCACAAACCTATGAACACCTCATTTTCGATAAAGGAGCTAAAAGTATACAATGGAAGAAAGAAAGCATCTTCAACAAATGGTGCTGGCAGAACTGGATGTCAACCTATAGAAGAATGAAAATAGACCCACATCTTTCACCGTGCACAAAACTCAAGTCCAAATGGATTTTAAAGACCTCAATATCAGCCCGAACACACTGAACCTGATAGAAGAGAAAGTGGGAAATACCCTACAACAGATGGGCACAGGAGATCGCTTCCTATGTATAACCCCAGAAGCACAGACTTTAAGGGCAACATTGAATAAATGGGACCTACTAAAACTGAGAAGCTTCTGCAAAGCAAAGGACACTGTCACTAAGACACAAAGGCAACCTACTGACTGGGAGAGGATCTTCACCAACCCCGCAACAGACAAAGGTCTGATCTCCAAAATATATAGAGAACTCAAGAAACTAGACTTTAAAATGCTAATTAACCCAATTAAAAAATGGGGCACTGATCTGAACAGAGAATTCTCAACAGAAGAAGTTCAAATGGCCAAAAGACACTTAAGGTCATGCTCAACTTCCTTAGCAATCAGGGAAATGCAAATCAAAACAACTTTGAGATATCATCTTACACCTGTCAGAATGGCTAAAGTCAAAAACACCAACGATAACCTTTGCTGGAGAGGCTGTGGAGGAAGGGGTACCCTCATCCATTGCTGGTGGGAATGCAATCTTGTGCAACCACTATGGAAGTCAGTGTTTCGGTTTCTCAGGAAATTCGGGATCAACCTACCCCTGGACCCAGCAATACCACTCTTGGGAATATACCCAAGAGATGCCCTATCATATGACAAAAGCATTTGTTCAACTATGCCCATCAGTCACTCTTGTGGAAAAATCAGTCATCTGCGTTTTCGTTTTCACAGCTATACAGAGCTTGTTTATACAGGTGTTGGTCACCTTTGCTCTCCATTGTATTTTAAGGCTCCCTCAATCTCTTAGAAAACCTCTGTGCTGTTTCTGTGTGGAAAAGGTGTACTGTAATTGTTAAATGTCAGACCCTGGACACTTAGGACATTTTTCTGATTCATACTTTGTGCTTGTTGCATATGATCCTAATGTTTTGAAAGACTCAGTTTTTTATTTTTTGTACTAGCTGATATGTTGGTATGTTTTGTTACACTTATATTCCCTCTTTCTCAGATTGAGTATCCCTACCCAATGCTTGCCCTTCTGTCTCCCTCAAGTACCTAGAACAGGGCTTTTCACAGTTAGGAAAATGGGGGACGTAGGCGTCATAGCAGCCTTCACCACAGGACATGGATTTAGGAATATTCATCGACAGAGGTATAGGGTGAGCTTATGAAACTTGATGTGGTGGAGGCAGATTTGGAATCTCTGCGGGAGCAGCCGTTGTTGGCACTTGGGTCTTTGGGCACCGCCCTTTTCTTCCGGCTGGACTTGGCTGGGTCCCCGTCATTGGGGTCAAACAGCACGGTCACCGACTCCATCCTGCTCACGGTGTACAGGCTGCTCTGCCGCGTGGGATGAAACCTGGTGGTCTTGAGCTCCAACTCGTCGTAGGTGGAGACTTGGATGAAAGGACACCAGCGAAATGCTCTTTTGAAGCCTGCGCGGAACCTGAGAGGCAGGAGAGAAAAGTTGTTTTCAAGTGGGTATTTCCTTCCGCTGCCTTCAAAAAGGATATAGACTAACGCTGGTTTTGAATTTAGCCAAATTCTACAGAGGCTTAAGTCTGTGCTACAGAATCAGTTCAGTGAGTTCTTGTTAAAAAAAAAAAATCATTTCCGTCAATGGGGAGATAATTCATCAAATTGGAAAAGCATGGGGTTATCAACGTGGGAAACTGCTTGTTGGCAATAATCTCATACATTTACATAATTAATTGCATGAGGTTGGCAAGTTAAAATATTTAAAAATGGCATACTATATTTCAAATGTTTTTTTTCCAGAAACAATTGCACATTTACGAATTTGACACATTTAATGTTAGAATTAGTTGTTAATATTTATGGTTTTACTTAATCATCTATAAATATGTGAAATTCTTCTTACTGTACATCATTAAATGAAGTTGATTTAAAACAGATTTATTGCTTGAACAGTGGCTTAAACTAAGATATGGCTTATGCAATTAGTTTATAAAGAATGAAATATTTAACCAACTTATGGCACAGGTCTCTTGGTGTCTTCCCAAGCTAGGAAGTTAGCACTTACATCTACATAAAGAACCATTTCTATTGGTCTATAAAATCTACTGGTTTATTGAGAGAATTGTCAACCATGTTGCATTTTGTCTTACTCCTCTGTGTTCAGTGCACTGACAAAGTGGGGTTTGGTTTTTGAATTTTTAATTTTTTAAAACAAAGAGGGCACAATTAACCTTCTTTACAGTATTACATTGGTCATCAAGGCTCCTGCTTTATTACATTGGTCATCAAGGCTCCTGCTTTATTTAAAGACAAGATCTCACTTTGTATCCTTCGCTCAATGCAAATTCGCAGTCTCCCCGTCTCAGTCTTCTAGACTGCTGAGATATCAGGCTTGTGCCACTACACATGGCACAATGATGATTTGTCTTTAAAAAGATCTTCTGCTTGACGTCTCCAACATTCTCACTAGCCATCCCATGGAAACTACATCCTCTCTGTCACTTTGCAAGACTGTGTGGGAAGGACAGGAATTCTCCTTGCTTTGACAGTGATATCCATTTTGAAGGATATTGATAGGAGAACTTTATGAGCCGAGCCGAGCCCATCATGTATACCATTATATCCCCTCCCATAGAAAGTGTATTTTATTTCTTTTAAGAACTCTCATGTCTTTGGGATTGTGGATAAGCCTTCACTCATGAGGAATTCTTTTACAATGCTAGATACAATTCTGAAGGTTTTAGGGGAGAAGTTGTCTTTTGTAAAAACCACCCAGTGAAAACTTCTAATGCAGTGATTCTTGACCTATTGGTCATGGCAGCTTTGGGGGTTTAACTGCCCTTTCACAGGGGTAGCCAAAGACCATTTAAAAACATATTTACATTACAATTCATAACAGTAGCAGAATTACTGTTATGAAATAGCAATGGAAAGAGCTTTGTGGTTGGGACTCATGACAACATGAGGAACTGTATTGAACGGTCACAGCATTAGGAAGGTTGAGAACCACAGTTGTGCTGACTCTTTCAAGAACCCAAGTTTTAAGGTGGGACATTTTGTGAAGTATAAAAAGCCTGCATCAAGCTTTGTGTTCCCCTCTGAGTTCTTCCACTGAACATGAGTTCACCCATGTCTGTACTTTAAATCAGCACCAAGAAACCAGAGTGCTTCCAGAGAAGGTGGAAGGGTTAAGAGACCTGGTATTCAAATACCTTTTATTCAAACAGCAGTAGATGATGGGATTGTACATGGTTGAGCTCATTGCTAGCCAGAAACTAGCCAGGTAGATCTGCTGGATGTATTTCCACCGGTTCAGCTGTTGGTAGATGGCAGTGAGAATGAAGTAAATGTGGTAGGGCAGCCAGCAGATGGCAAATGTCACCACAACAATGATCATCATCTTTACAACCTGGGAAGAAAGGGTAAAATCACCGTGAGCAAGTTAAAAAGTCATTAGAATAGTTTCAATAACTTTCTACAGGTTATTTTTAAGCAATATAGCTAAGTACATAGACTATATAGCATACTTAATGACTAGCTGAAGCTGTAAATGGTAAAAATGAATATACTCTATATTTATGCATACATAATGCTTATTTAAGCTGAATATATTATTCAGGTATATTATGCCACAATTCCATCGTTACCTAATAGTAAGTGACAGGCACACAAATATGAATGAGTATATTTTCATTGGTCTGGACTAGGGCTAGGGATGTAGTTCAGTGGTAGAGTATTTGCCTAGAATGCACAATAAGAGCCTGGTTTGATCCTCTGTACCATGCACACACAAAAATTGACCTAAAAATGTGTTTACAAAAACCTGTGGAGAGGAAGGCAGGTACTAGTTTAGGTCATGATAACATGGAATGTGTAATGGTGAAGATATATTTATGGAAACTAAGCCATTATGAAGGTATATTATTCTACAAGAGATGGACTGGTTCTTCATTATTTGTAATAGTCTTCTCAGAGTTATAGACCATTTAAATTTTGTTAATATTGTGCTCACTAGGCAACTGTCTGAGTATTTTTTGTAGAGATACTGTCTCTGAATAGTTATTATTAATGTAATAATCTAAGGAAATTTCACTAACTTACAATTTATAAGTAAGTGTTTGGTTTATATGGTTGATTTGTGCCATTTACTGGTAGGTAGGGGTTGGAGAGATGGCTCAGCGGTTAGGAGCACTGTTTGCTCATCCAAAGGTTCTGAGTTCAATTCCAATTATCCACATGGTGACTCACAACAATCTGTAATGAGATCTGGCACTCTCTTTAGGAAGGGAACTGGTCAGTCGTCCTCATCAACTTAGATCAGAAAGCTCAATATGGACAAGTTCAACAGAACTACCATATATGGGCTGCCCATGCATGCCTCAGCATTGCCAGGGCGTAAATTTTATTTTTTTTCAGAGATGAATGTTGTTTTCAGAACAAGGAGAGTCCCTGTCTTTCTCACAGAATCTCAAAAGGAATCTTTTTGGATACTAAATTACATTTTTTTTGCTTCCATAGTTTGAAATTTAATATCTAGAAGATTCCATTTGAGTAGGACAAGATTGTGTACCGATTCCTTTAGAGTTGAAATCTTCCTCCCTGAAGGAAGGCCCTTGAAGGTTTAGGGAGCTCTAAGTGGAAATGTTTCCTCAGGGAAGTAGAGTGGGAGGCTCATGCATGATACTCAAAGAGTAAGCAATCCATACATCCCAGAAAGTCAAATATTGCAAGTTCTCAGGGTTTCTCCCCAAGGTTAGAGAAATAATAGACGGTTGCAGGAAAAGAAATCTGACCTGTTTGCTGCCTTCCAGTCATGCAAATACCTTAGGGATGCAGCTTTCCTGAGTCAGTGTTTGGGGATGCAGTTGCCTTGAGTTACCTCTGCTCCAATAAATAACTCTTTGCCCTTATTAATTTCAGCACCACAAATGAATTGATTGTTTTATTGATTGAACTCCACTGTAATTATTACTTTTATCTGCCATTTGTTTCCTATCTGGGGTGAATGGAAGTTTGTGTCATGCCTCTCCAGTCTTAGAAGCTATTATATATAGGGTTGAGGAACAAAAATTACAGTGTCAGAGGTGTGCTGATTTTCTATGAGTTATTATTCAGGGAGGCTCCCAAGGCCCCACAAATCATAAACATATCTCTCTTGTTAATGGCATGCCAGACCTAGCTGATAAGAACCTACTGCTGAAGTTACCGAATGCTGTATTGATCAACAATAGTCCTACTTGGCTACAAACCCTGAATGCTGCAGTACCAAAATACCATGTAGTGGATGTCTGCTGGTGCAATGATGGCCTGACTAGAATTGACAATTTTCTGGTTGAATTTAAGGCTTGCTCCACAGGAGGAAATTCACATCTGATACTGTAAGCTAGGATTCAGTGTGTGTGTGGGGGGGGGAGGGGGGAACTACCGCTACTGCTTTGTTAAATGGGTGTTATGTCTCTACCAAAATGTTTTCAAAACATTTTTGCTTATACTCCCGCCGTTCAGTTAGTTGTTGTCAGTTTCAGTCATGGAAGTCATGGGTTACCATAAAGACTCGTAACCACTGGTGAAACCATGAGAAGTGACTGTGGCTGTGGCCTAGTGGTCCAATGCCTACCTTTAGATATGCATCTAGATGATGGCGTAGCTCAGTGGTATATAACTTGCCTTTCATGCAAGAGGCCCCAAGTTCAATCTCTAGCAACACACACACACACACACACACACACACACACACGCAGTGGTTAAGATGGTAAATGGCTGTTTGTAGGAAGTTAAGACCTACTAGGCCAAAAGGAGCCAACCTGGAGTCTGCCTGGTGCTGTCAGAAGTCCTGATCATGCCTAGCCAATGAGGCGTGACCACGTGATGTCAGCTGTCAATGGATCAGAAGGCCTGGGTGCTGGGAGGGTTTATAAGTTTTTTCTCCATTGTTAAATAAATGACTCTGCTCTATCCCTTTATTCAGACTCCTGGCATCTGTGACCATTGACATCATACCTTCTTATCTCCTCCCCTGAAGAAGATGTTAGGGTCCAGTTACAGCTATCTACAATACCCCTGTAAGGCTCAGAAAACATTATAGTTGAGAGAACCAAAGAACATAAGAGCTGGAGAAAGGGAAGAAGTTCAATTTCCTCATAGTTAGAACATTCTATATTGATGTGAGGTTCCTTAAGTTCTGAAAAGTTTTAAGTTAAAATATGGCCTCCAGGAAGAAGAGGGTGAGTTTAGAAGACTCAATAAGTAAACAAACTTCACACAGCTGAGGAGGTTGAAAATTATAAAATTCATGGGCCCTTTCCCCACAGTTATAGAAACATTCAACCATCACCCGAGAAGAGATTCTATGACATGTTGAGTTGGCACTGTAAGCCATACAGAGTGATCTAGGGATGCAGCCTTCATGAGCAAGACATCACTCATTGTGTTGGGGTGAGCTTTTTAGTAAAGTGGCTGCCTTTGACTTGTCTCTTCTAAGTAATGCCTTAGCCATACTCCCTTAAGCAGCCTGAATAAACTCACTCATTCAACCAACCTGGACTCTGGTGTAATCATTACTCTGGTCTGTCTTTGGTTCTCTATCTGGAGTCAATAAAAGTTTGTATTGTGTCTCCCCAGGAAAAGTATCACAAAATGCCAACTTCTATTTCTCCTCTACCTGCCCTTGAGTTCATGAAAAGCAGAGATAACCCAACACAAGATCGGTCTCTAATATATTTGGGGATAAAAAATAGAAAGAGAATATATGTACAATGAGCAATAATTAGAGTGAAAAGAAATGAATGGAAGAATATTTTATGTGTCTATGATTGAACTAAAATCTCATCTATGTGTCTATAAAAAAGATAGAAACAAAAACATCACACACTGATTGTATCATCAATATGATTATCTCTTTTAATATTTCTCATTACTCAGGTACCTGAAATCTCTTCATACTTGTTTAGGAATTTAGAAATAATAAGTTCAGAATAAGATATATCCAATAAAACAATTTTGAGGCATAACCACAGTCAGATTAACACAACTCAAAGGAATAACCTGATGCATGGCCCATGAGGCATCTTAGAAGTAGAAAAATACATTATTTATAAACTCCACTTGCCATTTGACTACATGTTGTGAATTTAGATGAGAGTTGGAAAGGTTAAGAATCATGAGAAACATTATTCTAGAAGCAGACAAAGCCTGAAATGGTCAATGCGAATGGTAATGCTTCTCTTAGGGTCTAAATGCTGGATGGTACAGGTGATTAGTGCTAAACCTCAGGGGAAACTGGCCATTAGAGCAGAAAATCCAGGTCAATAGCTCAAAGAATGTTGTCATTAGCTCTCCAAGTCATTTGATTTTTGTCATTATTCTTTAAATTTTATTTTTATCTGAAGATCAAATTTCTGCAGTTAGTTTCATGGTTCTTACTCATGTATTTGGGAAATTCAAATAAGGACCATGCTTTAATTAATTCAGCATTACACATTTCAACAGGTTATGATCTCTCTATTGTTCAGGGGGAAATTAAAAACTAAAAGGTTTAACTGCTGTCTTTTATGGGATGAAGCTAGGGTCTTTATACTCAGACCCTTACTCCTTTGTTCTTTATTAAAGCGTGATGGAGCCAATGACAACATGTGGGATATTTTTTTTGAAGTTGAAAAAGGTATATTGCTTCTGAGGCAATAAGATTTTCTATGATAGTGTTTGGGTCTTACCATCCTGTGTTGTCTGTGGTATAGGATTTTACCAGCAACAAGAGAAGGATGCACAGACTAGTGACGCAGATCTTAAAAGGCTGTGATGTTTGCTTTTATTTGTTTACTTTAGTTTTATGTTATCTATCCACCTACTTACTTATTTTTGAATGTGTGCAGGTGGTGTGGGAAGTCTTTGTGTATATGTGTTGCTTTTTTTGGTTAATGAATAAAGCTGTTTGGGCCTGTGGTAGGACAGAATAGAGCTAGGCGGGGAAAGCTAAACTGAATGCTGGAAGGAAGAAGGCAGAGTCACAAGGAGCTGCCAAAGGAGAAAGATGCAAGCTGCCAGCTGGAACCTTACCAGTAGGCCATGAGCTAGATATGCATAAGTTAATAGGCCAAGCAGTGTTGTAATTCATATAGTTTCAGTGTGATTATTTCAGAGCTTATCAGCCAGGCAGGAACAAGCAGACTCCCCCAACATGTGAGCACATGTGTGCCGTGGTGTACATCTTCAGAGCTGTTTGTTTCCTCTACTGTGTGGATACCAGGGACCCAGCCCAGGTCTTCAGGCTTGGTGGCAAGCACATCTACCAGTTGAACCATCATCCCTGCCTAGTACCTTTTTTTAGTAGTTAAGAATCCACTTCAACCACCCATGCAGAACTGAAACACAGATCATATGCCAGTGAGACAAGGTCCTACTTCTTCATGTGTCAAAGGGAAAAGGAAATGTTAGATTTTGGTGCCTTGCACAGGTCAGATTGAGATGCTGGCAGCTCCTCTTGTCTCTTATGTTCAATCACTGCAGGGTGGATGGTTTTCAGGTTTAGGCCACAAAGAAAGAATTGAAGTAGGAAATTAAAATAACTATCAACTACTAGAAAAAATCTTGGAGTAATATTTTTCAGTACAATATTTTGCATTCTGAATGTCAAAGTAGTTAATCCTGTGTGAAAGACTTTAATTAGGTCTCCACAGAGCACATAGAACTAACCAATATTCTATTCCTTCCTGATTGTGTTTTCTGTGTTAGAAACTTAAGTGCACATTGCTTTGAAAAATACTGGCCTCCTTATTTGAACTACAATTACTAGTAAAACACAACAAAAAGAAAATATTTAAATTTAAAATACTATCCCACCAGTTACTTGAGCTTGATTTGGGCACTTCATTTTCAAAGACAGTGCTTAAAATTTTCATTCCAAGTAAGAAAATAATTCTGAATGTTGTCAGTTATTTCAGAAAATTTGAGGATATAGATATATTGTAGGATATTATGGTAGTAAAGCTAAGGTCATCTAGGAATTAGACATTATTCTAATTCTAACTAACATGGATATCTACATAACCAAGGTTTGTAGGAAGTTATATGAGGCCCACGTAAATAAAGACAACTCCTATACTCATGTATTAGATGAAATTTTTGCACATACACATTGTACTTGCAAACTATTTTCTATATTTCATTAGTCACAATTAACTTTAATGTCATTTTTATTTTCTAATTGGAAACACAGCCTTTGAGACTACTGTAAGATTTCAGCACTATCTGTCTGCCGGATTTCACTAATATATGCAGATCCGTCTTTGCAACCTGTGATCCAAGGAGCTGAGGAAAGGCAAAGGGCTATAGTCTAATGCTGTAGACAGTTTTACCTCCGTTTCTGTGTACTTTTATTTATGAATGTAACAAAGAAAACAACGATTGAAGGACGGTTTTTTGAGTTCAGAAAAAAATGTAACTAAACACTAGTAAGCACATAGTAAATATTTAAAGAGCGGCCCCTCCCCAGAACTTCCTCAGGACAGACCAGTTTAAACACAGTTGCCTGGCACATACTCAAGATGCTACCTGGGAAAGCACAAAAGCCAGGCAGAAGGCCATAGCCCCATTCAGGGTACACTGAGGACAGCTCACAGCATATCCTTCAGACAGATCGGGTTCTGTGGCTATGTTCTGACATCCGACAAGAATAAATTTGTCTTATAAATTAAATGCAAATCTTTGTTACAATAGGCATGACATCATATCCAAGAACCACCCAGAGAACAAAATGCACTTGAGGTAAAGGGTCCTTGGCCTTGTTTTCTGGATCCTCTCTTACTGTTACCAATGCATCATTTTTTAAAACTATATTCTGATATATCATGATATCAAAATAATTAAAAAGATACAGCCATAGAAAGGAGATATGTGGCATTATAAAAATACATTAAAGCAAAGGGAATAGAAATTGGTTTTATGGGATTATGATAGCAAATGATAGATAAGTTATAAACATCTGCCCTAGCCTGCATTATGTGCCCTCCAAATGTTATTATACCATGATGTTTGAATACTCAGTCTCTCAAAGGTGATCCTATTTGGATAGATGGGATTTTTTGCAAATGTGATTCTGTTAAAATTCTTGATAGTGGGCTCCATCCAACATGACTAGTAGTTTTTGGAGAAGAAATGATTTGACATAGACACATCCCCAGGGAAGCTTGTGGACGCACAGATGGCACAGATGGCCACCCTCTTGCAAGAAGAATAGCTTCAGAAGAAGCAGGCTGTGCTTCTCGTTCACCTGCACTTCCAGCCTTGAGAATTGTGGGAAAGTGAACCTTGCTATTTACATTTTCCAGTCTGGTAATCTGTTGCTCTAGAAAAAATAAAGGTGGAATTTGTTCATGAGAAGTGGGATGCAGATGCTATGAACCAGACTCAAGGAATTTTGATGGCTCAATAAATTTTGATATATAATCAAGAGCCTGGATTTCCTCTAAGGCCATTGATAAAACAGATGTGAAAGATTTTTTTTTTTTTTTTTTTTTTTTTTTTTTAGTGAGGGCTCATGAAGAGAATAGAACACTAGGGAAGAGTTTTATAATTCTAGACATGTACATATATAACAATCGATCGACTATTCATTCATTAGATCGGAATGTTTAAGCTGTATCTGGTGAATTCTGATAAAATGCGAACAGTGTTATTAGACAATGCAGGAAAGACAATTTTTGTTATCTGGAAAATAATATAACGAGATAATGGTCTGGCTTTTGTGAAAAGTAGAGTAGGCAGAGAGCTTGGATATTAACAGGAGGGAATTATAAAGTTTGAAGGCGTGGCCTAGGCTCCCTTGCAGTTGCTGGCAAGATGTGAGAGGACATAGAGAAAGAAGAAATTTTAGACAAAAATTAGGAGTCTATCTAATCACAAACATGTGGGAGGGTTTTTTTGGAGAGAGTATAAGCATATGGCCACATGCTCATTTGATGAAGTGGCTACAGGAAATGACAGAAGAACCTAACCAGGTGTCTCAGTGAATGGCAGAAACACAGAAGGTTTTGCTAGTAGAGAATCTGCCAGCTTTGGATTTGGGGACAGAGATGGGTCTGAACAAGGAATGGCATCCTTCAGGTCAGACAGTAGAGCTGTTCTGTGGCCTGACTGTGTTTCCCTTCGAGAACACGGAAGGAAGACAGGGTTAACAGGGCTCTCTTGCCATCCTGGCTCCAAGCACACAGACCTAGAGAACTTTGTTCAATCATTTAGATGCAATGGAATTTTTCCTACTATGTTTCAAACTTTCTAACCTTCAGAAATTGGAGAAAGTGAACCTTGTTATTTGCATTTTCCAGTCTGGTATTCTGTCAACTCAGAAAAATAAATGTGGAATTTGTTCATGAAATGCGGGGACCCGATGTAATAAATATTTTAAAATGCTAGGAGTCTTGGAGCCTATCTTTATTCTTTTCCTGAGTTCTCCTGCTTAGAGGGGAAATATCTGTCCTGTGACCTTTCTGCCTCTGTATTTTGGAAGCAGGTAACTTGCCTGGTATCAGAACTGTTAGGTGACAAACTTTTCCTGGGGAGATTAAACACACACACACACACACACACACACACACACACACACACACACTTCTTCACCTCAGAGAGGAAACCTGTGAAAGCTCCAAATAATGGTTATACCAATGTTCAAGTTGGCAAACAATTGAGTTCTTTTGGCGGTTACTAATTGAAGTATATATAAGGAATTATTTACAAAAGCAGGAGTGCCTAAAAATATCAGGTGTATTATGAAAAGTTCACCCCAACGCTGGTGAACACACCAGAAGCCTGGAGCTTTCTGGGCATCTTGTAAGCGGTCCACAGGTCCATGTAACCTCTTCTCACAGCTAAAACTTCTGTCTGCACCTGGCCTGTTGCCTCCCTAAGCAGGAATTTATTTCTTTGTATACTGTGGGGCAGGGGCCATAAAGAATTTTTCGGTTCTAGACATGTGACCCCCGAATCTCTTTGAGCCCCCTCTTCTGGAGGAAGTATGTCACCTGGGAAGCAAAGACAGTTGCACAACAGCATCTGCAGGTAGAAAGAATTTGTATGAGAATGGAGACCTTCCTTCAAGTTCAATCCATGTTTCAAGTAAGATTATATACATGCATATGTATGTGTTTGAATTTGAATTTAGAAATTGATAAACTAAATGCATGTTGCATGTAAGACAGACTTTGGAGGAAGTAGAACCCAGAATAGTATGGGTTGAATTTTAAGTGTCTCACATTCATGTGTTAAAGTCTTAGTTTCCAGTAACTCAAGAGCATGATTGCCTTTGTACAGACGGCTCTTAAATTAAGATGAGATAATTGGAGTGCGTGTTGATCCAATCTAACAGGTAACACACAGAGAGGGATGAGTGACCCTGTGAAGAAACTAAGTTGTTGCTGTGTGTAAGGAATCAGGCCAGATGACACTTTGATCTCGGACTCAAAGGCTTCAAAATTGTAGGAAAACAAATTTGCAGTTTAAGGCAATAATTCTGAGGTGTTTTTTTAATGGTAGCCTGAGCAAGTGTCTTAAGTAAGATGTTTGTGATAGACAGTACACTATGTGGCTCCATTCAAGAAGAACAGAGAGTAAATCATTGTATAGGGTCCTAGTGAGATGCAGCTCTCCAAGGTGGTTTAGCCTGTAGGCCCTCCTGCAGCAGTACACAGAATAGAGCAGGGTCATTATTCCTATCACTCTGGCATCTTTTAGGTTAAATGTGATCTTTCTCACAAGATCTGCCTTCTGTGCTAATTCCCATATAAAGAAGGGATGACAAGCGCACAGAAGGTTTGTTTTCTGAGTGAAGACAGATTAGTCTTGGTTTTCATACAACTCACAAATCAAATTGAATCTGTCACCTGAGCTTAGACTGAAGAGTGAGCCTTTTCGACAATGCTTCTTAGTTATCACACTTAAGGATTCACCTTTGACAATTTGTTTGTTGTTAGAGGACTAAAATAGAAAATGGTGCCCAGTGCAATGTTCACGATTGTTAAACAACAGACACGGACTTATTTGCCAGTATTGCAGTGGTCAGAATAAGACCAATTTCAACAATAAATTTTAGATGAAATCCCAAAATATGATAAGTATTGTGACTGATTTTGTTTTGAAACATCTAATATTTTTGAAGTCAAATATAGTTTTAAAAGTACTATCTATTTTGGAGGTATGTATGTGAGTAAATGAATACAAACATGTAATAAGTATACATATTCATAGTGCATATAGTCAAAATATGTAAAATACATAACAGTATAAATTGAGTCTTGTAATAGGAATAGGAGTTTTTAAAATTTTTATTCATTTTTTGAGAATTTCATGTATTGTGTTTTGATCTTGTCACCCCTCCTGGTTCAACTCTCCCAGATCCAATTCCCCTACCCCATATATACAATGTTGTACCCTTAAAAAATTAGTGACCATTTTTTGCTGCTTAAATGTATGTGTGGCATTCCACTAGAGCCTGACCGACTTACTAGGAGCTTCACTCTTACAAAAAACTGACTCCTCATCTCCTAACTATTGGCTAATGATCACCAGTAGCTATGGTATGATTTCCTGTCCAAGTTCCGTCTCCAAGCTGGGATTTGGCCTTGGGTTTGTGCACAACATGGCATGCTTTTACAAATGCTAAGTTCATATGTGTAGCTGTCCCACTGTGTCCATAAAGCACTGTTTCCTTGTAGTCTTCCACTACTCTGGCTCTTACATTCTTTCCACTCTCTCTTCCTTAGTGATCCTTGACCTTAGGGAGAAGGGATTGTTGTGTATATTCCATTTAGGACTGAACATTCTGCCGACTTTTACTTTTTGTGCTTTTGCCAGTTGTTGGTAAACAGTCTTTGCTAATCACCATCTAGATCAAATAGAAGCTCATATGATGAGAGCTGAGAGATGCATTAATCTGGGTATAATGATATACCACTGAGAATTGGTTTCATACTAGTTGTACTTAGCAAAACAATAGTAATAGGTTCTCCCTTAGGGCCTATGACCTGCCTAGCTATAGGTTCTTGTCCTGATAATGGTACCAGATATTGGTTTCATCTTATGGGGTAGGACTTAAATCCAATAAGGAAGTGGTTGGTGGTTGGTTACTTTCATGATGTTTATGCCACTATTGCAACAGTGGGCATGTCTTGCCAGGCGAGGTTGACCATTTTTGACAAGCATTTCCCTCCTTTTGTTTTGTTGAGGTATCATGTCTTTCTGTATCCAAGGCTGGTGTTGATCACGTGTTATTCCTTGCTCATCCTCCCAAATGCTTATTTTATGGATATGCATTACAGTTTTGGCTTCCTTGTGCAGATGGCTAATGTGTTACATGGCAATAGACAAAACAGAAAGTCACTTTTGTTTCCTTTTAGGCTCTTCTCTAATAAATTCAGAATGGGCCAGCATTGTTTTCAAATTTTCCATCTCACGGTCTATTTGGGAATTTTTCCATTTTTTCATTTAAACATCTATTATTGCATTTCTCTCACTATTTTTCTAAAGAAATTTCTGTTTATACCTCTGTGTTGCTGAAGGCATTGCTCAGTACAAAAAGGACTCAGTTTTCAGTCTAAGATCAAGTGATAGTCTCAATTATTTTGGGGTTGTATGAAATCCATACCTAATCTGTTTTTTTTTTTTTTTTTTTTTTTGCTCCGTAAGCCACCCTGCATCTCCTTTTGAGAGTCATTGTAGAAATTCAAGATACTGGTAGTATCTTGGAAATGGAAGACCATGGCCACAACATTTTAAAACTCTGAAGTATGATCAAGAGACCAAACCTAAGAATGCAAGGGATATACAAAGGGCCTAAGGTTTAAAAGTCATAAAGAATATATTTATTCAATGAAATTGTAACAGAAAATGTCCAAATTCTAGAGGAAGAAATGAACATCCAAACACAAAAAGTATTTAGAATCTCCGGTACAGAGGTTCAGAGATGAACCCCTCTACAGTGTAGTGTACAAAGCAAAGAAACAATATTGGCAACTGCAAAAGATAAAGGCTGACTGCCTACAGTGACAATCAGAATAACATCAGAGCTCTCATCAGTAGCTCTAAAAGCTAGGAAAGCATGAAATAATACAGTTAAAGTCCTGAAAGAAAAGAATTAACCATGATCGCAATATCCAGCAGATCAGCCTCTTAAAAAATTGATGGAGTCAAGGAAATTACAAGGGAACTCACAGAGACAACTAACCTGAGCTCATAGGAGCTTGCCGAGTCTGGACCAACAGTCAGGGAGCCTACGTGGGAGTAATCTACATTCACTACATATGTGTGACAGTTGTGTAGCGTGGTCCACTTGAAGGATTCCTAGCAGTGGGAGCAGGGTCTGTGCTTAACACTTTGATTGGCATTTGAGAACCTGTTCCTCATACAGGGTTGCCTTGAACAGCCTTAATAGAAGGGGAGGCACTTAGTCCTACTTCAGTTTTATATGCCATGCTTTGTCGATATCCAAGAAAGGCCTGCCCTTTTCTGTACAGAAACAGAGGAGAGGCATGGGGGTTTGGGTGCATAGGGGAGGTGGGGGGACGAAAATGGAGGAGAGTAAGGGAAACTGTTGTTAGGATGTAAAACAATGAATAAACTTTACTAATAAAAAATGATGGAGTAATAAATACAATCAAAACAATCACCAAGTAAGGTAGAACATGACTACCAATCCAGAACTGACAAAGACATTTAAAGGAATATTGTATAAAGAGGAAGAGAGTCTCCATCATGAAAGCAAAAGAAAGAATAAATTTCACCAGAGGAGAATATTAACAGAGCAGAGCAAGGAATATCATGCCCAAAATAATAGAGCAGCAAACCCTTACAAGTCAAAGGTGAGAGCAGAAAACAAACACTGAAATGGCCAGTCACGAAAACAATTAACAAATCACCAGGAATTAGTGAACGTATTTCAAAAATAATCTTAAATGTAAATGACCTCAACTCAACAATATAGACTCTGACTGTTCGACTGGACTAGAAAAGAAGAACCAACTCTTTGCTTTGTCAACCAGCATGCCTCACCAGTAAACAGAACTGTAGGCTGAAAGTCAGAAGATGGAGTGAATGGGTGAGAAGTAGCTGCCATAAATATTTTGATACCAGGAAAAAAGAGTTCTATCCAAAATTATTCTGGAAAGAAGAAGAAGGCTACTATATATATATACATATATATATATGTATATATATATATATATCTGTGTGTGTGTGTGTCTGTGTGTGTCTGTGTGTGTGTGCGTTATATAATATGTTATGCTGTAGGAATTCCTGCAGCCAGTAGGCTTTAAGTTACCTACCCACTTGGGTGGGGCCTCACATAATATACAAGTTATTTATTATACAAGGCTTAAATTCATCAGGATAGGATAATTGTTGAAACATTTATCACATGTTTCTTGCTTGATGTATTTGTTCATATTGTATGCAATTTTGTATTAGGTTTAGAACTCTCTTATTTAAACAAAAGGGGGAGGTGCTATAGGAATTCCTACAGCCAGTAGCCTTTAAGTTACCTGCCCACTTTGGCAGAGCCTCATATACTATATATGCTGATGTAAAGCGTGTGTCTGCTCTCTCTCTCTTCTGGCTGCAGAATCCACAGAATGTTCCATCCAACGGGAACAGTATACATTCTTTTAAGACATCCATGAAATCTTTTCTAAAAGAGACCAAATTCTGGTCCACAAATCTACTCTTAATAAATACAAATATTCAGAATAACTTTTTCCTTCTTATTAGAGCACAGTTCAGTAAATCCAGAATTCAATAGCCAGCAAAACTACACAAATACTTGGCAACTGAACAGAACATTCTTGAAAGATCAGTACATCTTTGAAATCAAGCAGGTTATTAAAAATATTTGTGAATCAATAAAAAGGAAGGTACTATTTACTAGAACCATTGTGGTGTAGGTAGGGCAGTTCTGAAGATGAAGTGTTTACACAAAATGTCAGAAAGATCTCAAATAATTGGCCGAATGCTATACCTCAAAATCCTAGAGACATAAAAACAAGTCAAACTTTCAATCAGTAGAGGCAGAAAATTTTTAGGTTAGGGCAGAAATGAACGAAACAGAGATAAAAAGAACAGTATATAATAATAAAGAGTTTTATGAAGAAAATAAGCAAGATTGACAATACCCAAGCCAAACCTATCAAAAAAGGCAAAACCAAAATTGATAAAAATAGAGATGATAAAGAGGCAGTTCTAACAAATTCCAATGAAATATAGATAGTCACTAAAGAGGACATTGAATATATTTCCCCAACTGATAGAATATAGAAAAAAGTAAATCTGAAGACCTTTTAAAATTAATTAATTATTTTCTGAGCCTGATCACATTTTTCCCTCCCTCTTCTCAGTCACTCCTCCCAACTTCCTCCCATCCACTCCTCCTCCTTTCTCTTTAGAAAAGGGCAGGTATCGCTGAAGACATATATTAAAGCAAAAATATATGAACATAATAAATAGATCTATACCAAATAATGAGAATGAAGCAACAATGTTTGTGACCAACGGATTGCTTCCAAATTCCACCAAATTTTTAAAGAAGAGCTATGGCCAATACTCATTAAAGTGTTCTGTACATTGGAAAGGGAAGGGATACTACCAAACTGATTCTCCAGAGCCAGTGATACTCTTGCATCTTAATTGGATAATGTCACAACAACACCCCTTGACCAATTTCTCTGATGAATTTGGATACAAACATTCTCAGGTCCTGCAGCTGAATTCAAGAGCAAAATAACATCATACATTATAACTCCTTTCTATCATTCCATGTATGCAAACCAATAAATTGAAAATAGCACATAAATTAAGGACAGAAAGACGAGATGGTCTTGATGTCTTCAGCAAAGACCTCTGACAATGTTCAGTGTTGTGGGATAATCCTTCTGTACACTGTGAAGATGTGTTATTCTCATTGCTAGTAAAAAGCCGATTGATGGATAACTAGGCAGGATTTTTGGATAGAGAGAATTCTGGGAAGAAGGGAACTGTTAGAGGAGCCTCCAGTCCGATGGAGAGGAAACAGGACATGCAGAAGAGGTAACAGTCATGAGCCTTGGGGCAACACATAGTAATAGAAATGGATTATTTTAAGTTGTAAGAGTTAGTTAGTAAAAAGCCTGAGCTATCAGATGAGAACTTATCTATCATTAATAATAAGTCTCCATGTCAGTTATTTAAGAACTGGAGGATGGGAAAGAAAAGTCCACCTATAGTTCAGCATTTCTTTATGATACAAGTCACGAATAATAAGGATAGTGTAAACGTTCCTCAACATAAGAAAGACTACATGAAACAAGTCTACAAACAACATTATACTAAGTAGGTAAACACTCAGAGCATTTCCTAAAGAATCAGGAATGAGATAGTGTCCTCCATCTTATTATAGAGCCTAAAATGTTAGAATCTTAAGAGAAATAAAAGGGATATATATATAAGAAAAAAATAAAATTTCTCTATTTACAGATGACATTATAGTATATTGGAAAATCCCTAGTAACTCACAGTAAAACCTCCCAAGTCTGCTAAATATTTTCAGTAAATTAGCAGGATACAAAATCAGCATACAAAATTCAATAGCCTTCTATAGACCAATAATGAAAAATCAGAGAACAATAAAAGGAAAAAAGAACTCCCTATTGCTAAAACAAAACAAAATCAAAAATAACCAAGGAGAATAGAGACCTTTATAATAAATATTAAAACACAGAATAAAAAATTGAAGACACTAGAAGATGGGAAGACCTTCTGTGCTTATTGATTGGCAAGACCATATTGTACGTGGTTATTTTACCCAAAATCCACAGGGTCAATAGAAACGCCATTGAAATCTCAATTATATTCTTCAAAGATCTAGAAAAAGAAATACTAAAGTTCATGTGGAGAAAAATATAAATAAAACCTGGAACAGCTAGCTTGATCCTAATCAAAAAGAGCAATATTTGTGTCATAGATAACACCTGGTTTTAAATTATGCTATAATGTCATAGTAGCACAACTATATAGTTCTGACACAAGTGCAGACATGTAGGACAATGGAATAGAGAATACATGACTGAGAAATAAACCCACACAGTCATGGCCACCAGTTCTTTATCATGATATAAGAACACATATTAACAAAAACATAGCCTCTAGATGTGGATATCCACATGTAGAAAAATAACACTGGATCCATCTGTTATTCTGCATAGAAATTTATTTAAGAATGCACCCACCCACGGAGACAGTGGGGCTGATCTATTGGGAGCTCATCAAGGCCAGCTGGACTGTGACTGAAAAAGCAGGGGATAAAACCGGACTCTCTGAATATGGCGGACAATGAGGGCTGCTGAGAAGCCAAGGACAATGGCACTGGGTTTTGATCCTACTTCATGTTCTGGCTTTGTGGGAGTCTAGCCAGTTTGGATGTTCACCTTCCTAGACCAGGATGGAGGGGGGAGGACTTTGGACTTTCCACAGGGCAGGGAACCCTGACTGCTCTTCAGACTTGAGAGGGAGGGGGAGAGGAGTGGGGGGAGGGGGAGAGAAGTGGGGGGACGGGGAGAGGAGTGGGGGGAGGGGGGGAGGAGTGGGAGGCTGGGAGGAGGCGGAAAATTTTTTTTCTCAATAAAAAAAAAAGAAAAAAACCAGAATGTATTGAAGATTTACTACAGGACCTGCAACTTTGAGACATCTAGGGGAAGCATTGATACCACATATACATATAAATAACATTATATAGACTTATCAGGATATAGCTACATATTTAGAAATACATGTGTGTTTATCAATGTACACATATCAACAATGAAAGAAATAGAGTCCATGAATTTGAGATAGTGTAACGGGGTGCATGGGAAGGGTTGGAGGGAGGGAAGGAAAGGGGGAAAATGATGTAATTATATTTTAATTTAAAAAATCTAAATACGTGCCATGAGATTCCAACTCACACAATTCAGAAAGGCTGCCATGAAGACAGAAAATAACAATAACTCCTGGCAGGGATGTGAGGAAGGAAGGACTTTAGGCACTACAGGTGGGAATGTGTACTAACTACAGGTGGGAATGTTTACTAGCTACAGGTGGGAACACTCACTATCTCAGCGACTAGAGCAGTCCTGGGGGAGTCCTGACAGCGCTAGAGTGGAACTATCCTATGACCCAGCTGGACCACTTGGGTACATATCCATGTACCACAGAGATGTTTATATATCTGTGTATATGCCTGCTGCAGTATTTGCAATGCTTGAGGTATGAAACCAGCTTATGTGTAGATGAATGGATAAAGAAATGTACATACATACTCTGGAGTTTCATTTAGCAACAATGATAAATGACATCATAACCTCCGTGGAAAACATATGTAACTGTTTGGCAAAATAAGCCAAACTAAAAATGCACATCTTCTTTTATTTCTAGAAAACTAGCTTTAAATTATACACACACACACACACACACACACACACACACACACACACACAGTTAGGTCATAAAACTAGAAAAGGGACCAGGGAGAGGGAGAGGGAGAGGGGGAGGGGAAAGGGGAGGAGGAGAGGGAGAGGGAGAGGGGGAAGAAAAAAATCACAGTAAAGAGGGGGAGGGGAAATAAAGTCATGGAATATGTGTTATAGTAAAGAAGTCTGTATTTTTTTTTTTTTTTTTTTTTGGTTTTTCGAGACAGGGTTTCTCTGTGGCTTTGGAGCCTGTCCTGGAACTAGCTCTTGTAGACCAGGCTGGTCTCAAACTCACAGAGATCCGCCTGCCTCTGCCTCCCGAGTGCAAGAAGTCTGTATTATTTGGAGCAGTGGGACTATCAAGAGGGCTAGGGAGAGGGAGAGGGAGAGGGAGAGGAGGAGAGAGAGAGAAGAAAAAAATCACAGTAAAGAGGGGGAAGGGAAATAAAGTCATGGAATATGTGTTATAGTAAAGAAGTCTGGATTATTTGGAGCAGTGGGACTATCAAGAGGGCTAGGGAGAGGGAGAGGGAAAGGAGGAGAGAGAGAGAAGAAGAAAAAAAATCACAATAAAGAGGGACAAGGGAAATAAAGTCATGGAATATGTGTTATAGTAAAGAAGTCTGGATTATTTGGAGCAGTGGGACTATCAAGAGGGCTAGAGGTGAAGCAGTGGTTGAGTACAAATGGCTCCATAGGCTCATAGATTTGAATGCTTGACTTTAGGCAGTGGGACTTGACAGGGAGTAGAAGGTGTTGCTTTACTCTAGTAGGAGTGGCCTTGTTGGAGAAAGTGTGTTACTGGAGAAAGGCTTTGAGGTTTCAAATGCTCAAGCCATGACCAGTGTCTCTCTCTTTCTGCTGCCTTCAGATTGGGATGCAGAAACTCAGCTATCATGTCTACCCTTCTGCTGCCATGCTTTCCACCATGAGGATAAGGGACTGAACCTCTGAAACTCTAAAAGAGCCTCAATTAAACACGTTTCTTATAAAAGTTGCCATGGTTATAGAATTTCTTCACAGCAACAGATCACTGGTGAAGACACGTGATACATATGGGTAGTGGGGAGGAGAATGATGTCATGGCCATCAATTGCTCATGTGGAAGGGAACCTACAGATTATTCCTCCCCCAAGAAAGATTGCATGAAAGCCTCATGTGGGTTGAAACATTTTGCTCAAGCCAAAAAGTAAAAGAATGAGAAAAGTAGTTGAGATGTGTGAGAATCTCAAGGTTGAAGGAGAGTTTTAAATCTACATGAGCATGGACAAATTTCTCTGGGTAAAAATTTGTCAAATAGGGGCTGTAATGCAGTGTTTTAGGACCCTGTATAGTACAAAACACTTTTACATTATTCGTTTATCTGAAGGCAAAGGATTGGACCATGAATCCTTGACAATCTCATGTACACTCACTATAACTTGAAGCCATACCGAGGATTTTCTGGAAGGAGTCCTTCAGCCCTGATAAAAAGCTACTGTCAGGGCTTGACATGCACAAAAAGAAGATGAGCTTCATTTACTTTTTTTTTTTTTAACAGACAGTGAGACATAAGATCTTTTGTCTCTGCTGCTGGCTGCTTAGCAGAGCCTTCCCACCTTGTTTCTCCCAGGATATGCAAAGACAGATCTGTACATTTAAAACTTCCTGTGCAGGCAGAAAAAGGCTATGCTGACACCATTTGTCAGAATCACAGATTGTTTTTCTATATATTGGAATCTTGCTAGCTCTCTTAAAAATATAGCGTGCCTGCTGGGCAGTGGTGGTACACACCTTTAATCCCAACACTCAGGGAGGCAGAGGTGGGTGGGCCTCTGTGAGTTTGAGGCCAGCCTGGTCTACAAGAGCACCAGGACAGGCATCAAAGTTATGCAGAGAAACACTGTCTCATATATATATATATATATATATATATATATATATATATATGGTGTGCTTAATATATTGTGCTCATAAATACATTGTTGCAACAACTACTGCTTCAATGCGGATTTTTTTCCTATGGGGCAAAGGTTAGACTTGTTGGTGTTGTTTAATTTTTCAATGTGCTTTTGAAACTGGCCTTTCATCTTAGAAGTGTAAAACCTTAATTTATTTTCCTTTTGAAGTTGCATAAATACAGGATATTTAAGATTATTCTTTCCAGCACTGATTTTGGCAGAAAATTAGATTCGTCGCTGAAAAGGAAGCTATTTCTCTACAGTGTTTGGTGAACTGAGTCAGCAAGATGTGTAAATTACGATCTTACTTGTTTTTCACAGTGAAGTAGGGCTATGTGATTTGCATGCCTCATACTCCCTCCCCATCACTGGTCTTTGTAAAACAGTTTCCTGTGGGAGTTGCCTCAGGTCTCTTTCTAGCATTGTTTCCCTTCTCTCTTCAGGCACTGCAGGGTGATGTCTAAGGAGACTTAGCATATCACTCTTTCTACATACATATTTCCTAACATGGAAAATGTTTTCCATTTCTCCAGTACAGAGGAGGGCACATGTATCATTCATCTTTGTGTCCTTAGAACTTACCAGACTCCACGACACTGAGTAAATATCTTTGAACAAGACCATCCCCAACCCCACATCAGACAGAGGGTTGTTTTCCAAAATATACAAAGAACTCAAGAAATTGGTCATCAAAAGAACAAATAATCCAATAAAAAATGGGGTACAGACCTAAACAGAGAACGCTCAACAGAGGAATCGAAAATGGCTGAAAGACACTTAAGGAAATGCTCTACATCCTTAGCTATCAGAGAAATGCAAATAAAAACAACTCTGAGATTCCATCTAACATCTATAAGAATGGTCAAGATAAAAACACTGATGACAACTTATACTGGAGGGGATGTGGGGTAATGGGAACACCCCTGCATTGCTGGTGGGAGTGCAAACTGGTACAGCCCCTTTGGATATCAGTATGATGATTTTTCAGAAAATTAGGAAACAACCTTCCTCAAGACCCAGTAATACTATTTTTGGGTATATATCCAAAGGATGCTCAATCGTACCACAAGGACATGTGCTCAACTATATTCATAGCAGCATTATTTGTCATAGCCAAAACCTGGAAACAACCTAAATGCCTCACGACTGAAGAATGGGTAAGGAAAATGTGGTACATTTACACAATGGAGTACTACACAGCAGAAAAAAATGACATATTGAAATTTGCAGCTAGAAAACATCATTTTGAGTGAGGTAACTCAGACCTAGAAAGACAAATATTATATGTACTCACTCATAAGTGGCTTTTAGACATAAAGCAAAGAAAAACCAGCCTATAATTCGTGGGGACCACGGGAGAGGGTAGAGGAGAAAGGGAGAGGAAGGGAGGGGATTAGAGAAAAATGTATAGGCCAATAAAATCAATAAAAAATAAGACCATCCATTTCCCTCAAATCATGCTATGAGCAGTTTAACAGAGAGAACTTACTGTTTAGCCAACTTCACATCACCGCTGCTTGCCTGTAGCATGTCCACTGTATGAACTCCAAAATTATTGAAGTGAGTGAAATAAAATGTTTCAAAATATTTTACAGCCAAATTTAATTAACCTTTACCAGCCATTTGTTTTATGTTTTTGGGCATGTGGAAAGAATAACCACCTGAGCTACATAAAAACATATACACAAATGGACTATTATTTTTCTTATTTAATATTATATCCTTTGATCATAATTGCTTTACACTGTGTTTATAAAGAAACCAAGACCCTAGGTTCAACTTTCTATGTGTCATATAAGCTTTCACATTTAATAATTTAGTTTTATAAGATTCCTCCCTTGAATAGGGAATAATTGTCATCTTAACTTTGAAAGAAAGTGTTTATCTTTAATCCTGGAGAATCTACAATCAGAAAAGCAAAACATTTCTCAGAACCTCATAATCCTGGGAGGTAGAAAAAAAAGGTAAAGGGTGAAAAAAGTCCACAATATTCTAAAATTCCCTATCTGTGAAATCAGAAGACTTAGCTTTTCACCTGTGAGTTACACTCATCTCCAGCTAAGTCACAACGTCTAATTGTGAATAAAACATGGATCCTATCCAGCACTTTTATGGAGTTTGTTGGAAGGTACCAATAATATTCAGACCCAAGAACTAACTCGCTGAGGTCTTCTCTGCTATGGAGTCATGGGGCAGACAGAGGAAGAATCAGATGTAGAAGGATCAACATGAAGGCAATGGATAAGGGTTTTTCTTGCTCCAAGGAGCCATATGCTCAAAGCAAAATGAAATAAATGCTGTTCTAATTTAAGAGTTCAAGGTCAAAATTAAAGATGGATGTACTGCGAGATCATTTGCTGGACCTGTCCTCCCTCAATTCGTGGTCTATCTATCTTGGAAAAAGAGACTGAAAATGAGTACACTAATGACTTTTCCTTGTGTTGAATTTAAATAAACATAATTATAAGCTTTATTTCCATTTAAATAATATAACCTTGCTCTTTAGTTGGGTGGAAATGCATGTGCACACCCACATAGTTCAGAAAAGTTATAATTTGATTTACACTCTTAAATTGCTGATATTCTTTTTCTCCAAAGAAATTAAAAAGTATCATTTTGTGCATTAGAATATTATCCATTCTGCTTATTTTATGGATTTTTTTCTCTAAGCCTCCCTTTTAAGCTGTGACCCTTTAGAATGGTACAGTAAAGATATTCATTTTGTATCATGTGTTTAAGTATGCTCTAATTCTTGGAAACCTTTCAGCCAGATGAGGGTAATAAAACAGCTACAAGACAGTCTCTGCTCACTGTATTTCAGGTGAGCTGTAAATGCATGGAAACTGGCCTGCTCATCACCTCCTGACACCATTTAGGGGTCTTTATGTGGGGCCACATCTGGTAAAAATCCTGGTTCAATTGCAGTGTGTGAAGAGGGGCACCGTGAAATCTCACAGCAAAGATGCTGAGGAGACAGAGAACTGACTTGTATTTGCAATTAAGGAAGAAAAGTCACGTTTTTTCATTTTCTATAAAACCACATTTGGAAGCAAAACCAAAAGCAGATCAATGGTGACATATAAAATTTTGACCACCACTTACCAGCTTTTAGTGTATTTACATTAAAGACTTGTTTTTCCTTTTCGTCAAGACGGGTAGCATTTGAAGGTCTCATTTTTTAAAATTAAAATTCAAGTTCCTTTTCCCTTTACGGGTGAGTATGGATCATTTTTATTTGATTTAGGATGCTATTTTCTTTTGCTGATAACGCTGTGTGGAGGTTGTGTGTGTTCCTCATGTGTGCTAGTAAAAATCATTTTACTCCTCTGCCTTAGATAACCATAACAGCAGGCTTTGGGAATCCTATCTCAGAAGTTTATAAAAGACTAACACAGCTTTTTGGAGAATGGCAAAGTGACTAAACAGAAATAATCTCAGGATAATTTTTGAGAATCAAAGGGAATGAACTAATTACCATGCGATTGATAAATATAAACAGATAAGGATGTGTTGGGAGACATTTGAATGATTGACAAATTCATAAACTTGAGAACACCAGGAGCAAAGGCAGGAGATGTGCAAGGAAATAGAATTCTTAGAGGATCTAATATCTAAGCAAAGTCATAGAGGAAAACTTTTCTGATACCTGATGACATGAAATAAGAATGGAAAAACGGGTAGACATCTAAAAAAATAGGGTAAATAACTGTGACCATCTAAAAATATTTTTGTGCATCATGTGACATAAAATATGTCTGTCTTTCTATTCTTCATCTAGACTGAAGGAAACTAATCCTGGGAATGTGGAAGGCATTTTGTTTGTGAGCAGAGTAGTGAATGAGATTGAGATTGCCAAGTTTCACATTACTGTAAAAGATAGGGGCATTTGCTGCCATTTTGTATCTCAATCACATGTTAAACTTTTCAGTAAAAACCTAAACAGAGGGATCAGGGCTTACGTAGAAGTTAAAGCATTGGCCACCCAAGTGTGAGGATCTGGTTTTTGAACCCCGAGACACCATGTAAAGTCAGGTGTGAGAGCGTGAGACAGAGGCAGGAGAACCTCTGATGCTCACAGCCCATTAGCTTTGGGTTTGTAGTATTAAACAAGGATAATCTATCTCAGAACAAGAGCGTGGGGAGGACTGATGCCCAAGGCTGCTCTTTGAACTCCACATGAACTCTTTCACTTGCATTACCAAATACAACCATGTATAATATACACATGCAAACAAGAGGGAATAGAAAAAAAAAAAACAGTAGAGTTGAGAAATGGATCAAGGATGGCCGGCAAGAGGTAGAGATGCAGAGAAAAAAGGAAGATGGAACAAGAGAACAGCACACGCAGGCATTTGCCTGGTACCTGAGCTGAGAGAATTCTGGAAGGGATCTCATGTGAGGCAAGAAAGTTCTGTTTGGGGGGCCAATGAAAAAAAAATCCCCAATAAAACAAGAATTTTTCTTTCAGGATACAAAAAAGCTTAAAAACGATGGCATAGATGAAGTTAGTTAAAATATAATTACAGAATACCAGAGGGCAGAGAGCTAAGAGATGGTTCCAAGGAGGAAAATATATCATTAAGTGCACAGACAATAACATTAAAGAGATGAAGTTTAAAAAAGAATTCTGAGTTTTAAAATTTTATTTTGAGATATATTGTACAGAGTGCAATATATTTGAGATTATTACAGATAGGTATCATATGATTTTCTTCATTATTATTATTTATTTTTAAAATATTTTATCCTTTAATTTTTTTCTTTTCTATTCTTTTTTTTTCTTTTCTTCTCTCTGTGTGGGTATCTTGCCTGGATTCATGTTTTGCAGTGCCTGGGAGGCTACAAGAGGACATTGGATTCTCCGGAACTGGAGTTACAGACAATTGGTGGCTGCCATTAGGGTGCTGGGAATTGAACCTGGGCCTCCTGGACCAACAACCACCAAGGCTCTCTCCAGTCCTTAGATTTTATTCCTACTTATGTGTGTGTGTGTGTTTCTGTCTGTCTGTGGGTATGTGCACATGAGTGTAGGTGCTCTAGAAATCTAGCAGCACTGGTGTGTTGGTAGTTGTGAGTCAGCTGATATGGGTGCTGGGAACCAAACTGATATTATCTGTAAGAGATGTATGTGCTCTTAACCACTGAGCCATCTCTCCATACCCTTTCCCATCTTTAACTGCTTTTTTTTTTTTACTGTGATCATTTCTATTGTTGATTGAGCCACTAAAACATAGCCATATAATTTCCTGAGCCACTAAAAAGAAAACAGGCCGATAATTTCTTGACCCATTGGGATTTTAGGGTTCAATTATATTTGTTCTATTTTGTGATCACACTTTTCCTCAAACTCAGCAAGTGCTTTTCAAACAAACAATCTTTTAAAAATAGAGGTCAAAGAAAATAAAAAGTTATTAGTCAATACTAATCAGTCTGTCACCATGCTGGATAAACAGTCACAAGTGCAATACCTGCTGACAGTGGATCAGAAGTTCAGAGGCAGCACACTGTGATCCATGCAAACCGTATAATTAACAGGCCAGAAATACGAGGCAGGTGGTACAAACTTTACTGTTTCTGAATGCCCCAAATAGATGCACAATCAGTCAGTATTAACTCATTTTTCCTCGAGGTACTATATAACCAGTTTCCAACTGGTAACCACTATAATAAGGAAAATTTCTACTTGGATTTTATATATTGTTTGGAAATATTTCTTTTGCTTAATTACAAATAAAATGCAAAATTTATGAGAAAATACACATAGTGTAGCAAAATAATATTTTTTTTGTCCCTGCCCCTATTCTAAGCTCCAGGGGCTAGGAGACTGATTAAGGGTCCATGAATGAACTGGTGTTCATGATTCCTAGTAGGCCAGGTAATTGTATTCATGGCTTTTTTTTTTTTTTGTCATTTAGAAGTGTGATAGGAGACTCTTCTTATAAAAATTTCTAATCAAAGAAGGAACCTGTGCACATAAATAGCTAAATGTCCAATAGCTAGGCAGGAGAGAATAGGTGGGACTTCGGGGTAAAGAGAGGAACTTGGGATAAATCCAGGCATGGGAGACCCCAGCGAGACACTGAAGAAGTCAGACATATGGAATGGAGGAGAGGTAACCGAGCCACATGGCAGAACATGGATTAGTAAAAAAAAAAAAAAAAAAGATTAATTTACACTATAAGAGCTCAGGTCAAGCTTTCATAATTAGTAATAAGTTTCTGGGTTGTTATTTGTGAGCTGGTGGTCCGAAGAAAATCTGACTGCACACATATGTGACCATCAATTCTCCTCTGGAAGGTATAGATTGGTACATACTCCCACTAGCACACGGTCCTTTCAGCCTTGCTGGGTTGTCCTATAGTAGCTCACTTTCCCTATCCCAGAACCCTGCTGGGCTGTCATAAAGGCAACCTCTCTCTCCCTCTCCCTCTCTCTTCCTTTGTCTCTGTCTCTTTATCTTTTTCTCTTTTTGCTCTCTCTTCTTCCCTTCCTCTTTATTTTTCTCCCTCCTTCCCTCCTTCTCTGTCTCTCTACTTCTATGTCTCCCAGCTTTATGTAGCTCAGGAAATTAAGTTTTTTTCTCTCATCCTCCTAAATGCTGAGATTCCAGGTATGGGCCACCAACCTGATTCTGACTTTCTACTTTGTTTCAGTGGTGTGTCCATTTTATTAACAATTGAACAGTAAAAGAGAATATTTTCCTTTCCTCTCTCAGTGACTATATCTAAACAGTCATCAAATCGTGATCCTATTAAGTTTTCCACATTTGATCCCTTTCATTTTGTGTTTACCCTGTCTGGATTCAACTTTCTAAATATGTATGTCTTTATATAACTGAGATCTTTAATGTGATGGTAAAGTCAGGAAGAGCTCACTAATTGGTTATCCACTAAGAAATGGCTAGCCTATAAACATGCACAAACAAGTAATGTTTTACAGAGTAAGTGGGTTTTATTTATGTATTTAGGAATATATATGTATGCATGTAACAACAATTAATGAAAAAAGAGGTCATGACGTTGAAAAAGAGCAAGGAGGAGTATATGGGAGGTTTTAGAGAAAGAAACAGAAGAAACAAATGAAGTAATTATATTATCTAAAAATGAATGAAATAATTAAAATCTAAAAATCAAGAAATGGATTTCAGAATTGGTAATCTTTTTTTTAGTGATGTCTAGTTGCAGACAACATCTTTGTTTTGTCATTAGGTAGACTTCTATGTGCATAAAATATATTACATACACTATATATGAATCCATACATGAACGTTCATATGAGGAATTAAGACATACTTACTACACCACGCCTTGGCACAGTACATGTCAATACTTTAAGGATCAATATTTCTCTTATTTTGCTTCTTTTTTCTTTCATACTATCATGTATATGGAATATTTACCAAATGTAAGTCAACAGTGGTACATTTTTTCTCCTTTCCCCAGTTATATTGGACTAGTTGTAAGAGTGGGGAAAGATGTAATAGAAATTGAAAAGAAAAAAAAAATGTTGCCACTTGTATAGGCTAAAAGAAGTAATAAACTCATAATTTTATTAGTAATTAAAGAAATAAATAAACAATTGCTCTCTCAACTGTACCCACTGAGAAAGACATAGAAAGATCATTAGCATTGAAGGCAGCATAAAGGAAGTTAAGGGTAGTGGTTATGGAGAGACTCCTTTAGTTAAAATTTTGAATCTTAACTCAGCAGTCTGTGCCTTTTTAAAAACCCATGTAATAAGATATCTCTAAAATGAAAATAATACCATTGTTTTTCTCATGTGACTCTTAGCATTCAGATGCTTAATCTGCTTAAACCACAAAAGGAAGTGCCCCGTGTGGCACAGAAATAAACCCCCAAGCTCAGCTGGAGAGCTAGCTCTGCTCATGTGGCCCAGGAGCAAAGCCTGCAAGAACAGCTATATGGAAGACTCTGCACTATGATTTTAGTTAAAAATCACAATCAGGTTTATTTCTGTTTTATGGAACAAACATGGAGCAGATAGACAAAATTCCTACATTATGAACATTAGGTATCAAACGCGTTGTACATTTTGTTCATATACCATTATAAAAATAGCAAGCAAAAGAACACTTCAGAATTTTATAAATAAGAAATAGAGGGTGAGAGATTAAGATTCAGTATGAAGCCATCCTGCCTGACTCCTAGCTCATGTTCTCTCTAATGTGTGACACCGAGCAGATGTGCGTGTCTGGTATCAGAAATTCAAGGAAGTCACAATGGTTCCTTTCTTTAAAAAAAAAAAAAGATTACTTCAAAATCAGTTTAGTCCTTCCTCCATCTCAACCATCCCACTCCCCCAAGTTCTCCCCAACCCTCCCCTTCTCACTTCTCTCTTCCCCTCTCCCCTTCACTCCACCCCACCCCCACCCCCATGCTCCCAACTTTTGCCTGGAGATTTTGTCTGCTTCCAATTTCCAGGAGGATAAATATATGTTTTTCTTTGGGTTCACCTTATTACTTAGCTTTTCCAGGATCGCAAACTATAGGCTCAATGTACTTTGTTTATGGCTAGAATCTACTAATGAGTGAGTACATACCAGATTTGTATTTTGGGGTCTGGGTTATCTCACTGAGGATAGCGTTTTCTATTTACATCCATTTGCATGCAAAATTCAAGTTGTCATTGTTTTTATGGCTGAGTAGTACTCTAATGTGTAGATGTGCCACACTTTCTTTATCCATTCTTCTATTGAGAGGCATCTAGGTTGTTTCCAGGTTCTGGCTATTACAAATAATACTGATACGAATATAGTTGAACAAATGCTTTTGTAGTATGACTGAGCATCTCTTGGGTATATTCCCAAGAGTGGTACTGCTGGATCCTGAGGTAAGTTGATTGTAGGATGTGAATCTGTCCACCCAGTGTGTAAGTTTTATCTCTCTTTTCCTCTCTGTGCAGGAGCTTCTTTAGTTCAGTGAAGTCCTTTTTGACCATTTTTGGTTTTATTTCACATATTTTTAGAAGAAAATAAAAAGTTGTTATCCAAACAACTGTCCAAAGATTCCTTGCTACAAATTCTTTTAGTAGATTCAGTTTCAAGCCCCGTGCTTACATTTCTTGTCCACTTTGAGTTGATTTTTTTTTTCAGTTAATTTTGTGAAAGGGTCCAGGGTTTTTGTTTTGTTTTGTTGGATTGTGGATAAAATTTCATCAGTTAGTTTTAAAAAGAACATTATTTTTCTCATGGAAATCAATTGATGATAAAAGTGTGGGTTTATTTCTGAGTTCATTATATACTCTACTGACACAAATATTTGTTTTTATTCAAGTCTCTTGTTATGATTGATCTAACTTCTTATCAAGTTTTATGATGCCCCTAGGTTTTTTCACTTACAATGTACTGCATCACTAATCACCAGTGAATGTGACACAGTCCCAAAGTGAGCTATGACCCTCATTTGTTATTACAGAAAGATTAAAATTAACAATGTGGAAATAAGTCAACCCCTGTATGCTAACAGCAAGAATGTCCATTTGTATACCATTATAGGAAATGGTATACTGCTGCTTCCCTAATCTATAGTTAGTAGTATCATATTATTTAGCAATTTTACTTCTGGAGATATGTATATACACATACATGTATATATACATACAAACATACATATGTATATACATATCCAAAGTTACTGAAATTAGCATTCCTGGAATTCCTACATTGTAACATTGTCAAGATCAGGAGTCAACATACGTATGCATGAATTGGATGAATGGTTTTAGAAATGTAATACACTTACTCAATAGGGTACTTTTACCCTGTTGAAAGAAATATGTTTGCTATTTTAGAAAATATGGATTAAACTATTGAATATTGTACTAAGTTAAATAAGCAAGACACAAAAAGACAAATATCATATGATTTTACTTGTGTGTGCAAAAGTTAAACCTGTAGAAGAGTAGAATAGTTGTTACTGGAGGTGAGAAGGGTTGGGAAATCAGTTTGTTTGTCAAGGCACAAGTTTCAATTAGATAAAAAAATATACTTTAATGTCTACTGTACAGCTCGTGACTATAGTGAGATTATATTTCACTTCTAAAAATTGCTAGAAATCCAAAGAAGAAAGTAATAAAGTAGAGAAGTAGATATGTCATTAGCTCAATTTAATCTTTCCTTAAATATACAGAGGTCAAACACCAAAGCATATCCATAAATATAAGAAATATCAGTTTTTAATTAAGAGGCAAGGGAAACATCTCAGTTATCAGAACTTTACAAACAAACCATGCAAATAGATGTGAACTTTTGTAAAACTTTAGTGGTAATTTAGGGCAACAGATAAAATTTTGACCAATATTTATGAGGTTTTGATGCAACTTGGCCAAGGTAGACTTACGTATGTGATTTGTGTCTGCTTGTTGCAGGCAATGTTCATTTTATTCTTTACGTCAAGGAAATAACACCTATTGCCTATGAATCAAAGCAAATCCATTGTCATTTTGGATACATAGGAATAATGCAAATCTGGAGATTAACTTTTTATAGTAAGTTTAATAAACTGTGGGAACATTTAACAATAGTCCATGCAATTTTTTCATAACCAAATCTTTCTTTCCTATATGCTATTTAATTCCACTGAGATAAGAGACACACTGTAAAGAGTGATATCATACCCAAAGGATTGGTCTGGAGCCCTGGCAGGATAGAGGACATATTTTAAATTCTAAAGAAAAATACTTCCTTCAACTACCAAAATTTTGCCTCTCCTTATAACAAAAAAATGGCATATTTAACAGGCATGCAGAAGTTAGAGCTTATCTTAAGAAAAAGGCATAAAAAAATCACCCTATATGATGGAGAAAAAGAAAACCTGATATAATTGGATCAACCTGGGTCCCTTTTCCCACAGGAGAGTCCATTAGCTGCCTCACAGCTTTAGGCTCTGTTTTGGGCTTCACTGTAAACTGCAAGACTGGTACAGTGGAGAGAAACCATCTCTGTCTGTCCCTGGATTGTACCAGCACCGTGGATCACAAGAAGGCACATCTGGAATCTGGACAGCAAGTCAATGTCTCCCCTTTTCTTAATTCGAGTGTTTTAAGTTTGGTTATTATTTCAGCATTTTTGTCAAAGTTCTGAAGGATCTGGAGCTTTTCGCATCAGTAGAAAGAAACCACTGTATAATCAACTCGACATGGGCCATTAATTATAAAATTATTCTTGCTGACAACCATACATTTTAGCATTTACTGCAGGCTTTTTCTGAATACCCATTTTGTTTGAATTTGCCTAGTCTCAGAGTTCTGGGAAATGATGTATTAGAAGTTCTTATGACACAGGCAGGAGAAAAATCTCATTGATTGTGAAGCAAAGTTTTATTGTCTGATGGGGAGTTCTGTGTACTCGACCAGATATCTGGATCCGATACTGCTTCTTCTAGCTGCTTGTCAGCCAAGGGGAACACCAGCAACCGGGAGTGAAATCGTGATTGCCCTACGATGTAAGGGATGTAAGGGATTAATTGTGTTTTGTATATGAAATTACATGTTCCAAGGTGGTTTTAAATTTTTTAATAGCAATTTTGAAGGAGGAAGAGAAAGGCAATTTTGAATTATCAGCCATATGTCAGCAACGTAAGACTACAGTATGCCATTATATGTTGCTCCCTCTTTAAAACTTCAGAAGCTAGGGTTAATTGTGGATGTCACTGTGGGACAAATGGCTGTGCTGAGTTTCCTTGGCCTCAGAGCAAGGCTTCCGTTGTCTTTGAGCTTTCTACTCTGAGACAGTTAACGGTTGCAGACCCTGGCTGCAGACTTTCTTAAGGCATTACAGCACTGCTGGAGAATTCCACACTTTAATGAGCAGGGCCAGAACACCTGGAGTCTGACCTCACACAGATAGCCAAAAAGAAACGGTCACAGTGTGAGACGTTTCTCAACAAAATAATGAGATGTATGCCTAACCATTAACATATGAACTCTACACGAGTCCCGCTCAATAAGACTTAAGATTATTCTTTTAACTACCATGAAAAGACCTTTCTCTTTCTCTAAATGATGGATCTCCTATCTGGATACATGGAAAAATATGAACAGAATAACTTAAATATCTAATAAAGAGATATACCCCAGATATCTGGCCAAAAACTCAGGCAAAACAAATGCTAACAAATGTGAACGTGATACGTAATAACGATTAATGAAAGCAGAGGCCATAAATTTGAAAGAAAGAAGGGTATATGGTAGGGTTTGGAGGGAGGAGAGGGATGGGTGAAATGATGTAGCTATAATATAATCCCCAAAGCACACAGCCAAGCTACAAGGAAAAGGTATTTTCTGGACACAACAAGTCAGATGTACATATGGAATCACAATGCTTTCAGGAGATTATTATTATTTTTTGAGACAGGGCCTCACTATGTAGTCCTGGCTAACCTTGATCTCACTATGGAGACCATGCTGACCTTGAACTCATGAAGATCTGCCTACTTCTGCTTCCTGAATGCTGAGATTAAAACTGCGAGCTTCGATGCAAATCAATCCTTATTCTCCCCAAAAGTCTAAGTTAACCTATTTGTCAAATATTTTTAAATCATATAGACTGTAAGTATTTGGATTAATTTAACAGCTTTAATTTATGTGTGTGCTCACTTACCTATAAGCTTATTTGGTACCATGCAAACAATATATGAACACAAGCATACATGTAGAGATAAAATAAATATGTTTGTCCACATAAACACATGCAAAATACATTTTTAGAATTACAACTATTTTATAATTTTGATATATTCATCATTTGTATGTTTAGACTTGTAATATAATTAATATATTTTATTAATAAATTTTTTCATTAATGTAAATTTCTCAGTAGCATTAATCTATTTTTAATTGTTCCAGCTTTAATCTCAAATCTAGCCTTCTCAAGGTTTAACTACCAGATGAAATCAGGTAGAAAATTTATATCCTGTATAATATTTGTTTTGCTCCTCCAATAAGAGATAGCACTTTCCAGCACTAGGAAAGTTAGCTGGTAGGGATGAAGCTGCCAAGTCAGTATCAACTTGATTTCAGTCCTCTGACTAGAAAGACAGAACATTCCTGTCATCCACAATTAGGGTAACCACAGAATTCCCATTATTCAGGGGTAGGTTATCCCTATCACAAACATCCCTGTCTTCCAGAGGTAGGGTATCCCTATCACAACCATGCCTGTCTTCCAGAGGCAGGTTATCCCTCCTGATCACCCATAGGAATGATAACTATCCATGACCCGCTCAAGGATGGGGAATAAAATGGCCCAGGACCAACTGCTTGCTGTTTCATGAGGCAGGCACTTTTAAGTGCTGACTCTTTGTATTAATAAGCCATTAATGCTATTTTCCTTCCTAGCACTTTAATTTCCATGATCTTAAAGTGAGCATGCTTAGGAATAGGCCAGTCTCTATGTAAATGTTTTCTTTGTCCAAGGGAAGTATTGCTTTGGAAATAACTTCTGTGTTCTTGCAGATAATAAAACGCTCTCTACTAGTTTTGTTATGTCTTAGATATGCTTATATTTAATTTTCACTTATCATCACAAGAACACATTGTGTTCAGTTACAGCATATCTTGAAGTTTTATATATCTCATGTGTTAAGATTTATTATTCATAGAAATATATGATGCCAGGATCTGACTCTGCCTTCCCTGAACTTGTAATTGTGAGATGTGAGATACCAAGAATAATCTCTGGACATCTTTTCACATCACTGTTAAGAAGTCAAGACCTATATGCATCTTTTCTTATTTTTTAAATAAAGGAGTAAACACTTTTATTTCTCAAGGCTTAATGGAAAACCTGAAGGAAACACAGAAATGTTTCCAGGCTTTCCAAGATGAATCTTTCCCACTGCCAGCCAAGGAGGTATGGGAGATTAGTCAATCAAAGGATTCAGACGTGTGGTACTGGCAATCAATGCACAGCACAGTGGCCAAGCGTTCTGTTCTCTGATCTCATCCTGTAGCATGAGGCACAGCAGAAGAAGCTAGCCAGAGTGCACATACAGCTATTTGTCCTGAAGTTTCATTGTCTCAATTAAAAACACAGAGTGGTAATGAGATTCAGTCCTGCCAGAAGCATTAGATGTATGTGGCTTTGTTTTTGGTTCTTTTCCACTAAAAGAACGCAGTTTTAAAAGAACCAACTGCATGTTTCATCTTTCTCTGCTGGATTAAATTATTTGGATACTTTCAGAAAGATGTGAAGCAAATATATTCCAACACTGCTGACTGATTCTCCAGTCCAAACAAAATAAAAAACTGAGTGAAAAATATTTGATAAATAATCATTATTATCTATCTAAAATTTCTATATTTACTCTTGTTGTTGGAGACATTTTGAAACAAGGTGGAAACTTCAAAAGTTATCTTTCATCTCTCAACTTCATTTTCCTAGAAAATTTACTCTTAAAATAGTTGTATATACTTATATGATTATATATATGATTAAAACTTAAGACATACAGTATTTCATGACATATCCTTGTATTATGATTAAAAATAATAAAGGATATTCCTACAATTTGTCAGGGTCCAGTGGGGAATGACAAAGTAGAAAATATATTCAGAAAGCAATGTTTACTGTAAAGAAAAAATAATGAAAATAACAAGACAGATATTTTAACAAACTTTTAGATAAAAATGCATGGCCATAAGGAGGAATGTGTCATGAAGGTATAGAAATGTAAGACAGTTATCAACACAGGCACACCACAGCTGTGAGGCGTAACACTTGGGACTCTTTATGATATTAACACAAGTGGGATCTGGGTAACCACCATAGCCTAAAAGTTCTTTTTATTATATTTAGATTATTTATTGTGTGAGTATTTGCCCAGTTTTTTAATATGATATTGCATGTGTGGAGATCAGAGAACAACTTGTGGAAATTGTTTCTCTTATGGGATCCAGCTGAGCTTGGCAAATTTGGTGGCAAGTATCTTTACATTCTAAACCATAGAGTCAGTCTATAGAGTGTTTTTTTTTTTCTGATATACAGTAAATAAATGGAAGTATAGAGAACTGAACTGGCTGCTAAAACCCAGATAAAAAGATGCTAGCGTATTCACAAAGCCAGCATTTCAGCAGTTGCTCAATTATTCTCTCCTGTTGTGGAATATTAGCATAAGATGTATTACATTTGCTTATGCTGTGGAATATTTGTGTAATGGTGCAAAGATGTGTTACCTTCTTTTTATATTGCATTTCTTTAACTCTGTAAAGCTGTGTTACTTTGCTTGCCTAAAACACCTGATTGGTGTAATAAAGAGCTGAACGGCTAATAGCTAGGGAGGAGAGGGTTAGGCGAGACTGGCAGGCAGAGAAAATAAATAGGAGGAGAAATCTAGGCCCAAGAAAAGAAAGAAGAGGAAGGATGGGGAAAAGGAGGAGAGGAGAACACCAGGGGCCCAGCCATCCAGCCACACAGCAAGCCATAGAGTAAGAAGGAAAAAAGGTAGATAGAAGAGAGAAAGATAAAAGCCCAGAGGAAAAAGGTAGATCGGATAATTTAAGAAAAGCTTGCTAGAAACAAGCCAAACGAAGGCCAGACATTCATAAGTAAGAATAAGACTCTGTGTATTTACTTGGGAGCTGTGTGGCCGCCCTCAAAGAGTAAAAAAACGAGCTACACTGTCCTACAGATGACAATGTGTGGTGAGTTCTCTTTTTGATAGTACAAGTACACTTTGTTACTTTCAGTGTTATTTCTGGGGAGTTAAAAGACAAAAACTATTAAGCCAAAGTTCAATTTAACAGCATAAAATATGACTTGGGAATTAAAATGTGGAGAGGGAAATGCACTTTCACTTTCTTTGCTCAACATGCTTGAATGGATATTTTCTAAAGTAAGAGCAAGAGATGGTACCACTAGATTTGAAAAGTGTAAAATATACCCCTTCCCAAGGTTGCTGCCTTTGCCCCTATGGTCAAAAGATGTCTCAGGGCATTTCCCCTTTATTCTTGTTAAAATTCGTTTACTGAAACCTTAGGGTCTGGAAAACCAATATCTTTTGTCTTGACTCTGTCTTGATAAAAATCTACAGGAATCCTAAAAATTTCTCATTCAGTTAACAGAAAAAAATAACTAGAACCAGATATTTGTTTATGAATATGAGTTCTGCATCTGCATTCAGGATCTCTACATAGAGAAGAGAACAACATAGCATTAGAAGGGAATGGCAGCTTGCACTAACTGATGTGCAAAAGGTACCAGGTATAGAACCTTGGGATGCTAAGTCTCAAGGGTCCTGGATGCACAATGCTAATTAGCATAATGTTCTAAACAGTAATTCTAAGATGCCAGGAGGATTCTTCTGTCTCAGTCACATGTGTGTTATGGGATGCATTTTGTCACTGCCAAGTGTCTTAAAGTCACATATAGGATAATGTCACTACATTTTTTTCTCATTCAAATTAGAGAGAAAAGGTAGGGTTTATTTATGAATGTGAGAAAGACTGGAAACAAACATCTCTATTTTCAAAGTGAATGAATTCAATTTTAGCCTCAAGGATTTAGTTAGTAACAGCTAAGATCTCAAGTCAGAAAAATGAAACGTTATAAATGACTCTGAGACCATCTCCATGCTTGTTTTAGAGATACTTGAATAAAACTATGATTACGCTCAAAAGATTAAATCTCATATTTCATTTATTTACCAAAACACTCTAAATATGAGATGTTTGTTGCCTTCCATATTTTTTTACACAAGGCCAAATGAATTATTAGAGGATTTGTGAAACTGTAGTATTCTACTGGATATATCATTCTAGATCCTACTTATGAACTAGGATTCTAGAATGTTAACACTTCCTTTAAGGCAGGTTGTGGTTTGAGAACTATACCTTTAATATCTAACTTTCCATGTGTTGTTGTTTTATTAAATCAAAAAATAAACTTCCAAGAGCCTGGGCAATGGCTCAGCAGGTGAAGTGCTTCTTGCACAAGCTTGAAGATCTGTGTTTGGATCTCCACCATCCACATAAGGGGTCAGGTGGATGAGCTCCACCATCCACTTAAGGGACCAGATGAATGTGCTCCACAATCTACTTAAGGGATCGGGTGGATGTGCCATCCGTAATCCTAGATTTGGGCAACAGAGGCAAGAGAATCCTAGAATTCACTGGATAACTGACAGTCTAGTTAATCAGTGTTCCAGGTTCTGTCTCTCCCAAAATAAGGTGAAGAGTAATAGACAAAGAGATGTGGTCTCAACCTCTACTGTCGCAATGCACATACAAGGTTCATATCCTCACACTCAAACAAGCATACACACGTGTACACAGAGATATTTTTTTTAGCTTAGTCATGTACTTATGATGTGAATTATGTTGGAGTTAAGTACTTTTAATAGTTTCATACATGAAATTTTAGTTAATATTTCAGTAGCCAAAAATCTATGATTCTGTCTCCCAGTTAGTAGAAGAAAGTAGACAAGGTTCAGTTTACTTTTCCAGGTAGTATATTATTCTCACAATAGGATTGAGGTAGTCCTAGGCATATTGACAAAAGGCCCTACAGCGAGAAAGCCATCTCTCTTAAGACTTTATAAAAATATCACCTCAGTTTTAAATTTAATTTTATATATCATAGTAGAGTTCAAAATAGCCTGTATTCCTCAAAAAAGAACTTTGACAGGATTTTAAGCAATAGACATTGAGGGTAAAAACAGAGAAAGAAATGCTGTCGGCTTTGGCAGTTCTGTTACGTGTTTGATATTTATATTTTGCACCTGGCTGAGTATACTTTTCCTTGAAGTGCTGGAGTCCAATATGTGTGTAACATACAAAATTTTAAATCAGACTATTTACTATAATTAGAGACATACTAATTACATTATAAGGTATATCAATTTCTTTGAAACTGTAAAATATACATAAGAAGGTTTATTAATGTGTTTTGTTGCTCATACATTTTTATTCCATTAAATTCGAGTTTTTCACATGTGATTCAAATATTGGGACAATAATACAGAGTGCTCTTCAGCTCTCTTTTGTGTCTTCTTTTTATTATGTCTTTTATTTTTTTGAGATTAATATAATACATGCATTCCTTCTTCCCTTTCCTACTTCCAAACTCTCCCATACATACCTCTTTTCTCTCTTGCAAATTCATGGTCTTTTTCATTAATTGTCATATGTGTGTGAGTGTGCGTGTGTGTGTGTGCGTGTGCACACGTGCATGTGTGCGTGTGTGTGTGTTCAGTCTATAGATTGTTATTTTTATGTTTTTAGGGCTGATCATTTGGTATGGGATGATCAATTGGTGTGCTCTTCCCTGGGGAAGACTATTTCTCCCTCTTTCAGGCGCTGAGCTCTCTTGGGCTTTCCTCCCACTACTTAGCATGTCTATTTTCATTATCCTTTTTAGCTCATTTTTAGGCAGTCATGATGGTGAAGATTCTGACATTGCTGTGCCCCTCGATCTTTTTAAATTTCATACGTCCATGAAGCATAGACCAATTTTGAGTCAACACTATAATGTTCGTGATGTGTTGTTTCTGGGGGGAGGGTGTTTCTTTGTTTCCCAAGACTAATGGCTTTTACCTGCAGCTGATTACAGACAGTGTTATAAAAATTTATATCTTTAGGTAATATACATGCAAAAACGGAGAGGGGGTGGTTAATCCCAATTTATCTAAAAGTTTCTTGTCATTTGAAGTATCGAACATACTAGGTCCCAAAAACTTAGAAAGTCAATGTATTGGCTTTTCTTCAAGGGATTAAATATATAATGTCTTACCCACAACTCTAAAGATTATAGGAGAGACAGAGATGGAAAGAATGGCTCAGTCTCTCTTTTGAAATTTTTCTGTCTTTGAACTCATTGTAGACAAGACTGGCATTGAATTAGGTGTCTTCTGACATTAGCTTTCTAAGTGCTGAGATTACAGGTACCAACATGCCTGCTAGCTAATTTTATTTAAGTATATTTAAGGTGTGTTTATTTCTATATACGTTTTTAGAAGTCAGTCACATTTATATATACAAATATATACACATTTATTATGTGTCAGAAAAAATTAATTCAGCTGCTATTTTTTAAAACAAGAAGAAATGAAGAGATGTCTATACTTCAAAATTAAGGTAAAATAAGGTTATTATAGAGAGATAGAAGCATGGATAAACTATGAAGAAATCTAGGGTTGATATGAGATATGACTATGAAGTACCTATGCCTGGGATGTCATTTTACATTATTTCAGTCAGAGGTAGATAAGTGAATCATAACTTTTAAGTGCCCTCTTTTCTAAAATATTCTAGAAAAATCATGTTCCAGATGTGGTTTGTATTGTACCAACTACTAAGTGTAGACAATGAAATTGAGGGAACATTTGTGACTTATTTTTACCAGTAATGGTAAAGGGGAAAAAAGACAAATTTCCTCTTGGTTTTGTTCTCAGTAAGACTTTATATTAAAAAATAAAAGAACAAGTATGAAATTTTATTTTTTCCTAGAAAAATATTACATTTATATGAAAAAAATTAAAATATGTAATAATAATACACTTAGATTTCTTGAAAGTTGTTCTCTAAACTCTCATACAGAGCCTGTGACACACAGTGGTATTCCCCAATACTGATGATAATGATAATGATGATGATAGTAGTAATAATGAAAGGTTTCAAAGGAAATCAAGATATATGTAAAATGAACATACTGTTGAAACATTCCCTGTCTTAGGTTTTTCTCAGTTGTTATAGGGATAATTTGTTTTTGCAGATAATTTTTAAGATGAAATTTTTTAAAAAACAGAATAAGAAATTATATATATTTCATATCTGTAGCTAGTCAGAAATAGATCGGTCTTACTTTCTAATTTTAAATATAGTAGATTGTGTATATTAATGTGATGTGTCTTGTTTAGCATCACTTGTCAGTAAAGGATGTGGTGTCAAAAAGGAGTAATTTGTTACATGATATTTTAAAACTTGGATTGATTACTTTTTATGAGACAGTAGTAGATAAGATGTTTAAAGATAGCAAGATTTTAAAGGGATTCTCATAAGGTAGGTAATATTCCAATAAATAGATTCACCAGTCCTAAATGAAATAAATAACAATGACTGATATGTTCATCAAATGATGCCAAAAGCCTATTTCGGAGTAATTTTAATATTTAATGTGTGATCAGAAACAAATTTTTCAAGTCATTCAGTGATGTGTATAATACCACTAATGAAATACTCATTCCTTAAGGAGATGTATACGGTTGCTGATGAAGGGAAAGAACAAACAAAGGAGAAAGAAAGGAAAGAGAAGAGAAGGAGAAGGAGGGATAGAGAGAGGGAAGGTAAAAGAGAGAAGGGAAAGGACAGAGGGAGGGAAGGAGGAGAAGGAGGAGGAGGAGGAAGGAACCGAGGGAGGGGAGGAGAAAGAAAGGGGAGTGGAAGAGGGAGAAGAAGGCAGTAGAAGAGTGAGGGATGGGAGACAGGGTGGAGGAGAAAATTCCATTATTTTAACTTTTAGCGAGCGGTGCCACTCGGGGAATAAAGACAAGTTTGAGCAGATTTCAGAGTACAGCAGAGGAGCTCTGGTTAAGCACCATAAAAAGCAGCTACACATGCAGAAATAAAAGTCAGCTAGATTCCATCTAAGAAAAACTTTGACAGTTTCGGGAAAGTAACTAAGAATGAGCCACAAAGGCGAGCGACAAAACAGCTCATCTGTAAGGATGTAACGTCTACTGCAGACAGACATGCGCAGACCTTCAGGGCCAAGGTCCGCAGGAGGCCAGCAACAACGAAACGATTATGTAAAAGGAACACAGAGGCATTTGGAAAGGTTGAAACGGGATATGAACATACGTCGTATCAAATGACACCAGTCGGCTCTCCCTTCTCTCTCGGAAGGGACCCAGTCTGCACCAGTTAGGTGCAGTTAGGTGGGACAGTACCTTTCGTTTAGCCTTCAGCTGCTCATGGTACTTGTCACAGGTGTCTCCTGGGATCTCTCCTCCCCAGAGAGTAATTCCAACTATGGTGTAGGTGACGCCCATAATGAGCAATGGGAAACAGTACACCAGGATGATGACGATGATGTGGTACCTGCAGAGAAATACACACATATGCATGCTGAAGACTCCTGGAAGGAGACATATGGGACTCTGAATTTGTTGAGCTTTAAATCATAATACAAATGCAAACAGTTATTTTCATCTTATCGCTGTCTTCATTTCACAAACATATCAAAATATCATGCAAACACTGTAACCTCGGGTCATGTATCAAATGTTTTAATTGCTTATTTCCAACCTGTAAATGAAAATTTATAAATGAAGTCTTCTCTTAATTTATACACATTCCCTTTACTTAGAACCAAGGGTGATACCCCCTCTCTGTTGTCCTTTGTTTAGTAATTGCTGAGCGAAACTATTGAGGTGAATCCTCAAAGGTAAGGGTGAAGGAAAGAATATGTCAGCCATGATATGCATTCTATTCCACAAGAGAATATTCCATTTATTCTGGTGACATCAGACATTTATAAAATACATTTTCTTCTGCATGAAAAGAGGCACTCTGAGCCACATTGTGCGCTTCTTTTGATTTCCTAAAGAAAAACCCTGTGAAAACATTGCAGCAAGTCTCCACAGTCAAGGTGTGTTTGATTGCCTTATTAACTCAGATAACAAGCTCGTCGTGCGTGATAAACACACAGCTTTACAAACTGCCAAATTTAATTTTATGATTCCGTACTTTTCCATCAAAGCGACAAGGATGTCATTAGGGAGAAATGGAAGCATGATATATAATATTTTGGCTCATGCACAAATTTGCACATTTTATGTGGTTTCTACAGTCTTTTGAAGACTTTAAATTAATTAATGAGTTTATAAGTGTGGTTTGTCTTCTAAAATAAATCTTTTTTTTTAAAAAAAATTATTTATTTTACATCCCAGCCACAAGTTCCCTTCCCTCCATTTCTCCCAGACCCTCCCCCTCCCCCTCCTCTGTTCCCACCCTCCAACCCACTTGTCTGTTTCTGTTCAGGAAAGGTCAGATCTCCCCATGAGTATCGACAAAGCATGGCGTGTCTAGTTCCAGCAAGACTAAACACCTGCCCATGTATTAAGGCTGGGCAAGGCGACCCAGTACGAGAAGTAGGGTCCCCAAAGCCTGGAAAAGCATTGGAAACACCCCCCGTCCCTGCTGTTAGGAGTACCACGAGAGGACCAAGCTAGACAACTGTAACACAAACGCAGCCTGCCTAGGGCAGTCCCATGCAGGCTACCTAGTTGTCAGTTCTGTCTCTGCGAGCCCCTATGAGCCTAGGTGAGTTGATTCTGTGAGTGAAGGACACCATACAAGAAATCTTCAACCTCCTTGCCTATCTTCATCCTGGTAGCTAAGTACTGATTTAAAATCAACGGAGAAGTGATTCAGAATAATAATATCCTCTAGGTAGGATTATTCATAATAGGTAGTTATGGCACAGACTAATAACCATACCTGCTTTCTCTTTAGTAGAACCTCCCACTTGGCCAAGAGAGAAAACTGGAAATGGAGCTTTCTAAAAGAAGTCATGCCTGATCTTGTACTAGTTCTAGTCCTCTAGTGCAGGCATTCCTTGCCCACCTCTGTCTGATCTAATATCTTTTTACCAGTAGATGAACATGAGTTGGGATCTATTTTAACTTAGCAGACTACTAGCTTCCACCGGCCTGAAAGCTTAGAATGTTGTCAGAGAGCATCTTAGGCCTATAGAAAAGCTCCCCACCTTACTGTATCCTTCTCTCTGATATACCCACCAATGTATTTTAAAGTTGTCTTGATTTGTGCCCTTTTCTGTTCCATAGAACTTAATGAAGCTCCTTCCACTTTGGAATATAGAATTTAGAGTATCCTAAATCTATGTTCATGGGTCATAGTCACTCAAAGTGGCTCCATAATAAACTATTTCTTATTCCCTTAAAAAAATCGTCTGGACTTCTGAGAGAGCAGAGTTGGATAAAATAACTTCAGAAGAGGTGACTGCAGGCCAGGCATGGCTGCATAGTTCTTTGACCCCTTGGGAGGTAGAGGCAGGCATATCTCTTGGAGTTCAAGGCCAGCCAGGGCTACATAGAGAGACCTTGTCTCAAAAAATTGATAGTTCCTGGCAACATTTATTATTTTTAAATGTCATCAATGATAGGAAAGCAAACAAGTTCATTGAAATTTACAGGAACAGGAAAAAAATCAAATTAAACAATTACATTGGCTTTCTCTTTTACTTTTTTCAAGTTAGGTCTAAAATATGAAATCTATCAAATGGCATACCTATTTCTTTTTTAATTTAGTGGCCAGGACTTTTCATGCTGAAATGAACAAATACAAACATATGAAAGTAAAACAAAATTAAAACACCTGCCAGGACTTCTTTCTACTGCAGCCAGGCTTTCTAAAAGAGCAATCAACACACTGGGCATTCGTCCCCACTTCTAGCTCCTCAGTCAATAACACCCTGCTGTCCCTGGCACATTGCTTCCAGCCTTTACCACCCTGTTTAGGAAATGCTAGTGCTTCTCCAATAGAAGTCATCACTTTTCCAATTAAAAACCTTTGTAGTTTTACAAATCAGCATATCAGATCACAGTGTAGTTTTACATTTCTTTCCCCAAGTAGTAAAGGAAGTGAATGACTGGGTCATAACTTCATAACACCCCTCACCCCATCTTCATTTTCCTAAGTGTTTGATAGACTGGGTTGAAAATTGTCAAGGAGAATAGACTTACGTGAAATGTTGCTTGGGACCCTCTGGCCACTGCACATAGCAAAGAGTACGCCCTGGCATGACTTTTATTTTGGAATAAAGACATTGAGGGAAGGCAAGTAGAAATGCCAAAATCCAGATACTCCCAATGACAATCTTGGTGGCCGTGGCAGACAGTCTGGGTTTCAAAGGGTCGATAATGGCCATATACCTAGGTGAAACAAAGAAGAGTGTTCTGTCATTTCCTTCACTATTGGAATTAAAAACGGAACTTCAAAAGTGCTTTAATGGATGGGCTTTAGGACTTAAATTGATAAGGGTTTTACTTTTAGAGGTAGCACAGAAGGAGAACTGTGGCACTGTCTCAGGCATCGGCACACCTGGGGTCAAATCCTATTCTGAGACTTGCTTAACCATTTGGAACTCAGCCTCATTATTTTTAAAATAGAAATAGGAACATCCACGCCTTAGGGGTGCAGTAAGGATCAATGGAAACCATATAAGTGGAAGTATTGATTACCTGGTGCTGTGCCTACAACACTATCTGAATTCATAAATGTCTGCTGGATAGAACTGAAAAGGTACCTACCAAATGCCTGAAAATACAGGCTTGTTATCACAGCAGCTTCTCTCTCTCTCTCTCTCTCTCTCTCTCTCTCTTTCTCCCCTCCCTCCCTCCCTCCCTTTTTTTTGATCAGGGCCAAGAGTCAAACATGGGCCTCACTGCCACTAAGCTATATTCCCAGTCATCAATTATCGTTTCTTTTATGCCTCTTCTGGATTAATTTTTTTATAGAAAATTAGGGTTAGATAACATGGATAATAGCTAGATGCATGACAAGAAGAGAGAACCCCATGCAAAGGCTGTGGCCCACACTCTCAAAGTAGCAAAAGAATTCAGGATTCAGCTGGGGTGAGTATGTCAAGCTGGATAGAGGTTTGGCTTTCATGTTATTCAATAAGTTAAGTTTCTATTGCATCATGGGAAAATTCATGATGTATATTACATAATCATCCACAGCTTAGATTGGGAATGTGAACTTGTGGATCAAAGAGCATGCTTCCATGTGGTTACTGCAGCTCACTCTGGATTTTGGGAATTTTCTCAATATGTGAAGAAAAGTCATTTTATTCCTGCAGTGTAGATAGTGCAACTATGTATCTCAGAAAAACAAGTTCAACCTTAAATTGGATAAAATATGGTTCATTGCCAAATTTTGGCTAGTGATTAGAGAAGAAAATAATATTTATAAATTCAACCTAATTCGTGTTTCCACCAATAGAAAAAACATATTTTTGTCTCATTTTCACTGTGGTCCATTTTGTGTTATGCAAGTATAATTTTATATATTTGTGTTTTTTAGAGATTATACCTCAGGTGTAGGATGAATATTGATAAAGAGAAAAATATCAAAGTATTTACTTATGCATGCACACATACCCACACATACATACTAACCATTTTAACCTTGAGAATAAGAATAATGCAATTGTTTATTTTTTATGTAATTTTTAGGCTATTTCAGTTTTTAACTAGATATTTTGGAAATTATAAACTTCTATTAATATTAACATTAGTTACAGCTTACCTAAAGCAATATTGTTAATTTAGTATGTGTGATAAAGAAGAATCTTAGATACAAATATCCTATTTATCTACCTGTGGTTGGCTTTGCTGCAAGAGTATACAGATATGAAGCATCAAAAATAGTTAAATTCATAAAAGCAGAGGATAGAATAGTGGAGGGAGAAGAAAACTGGTAATTAATTCTGCTGGGCATAAAGCTTCATTTATGCAAGAAATAGCATCTTAAAGATCTGTATAACATAGTACCTATAGTACTAAGTGGAATTAGGAACTTGAAAGTGTGTTAAGAGTCCAGATCTCATGTTCAGTGTTTATAACAACCACACACACACACACACACACACACACACACACACACACACACACACGAGTGTGTGCTAAACAAAACGAAAACTTCATTCATGAACATAAAACCACCACAAGGAAGTTTTGGAGGTGTTGTATATGTTTAGTAACTTGATTATGATTAAATAACTTTATTATAGCTAAATACATTTTCTCAAACCCATCAGACTGTATACTCTAGAATACACACACACATACATATAATACTGTATCAATATACATTATTGAAGCTTAAAAATAAAAAATAAGAAAAGATGATTATAAAAATAGTACAGTTAGTTAAGAAAACAAGAACCACATAAGATAACGTAATGCATAGTTGAAGTGAAAAGCTGTTTATAGTTCACCCCTCTCGTTCTTCATCACCGATTACTAACTATAGACAGGCACTTCATCATGTGTACATTAAAGACCTCAAATAACCTCTTCAATAAGTTTTACCATGGGATAGATTTTATGGAAAATAAAATTGAAGTTTAAGGAAGTTAAAATCATTCATAATTGGACAAAAATGGAAAATCCTTGTCTATAGGGGGTAGCATTATCATTTCTCTAGATATTCTTGTTGTTGTCAATGTCCAAACAGATACAAACTGTGGTGTTGACAGTTGCATAAAGACCACAGAAGTGGAGGTAAACAGATATAAGCTGGGACCTTACAGAGCATCAAATGTATCATTTTTATCTCCTAAATCCAAAAGCACAGTGCTAAACCCTTTAGTCAAGCATGCAATAGCAGGAACTGTAGCCAAACATGTTTTTGCTCTTGCTGCTGCTGCTTCTAAATTTCAAAGCATTGATCACAATATATTCAATTATGGCTTTATGGGTGGTTCTAGAGCCAAGCACTCTTGTCAATAAAGTTTGCTCTACTACTACTGAACGGTGTGTTGCTCAATTATGTCACAATCTGGCTTCTTTTGTGGCTCTAAAAGTTTATAAACGCCATTTGGATAGTTATACAATTGGTTTTATATGCGTAAAGTACTTTCTAGGTCCTATAACACAGACAGGTTAAAGAAAAAAACTCCAAAGTTTTCAATGACTCCTTTGTATATTTATCCTAACTTTTGATAAATTATTTCCTGATAGGTAGACTATTACATGGAATCAGTTTATGTTCTCACCAAATAGTATGAAATCTTGAAACTTCAAAAGGCTTTTAAAATCTTATTTTTATTCAATATTGTTTGTACATGCATGTGTATAATATATGTGTTGGAAGGCAACTCCCTGTAGTCTGTGTTGTCTTCCTGCATTAACGTGGGTGCTGGGATAGAATTGGGGTTTGAAATGCATGGCACGCACTTTTTACCTGCTGAGCCATCATGTCAGTTCTTGAAACTTAAGGCATTTTTCTCCTTTCTACTCTATTATTAAGTTCTATAGATGCATAGAGATCTTGATAAAGTTTCCTTTGGTGGTGTGTGAGGGAACAGAATTCCCGCAGGCTGTGGCCCTTCTGACCGGACTGCTGCTGGTAGCTGCGGAGCTGCAGTAGCTGATTAGGACAACAGATGTTGAAGGGGCAGCCACTGAATTGGTTGAAAAGCAATAATATGGAAATACAGAGACACGGGGAAATTTTTAAAAAACAAGGCATCCAGAGTTAGGTTGGAGAATGACTGATGAGACAAGGAGACAGTAAGTTATCCGGAGCCCGTTTTGATTTGAATTAGAATTGATGGTTCAAGGGCAGGGTCTGGTCACTGCCCACTGCATTTAGGTAATAATTGATGAAAGTAACTGAATGACAAGATACAGAAGGGAGACCCAGTAGGAACAAACGGTAAAGTTTTCTCATTGCTGAAGACCACTTGGAAACTGATTCAGTCACTAACAATTCCGGTCCTGTATCTTGCCCCAGCATTAATAACGTTCATCAGTGTGGATGCAGCAAATGCGCGCTTAGGCTCATGGGAACGGCCTCACCAGTGTGGAAGCAGCAAATGCGCGCTTAGGATCATGGGAACTGCCTTACCAGTGTGTATGGAACAAATGCACGCTTAGGCTCATGGGAACGGCCTCACCAGTGTGGATGCAGCAAATGCACGCTTAGGCTCATGGGAACTGCCTCACCAGTGTGGATGCAGCAAATGCACACTTAGGATCATGGGAACTGCCTCATCAGTGTGGATGCACCAGTGTGGATGTAGGAAATGCGCGCTTAGGCTCATGGGAACGGCCTCACCAGTGTGAATGTAACAAATACAAGTACTTCCAGTGCTCAGTGGTTTGATGGACAAGCACTTCCAGTGCTCAGTGATTCAATGGTAACGATGCTACACCTGAAGACACTGTAATTCCATTGGGTGTAGAAGGAATCAATTCTCGTAATTTTATTTAACATACATCTATATATACCAAATTCTTTTCTGAAATGAAGAGCAGCCTGAAGCTGTTCCAGTAGATTGTCCTTAATCTCACAGATATCAAGGTTATCAGTAGAGTTTCCAAATTGTGTTAATTCTTAAGTTGTGAATGATACAAATGTTTATTTAAACGTTAAAGTAGAGAAAGCAGTCAATAAACCTCAAAACTCAGATAATAAAGATCACAGGGGAAGCTGTTCCTGTGGTTGATTTTGTCCCTTAGTTATATTTTCATGTCCTATTCCATTGACTATAGCACAAATTTTACCAAGTAATTTCAAAGATTACTTCCACTCAGTCACCCATTCACACCACCATCATGTCTTGTTTTCAAGAGCTGGAAATTGCAACAGGTTTGTGTGTGTGTGTGTGTGTGTGTGTGTGTGTGTGTGTGTGTAAAACTATTGTTAAAGAATGAGAGGGCTTGAAGTTTAGGAGGAACACAGGCAGAATTGACTGGAGCAACGGGAAGGGGAATGATGTAAATTCAAAACTCATATATTACCAAAGATAAAAATGATCAATAATGGCAACAGCAAGGGTTTTCTTGTGAGTTTGGAGGAATTTGGATGGGAGAATAGAATATGAATCATCTACACTGAATTGTGCTTGCTTAGCAACAGTAAAACAAGATGCTTTTAAACTTTAGAAGGCACGATTTTAAATTTATGCAATCCCAATTCTACAAAGTAATGATGACTCTAGAGGATTATGCCAAGAGTAGGTAAAATGATAGTTTACAATGAAAATTCTCCCTTAACAGAATTAAGTAGGAGATTCAATGTGAATTTAATCCACAAGGAATTCAGGAGTTGAGGCAAACCCCACCATATTAAGACTTTTGATGGTGGCAAGTTTATTGTTGTTCTTTTTCTTTTTCAATATGGAATAGTTCTGAGTGATAAAATTAGGTGTGGAACATCTTAAGTTCCATGCCAGGAGAAACACATTATTATATTGCTAATCAACTATGTTCTTTTCTGCCTCTCTTGTTCCCTTTAATTGAAAGTATTCTCTAACATTTCTCAAATTGTGCATACATTTGGCTGCCAGAGTATGTCCAAGCCAGGTGCTTGAGAGCAGAATTGAAGGTTGTTCTCCTGGCGTTCAGGAAGGACTATGGAGCGACTGGGGAAATGCAAATCTTTTTCTGCCGTGTGGTAAGATAGCTTAGGAAATCTAACAGTTTTCTATTTTATCTTTAATTGTTGGTTACATATTTGTGGGTTTAAAGCTTCAGGCAATTATGATCCATGGTGATTTATTAGCCTGATAAAGTTCCCTTAAGGATTCAGTATAAAATGTATTCCATCTTCAGCCATTTAAAAACTTTTAGCTAATCAGTTAGCCACAGTTTGACACAAGTTTTCTTTTGATGTCCAAGCCTTTCTCCTTTTCCAGGGATGGAGGATGTATGGATCAAACACAGCCCACAAGCATCCTTTTGTGTAAATTGCTGACCACTGCTTATCAACCTCTTTCTGCCTTTTTACATAAAATACAGACTTCAGCGACAGAAGAGGCAATATATCCATGACTAACTAGAAAATTCTGCCATATTATCAGATCTTCTATAATATAGAATATTGTGACATTCATATTAAAATGGGAAAATATTTTGGTTTTGTCAGTCAAATATAAAGCCATTTGGGTTGCATGACAAGTGTTTTCTACTTTAAAACCATTCCCTCATGACTGTCCATTGGAAGGTTTCCAGAGTAACTTAAGGAACACGTCTCTCTCCATCACTGAGTGATCATGCCATCATTGCTACACACAATAGCGTTTCATTTGTTCCCTACAGTGGAGCTAAGAATGGAAGCTTGATTAGAAGGCCAGTTTCTCAGTTCACAGCGGATTTTACTTAACTGATCTATTACCTGAGGTTATTGATGAGAACTATAGATTTTTCCAGCTTTGTTTTCTCACCATGTGAGGATCTTTTTAACTGTCTAGAGTAAAGAATCTCATTTATAGTCTCACTTAGTGTTAATAGAGTGATTAGAAAGCTGACAAATTATTCTGTTAGCCACCTGTTTGATACCATAGCCTGAAAACATCTTGTAAAGAGATTTTAATTTGTTGGCAGCTTCCATAGTTCTCTCTCTAAGCTTATTCTCTTACTTCCTTAAATGTTTTATTTTGATCGATTGGTTTTCTTGCTATGCTTCCATATAAAATATTATACACAACGTTTTCTCCTGTTTTGTCTGCATTTTAAGCTGATGAAACAGGGTATTTAAAAGTAACTTTCCAAACTGAGGATGTAACAGCATTAAAACAGAAGAAGAGCTCACATTGCATATACTATTCTATCCCCTCTTCCATTAAACTTTGTTTTTCACACATTGAGGGATCTTTCTACTTCATTTACTTACCAATGTTACAAAATTTATCCAAAATATTATCTCTTTCATGTCCTAAATATAATTTTGGAAATTTATTATACACATCTATCTTGTAAAGTCATGAGTTCCATCATCACGGGATGCCTTCTGAAATGTGCATTTGCCATTCCCAAATTTCCAGGCGTCATAGAGCATACTTGCTTACACGTAGACTATAAAGATCCCTATGTGTATATGAGGTTGTTGTCTGGTAGCCTGGTGCACCAGCATTCTCTTCTTCTTCTTCTTCTTCTTCTTCTTCTTCTTCTTCTTCTTCTTCTTCTTCTCTCTCTCTCTCTCTCTCTCTATCTATCTATCTATCTATCTCCCTCCCCCCTCTGTACTTCACTCTCTTTTTCTCTCTCTGTACTTCAAACCCAGGACCTTGATAGATAAGCAGTGTACCACTAAGCTACATCCCCATAAATGTTTTTAATCAGTAGATGGAGTGTACTCTAAGACAAGAATAAAAACTAGAGTATGGGGAATATATAAATGTAGTCAAATATAATGCATCGTACGTAGCTGTATATTCCATAATTTTATAAAACTGGTATCTTGGTGATGTGGGAGGTCCTTCTGTCTGTGTGTTGCTTTTATTGGTTAATGAATAAAGAAACTGCTTTGGACCTATAGCAAAGCAGAACTTAGGTAGGCAGGGAAAGTTAGGCTGAATGCTGGGAGAAAGAAGGGTGGAGTCAGAGATACACCATGGATCCGCCGCTGAAGATAGATGTGTGAAACTTTGCTGGTAGGCCATGACCTTGTGGTGATGCACAGACTGATGGAGATGGGTTAAAATAATATGTAAGAGATTTGCCAATAAGAAGATAGAGCTAATGGGCCAAGCAGTGATTTAATTAATACAGTTTTTGTGTGATTATCTAGGGGTTCTGGGTGGCCAGGAAACAAACAAGTGACCAAACGGCCTGCTACTACATCTTAGAAAATTTCTTCATACCAGAAACACATAAGCAATGTGTTGCACTAAGAGTATCTAGCTTTTTATAGTCTCATAAAGTCACCATATAACTACATCATCACATGAAATTAAAAGTGAGTTATATTCAATTGGCTGAGAGGGCATGAGAAACTGAAGAAATGGTCCCATAATCCTCCTCTATTCCTCCTAAACAGAATGTTGACAGTGCACAAACTCAATCTCAAAGCCTTTTTCAAGCAGTCACAACTGTACTGATGAAGATGGCAATCGTTTTGCTTGGAAGCTACAATACAGGAAAATCTCTAAGCTCAGGAATTATACAAAACTCAGCTATAACCCAGTTGATATGTTATACAACACACTGGACTAACTCAATGGTTTATATCTTAGTTCTATGTATTGTGCAACAAACTGTTACTACCAATTCAGTTGTATCAACAACCCAGGTTCAATTAAGTACAATTTCTATGATTCAGAAATCTTGGAAAATGTCACTCTTTGTTCTACTTAGATCACATAAGTAGAAGCTTTGAGCACATTTGCATCGGGGACACTGGCTAATAAAGCATCTATGTCCACCCTAGAAAGGGTGTCAGGAAAATGTTCTTGTGGACAAAAGCTTCATGAAAACTTGTTTCTTTAGTCATCAATAGAAAAAAGGGTAACTGTTGTGGGTATTTGCCAGTGAGCTGTGAGTTATAATTATCATGATAACAATCTTATGTCATTGCTGTGTGATTTTTTTTTTTTTTTACTCTTTTGGGGGCCTGCCACCTAGCTCACACATTGAGACTTATTCTTACTTATTAATGTCCGGCCTTAGCTTGTTTTGTTTCTTGTCAGGTTTCTTAAATTAACGTGTCTAACTTTTGCCTCTGGGCTTTTACTGTTTTCTTACTTCTGTAGATCTTACTTTCACTCTTGCTTTGTGGCTGGCTGGGTGGCTGGGTGGCTGGGTGGTTGGGTGGCTGGGTGGCTGGGTGGCTGGGTGGGTGGGTGGCTGGGTGACTGGGTGGCTGGGTAGTTGGGTGGCTTGGTGGCTGGGTGGTTGGGTGGCTGGGTGACTGGGTGACTGGGTGGCTGGGTAGTTGGGTGGCTGAGTGACTGGCCCCTGATGTCCTCCTCTCCTTGTTCTCTTGGATTGCTCATCATTCTCTCTCCTCCCAGATTTCATCTTCTATCTATACTCTCTGCCTTCCAGCCTTACCTATCCTTATTTCTGCCTCCCTATTAGCTAGTCATCTCTTTATTAGGACCATCAAGTATTTTAGACAGGCACAGTAACACAGTTTCACAGAGTTAAACAAACACAGTGTAAGCAAAAGTCACACATCTGAAAATAATATTCCCCAACATGTCATTTGCCACATTTTATTAAGTAGATGTGAATCAGAGATCGATCACCAGGAGATAATTTTTAAAAGAATATGACCAAGACGCAGAGATAACGAGAACTATTTTAAAGTCTGCCTGCCACAAGAAAGGTCAAAGAACTCTCGAAGGCTTCATCTGGTGATGGATGGAGATAGAGACAGAGACCCACACTGCAGCACTGGACTGAGCTCCCAAGGTCCCAATGAGGAGCAGAAGGAGGGAGAACATGAACAAAGAAGTCGGGACCACAAGGGGTGCACCCACCCACTGAGACAGTGGGGCTGATCTATTGGGAGCTCACCAAGGCCAGCAGGACTGTGACTGAAAAAGCATGGGATAAAACTGGACTCTCTGAACATGGCGAACAATGAGGGCTGATGAGAAGCCAAGGACAATGGCACGGGGTTTTGATCCTACTACCTGTTTGGCTTTGTGGGAGCCTAGCCAGTTTGGATGTTCACCTTCCTAGACATGGACGGAGAGGGGAGGACCTTGGACTTTCCACAGGGCAGGGAACCCTGACTGCTCTTTGGACTGGAGAGGGAGGGAGAGAGGCGTGGGGGAGGGGGAAAAGGGTGGGAGGAGGGGGAGGGAAATGGGAGGCTGGGAGGAGGCGGAAACTTCTTTCTTTTTTTCCTTTTCTCAATAAAAAAAAGAAAAACAAACAAACAAACAAACAAAAAAAGAATTCTCAAAGGAATCTAAAAGAATATCTTGGCCCGGAGGTGGTGGTGCACGCCTTTAATCCCAGCACTCGGGAGGCAGAGGCAGGCGGATCTCTGTGAGTTCGAGACCAGCCTGGTCTACAAGAGCTAGTTCCAGGACAGGCTCCAAAACCACAGAGAAACCCTGTCTCGAAAAACCAAAAAAAAAAAAATTATCTTGTACTGAATCGGGTATATAAAAATATAAAAACTAGTGAGATCACCTAAAGTAACACTTAGGTAAAAAGCAGAACCAAATGCTTAATATCAGAGACAGTAAAAAGAAACTTTAAATAAAGGCTATAATATTAAGAAACTAGAAAACAATAAGAGAAAAGCAAATTCAGCAGGAGAAAAGAAAGGAAATCAATAAAGTTTAAATAAAATCAGTGAACCTGAAAGCTGACGCTTTGGAAAAATCCCTGAAGATGATAATACAATGGCAATTGTATTATCCATTGTATTCCATGAAGAGCAGGCAACACAGAAAATCCTATACAGAGTAAGTGATATTACCATAAAGGCAAGTTTGAAAAATAAGCAATTGCAGTGGGTTTTTGATCCTACTGCACGTACTGGCTTTGTGGGAGCCTAGGCAGTTTGGATGCTCACCTTACGAGACCTGGATAGAGGTGGGCAGTCCTTGGGCTTCCCACAGGTCAGGGAACCCTGATTGCTCTTCGAGCAGATGAGGGAGGGGGAATTGATCGGGGGAGGGGGAGGGAAATGGGAAGCGGTTGTGGGGACGAGGCAGAAATCCTTAATAAATAAATAAATTAAAAAAAAAAAGAAAAAAAAAAGAAAAATAAGCATATATTGAAGATATTTCCTTAAAAGGAATAGAGAAATTCCTTAATACTATAGACCACTCACTCCAAATGACAACCATGTTTATTAAACATCCAACTATCCATCTAGGAGTGGTTGGTTCCACTCTTGGACACTGAAAAATTCAAAGAAAATAACACTGAATGAGGCACAATGCAGCATAACTCAAAACTAGAGGTTATTTATGATTCATATTTGAGGTTAATATTAACCTGATGTCAAAGACAGATAAAGATAGCAAAATATAAACCAACAACTATTATGAAATTAGACACAGAGCCCTAATATAAACTCCAATTATTTCTGGCTCTCTTTACCCCCCCTTTTCCCTTTCCTTCTCCTTTTTCCTCCCCATCTCTCTGACAAAGACCTGTTCCATCAACAGTGTTTATTCTCAGAATTCAACTCTGCCTATGTGTATGCATGTGTTTGTGTGGTTTTTTGGGGGGGAGTTTTGTATATGCTCAGTGTAAGTTATAACACTAAGGAAGACTCCCAGCTCCTAAAACTTGTTTACTACTACGACACTACTATTACACTACTATTAATTACTACCATTACCACACTACCACACTACTACTCCTAGACTACTACTAATCTACTACTAAACTACTATTACTACCATTACCACACTACTACACTACCACTACATTACTACTAATACACTGCTACTACTATTACTAAATATCAGTCAGCAGCGACTTATGGACCTCAGCCACCTAAGGGTCTACCTGTCTGAATTATTCAGAAAGCCCAACTTTACACCTTCTTCTTCCTCTCTCTTGTATAGCCAGGCTTCCCTTACTCTTTGAGCTTTCCCCAACACCTTCAACAATCTGAGCTTCTCCACTGTTTCTCTAAAGCTTTTCTTCCCATCATGTGGCTACTTGTGGACCATGGGTGTGACATCCATACCAGCTTACATGTTATGGCTTTTTTATTCCCACTTCCATTTCCCTTTGGGCAGCAGCCAAAGACTTACAGCTTCTCTGCTTTGCAGTTTTTCTCTTAGACCCTCATGGAATTACCCTTGTGGTTCCATTTGAATCCTTCTTTTAAATTCTTTTACTGATGAAACTAAGACTCCCAAGAGGGGACCCTGATTTCTCTGTATCATGTGGACCTCAATGAACTTCTGCACAGTTAGAATTGCCATTCTGAAACTGTGGATATTCTCTTTGGACTTTGTACTTTTACTATTGGCTGCAGTTTTTGCACCTTTAATGTATTTCTTTAATGAAAAGTGGACTCAGTAGTTTTTGTGATGAAACTGCCTTCCTTGATTGAGGACCTGTAAACTATTTCTCATCCAATAAGAAAGTCTCATTGCATTTACAGAGCTTAGATTTTTTCTCTACTTCTAATTTCTCCAGAGTCCCCTTTACACTTGAGGTCAATATTATTGAGAAAGTGTTCAACCCTTGGCCAAATTCCCAGATGAAAACTATCAGCTCAAGTCTTCATCTTTAAGTTGCTTCTAGGAAAATAAAAAAAAAAATGCTAGACTGGATCTTCAGTGTGCTCTTAGTGTTCTTCTTAAAGAAATCTACTAAAATTCACTTTGTACTAAAACCAAAAAAAACTATCCAAACAAACAAAGAACCAAAACCTCAAACTGAAAGCTAGCTCTTCCTAAAACTGGATCAGATGTAGTAAATATAAACTTGAATTACAAGAGCAAGGTCATGATCCTACAAACCCAGCAGGGCCTTTCATGCCCGGTGCCTTTTCCCTTGTGGTAAGGATGGGTCCAGTAAGCCTAACTATTTAACAGTGTTTTTCAAAGACACCATACTTAGGGTTCTTTTAGATTTTATTTGTGTAAAGCTGGTTATTTATGAGAATTTTCTCTCTTTCTTAGGCACTACTCCCAGAATCCTTTGCACCAGTGGAAATGTTAGCAATTATTGAAGTAAGACTTTTTAAAGACAGTTTCACATAGTTACAAACAACATGACTCATACTCTGAATATAAAAATCTCATATAATCTATGAATTCATAACTTTTCTTAAGCAAATGAGGTTACAGGGTAATTGAATTACAATGGAGGAAAGTGTTTCCAAGAAGACACTAGATTATTGAAATCATTCTATTTTTTAAAAGATTTATTTCTTTCTAATGAGTATGAAAATGCCTACATGTGTTTATTTGTACAATGTATGTGCCTGGTCAAGAAAAGGTATTGGGTCCTTTGAGACTAGAGTTACAGACAGTTGTGAGTAACCATGTGGGTGCTGGAAATGGAACCCACGCTCTCTGTAAGAGCAGTTGGCTGTCCTACCCACTGAGTCATCTCTCCAGATCCTGAAATACTTATACTAGTTTTGTTTATATTCTTAAGAGAAATCATGAATACATCAACAGTTTGTATCCAGTAAAAGTCAATTGATACATGTAAAAACATGAATGAATCTTACAAGTCTTATGCTAGGTGAGAAAAAAATAGGCCAGATTCAAAAGGCTAAGTACTGTATGATTAAATTTTCATGGTACTAAGAAAACATGAAAGAATAAGAAAATAGACCAGTGGTTTCCAGGGACAAGAATGGGAGAGTAATTTTACACAGAGCATATGAGACTTGGGGTGGAAATGTTCCTGGTGCTTATGATGACTATGGCACTACTACTAGCTTCTTGTTCAGTTCAGATTCTCTAAAGGGAAAATCCTAGTTTGTACAATGTGTAGCTCAACAAGGCCTAAGCCTAAACCTCACTTAAAATACGGCTCCACACTCTGCTTTGCCTATGTATATCAAGTGGACAAAATGGCAGCCCAGGTTCAGCCACACAGATGATGACCAGCCTGGGCTCCACCTAGTTTTCCAGCACCAGTCTTGAACAATACAAGGGCAGAATTTGCAGATGGATATTTAATAAATGTTTAGAGCAATTTAGGTAATATTATGTCTGTCATATCTAATTGTGATAGCTAATCTTTATTATCGGTTTGACTCTATAATCAATTGAAAGTAAGATGCTGGGTATATCTGAGAGGAAGTTGCTTTATCAGAATAGTTGAAGCAAGAAAACCCTTCTAAATCTGGGTGGTATCTTCTGGTGCAGCCCAGATGAAAAGACATGGAAGAAGAAAACTTTGCTTTTTGCCCATTTGCCGTCACTCTTGCTGGCAAGTCCATCTATTTTGTTACAATGTCATTCTTTCATTAATATTAGAACTAACTTAGGAACTGCAGCATAGGCTGGGGACCAGAAGCTCCAGTGCTTTCAGTGCCATATTGGGACTTCTGAGACATCCAGCCTTATAGACTGAACAACTATGAGATTCTGGGCCTCTCCAAAGTGGGCTTGCCATTGTTGGAATGCCCAGACAGCATCCTGTAAGTCAACCTAATAAATCTTCTATTTATACAAATATTAAGTCTATCATCTTTGTCCCTTTTACTACTAATAAAATATTTGGGGTGGTACTTTATTTAAAAAATCAATTTAATCTAAACTAACCATTTGAACACATCAAGAGATACAGAAAACATCCAATTAAATTTGAAACTCAAGTATTAAATTTTTAGCACATTAAAATATAAAATAGGGGCTGGAGAGGTGGCTCAGAGGTTAAGAGCATTGCCTGCTCTTCCAAAGGTCCTGAGTTCAATTCCCAGAAACCACATGGTGGCTCACAACCATCTGTAATGGGGTCTGGTGCCCTCTTCTGGTGCCTGCAGGCATACACACAGAAAGAATATTCTATACACAATAAGTAAATAAATAATAAAAAATAAAATATAAAATAATTTCATTAATCTCATAGAGTCTATAGAATATCAATTTTACGACATGTTTAATGATACATTACTATACATTTCCCTACTCTAAGAATAATACAGGAATTTCCATTTTTATACCTTTGTTAAACATTGGGCTTGTGGTGCATTAAAACACAAATAAGGATTGGCAGACACATACATACAAAGGAAAAAATAATATCTCTCTTCTCACTAATACTTTTAATTATATCAATAAATCTAAAACTCATTGGCCAGCTCATTGAAGATCAATAAAGAAAACAACAAGAATATTTATATGCTAGCAATAAACAAATTGAAACAGAAACTTCAAATATCATTTCACAAGTTAAAAACATTCACACACGAATCTAACAAACATATACATATACAGGATCTATTCCTTGAAAATTACAAAATGCTATCTTAAAAAGTCTTAAATATGCTGAAGAGCGACATTGGAAGATTTGGCATGATAAATGTTAATAATCTCCATAGTTGACCTACAGATTCAGGGTAGTTATAAGGTAGGAGTTTGTTGTTAACGGCATGAGCTCATTCTCAAACTTCTATGAAAAGGTAAAAAAGCAGAATGGAAAACTAAGTGCAAACAAGATTGAAGTAGAAGGAATCACACTTTCAGATGTTAAGACCCATTCTGTGCTGCAGTAATCAAGACCGAAGATTTGGTACAGACAAAGATCAATGGAACAAAATCCAGAGAACAGAAATAGACCTCCAAAAATATGGCTCATTGATTTTTTTGGCAAAGGTGAAAAGGCAATTAAATGGACAAATGACAGTCTTTTCACTAAATATTTGGGAAAATTGGGAACAATCCATATATAAAAAATACCTTGATATCAACCTCATGCTTTATTTTAAAAAGCTTAAAAGAATCATCTATCTGAATGTAAAACATATATTACACTGCAAGTTAAATTAAGGAAATTCCCACCTAAACAAGACTGAGAGAAATTGCTCAAACATACCCACCTTAGATAAATGCTGAAAGATGTTCTTTAGGCTGAAAGAAAGTAACACCAAATGTTACCTCAAATCCATATGCACTAAAAAGCGAAGTCATATAGACTGGTGGGTAGAAAGAAAAAGAGTGGGCAAAGAGACACCATGATAACACTGAACTAAATGAGTAAAAACAAAAGAGCTGCACTGACTGCATTAATATCAGACCAAATAACTAGGAAGACAAATTCCTAATATAGGCCACTTATGAAATATCTGAAAGCAAACTTTAGAAATGGCACTTAAGGTAATATTTAAAAAACAATACTTAAGATAAACATAAACAAAAAAGAAATGCAGGGATCATTTACTTAGGATAAAGCACTGCTGAAAATAATTAAAGAAGATTTGAATGAACTGAAACATAAGGAATGAATATGGACCAGAAGGCTCAATCATTTTCAACAGACAATGTCCTCAAAATTGGTCAGAACATGTAACACTATCCTTGTAAATCTCCGAGTCCAATTCCTTAATATAAAGGCTCATCCTAAAGTCGTGTAGGAACTCAAAGGTTCTAGATATAAAAAAGATGAAAATATTAAAAGACTTGTTATAAATCCCGCTAAAAGTGCAGATGAATCAGAGTTTGGAAATGACATAGGAACAGACACATGGACACCCAGAGATCAAAGCCCACGAGTTGTTTGACAAATAGTCAACCAAGGCCCGCAGATGCATATATTTATATCTTTATAATTCCTTCAAATTAGGAGACCCTAAGTGTCCCACAGAGAGTGGGTGAACAAACTCCGGGAGAGCTGCACCATGGGATGCAATAAAGAAGAATGTGTGAACAGCTCTGTGAACTATTCAGGCCATTAGATCATACCAGAGATGTTCTGGGGAGCAAAAGCACCCAGTATCAAAGATCACATGCTGAATGCTTATGTTAATATGACCTTTTCACAAGAAGACCAAGTGGCAAGGAGGACTGATTAGTCACTGCTAGGGCTTAGGAGAGGGTGAGGGTGGGAATACAAAGTGACCAAAGGTGGGAGTTCCTTTGTGATGATGGAGAATTCTACAAAATGATGGTGTTGATGAACATAGTCATGCATTAAACAGCCTAGATTTTTACATCAATCAAAATAAATTCTGAGTGGATTTTTTTTTAGATGGTGTCTGTTATATAGCTGAGGGTGTCTTCCAACTCAACATAGCCATTGCTGACCAGGGAATTGTGGTCCTCCTACATCATCCTCCTGATTTCTGGGATTAAAAAAATGTAAGATACCATGTTAAGTAAGTTTAGTAAATGTAAATCAAAGATAAAATGATAAAATATGAAGTTACATACTGCCTCAAAAGTGTACAAAGCCAATCTAGAAACACATTAGCAGCCCCCAATTAGCAGCCAATAGAAGCAGAAAGTGAGAGAACAAAACTAGCAAACATAGAAAGCATTTGTACATTATGAGTAGTCAGCTTGTTATGAGATGATGATGATGACGGTGGTTATGGTGACGGTGATGACGTATGTGGAACAGTTTTGCTAATTTAAATTGTCATATTGTATTTGTAGGAATTTTTCCCTTAAGCCTTTATTTTATTATCCTCTAAAAATTACTAAGCCAATGGTTGAAGCATATCTATGTAAAAATAAATGGGAAACACTATACAATGTGTCATTACTTATCTTCATGACATAATTTAGAAGTGTGTAGGAATGGACACAAATGGTCAACATCTGCTGTAAGAGTCATAGGTTAAGGCAAGTCAATGCCATTGCCTGATATTTCAGCAGTGAACTTGCAACAGAAAGAGCAAAGCAAAGGCACACGAGCTTTCAGTTTCTTGTGAATCTGAAGAAAAATCATCTATTGATAATAAAAAGCTGCATTTGCTTTCACTTGTAAACATAAGTTTTTGAGAAAAAGAAATGTATCCATAAGAAAGTAAAAGTCCTGCCAGTTACCCATGATCTCCACACAGGCACTGAGCAGAGTAAGAACCAGAACTCCAGGGAATTCTATTGGATCACTTTTTCTGCCTGCTTATCAGTCACCATATTTACCAACTGCCTGGAACCAATACAGAGTCTGACCCAGAATGACAGGACCACCGAAAAAATCCAGACATCCACAGACTTCTGAAGATCAGAGGAGAGGATTTTCTAAGCCTTTCAGTTCCTATTCAGTGTGGTGCTTGATGTCATACCTGGAGCAATAAGACAAGTGAAGGGGAGGAAAGGAATACAAATGGGAAAAGAACTCAAAGTATCCTCTTCACAGGGTATGTAATTCTCTATATGAATGCCCCTAAATCTCCACCAAAAACTCCTACAGCTGATTCAGCAAGGCAGCAGAGCACAGAATCAGCACATAAAGATCAGCAGCCCTCCTATATACAAATGGCAAAAATATCAAGTCAGAAATCACAGAAATAAACCCTTTTTTGAGTAGTCTCAAAAATATTTTGGAATAATTCTAAGGGAGTAAAAGACTTATATAATAAAAACCTTAAGACACTTAAGAAAGTCATTGAGCAGGAAAAGACATTAGAAGATGGAAAGACCTCATATGTTCATGGATTAGTAAGAACAAAATTGTGAAAATAGTTATCCTACCAAAACCAATCTACAGATTCAGTGCAATACCAATAAAAATTCCAAAGTACCTTTTCGCCGTAATTGAAATATTAGTCTAAAACTGAATTGGGAAACAAACAAAAAAGATATCCAAAGCATCTCTGAAAATGAAAAAACTGCTGAAGGTATCACCACCCCCAATTCCAAGTTATACTATAGAGTTATAGTAATAGAAGCAACATGGAAAACAGAAAAGAGAAACATTGGTCATAGAACCTATGAGCACCTGATTTTTAACAAAGAAGCCAACAATACACATTGGGAAAAAGAGATTATCTTCAACAAATGATGCTGGTCAAATTTTATATAATAAATTTTGAGCGTATTTACCCCCTCCTCCAATTCTTCCCAGATTCAACCTTCTTTCCTTCCCACTGTTGGTCATTCTTGCCCTACTAAGGCCAATTTGTATTGTCCAAATATTCTTGGATGTGTGACCTTTCACACAGAGTATGGTTGACTTAGGGCATAACTCTTAGAGAAAAGCAGCTCTTTGCCAACAGTGAACAGCTGCCAAAAGCTCTTGGTCTATCTATGGAGGGAACTTGTGCCCAACTCGCTTCTGCATGCTTGACTCTGGTCTGGCTTGTGCTGGGCAGGTCTCGTGCGTGCTATGACAGCTACTGTGAGTCCATATGTGCAGTTGGCTTGCTGTGCTCAGAAGACACAGATGTTTTCGAGTCATCTATTATCTCTGGCTATTATGGTCTTTTTGTTCCTTTCTCTGCAGTGATCTCTGGGCCTGTGGAGGAGAGTCATAGTATATATGCTCCCTATAGGGCTGAACATCCTTTAGTATCTTTAGTATCTGTTTTTTTTTGTTTGTTTGTTTTTGTTTTTTTTTTTTGCATCTTGGACAAAATTGTAGTGATTGATTTTCATTAATGATATGACCTCTAGTAGGTTTACCACATTCCAGATCAGGTTCCATTCTTGAGAATGATGAAGCAACACAAACTGGATTCCATGCCCCCCAAAAGAGAAAACTCAAATTTAGTTAAGTAGAGAGGTGAAGTTGCCCACTTTTCTGACTTTCATTAACAAAATATTAGCTCAAAATATGGGACTTTATGTTTTAATCAAATGTGCATCATGATAATGATGACTATTCTTATTTAGGTAATTTATTCTTGTAAAGCCTTGGTTATTTGTATGTTTTTGATTTGTAGGGACTCAGTGAAACTTAAAGTCCTTAACAACATGATTTTCATTTCAATTATTTTAAAGAGTTTGTTAATGACTTTATTTGTCTTTAATACTACAGTATATGATTTAGAGTTGTTGCAGTAGAAGATGAAGGAATTCTGGTTTATTATGAAATTGACGGAGCTGGTGTGATGGCTTGACGGGTGTGTGTGTGTATGTGTGTGTGTGTGTGTGTGACAGAGGACCACGTCTCTTGCCTACTACCAAGTCTGATGACCTGAGCTTGCGCTCAGTACTCACATGGTGGAAGATGAAAACCGAACCCTGAGGAGTGGTCCTCTGTCACACACACACACACACACACACACACACACACACACACACACACCTCACATACTCTAAATAAGTGACAATTCATTAAATTGATTAAAAAGAATGTTATCTAAGGACATAAAAAAATAAACCAGTATAAGAAAACATTTACAAACAAAATCATTGTGGGTCATGGATAAAAGAAATTTGGACATTCTTGATGGCTTTGTTACAATTATATCCATGGCCCTCTGACTGAAGAGCTGGGCTATATTTCAACTTAGAAATTTTCATTTCTTCACTGACTTTCATTTCCAGATGACCCAATATTTATTTATTCTCTTTTGTTGCGATTTTCATTTGTGCGGCATTATTGAGCTTTTGGTTTAGAAAAATCCTTTAATGTGGATTTTTATTAAAGTCCATTGTTATTGGTGGGGGCTGAAGAGACAGCTCAGCAGTTAACAGCTCTTTCTGCTCTTGCAGAGGACCTGCGATAATGTTTGCATTGGCAAACTGCGCTGCACTTCTGAAAGATCTTTGCTAATTTATACATGATTTATATTGGGCTAAGTCATATGAAATAACAGTTGGTGCTTTTAAGACTGAATAAAAGTAATGGCACTGAAATAAGTATAAGAACGCTATCTTTGCTGTGTACTGGTCAGTTCTCTCTTTCCTCTCTCTGAGTCAGGCTCACATACTACAGCCCAGCCAGACGTGGAATTCACAACAATCTTATCTCGCCCTCCAAGTGCTGAGATTGTAGGTGTTCTATTTCTCTCTTGTCTTTTTACATTTGGGTATCCTATGTTATGTATTAAGGGTTTGTTTTTGAAAGCTATGCCTATTGAAAGGCAGCTATATGTCCAATGCCTCAATGGTACCTATTTACTACAGTTTATTTGGGGATATATTTTACTTCCTGTTGTTGGTATAATCTTGATATCAACTGAAGTTCTTCAAATTATATAACATACTTCTGATGTTAGCTTAGTTACATCAGATGTAAGATGCCTATCTTACATCTTCACCTAATGAATAAATATGCATTTATTGTTTTCATTATGTTCTTATGATTAATTTCATAAGAACTGGTAACAACAGGACTGGTGAGATAAGTTAGCGGGAAGTTGCTATCAAATTCAGTTCCCCAAATCAGGGGATTCATTGCCTTTGATGTCTGTGGGCACCTACATCTCTGTATATGTCTATGCCACACACACACACACACACACACACACACACACACACACACAAAATAAACCTTACAAATGGCACTGTAACAGAACTTTCACTGTTACCCATTAGAGATAAATAATTTTTAGATACAAAAAGTGTTTTTAAAGTTTTTATAAAAGAACTACAAGAAAGCCAAAGGTTTATGATATTTCCTGAAAGTAATATCTCCCAGAACATAGCTTTATTACTATTTTTTAAATAATTCAATGATATCAAGTGATTGATCTTCTATTGACTTCAGCAAATTTATCTTATGGACTATATATTGTGCCATGTACAACTGGGTAATGATAAGGAACTGTAACTGTAGAGACGTTGGCTTCCCTCAAGAGTAGAGCAAAATCGGCTTAGGGCTCTCAACTCCGATAAAAAGATAACTTGACTTAGATAAAAAGATTTCTAGAAACATTTACAAAATCATTAAACATATTATTTTTGGCAATAATGTGAACGTTAGCATACCTTTAGAGTCAGCCTTTAGGACAACTCTTTTCTACTGTAAGTTTCTATTTGTTCAAAGTATCTTAGAAGCACCCTCTAACACTTCATGGATAATTTGCATGAATTAACCATGTGATAGGAAAGCCAAAGATCTCTGTTAAAAACAGAAGATAGAGAATAAGTTCATTTTTCACTTATTCAGATAAACACTATTTCTTGGTTTATTTAAATATTTCTTTTAGTAATTATGAATTTTGGTATGTATCTGAATCTAAAGAATATAAAGTGTCCTTTGCTGTGACTTTATTTTTGGGCAGTTACATGAAACATATGAAATTATCTTTTCAAAGTTTATCAGGAAGAATAAGTAAATTGAATATAACAAAGTTATTCAAGCATTCTACTCAAACTAGGCCATGTACCCTGTGATCATCCTTTACTATATTTTAAAAATAAAGCTTCCTAGAAGTTCTTACTTCATTTCAAATTACATGCCTAGAAAATAGAAGAAAATATTTATTTCTTATATCTCCCTAAATCAAGTGCTGTATGCAATAACTAAACAGAAATCACAATTTCTTTTATTAACTGTTCTCTTAGTGATTTTCTACCTCCGACATTCTCAACTGAAACACAGGTAACAAAGAACTTGCTATGTGTTTTCATGAAACACATGTGGTATAAGTAAGTGCTAGATTCTAACAGTCTAAAGGCAATCTTGATCTAACTAATACAAAAGGCTTCACAGCTGACCACTAGATATGATAGCTTGGAGGCTCGGAGAAGAAATAGTTCCGATCAGACTGAAGTGGTTTGAATCTTTGCTTCTTTGCATGGTTTTGGAAAAGTTTAGCATTTTAAAGATATGTTTTGTAGTCAAATGTTTTATTGCAGAAAGGCAAATTTGGAGAAAACGGTAGAGAAATACAACTTGACAGTGGCCAGCAATTCTACCTTGAGTTTGGGGCCTGGGTATCAAGACGACAGTGATGATGGGGAAGTGGCCTTCCAGGCAATAAGACAGGCTTTCAGGAATTTTTACTAATGTAATAAGAAGCACACATCAGTAGAAAGTTAAAACCTGTGATCTCACATTCAAGTCTTTGGTGCAGTCCTTTACAGAGTGGAAATATAAAGCGATCAACTCTACTAGCCCAGAATGGCTTTCAAAGCCACACAATGCCTTTTACTGAATAGATGTGAGTCCGTTACTGTCAGTTGCTTATAAGGGAATAACCCTTTTCAAGTCTGAGTTTTCTAAGAGTCACAGGAGCCTTGCAAACATTTGTTGCAGCTCATGGAAAGCTACAAGTCTATGTCAAAGTTCATTCTCCTTCCATGCTCAGGGGATCTTTTAATTGTGATAAAGAAACAGATTGAAGGGAGTGGGCTTTCCATTCAGAATGGTATTATATAAGCCAGTTTATATTATATTATAATAGAGAACATTCACCTTGAAACAATCGTTGTTTGAGTTACATCAGGGATGCTCCACCTTTTCACATACCATATGATGCTAACTGTCATTTACATAAGCACTGAGCCCCATACACAGCTCTCCTGGGATGCATGAAGCCTGACGGCCACCAGGTGGATATGCCTGGTGACATATTCTCTTATTAATGAGAACCAATTGCAGATAATTTAATTTTATGGTTATTTTTAATAAAGCATTAATTATACCAGAAACTATGCATTCTGTGAAAATATATTGTTAGTAATGATGTCAGCCACGTGCTGCAGTACATCCATGCAACTGTAACCCCAGAAGTCATGATGTTCCTGCAACCTCAAAAGGATTAATCTTGCAAAGCTCAGCTTATGATAGGACTGCAAACACTATAGGGCCAGTTCTCCCAGTCTGCGTTTGATAAGATATCATTGTTGAAAAGGTCCATGGAGAGGCAACAAGAATTTTAATGTGTTGTACTCTTTGACCAAAAAATTATCTCAAATAGGGTTTTCTTTACATCTATAGTTTTAAAATAAACATCTGCTCAAATAAGAGTAGTCTTTTGAATAACAGTTCAAACAAGAGATTTGCAATACATGAACTTTCAGAGCACACTTTAATTTCATAACAGATTGCTGTGCTTTTGTTTACAGTCAGTTTAATGATGCTCCCTATGAAATAAATAAAAAGAATAAGTAATAAAGTCTTATTATTTCAAGTCATTCAATAAAATGATATTGCTTTGCACGATCAGTTAAGATAATGCCAAAGCTGTCTAAGAAATGTTGACTAGATAAAACTGGAAAAATAAAAATAAATTGTTTCCTTCTCGTAAACCAATTTTAAACACACTCGAATTTCCATCAAATTGTATGTTGCCTTGTTAGCACTTCAAAAGGATTATGATCATTTCTCTGGCATTATATGCCAACGCCTCTTCCGCCATCACAACGTTAAACACTCACACATAAGAAATTTGTTTTAAAAGAAACCAGAACAAAACAGCAAAGGGTGATATGTAAACCTAAGAAGTGTTTACTTCTTTCTCTGTGGGGCAAGGTGAAGGGGGATTTCACCTTTCCAAGCTTTGGACTGATTTTGTTCAGTCTTTGCAATCACTTTTATCCCCAGCAGAAATGTGTGGAAAATCAGAGACAGACAGAAAGGGATGATACACTACTGAAGACCTTTAAAAAGTGCATTTGTTTATCCTACTTAGAGACATCCATCCCTTGCTCCTTCAGGTTGGCAATGTGGGCCTGGTATAAGAAAGAGTATATAGCTTTACACTATTAAAAACCTCTTTGTTCAATATTTCAAAAAATCAAGTATTTTTTCCTCATTATGATAGCTGAGTGTAGCAATAGTATTTATGTTTGTTAATGTAAGAAGGCAATCTTTTCACAGAATCTTGAGACTGCTAAATTAGGCATTAAGCTCATGCAAGTGTCAATCACTAAGCCAAATGCAGGATCACCTGGTTGTAGGCTGTGTCGGATTTAAGTGTTACCAGCTTTCACATACAAGGGGGGTTCATCAGTGCTTCCACAAGCCTGCATATTTCCTAGTGTTCTCTAAGGAAAAACAAAAGCATGGGGAATCTGTAAAAACTTGAATAGAATAACAAATGCTTGAGGTTTAATAAGCTTTTAATTAAGTATTTCAGATTTCCCACCTTAGGTGAAGAACATTTTCTTTCTATCTATCTATCTATCTATCTATCTATCATCTATGTATTAAAGAACCACGAGCCACCTATTCTTTCTAATATAAAATATTAGAAAAAATTCTAATGTTTTATATATTCTGAAAATTCATTACACCCTTCCAGGTACATGAATCTTCTTTGGATTATCAGATATTAAATCTACCCAGGAACATCATAGAGACTGACAAGACTTTTAGCAAGGTCTTGCTGCTACTGATGGGCCCTGGACTGGAGGACAGGAGAGTGCTGACTTTGGGGCAGGTTTAGAGAGCAGAGAATGATTAAGACCAAGACTCTGGAAAAGCATGGCAGGGGGATGGGAGACTCCTTGTGTTTTTTGTTTTTGTTTTTTGTTTTTCTTAAGCCAGCATAGTGACTGACCAACAGAGAAAAGAAAGGCAAAAGATTAATTTTCCACGGAGCAGAAATTCTAAACAATACTTCCGTTATTCTAGCTAATTGCTTACTCGGAATGAGGGATTTCCAAGAATGAGTATTCATTTGTCTCTGGTTCCTCTAGATGCCCTATCCCAGGGTGATGGGGCTGGAGTGCACGGGTCATGGGAGGAGAAACTGGTTCGTAGTTCCTTCACTTTTAAAGCCCCCTTGGGTCATTATTTCTTTTGCAACCATACCGACTGCTTGTCCCATTTTGCTCCTCTTGCCCTTGTCCGCCCCCTCCCTCACCTCCCCCTCACCTGTCCACTGCAATGGCTGTCATAGAGTAGATGCTGGCAAACACCGCTGTGATGGGAAAGAAGTTCTGGAAGCGGCAGTAGTTGGCGCCAAAGTACCATTCGCTGTGAAGAGCGTAGATGAAATTGACCAAGGTGTTGAAGGCGGCCATGGAGGCGTCGGAGAAAGCCAGGTTTACCAGGAAATAGTTGGTGACTGTCCTCATGCGCTTGTGGGCCAGGATGATCCAGATAACAATGAGATTGCCAAAGACTGCCACAGCCACCACCAAGCCATAGGCCAGCGACCAGAGTGCGATCCGCCAGGACGGCTGCACGAACTGGTTCGTGAGGTTGCCCCGGGCCTGGGAAGGTGCCTGGGAAGTCATCGGCAGCCCCAGAGCCGAGGAGAAGTTGCCAGCCTGGAGCGCAAGCCACTCAGTGACCCCCAATCCAGCGCTCAGGTTCTCTGCCTGCGTTCCCACGCCTGCCGCCCCGTCGGTCCAGCTCTCGGCGGTGGGGACTGAAGCCATGGCCAGCGTCTGCAGCCCCGGACGTGCCACACTCCCGCTGCCAGCCGGAGCCGGCTTCCTTGAAGTTCTCCAACCTCTGGGCACGGCGGTTTCGGGTACTGCCTGGTAGCAAGTAGGGAAGGTACCGGTTCCTGGGATGCTGTGATGGGGCAGGGGATGCGGAGCAGGGGCCACACTTAGTCCTGGGAGTCTGCGTCTCTGACTGGCAAGGAAGAATCAGGGACTGTTCCAGCTTGGGTCCTGCCAGGGAGGCGCTACCAGGAAGCAGCCAGAGAGCTGAGATCTGCTCTGAAGGCGCGCTTTATAGTCTCCAGGAGTCCCCAGGATCCGTGACGTCGCGGGTCGCAAGACTGACGAACACCCCACCCCCACCCCCTGCAAGCTCCCGCTCTAGGCTCTCCGCTTCTCCAGCCCACACTCAGGGTTTCATTCATTCTCTGCTCCTCTTCAGGCGACTGCCGGCTAATGGCACAGGAAAGACATGCTTTGTCCCCAGCATCAAATCTTACCAAAATTGTCTTCCTGCTTTTAACTTTAGGATTTTGCTCTGAGTTTTTCAGTGAGATGTACTTTCCTGAAACAACTAACGATTCACCAATAAGTAGAAGGCAAGATGACAGGTAAATGTGTGTGTGTGTGTGGGGGGGGGGGGTGAGGAGGAAATCAGCCAGCAGCAGGCAGTGGGTACAGGCGACTACACTCTGTGTCATGGGCTTCGCTATTTAAGTCAGCATTTGAGTCCTGTTTATTTTTTCAGTCGGAGATTCCTCTTCTTGTTCCCACTTTCAAGTGTCCACCACTTCCTTTCCTCTAACCCTCATTACTGGAAATCTGCTCCCTCTGCTTTGTTCCCCTCAGATGGACCCCCGCCCAGGCCAGGATTCTTTTCAGATTAAATTGTCTCAGCACTCAGAATGTAAACCAGGGATGTAAATGTTCAGAAAACAAACCGATACTGTGTAGGTCGCTTTTCATCCATCCCCTGGTCAAATGCACCCAACTGAGCTATGCGAGTGTGTGCACACGCGTTTACGTGTTTCCACTGAGCTGAGCGGCATGGATGTGCACACGTGTTTATGTGGCTCGTGCACACGTGTTTACGCGGCTTCACTGAGCAATATGAGGGTGCACACGTGTTTACGTGGCTCCACTGAGCTGAGCAATGTGTGTGTGTGTGTATGTGTGTGTGTGTGTGTGTGTGTGTGTGCGCACGCGCGCACACACAGGTGTTTATGTAGCTCGAGATGTTTGTGCTCAAGCCTTAAACTTTACTTTCCTAGCAAACCCGCTTGCCTGACTTCAGAGCAAGGTGAGCCTGGTGAAATGAGAGTGCTTTGTAGAGCAGAGACCACAGACGGTGGTCTGCAATGAGTGGACATCACAGGCAACTTTTCAGAAGGCGCCCAGGCAAAACTCCCTTGATTAATCTTCGGGCAGATGAACAAGGACTCAGGGATAAACATTTTCTTAATTTTCCATATACTTACCCCTCTGAAATTCAGTTTCCAATGCGTCCATTGAAAACCATCTTCTGTCAAATTGCCTCCTGGGTATGATGTGGGGTTTCAGCAGGCTTCCTTCCACACGGTGTAGAAGGAAGGCCTGGATCCATGGTAGTGGCCTTTTTGTAATCACCACACATTGCATCCCACGTTTTCAGGTGAAACAGACTGAGAAAAGGCAGAGTCAATGGAAGCTGGCTTGGAGGCGTTCTGCGTTTGTACATGCTGTTCAAAAGCCAGGTGTGATTATTGCACGAACAGACAACTGAGCGTGAAACATGGGTTTAACCAACCTGGTAACCATTATAGTGACAAAACCATCTTTCAAAACAAATACATGTGGCCCAGAATAGTTATCAAACATTAATACTTCTTCCAAGAGTATTACTAGGTAAGGCTATTAAAGGTTTCACATTTCCTGCTTAATAGAATTGGGAGTAAATAAAATGGAAAGGATTTTAAAGAGTTTCTTTTTTCTCAAAGGGAGCAATTCAAATCATGGCTTTTTTCCTAGATCTTTTCTTTCTGCATCTCAATAGGTGGTTGCTTGTCATATTTCTCGGGTAGTTATTGAGGGTACTTCCTCCCACATGCTATGTCAGGTGCTAGCCTGAAGTCTAGCAGTGCATTCTTTCCCTAAAGAAAAGGAAGGAACAGAAAAATATTGGACTGTTTAACCATATGGAAGGGTGCTGGAACTACAGGTCTTCTTAGGATTCTTTGGATCTATCTTCATATATTATTTTGTGAGGATGGAGCAAATTCTTGAAATACAGAATGCCATAGGTGTATACAGACACACACAACACACACACACACACACACACACACACACACACACACACACATTTGAAAAGTAAAGTAGTTAGGAATGATTTCCTGATTAGGGGTTTTGGACAACAGTTGACCCAAATAATCAGATTCAGAATCTTGCTGTTATCCCAACCTACTCACAGTTTTTTATATAATATTCTTTCTTCTCTTTGTATTATCATAAGAATTTCAAAAGTCATAGCCTTTAAAGAATGAACAGAAACACAAAGTACGTGGTAGAACATCAGAAGCCAACTATTTGAACAGGATCTGGAACTTAAAACCTTTGAGTGTGTATGCATGACAAGTGGGTACCTCATACCACAATGAGATATGGAGGAAGTTGGAAAATATAGCCATGGTGGGAGACAGCTCAGCTTGAAATGTTGATATGTTTTACATACTAACCAACTAAAATTACTTAATTATATAAGTAGAATTAAAATTCTATCATTTATGTGAATATTTATTACTTACTACTATTGGTCAAGAAGCTCTTATGTATTTTATTATAAGGTCTTATATCTAGATTATATTTTTCTCCACTTTGCTGTCCACAATTTTGCTTATACTATACAATGGACATGGGCTCTAGCAGTTTGTTAGCCACATATAAAAGAGAATGAGCACTTGTCATGTGCTATTGTTATGGGGACTTGTATTTGAGCAGGCTTTCCCAAAATAAGCATAATAAGATGGTATTTCAGGTAATGCTGCTGTCTGGTGGAGCAACTGCTGTTTGGAAAGGAGAATTTGTCTAAGCTGCAGATTTATGTCTCTGACAATAACCTTCTGTTTGACAGCTCTAGCAGAGAACTCCTTTTCAGTATATTCAGCTTATTTTCACCATGTTGAAATATTTTTCTTATCAATTTCAGATCCTCATCATCCTTTGGCCCTGGATTTACATGTTTTTCTTTGCAATTTCATCAGAACTGCTTTGTAATCATATCAATTCATTTCTAGATTTGGGGTTCTGGTCTGTTACCATCAAGCCAGTGAATGCTGTTGGTAGCCAATGTGATGGTTTGAATAAGATATTCCCCATATCCTTAGGTGTCTGCATCTTTAGCTATTTGTTGCTGTCTATTTGGGTAGGCTAAGAGGCGTGGCCTTGCTGGAGGAACTATGCTGCTGGGGTCTGATTTTAAACTTTCAAAAGTCATGTGCTCTTTCCAGTGCACTATCTCAGTTTCCTGTTTGTATTTCAAAATGTGAGTGCTTGGCTCTCAAATTTCAGCTCCTACCTAAATGTCTGCTGTCCGTTAACCTCATTATGGACCTAACCCTCTGGAACTGTATTCCCCAAATAAACTCTTCCTTCTGTAAGTTGACTTGGCTGTGGTGCTTTGACATGGCACTAGAATAGCAACAAAGATAGCCAGTCAATCAATACAGCTCCATTCATTTGTGCAGACAGATGTTTCTTAAATGTTTTTTCTAGTTACCATATTAATCATCTGTTTAAAACTGAAATTTGCAGATAAATGAGTGGAGCTAAAACAATCATATTGAGGGAGGTAAACCAGCCCAGAAAGATAAATATGTTATGTGTTTACTTATATGTGGATGTTACCTGTTAAGTCATTGATAAACATGCTACAATCTGTGTAACTACAGAAGTTAGGCATAGAGTAAGAACTAGATGAAAGAGATGGGCCTCACTGTGAAGGATAAATATAATAGATAGTTATGGATAGATGAGGAGGGGAACTGTATACCCCAAATAAATGATATAAACAAAATTTGCAGGAGACAGATCCTTCCCTGATCATCTCTTGTCACCAAATGACGCTTCCAGTACCAGGAATGGGTTACAACTAATTTAGTTGTTGTCAATCTAAGACATATTATTTTTTTACTACTTCTTGTTGCAACCATTTTTCTCTTTTAAATGCTTCATTATTTTTTGTCCTTTCTCTTTACTTTTAAAAGGAACGATTTCTTCTTGAACACATCTTACAGAAACTACTTTCACTGCTCTTTTTAACCCTTAAGTGAATTTCTTTATCAAGATATCTGCATTTGATGTTTCCACTTATACAGCCCTCACTCTAAATATTAAGTACTTGCTACTTTTTGACAATGCACTTTCCTATTAAATATTTGCATACTGAACCTATTAGTGAAGTTATAGCCTTGACTTACTTCATATTCCTATAGCAGTCATGCTTGACATTTTAATTAATTTTCCCATGACAAAGTGCTAAGAACCAAGTGGCTTGAAATAACAGAAATGTATTCCTTCACAGTTGGAAAGGCTGAAGTCTGACTTGGGAGAATCTGTTGCATGTCTGTCCCTTGGCTCCACTGCACAGTCTTTGGTGTTCTAAGCTTGTAGGAGAATCACTTCAGATTTTAGTTCCATTATTGCATGTTATTACACACATCCTTTCAAATAAACTGACACTATTTGAGAAGACTATGCCTACATGTGTGTAGTTGGCTTTTTTAAAATTCTTACTCTGCTCTTTGGGGGCTTTCCACTCAGCTCCCAAATAAACATACAGAGACTTATGCTTACTTATGAATGCCTGGTCTTAACTTGTCATGTTTCTAACCAGCTTTTTGTAACTGATATTATCCCGTCTACCTTAAGCCCAGTGTATCTTGCAGAATATTTTATAGTTCCATGTACTGAACAATAATGCAAATAATACGTAGAGCTGAAGGTTCTATGTAGGCTTCAATTTCTGCTTTGCTACTCTCAATTAACTGTGACCCTGGATATGTATGCCAAATGCATCTTATTTTTCCCCAAATTGCTCTTGGCTATGGGGTTTTATCACAGCAATAAAAAACCCTAACTAACACTCCAGTGCTGCTCCCACAGACCCGCTCCTCTTATTTCTCCTGTGAATTCCATGACAGGTTCATAACGGAACACTGAGATTTTAGCTTGCACTTTCCCTACTCTATTGCTTTTAAAACAAATAAACCAGAGCAAACATTTTGGGATTGAACAACCAGGTTGTTCAACATCTGGCCACTTGTTGAGTCTTTACCTTCATTACCTCCTCTCTGACGCTGTTCTTTAGCTATCAGGAACTACTAACAATACTAACAGGGATAATATTAACTGTCAACTCAGCAGGATCTAGATTAGAGGGAATAAACTTCTAGGGACAGCTGTGCAGGGTCTTCCAGACTGTGTTGATGTTGGAAGACCTACCCTAAACGTAGATGGTATCATTCATTCTACAAGTCAGGGTTCTGGACTGAGTCCAAAGAAGAAAGTGATCTTAGGAGTAGCGTTTGATCTGCTTCATGGCTACGGATGTAGTGCATCCAGCTGTGATGCACTGTACTGTCAAACTGTCAGCCGAAACTGACTTTTTCTTTCTTAATATGCTTCCCAAATATTCTGTTATCTGATATATAATGCACTCACAATTCTGGATCTTCTTGGAAAATTCTTTCACCCCTCCCCATTTCTACATTACTTAATATTTAAACATAACCTCACTTATTCTGTTCCAAAGGGAAGTTCACAGGACAGCTCAGCTCATTATAAAGTTCTATTTATTTCAGCTTTGCACTTTCTGCACCAGTCTTTGTTTCTAATTTACCTCTTTCTCTTCCCAAATAAACTATAGGACATTTCATTTTATAAGGATGAGCAGCACAGAGTCTATAATAAATATTTTAATTAAATTACTATGTGCTTAGCATACCATCTCTTGTTTCGAACATAAAATTAATAACCTTCAACTGGATACTAAATTAAGAACACATTTGGTTTATCAAACCATGACCTCTCAATAATGTGTATAATTTCATTGTATTTGTCATTTTTGGGTGGAATTTACACTCTATTGCTAATAATTTTTGAAGTTAGTTTGTATCTTAAATCATATTGGGAAGACATTAATTCATGTTTTGGATAAGAAAACATGCTAGCATGCTTTGTGGTAGATGTAATGTACTGGTTTACGGGTTGTTTTCCCTTGCTCAGAAGGCCTGAGGAGACCTGCTGTCTTCACTGGATTCACAGAAGGTCATTTAGAGTTTGTTTCAAACTTAGGTGTGTTCATTTAATGCTCTTTCAGTTCTTTCGTACTTTCTAGAGTGGTGCTGTACTTTGATTTCTGTTGATGTAATAAACACCATGATGAGCAGCAGCTTGGGGAAGAAGGGATTTATTCCAGTTTACAGGCTATAGTTCACCATGCAGGGAAGCCAAGACGTTCAGGAACTCGAGGCAGGAACCTGGAGGCAGGAACCTGGAGACAGGAACCGAAGCAGAGACCATGCAGGAATTTATCTTACTGGCTTGCTTCTAAGTTCACATTCAGCTCTCTTTTTATACACTCAGCCCTTTCTAGGAATGGTACCATTCACAGTCAACTGGGCCGTCTTACATAAACGAGCAGTCAAGAAAGTGCCCCTACATATATACCCGCAGACTAATCTGATAAAGACTCAAGAAGTCCTCTTTTCCCAGGTGTGCCAAGTTGACAGCCAAGATTAGCCATCATATAATAAATTTACATTTTTATGTGTACACACATTGAACATTGCACTCAAATACTCTAGGCCCAGAGATATTAAAAAAGAGGAAAAATTGAATGGGATTTTAGATAATTTAGTGTGAACTTATCCACACTAATAATAGTGGAAAATAGAGTAAATACTAGTGGGCTATTATTTATGGACAATTTACATTGGTATAGCTTGGACTTCTCCTTCCTGTGTTCCTGTTTCATGAGTTTGCCCTTATAATAATAAATAAAATATAAATTGTTTATCTTGGACTTAGCCTGGTATTCTTCGACCCATGTTATTTCAACATCTTTGTAACAAACTTAATTAAATATAAAAATCAACTTTTTATCTCTATATATTAGAGTAAGATTAGCACATGAAGTCTTTGAAATTTGTAATTGCTTACACTAGAACCTAAAGTGATACCTTAGACTTCTTGCATTTTCCTCTTTTCTTCTCACACCAATAAGATTCAACATTGTTAATAGTTTTCAATACAATGCTTAATGGATTTTTTTTCTTATTTTACATCCAGTAGTAGTGTCCTATTTTAAGAGTGTGTTATTTTTTCTCATATGTGTCCTATGGCATCATATATCATCATCTATCGCTTGATTTTGGCCTGCATTATTCACATTACTGGGTGGGAGTAGTAGCTGTGTGACTCTCACAACCGCTACTTACCCAGTTCAGGGACAAACCTGTAGATGTCTTCGAAAGTCTACCTTATCAGTTTTACTGATGGTATTGTTACCAATTCTTGTGTATATCTTCTCTAATAAGGCTCAGGAAAAGAGATGTGATTCATGTAACAATCCTGGTTTGTATTTCAAACAGTGATTTTAAAGTAGCCTTTTTATATTCAATTGGCTGAGAAGATTTTGACATTTCAGAAAAGTACAAAATTGTATTATATTGGTTGAGAGTATAAGAAATTAAATCGTTTGGAAATATGGTTGTTTTTTAGAACCATTAAATGAATCATCTGTTGAAGCAAGAGTATTATCACTTCCTCAGAGGTTTCAGCTACAAAGAAACAATTGTTGATGTTATTTTATAATAATCTTTCATTAAAATATGTATCTTACAAAAGAGAATCTGGAGTTAATTCTTCTTTGATTATTTTTATTCTTCTTTTGACTTGTGAATCACATCTAAAGTTTACATCATGTGGAATGAATTATCATCCATATAGTTATTTCTTTCTCTGCTACACCTGTGTGGGAAGCAAAGATGTGTACAGCCAAGGAGACAAAAAAACAGTGAGCTCTCAGTAAAATTGGCCTAGGCTTTGAATCTACAGCGTTTGTTTCTCTAGTATATATTTGCCCGTTATCAAAGGAGGACACCAGAAATGCTCAAATGTTTGGTACACACAATCATAGCTTCCTTACAGACTTTAACTGAAAGGAGGTTTTGTTACCAAGTCCTTCAAAAACTTGTGATTTCTCATTTTATTTTAGGGTTAGGAATCATGTATGACTTATGCAGCTTATGTATAGAATTTCTATAACTATACTTTCTTCTGAGAGATCTTAGTATGTTTTATGTTGCTATCATGAAATACCAGAGGTTAGGTTCTTTATACAGAAGAGAGCTTTATTGAGGTCACAGTTTCGGCATCTCCGTCTGTGAAGCTTTTGTAGAGAGTCTTTTGGCTACATCACAGCATCGTAGATGACATCACAGTTGGGGCATCTGCAAGAGGGAAACAGTGCATGGCTAGAGAAGAAGCAAGAGTGATTTAAAGAAGTCTCCATGTCCTCTTGCTGCAACATTTTTTGGAAGTGACTGATGTCCTTAAAAAACTGTAATAATACCATGTAAGTGTATTTCCAGTGACCTGAAAACCTGCCACTAGCTTTATCATTGTCACACTGAGAACAAAACTTTCAGGACAGGAAGCTTTGGGGAAAACAGTTAAAACATAACCTAGTCACAGTGGAAATTGTAAAAAACAGTGTGTAAGCTCAATTAATAGATGAATTTATCACTTAACTTAGTTCATACCGCTATCAGTTATGGAACATGTATTTTGAAAAAGTATTATAGTTATAAAAATCTCATCTCTTCTTATAATACAGGGTTGCAATTCCCTTCTGACAGCAGAGCAAACAAAGGCTTTGAGAAATCTGTACGAGGGTAGCAAGGGGAGGGAGACACTGCTGAAGACATGGGTGAAACATGGAAACACAGGATGAAAACATGAATTCCCTGCTGTGTTGAACAAGTTCTGTGTTGAAGGTGATATCCAGGTGGATTTTCAATGGGAGAACGGCAGCTCGACTGCTGTTCATAGATGTCACGGAGTGAAGCATCGGGTGGTAAGCCATGTATAAAGAGATTGCATGCAATGATTCCCTGAATTATTCCCCCCGTAAAGAGCAAATGTTCTCAATGTAACAATGCTCAATGGAGGTCAGTATATCATTAATGAGGTAGAAGTTGATACACTAGAAACTAACTTATTAATATATACCAAAAATAGTAATTTAAAAAGTTCTTCTGTAAAGTAAGTTCATTGCTAGTGGGACCTGGTAACTTGATGCAAGGACATAATCAGAACGTCACACAGAAATTTATGAAAAAATTGCACACATTGTAGCCTTATTTTGGGAGTAAAGACATTAGATGTATAACTGTAAAATGATTTTGAAATGCCAATAAAAGTAATAATGTCATATTTCAAAAATAGATTTTTCTCCTTATGAATAGCATATTTTATTTTATTTGGAAATAGCATATTTTAAAGACTGTTAGTGAATGGGTTGTATTAAAAAATTAAGTGAAACATACAAATTATGTATGTATCTTAATTTTTAATGCATGAACAATGAAATCCTTTGTATGTTCACAGACAGAAATGGAGAAGTTAAGGGTATTCAACCTTCTTAATGATAGAACATATTGATTGATTTAGACTTGTTTATGGCTTTAACTTTTACACTTATAATTCTTTTCATTTCTACATTTTTATCACTTATATACCTTTTAAATAAAGGATGTTGTGGCCTAGAGAATTTATGATATTGAAAAAGAAGAGAATTGAGAAAAAATTCTTTTGATCTGAGTAATTGAAATAAATATATATTTTAGGGTGATTCAATAAAAAAAATCTCACATGAAGGGATAGTTTTATTGAGGAATTGATATTCTTGACTGACAAGCTAATTTAATCAGGTAACATTTTAATGATATTACTGCAGGTATTCTCCAAAGAATATCACAGAATAATGAACAAGAATAAGGCAGTACATACTTAGCCTTAAATTAGTGCTCTCTGTTTTAAGAAAGTTAGACTTTGGATGTAGCTAATCAACTAACAAATATATAATCTTTTTATTGTTTATTTTTTTAAAACTATTCCTGGATAGCGATAATGAACTAAGCTTTGAGCACTGAGAGGCTGAGGTTAAAACTGAGGAATCTCACTCTATTTTTGATACTACCTTCTTTTAGGCTTAGTCTTGTGCTCAATAAATTAGTGATATTATATTAACTCATACATCTTTTATATTAAAAGTCTATTGCATAATGTATGCTAAGTATAAAATACCCAAGCACATAAGTATAGAAAATGAATCTCATAAAATAGAAGTTGAGTTTATTGAGCATTTTGTATGTACTGAAGGATTTCAAGCATGACATACATAAGCACTAACTCACTCTTGTGTCATAAGCATCCTTTGTGATGATGTCATTTGTATTCTAATTTTTGAATTAAGAGCTGAGGCATAAGGAGGTTAAATAACATGGCTGAATTCTCACATAATCTCCAAAAATAATAGGAGGTAGAATTATACCCAACATTTGGTATAGGAGTCTACTATATTAATAATTTCATTATACCATCAATCTAATAAAATAAATAAAGAATCAAATAAATCAATTTACAAATAATTTAAATGAGGAGCTGGATTTGCAGCTGAGAGTCAATACAATGTTCTTTCCTCCTGTTACTACCTCATCTGAGGAAAATAAAACCAGACAGAACAAAAGGAAAAATAGAAAAGTCTTTTAAATAAAAAGGGAATTATCAAGTTAAAATTGATGGTCCAAAGATATTACCTTGCTCTTCTTCTCCTGGAACATGAAAAAGGGAGAGTAAAGCCTTTAATAGAATCTGTGGATGACATCAATCCCAGAAAGCCATATGCAGAGTCAGATTGACTCATGCAATTCAATATTGTATGAAGACAAAGCGGTGGCTGCCAAGTGGGAGCGACTGATAAAGCTCAGGGTTTTCCTAGAAAGTGGAATGATCAAAGGACTCAGGAAACCACAGTGTTCCTGAGTCACAACTTTAACAGCAATAATTGGTAGGAAGCATCAATGAAATGCAAAGATGGGCATTCAGGCCGTTCTAGAATCCTTTGAGTTAGATACAGTTTTGAAAGTTTTGGTTTTTTTTTTTAACCTCAGAAAGGCATAAAAATTCAAGAAAGAATTTATTAAATAGAAGCTAAGAGATGAGTAATTCATTATAAAACATGAATTTTCTAACTCATGTTGAGATCATTCATCAAATAGTCAGTAGTATAGAACTTCCCCTTATCAAGGGCAGACTATGAGCTTTGACTTTATTGATAAGCAGATTACAAATGCCAACCCCTCCTTCCCAAATAGAAATCTAGATTTATGGTTTAATCTTGGTTATAGACTTTACCAGATCAAGAGACAACTGGCAAAGCACATATCTAGATATGTCTGTGAGGGTGTGCCCAGAATATGTTGATGCATAGGTTCTGGAGTTGAGCTTGAAAGATCCACACTAAAGAAGAGTGCCGCTATTTAATGGAGCAGCAAGGACTTGTGTCTAATATCAGTAATATGGTTTGCTGACATTCAGATAGACAGACATGCAGCAAAGAATATCTTTGGATTCAAGGTATAGCCAACAAAAGGAGGTCTGAAAAAACATTGATTTAAGGATGAAACCATGATCGAGATCTGGTTAGGATCCACTGGAATGGTTCTGCACCACCACTCTCTGGGAGGCGGTCTCCAGCAGCATAAGTGCTCTGAGAGGAATCCATAGAGAAGGCATGAGCTAGACTTTTCTGTCTGAGGGAATTTAAAGAAAAAGACATTCACACACTCTCTTGATGGCTTCCCTCTTTATTCTCTGTTTTTTCGTGTCCTTTCTACTGCATACCTTTTTTTCTGCAACTTATATATCCCAGCAAAGTGCTTCAAGCAATATAGGAATTACAATGCAGTCACATTTTGTTTTGCAAGTGAATGATTACAATGAATACAAAGCAAACAGTAAAAACAGCATGTTTCCCATATCCCTTACATGATTAAACATTTTATGTGCTACAAGTGGAAAACAAATTATCCGAAGAACCCACATGCATTCTCAACAACTTGTTAGAGCTTAACTGTGTGGGCAAGCAAGGTGTTTTTTTTTTTTTTCGTTTTTGTTTTTGTTTTTTTCTTTTACTTCATTACTTGTCTTGAAAGGTAATCTCATAAAGAGTCTTAAAGAAATCATAAATCTAAACTTCACATATGAAAAAGACTCAGTCAGCTCTACTTTAAATCTTTAGGGTACATATCCACTCATTAATAGTTTTTTTTTTTTGTATCAGTAGATTGAGGACAGGATAGTATAAGGAATCTATCACCTTTGGTCATCAACCAAACCTAGCAAGGAGAGCTAGCAACAATCTGGCTGTATTGTATTTTTGACCCTAGCCTAATGAATCAGACCACTCAGCTATGTGTCCTTGGGAATTTTCACTTGTTTTTTGAGATTATTTGTCTTAAAACTATTAGCAAGGCATCTTGTCTAACTCAAAGTTATTTTGAAGCTTTGTTTTAGCTAATGACACGTGACTGCTTCTTTTCAGCATTCAGAGAATTAGAACACGCCTGGCTCCTGGACTCAGGTGCATTCCTTTTAATCATTAACCTGAGAAGCTCTGAAGGTGGAACTCATAGGCGTTAGCTGTGAACCATATCCTTGTATTTACTTTTATTCATCAAAACTCTGTATAGGCTACAGTATCAAATTAGACAGTATAGTTTAGAGAAGGGTCATCTTCTTAACAATCCACAGGTATGATGCCTATAGAGCAGGAGGTTTCCAAGAGGCAAACAGATGATATTACAGGCATTGGAGGTCTCCCCACATCCACTCACACCGTGTTAGATACCAGAGAAAGAAAGCTGCAGCAAGCATGGAAAGGCGTAGCAGAAGCAAGACATTCTGGAGTCTGCAGTACCGTGGCCTTATCTAAACAAGACTGGCCCATTGGAGAATTTCCTTCTGGTGGGCTGACACCTGGGACTTCAGTTACCACCTGCTGCTCCTCTGGCATGGCCAAAGGCACTGTACAACCTTTTCATTATAAATATTTCTAAATGTACACACACAAACACATTCACAAACACACATACACAATAGTCAACATTACATCAGTATTGGTCTCACCTGTTTTTGCATAAGAAATTTTCATGTTCAGCTTTTACTCAAATGTATATAATGTCTAATTTCTAAGAACATAATCTATAGCCGTTAGCTAATTGAACTGTATTACCAAAATAATTTTGATTGAGTTTCAATTATAACTAATTTTGAAAGAAGAATTATAACCAGATATTTACAACATATACTGATAGAGTAATATTTGGTTAATCATGACTATAGAGAAAGTTTATGCTCTTGATCTTTACAGAACATGTACATAGCTGATAGTCTACATCAGTCACTGAAGGACTGGTTCTGCTTCTGCATATGATGAAAATGTTACGGAAGGTTGGGATGCTCATTCATTTTTAATGTTTGCTGAGCCTCCTCCAGATGCTGAGAATCTTTGAAAGAACTCATTATCATATTTTGGTAGTGCCTTTGTTACTAAATTCATACATTTTGAGAGATGTCCCCAACAGTATTTTCCTTATATGTCTTGTTTTATTAAAAAAATGTAACTTTTCTCTGCAAATGTGAAAGTTCTCCATGAACATCTACATTAATGTGACAGAAATTCCTATGAATGATTACTATTAATATCTCTTATTTGTAAATGAGAAAACTGAGAAACAGTGAAGTAATTTGGAATGCACTGACAGGGCCAGGGTTCAGTCGAGATGTGCGTAGCTCACGATCACCATCACCCCCATTTTCTGGCCTCAGTTTTATTGAGAAGTCAGTGGATGAGGAGAATGTGGCTTTCTCTGTCTGCTAACCTCATGGGATAAAAGATGCTTGGTAAAGCAAGCAAGTGAAAAGACTATCGACGGTTATTAAGAGAGCTTTCTAAACATTAGTATGGTTCAATTTATATTTTAATATGTTTTATACTAACTAAGCATTTCGGCTATCAGCAATTATTGTTTGGAAACCCTGTCTATTTCCCACAGAAACAAAAGTCCCTCTTAAGAGGTTTCTTATGGTGGGTGACTCATATTTACTTAAAAGTCTCAGGTTTTTAATAAGACTTCTAGAAATTGGTCAATCTATAAATGAGGTGATTTGAATGATAGTGGCCCCCACAGGTTCATATATTTGAATGCCTGGTCATTAGGGAGTGGTACTCCTTGACAGTATCAGGGTGTGTGGCTTGTTGGAGAAAGTATGCCAATGATATGGGCTTTGATGTTTTAAAATGTTCAAGTCAGGCCCAACATTACATTAGTCTCTCTCTCTCTCTCTCTCTCTCTCTCTCTCTCTCTCTCTCTCTCTTTCTTCTGCCTGTGTATCTGAATGTAGAACTCTCAACACTCTCCTGCACCATGTCTGTTTGCATGCTATCATGTTTCCTGCCATGATGACAATATACTAAACCTCTGAAACTGTAAGGCAGTCACAATAAAATGTTGTTTTCCTTTATAAAGAGACACTTTATAAAGTGTCTCTTCACAGCAATAGAACAATAAGATAATAAATATGATTTTTGATTTGTATACTTGTGTTGCAGTTTATAATATCCCTCCCCTTCTCAAAAATTCTAGGAAAATTCTGCTTTCTAAACAACAACAAACCAATACTTTAGAATAGTTGACTCTCTACATTGAAAATCTTTTTTCGGACTTTGAAAATTTTTTGATATAAAACAAAATAGCATGGACACATGAAAGTGCTGAAAAGTCAACGTTCAAAAGGTTTTACGAATCTGTACATTTATACATTATGCTGTCCACATTTATACAGCATTGCGAGTAGACATCACTTCGTCTAAGTTAGTGTATATGTGTCTCCTCATTGCCACCCAAGAAAGTCACATTCTTCATGTGGTGCTGAAAACTACTTAGTAGTGCATAGGAGGACACAGCAGAGCATTCTTATGTCCAGTCTTCATCTCGTTCCTTAGACATGTTATTGGAGTATAGCTTTAGAGATGGAATTTGTAAAGTAACGACCATATACGTGTGATGTGTGTGCACACTCTTTGATTGGAGGAGATCTAATGAAAGCCTTTTATGTTAATGCTTTTATTGTTGTGTCCTTTCTCCCACTGCTACCATCATTCCCTGGACAGAGAAAAGGTGCATGGTCATTGTGTTCTGCTTCTGGAAAAAGTTTCCCCCATTGTCTTCACCTTGCAGCACTTCACGGATGCCCTGGGGAAAGAAAGCCGCATTTACTTTCTGTTTTGGGACAGAAGCAGAGTGGAGCTACACTGCAGCTTTTCTTCTTTAACTATAAGCAATGATGCTTACAATTTCCTGGATTCACAGGAAACTTTGAATCCAACTCTGATGTTTGGTATTCTATTTCAAAAACATCAGTCATTTGTTCAGAGATTTCAGTGACTAGCATACTAGAGATACACTAATATGCAATTGATAATTTTCTTCCTAGAGAGAAACAAGACAAAAGATTTTTTACAGAAATCCTTTTAAAAATCACTTTTAAATAAGGAATAAAGCACTTTTAAAAAAGGAAAAAAATTCTGATTCTCTGCAACACCTTCCCTGTTCTTTTTAGGTCTCTGAAATTTGTTATTGGACAATACAAAACACTGCTTGCCTGTGCTGCAAATAGGATTATGTATCTCAGACTTTAGAGTCTAAATTTATGAAAAGGAAGCTTGTTTATAGAGTTACATTTTAAGGCTGTGGTTTATAAATTATCTCCCTGGGTTTAAAAGAAATTGATTACTTGTGTGGAGAAGTCATTTCCTTGTCTGACTGGAGTGGAAACAGGCAAAAGATAGAGGAAAAATTAAGTGACTAAATGTCTCTGGTTGGACTATGGGCTTCCCTTTATCTGCTTCCCTAGAAGTGGAACAACCAAGTCACTGGAAGAGAGGAAGGGCACTGAAGTCACCTGTGTCTGTATAGAGGAGACATTATTAGAATTGATGAACACTTGTGCTGAGTGTTCTGTCACACTGATGCCTGCTAGCAAAAACTTGAAAAGATAAATGATTGAATCCAAAGTTGCATAATTGAAATACCTATTAGACTAAATAAAGCCTACCAGTGAGAAAAATAGCTCCAACTAGGAATTTATGAATGAAATTTATAAATCCATGCATGGTCATGGACTCTCTGTTCTTGGAACATATTACTGGAGTAAATGTTACAACATAGAAACATAGAAAAGTTTCCGTTGCCCAAAACAATAAAGAAGGGAATCTGTTAATATCATTTATTCATCCTGTTTTTATCTGAGAATGTTAGATCAGAATCCCTCTAACTACCTGAGCAACCCAGTCATTCATTTCAAATACACACAGTAAATGAAAATCATAAATACATTTCATTTTAATTTAGGATATACTTGATGCAGATATTAGTATACCCCACTCAGCACCAAATATGTCTGAAAGAAAAGATGGTAGATGGTAGAGATGAACTATGAGTTATACAATAATGGTAATGTTTCAGATAACATTAGCTGTGCCCTGCTTGACTTCAAAAGTGTAAGACATGAAATAAAATAGGATCTTTGACAATTGATCCACTTAATTCCATCCTTTTCATCTTTATTTTGTAAGGAACCCAAATTCAATTTTTCATTCTTGTGGCATGGTCTCTATTATTCATATATTATTCTTCTAAAAATCTATAAATTGGTACTAATATGAAGAGAGGAGACTTACAATTGAGTTAGGAGAAAAACGTTTATTTTCTCTTGCACTGATACTATTCTGTCGATGTCTCAGCATGAGACCAAGGGAGACCTGAGTGGCAAATAATTAATATTTATATGACTTCTGGAAGATGGACGGTCAGGGGTACAACAAATACGGAAGCTCCTTGAATCCTTGTACATATGAATGACTGGATATGGCTCTCAGACAGCCAAAGATAACCTGTTTTTTTTTTCTGTCAGTTCCAAAAATCAAATTAAGAGGGAGAAAGACTGATTTCATTTTACAATTTCTGTAGAAAATACAGAACATCTGGAAATTCCACTCTCCATTATTTATTAAATTACTAGGAAAACACTAACTTTAAAGAGAGTTTTCTAAGAATTGGTTTCGTCTAAGCTTCAAGATACCAGAACACAGTCATATTTATCAGGGTCTCATGCTTGCCCATTAAAGAATGTTGGAAGTATCTGAAATATACAGTTACCTGACAAATCAGGGCTAACAGCAAATAGAGATCCAAACATATTCACTACAAAGGTCTAACAGATACTTACACCAAAAGACATTATTGAGAACCCAACTCCAGATGTCTAGGTCCCATTACTAAATCATAAACCACACACACACACACACACACACACACACACACACACACACACACGACACTGTGTTTCTCTCAACAATCAGTATTCCATGGTAACATTCCCTGCGAAAAGAAACTGAGATAAATATTAGTGGCATGACTGTTATGGAAATAATCAACTTCTGTATATGATTGGATTTAACATTCACTACTCAAGACATAATACATGTTTGATAATTTAACTGGGTCCAAAACTCATACTTATTTAGGTCCATGATAGAACTTAGTACTATTATTCTGATAAATGAATATATTAATATATTTCCTCATAGTTCTTATTTTTATAGCCTCAGAGTAATTCACCTCTAAGCCCTCATCAGAGAAGTGTCTTCTTTTGCAGTAGATAGTGATTAATACACTATCCGTAATTGGCCAAAGTATAGAGAATCCAACAGTGAGAATGCTTAGCTCTAAAGAGACATTTATATCACACACTCTCCCTCCCCACAAAATCTTAAATTTCATTGTAGAAGTCTGTAGTTGTGATTTGTTTTTTTTTTTCTTTTTGCTATTTGGGGGTCTGCCACCCAGCTCCCAAATATTGACATGCATGGAGACTTATTTTTACTTAGGAATGCCTGGCCTTAGCTTTGCTTATTTCTAGCCATTTTTTTTTCTTAATTTAAATTATCCAATTTACCTCTTGTCTCTGGGATTTTACCTTTTAAAATTTCTGTTTTTTTTTTCTTTTCTTCTTATTTTGTGTCTGGCTGCTTGGCTGGGTGACTGGCTCCTAGCATCCTCCTTTCATTTTCTCACTCCTCCATTCCTCCTCCCAGATTTCTTCTCCTATTTATTTTCTCTGCCTGCCAGCCCATCTATCCTTTCTCCTGACTAGCTCTTGGCTGCTCAGTTCTATATACGGCCAAACAGGTGTTTTAGACAGGCACAGTAACACAGCTTCGCAGAGCTCAGCAAAGGCAACATAAAAGAACTCAATACATCTTTGCATCGTTAAACAAATATTCCACAGCATAAAATAATACAATCCATCTTTAATATTATATTACAGCACACAGGGAAGAAAAATCATAAAGCCCAGCAAAAGTGAGAGACTGCACATGAGGATGCTGCTGTGCACACGAGCTCATAGTGGCGGTGGCTGCAAGTACAAGATGCATCAAAACTAAATCAGACAAAGTTCAAGCATGGATACAGGAGGGAGTGTATTAATTTGCTTTTTAAATTGCTTTGGTAAACACTGTGACCAAAAGAAATCTGGGGAGGAAAAGGTTTATTTTATTGTATAGCTTACAGTCCATCATGAATAAAAGTCAGTATAGGAACTTAAGGCAGAAACCTGCATGAGGGATTTGAACTAGAAGCCATGGAGGATCACTGCTTACTGGCTTGCATACCATGACTTGTTCAGTTTCTTTTTCTCTCTTTTTAAAACAATTGTTTTATTGGTGTTTAACATAACAACCCCAGTTCCCTCTCCCTGCTATTCTCCACTCCCCGACCTTCTCCCCATCCCATCCCCCATTCACTGTTCAGAAAGGGTGAGGCCTCCCAAATGGAGTCAACACAGTCTGTCGCATAGTCACTTGAGGCAGGACCAAGGCAGTTTGTGGGACCATTAGCAGTGGAGTCAGTATTTATCCCTAGTGCCTGAGCTGGCTCTTTGGAGCCCATTTCCTATGGAGGAATACCTTGCTCAGCTCAGTTTCTTTTTTGGTAATTAAATTTGTTCATTTGTTTCACATCCCAACTGCAGCTTCCCCTTCTTCCTCTCCTCCCATTCCCTCCTCCACCTTCCCTTGCCTCCAATCCATTACTCTCTGTTTCTGTTCAGGAAGTGGCAGGCCTCCCATGAGTATCAACACAGCATGGAATATTAAATTGAAATATGACTAAGCTCCTCCGCTTATATTAAAACTGGGTAATGCAACCCAGTATGAGGAATAGGTGCCTGGGAAATGTTAGGGGCAGGCCCTACTTCTTGTTCCCACAAGCAGATCAAGCTACACAATTGTCACACACACACGTAGAAGTCCTAGGTCAGTTTCTTATAGCGTAACCAACCAGTTTTCCCAGAGGTGGCACTACTCATAGTCTCCTGGGATTTCTACATGCAATCTTTAATCTAGAATATGTACTGCAGACTTCCTTATGGGCTAATTTGATGGAGGCAGTTGCTCAATTGAGCACCCTTTTAGCAGATGGCTCTAATTTGTGTCATGTTGAAAAAAACTCTAACATACAGGGAGTCAGTAGTCTCAGCAGTTGTTGAGAAGTTGTTGTCAATTGATGGTTGCAGGGGAGAGGAGAGCCAGTTTCTTTAAGCAGTAAGGCCCCTGGGAGGTTACCTAAACTCTAGTAGATGGTCCTACATACATGAAGAGTCTGGTCATGCTTAGTAGACTCGGTGGGTCCAGAGAGAGAAGAAGGAGAGGGTGAGAGGGGGGAAATTAAATAAGACCATTGAATCTTTAGATTCTCACCAGATCTTCTTAAAAAGTAACCCAACTATCCAATTAAAAAAATCTCAATGATGCTCTCCCAACAATGATGAAAATAACACAGTCTACAAATACTGAATTAGAGTTGGAGTTAACAGCCGGAAAATTATACGCCCTGTAATGATGGTCAACCCTACACCTAAATCAAGGAGGTAGAGATTAGTTTACTGAAGATGCAGAACCCAGGGACGTTTCCCTCGTGATATCAGTTAAATATAATTATAGTCATAATGATACAATGTGACTTTCTACATATGTGGGCATTGCCAATGAACTGAACCAGAAAATAGACTTAGATGTATGAAAGATAAAAAGTATCAGAGTACCAGGTACTACTTATGAATTTTTATGAGTTTGAAAGGGGGAAATCAAAGAGGGGGTTGGTCATGGTCATGAAACAACATCTAAATGTTAATGCAGTCTTCTGGTAGTACTCTTGGGATTGGTGCCCAGAAACCCCATGTTTCTAAAATTCATAGATGTATAAGTTCATTGTAGAAAATAATGTGAAATCCACATACAGCTTATACACTCTTCTGAAAACATTAAAGCACCTCTATATTAGTTATAACAAGAAAAATTCTGAACGTGTTAAGTCCTGATGCAATTGTTTTTTTTCTAAAATACTTTGATACATAGTAGGTTAAAACCATTAATGAAGACTGCTCAGGTACTGAGAGTGGCCTGCATTCCTGCTGATACCATGCAGTGATTATTTGAACAAATGAGATAAATGAACAATTAAATTATTGATAGATTTTTTTTTTTAAATCTCACAGTGTCAGAAAATCACAAGGTAATTAACAGTAGCTTTTTAAGTCAATAGGACCGAGACAGGCCAAAAGAAACCATGGGCTGTAGATTGAGCCCACAGCTTGTTATGTGTCTCTCAATGGGCCTAATCCTTTATGCGAATAGGCGTCAAAATCCTGTATAAGGTTAGAAATGCAACCTGTAGTTTGATTCATATATTTCTGAACCCCACAATGTCTGTAGCAAACATAGAGCAGATAATATTCCAATGTGGTCCTTCTACTTACATTGTATTTGGCCAAGAGGCCTCATTTTTTGTGCAGGTGTTTAGAAAATAATAGAGTGAGAAACACCATCCTTTATCATCTACAAAACAGCAGGAAAGCTGAAAATTGGATTGGGCAGTTGAGCTGTGTGTGTTAACTGAGCCCTGTGAATGGGCAATCGGCCACTACACACTGGGAAATGGAAAGGACAGCTTGCCCATTGAATTAGATTGTGCTGAAACTTAACATGTGTCCCTCCCCGAGCATCACTGCTGAAGCAGAGGGGAAGTGTGGAGAAGAGATGGGTGCTAGAGCTACATATACATATAAGGTTTCTTACAAATAATGCCTATACCATATACGTGTTCTCTATTTCCAATACTTGCCAACTTTTCCCTCATGTCACAGTACAGAACTTTAGCTTCATTTTTCAGTTCCAGAGGAAGAAATCATTGCTGAATGTGACCCATGATAATATCTGTAAAGAAAATTAAAAGTGAAAAGCAAAGCAGGTTTTTCTTTCCGTTCTTGTGGTGTGGAGAACTGAACTTCGGGCTTTGTTTTTTCCCAAGGAAGCACTCAACTACTGTGGAAATCTTCACCCAGAAATAAGTCTTGAAGATTATTAAAGTAGACAGGCAAAGAAAATCTAATATATGGAGATTAGTATACCTGAAATAGAATGATTCTTAATCATCTTTATCAGATATATTATTGAATAAAAATGTTACTGAAGTCTGCATATAGCTCTGCAATCAGTTATAGTGGTCTATCCGATTTAATTTATTCTTTTGTATGCACTGCAAGGTTTCTTACAAATAATGCCTTACAAATATATATATATATATATATATATATATATATATATATATACATACATATACCATTATTCCGTTTATCAGGAACAGGAAACCAGACAGTGCTGTACCATAATGTAATTACTAATAACTCTTCTCCTAATGGTGAATGACAATATTATCCACCTAATGTTTTTTACTTACTGTTTTTCATTTGTATATTTTGTTACTCATACCCTTGACAATTGACACTTTCAAAAAAGAATAGAAACCTTCAATACCTAACAAACGTGGAAAAGGTTTTCATCAGCAGTCAAAACATTACTGTCTACTAAATTATCCACATTCAAGACCAGTCTCATAAATAGAAAGAATGAGACAGAAAGAGAAAGAAAAGCAATTTTGTTAGTGAGGTCCCCTGTCTCCTCTGGTGGTACCAGGGGCACTGCATATCAAATCAACAGGGTATATAAAATTATTTCATTGGTTTGAGTGAGTTTTAGTTCCTACAGTTTCTTTTAAGTATTTTAACCATAAAACTGGGACTAATTAGCATTTTGGAGAAAATCATATATCCGTTAACTTACTAAAATAGTTCCCCTGAAGGAACCCAGCTGTCAATCGTGATGAGAAGCAATAACTATAAATGTTCACAAAGTAGGGTCTGTGCTGTCAGAATGTGCTTCTTAAGTTACAAGCAACTGGCCTTTGAGTAGGACTTGTCTGAAATGTTTTTGAGTGCTGGCTATTATTGTAACTAGCATTTGCCTGGACCTAAATATTGCTTTTAACAAGAGAACAGCATTTTCTCATTGGTTTTCAGAGGCACTCACAGAGAAGCAATGTATTAAGAGCTAAACCATAGCCAGTAACCAGGCAGAAGATAGACATGGACTCAAACCTTGTGGATATCCTCTGTGCCTGCAAAGACACAGGGTGAACATAAATATGTAAATTGGTTATCCTTTGATTTAACCGTGTTTTACATTTTCATGTATCTGACCGGGACATAATTATGGATATAATGGTAGCAGGCTTTTGGATTCTGGCTAAAATACATATGAATTTCTACTGTTTAAGAAACAGAAACTTAGCTGAAGGTTCTCTAACCATTGTTTTCTCACCACCCCGAGGGTACCATAGAGAGTTTTTCCAAAATCTCAGAGGGGAAATTTATGAGAAAATGAACTGAGGCTCTGTTTTGACCTTTCAACAAAATTAGGTTTTATCTTGAAGAATTTTGATTGGAGGAAAAGAAAGAATAACAATAAAAATTTAGTTCAAGTATCTGAACATAAGAGCATCCACAATGATCAAGTCCAGAAAGAACTAGCCTAAGTTAATGCACTGATTAGAAGCAAAGACTATCTCCATCCTGAATTTTTATTTTTAAAATACCTTTAATAATCTTGGATAATTCATACATTTTAATTCGATCTCATTCGTTCCCCTCCACCACCTCCTTAGATTCAGCCCTCATCTCATACCCACCCAACTTTGTGTCCTCATTTCTTTTTGTTCTGAACCCATCAAGTTCAAGTTTTGTTGCCTATATACTTAATATGTGTGGCCTCCCACTGGAACATGGCCAACCCACCAGATGCCACACAACTAAAGCAAGTGAGCTCTTGCTCTCCTGGCAGCTGTGGATCACCGACAGCCCCCACCCCCACTGGAGGTAGGAGTTCATTCACTTCTGCTCTCCATGGGGGAGAGTTTTTCTTTCTGACTTGATTTTGTGCTGGTCTTATGCTTGCTATAAAAGAACTGTGAGTTCATATATGCAATTCCTTTCCTGCTACAATTAAATTATGAATTTCTAATAAAACTTAAATTAGGTGAGGTTCTATAGTTCTTTCTGAATAAAAACGTCACTAATTCCTCGAGAAGTTCATACAATGTATTTTATAGTGTCACCTCACACTGTCCTCTTCATTCCTCCCAGAATCACGTTTACTTGCTTAAAAGCCCATATAAAACTGTATCAGATATTAAAGTTTTTAAGTTTTTTAAAATTCATATTTACTTGTGTGAGGGGGTAAGAACAGTCCGGATATGGGTGGTAGAGCACACAGAGCTGGAGTCGCATATGAAAATGGGCCTTTTGAAGTGAGTGCTGGAAACTGAACTCCAGACCTCTACAAAAACAGTACTTGCTTTATGCTGCTGAGCCGTCTCTGTAGCCCCATAATAGATATTATTTTTATATTGAATTTTCATGATATAGATTAGTCTAAATAGTATAAATAATTTCTCAGATTTTTCAAAATGATGCTTTTTTTCTGTAGGGAAGCAATCAAAGGTATCCACACACATATAAAATCTTTTATTGTATTTTTTACAATTTCTAATAGGTTATTTGTAATTCCACTTTCACTTTTATTCACCCTCTTTCCTAAAAGTCCCTTCTCATATTCATATCTTTTGTTGTTGCTTTGTTTGTTGAGACATACTGAATTTAATCAGAATCATCTTTGTGGCCATTGGTTTGAAACTAGCCTTACAGACTTCCCAGTGATATCAAAATTTAATGACTGACGTTAGATCAGTATCTAGGTATGCAGTCTTTCTAATTAGTAATGAATAAAAATTATTAGTTAAAATTGGTTTTTGTATTGTACAGAAGGTGCCCTTCCAATAAATAAAGCTCAACGATGTACCGATGGATGAACAACTAACTCATTTTTATAAAGCCCATTGTTGATTTGTACATTGTATTAAACACTGTGCTAGGATTTAGAAAATATAATAAAAGGTCAAAGGTATATACCAAGAGATAAATGTCACGTAGGGATCAGAGAAAGGACAATCACATGCAATCTTTGAATGACCCCAATGCACTTCAAACCCTGCTTGCCAAGTGCTCTTAACATCATCATAGTAACCATTGAAGTTAAGAAATTCTTTCATTGTTCCGGTCATGAGAAAATTCAGGTTAAAGTAACATAAGTGGATGAAAAAAATTCCAAATTTAGGAATCTATTTCCAGCCATCATAAATTTTACTGCTACTTCTGGTTACTAAGTAAAGGAATTTTAGTTGATCCAGCAGTGTCAGTGAGTAAGAAACAGAAAATTACGTGCGCCACAACGGGATGTGAACTGAATTTAGCATAGGGACCTGAACTAGGCAGCTCTAGAGTCTTTGGTTGTGAAACCCAATCTCTGCTTACTTAAACACCTAAACAAAATTTTTGGTGAGTGTAGGATGCTTGGTTTAATTTTCAGAAGCATGTTGAGATTTTTTTAAGCATTTATAGAAATATTTAAAAGGCCTCAGAAATGGACGATAGGCAAAGAAACTTAGATGTTTGTTTTTTCTGCAATAATACATTTCATTGATATCTTATCTTACCCTAGTAAGAATGGTTATCTTCAAATCTGAGGGGATCTCTGCAGGTGTCAAGGCAGACAGTGACCCATGAAGAGGGGCAAATGAAAATTAGGTTTCGATTGACTTCGTTAACCTTGATCAAACTTCAGGGAATATGAAGCTGGTTGGCTTATTGCCAGAATATTTAAGCAAATATAATTTGGGAAGAAAAGTTTGCTGGTTATACAGTCCCTAGGGCACAAAGAAGCATAATTGCATAGAAACTAAAGTCAGGGTACATGTCATTTCTTCTCAGAAGATGGGGTCTGGAGACAGGCTACCTGTAATAGTTTAAGGGCCTAGGGCAGGCTATGGACTGGTCTCAGTCATATAGATAATGTTTGGGTCATTTAGCCACCACTGGTCCTGCTTGTGGGATTTTGGGGTTGCCTCTGGCTATACAGGAAATGTAAGGATCATTTAGATTACTATCCAGCTTTGATCCTGGTTGTGGAAGCTTAATATGGCCTGGCACCACAGATATCACAGATCACCAGGCTATTAATCACCTCCAATTCCAGGTTTTCTGAATGGAAGTGCAGGTTTTATATCTTTCACATTTAAAATACAATTCTGTATGCTTAACATTGCTGGTTTCCTTGGAGATCTGTGGATAGAAGGCTATCTGTGCTCCCAACACGAATTAAACGGCAAATGCTGGCAAGGATACAGGAGAAAGGAACCTTTATACCATTAGGGGGAAAACAAATTAATGCAGCCATTATGGAAGTCATTATAAAAGTTCCCCAAAAGAAAAATAAATAAATAAAAATATATATGTTCACCAGCTATGTCACCATGGGGTATATTCCCAAAGAAAACTAAATTAAGTCATTGAAATATTTGCTCATCCATCTTTATCAGTACTATTCACAAGACCCAACACCATAAACTAGCCTGCAGTTTTATCAGTGGATAAATGGATAAAGAAAAGTGACATACTTAGACACAACAAAGTTCCATTTGACCATAAAGATGAATGAAACTATGTCACGTGCAGGAAAATGGGATAAGAGATCGCCATGTTAACCAAAAGGAGCTAGACTTAGAAAGACTAACATCGCATGTTCCTGGTTTCCATGCTGGGGTAGGCTTTAGGCGATGTAGCTGATTGGAGTCATTTCTGCTCCTGTAAGTAACCTCTCCACACATCCCTATAAATAACCCCAGTAAAATTCACTGGTGACAAAGCTGGAATTTGGTGGAATTCTTCATTTTGTCTGTAACTGCTTCTCTCTCTAGGATGAATAGACTTTGCTCATGTCTCTTAGGAACAGGGCTATCAAGGTGTGTTGTTAGAGTTGAGAGCGATGTGAAGAGAATAGACTAAAAACTGTGCAGATTAAAGGTCAAGAATTATTCTAATTTTACAATAGTCCAGAGATTCAGTACAAAGTCTGTAATAAAAGCTTTCTTGGTTATGTTTATTTTAAATTATTAGTTAGAAACCTCTGAATAAACCTCATATTTTTTTTGTTTTTGTTTTTTTTGTTATTTTTTTTAAATTTATTTAATTATTAAAGATTTCTGTCTCTTCCCCACCACCGCCTCCCATTTCCCTCCCCCTCCCCCAATTAAGTCCCCCCCCCCGAGACCGAAAAGCAATCAGGGTTCCCTGTCCTGTGGGAAGTCCAAGGAACCCCCACCTCCATCCAGGTCTAGTAAGTTGAGCATCCAAACTGCCTAGGCTCCCACAAAGCCAGTGCGTGCAGTAGGATCAAAAATCCATTGCCATTGTTCTTGAGTTCTCAGTAGTCCTCATTGTCCGCTATGTTCAGAGAGTCCGGTTTTATCCCAGGCTTTTCCAGACCCAGGCCAGCTGGTCTTGGTGAGTTCCCAGTAGAACATCCCCATTGTCTCAGTGTGTGGGTGCACCCCTCGCGGTCCTGAGTTCCTTGCTCGTGCTCTCTCTCCTTCTGCTCCTGATTTGGACCTTGAGATTTCTGTCCAGTGCTCCAGTGTGGGTTTTTGTCTCTATCTCCTTTCATCACCTGATGAAGGTTAATATTCAGGAGGATGCCTATATGTTTTTCTTTGGGTTCTCCTTATTTAGCTTCTCTAGGATCACTAATTATAGGCTCAATGTCCTTGGTTTATGGCTAGAAACCAAATATGAGTGAGTACATCCCATGTTCCTCTTTTTGGGTCTGGCTTACCTCACTCAGGACAGTGTTTTCTATTTCCATCCATTTGTATGCAAAATTCAAGAAGTCCTTGTTTCTTACTGCTGAGTAGTACTCTAATATGTATATATTCCATACTTTCTTCATCCATTCTTCCATTGAAGGGCATCTAGGTTGTTTCCAGGTTCTGGCTATCACAAACAATGCTGCTATGAACATAGTAGAGCATATACTTTTGTTGTATGATAAGGCCTCTCTTGGGTATATTCCCAAGAGTGGTATTGCTGGGTCCAGGGGTAAGTTGATCCCGAATTTCCTGAGAAACCGCCATACCCTGCAACTGACAAAGGTCTGATCTCCAAAATATATAAAGATCTCAAGAAACTAGACCGTAAAAGGCTAACCAACCCAATTATAAAATGGGGCATTGAGCTGAATAGAGAATTCTCAACAGAAGACCTTCAAATGGCCAAAAGACACTTAAGGTCATGCTCAACTTCCTTAGCGATCAGGGAAATGCAAATCAAGACAACTTTAAGATACCATCTTACACCTGTCAGAATGGCTAAAATAAAAAACACCAATGATAGCCTTTGTTGGAGAGGTTGTGGAGAAAGGGGTACACTCATCCATTGCTGGTGGGAATGCAAACTTGTGAAACCTCATATTTTTTTTCCATGGATTTTTCTTTGATTCAGTTTCTTAATTTGAATGAGTAACACATGAATAGATAACTTTAAGACTCATGTGTTCATGGGGATCTATCTATGCTAAACATTGTATTTAACTGCAGCCTTAATTTGGTATAACTGGCATCCTTGGTAACAATCACTTTTCACTTTGTTTTGTTTTGTTTGCTTTTAGAGATGGGGTTTCACGATGTAGCTTTAAAGCCTGTTCTGGAACTCACTCTGTAGACCATGCTGGGCTCGAACTTACAGAGATCTACCTGACTCTGCCTCCTGAAAGCTTTTATTAAAGGTATGTGCCACCACTGCCTGGCTAATAATCACTATTCTAACATGCATATAGTGCTATATCTCAGAGGGGTCCAGAGTCTAAGTAGAAAACTTCTTTTCTACTTAGCAACATGATTGGCTTTCAACAAAAACCAAGAAATCATAAATGTCCTGTGAGAACTCTGGAATGGTGTGCTTCTCTTGTATTCTCACCTGTCATCCGAAGATAATTAAGAGCATCCCTGTGTAACTTCCTGGCCATGACATTGGAAAGCACGTGCTTGTTTGTCTTGGATGTTTGCCTTGTGCACATTTTCACTTGCTATTTTTAATCTGTGCCTTTTGTTAAGGCAGTAAAACTTCATTGTATTTTCAGTTTTATTTTCTTTTAATCTTGCGAGTCTTTCTAGTAATCACTGCCTCTTTTATTCATTTTAAGAATTGTATCATAGGACCTTAACAAGATAGTCAAAATGATCTTATTCTATTGCTTTTTATAATTCCAAAGTGAGTATTGTCTCATCTAGTACAGATGGCTGTGCTTGTATTCTCTGTAGTGTGTGTGTTGTCTGCCTTTGTATACACTCTATAAGCGTTTGCTTAGGGCTAGTTTTGTTACAAAGGGCAGCAGTAACTAAAGATTATTGATTGTTAATGCAATCTGGAGTAGGGCTGCTCATTGTTTCTCAAAGTTGTGGGTATGAGAGGTTTTAAATTCCTCTGGAAATTTGTTTCCAGAGACTTCTCTACATTTTTCTATTTTTCTTCAGAAGGACGCTTGCTTTGTACTTTTCAATCATAAACTCTCATGTTAGAGTTCCTTTGCCTGGTTGTGAGCTCTGGAAGAGGATGCCAGTCATTAGATTTTGATGAAGTCTCTGTTTTGTTTATTTGCTTGTATTTTTAAGAACTCAAGCTGTAGCTTTTACAAATATATTTGACCCTCCTGCAATTTTAAAGCCTTTTATTTTCCTGATAAATCTTACCAATGCTCCCATCCCTGTCTGCAACAGTCTTACTTTATGTAATTAAGGTTTCGCCATTTGCTAACTGGGTATTTTGCTTTTAGGGACAGCAAGACAGGCAATTGCTGTGCATAGGACTTTATTTTTCCCTTCCGAGATAGTTTCAGAATTGCATGCCGCCAGTGCTTTCTTTTCAGAGATAATAACTTTGTCTGGAAAAGGCTTTGCAAGTGTTTCACTGTGGCTTCTCTTTCCCTGGCTTTGTGAGTGTTTGATGGCAGCTTCTCTTTCCCTGGCTCTGGGGATGTTTGATGGTGGCTTCTCTTTCCATGAGTTTAAATTTGACGATGGCTTCTCTTTCCTTCACTCTATAGAGATAGATGAACTCCTAGATTCTTACGATTGAAAGTTCTAAGATTGTGGGTCTACACTCATGTTGATCTGTTAATTTTGTTAGTCCATAGTCTGTCTACATCAATTTGTCAAATGTTGATACAATTTTCAAATGTGTGGCTCCGTATGCATGTAAGCAGATCACAGCTGTTACCTCTCCCTGGATCACACTTTTCCCCAGCATTATGAGAAGTTAACCAATAAAGTCTCAGGAACATGACTGTTCAAACATGAGTTGAACAAGGAAGACACCAAGAGACATCCCAAAGTGAATGGGGAAAAGTTCATGAGTCCTCAACTCTACGCTGAGAATCTATGTATAAAAATATGCTTCTTTTTGTCTTTAATAATGGCTTTCTCTTTGCTTATGTCTTAAAACTTTTATTGACTTTTGAGAAAAATATTTTATAATCACTAATACTCCTTGGTAATTAATTGGTCTCTTAAATACTCTTGTTTAAATTTTTTAAAGAGTAGACCTGTTGGTTAACCCTTATGTTAAAAAAAATTGAGAAGATTGAACAGAAGTTCCTTCTGTTTCCTCTCCATGATGGCTGTGTACTCACCCTCTGAACCCCAGCAAGCTCTTTCTTCTGTAAGTTGCCTTGGTCATGGTGTCTCTTCCCATTAATGGGAAAATAACCAAGACAGAAGTAAATAAACAGAGGAGTGGATAATAAAACATTAACAAAATAAATTGAAGAGGACAGGCAAAAATGGCAAGAATTCCCATGTTAATAGATTTGAAAAATTAATATGATTAAAATGTCAATATCTCAAAATAATTGACAGGGTGAATGCAATCCTCATCAAACCACAATAATATTCTATTAAAAATAGAAAATGAATCTTATAACTAATTTAGGACTGCAAACCCCACAAAATATCAAATATCACACCAATTCAAAATGAAAAATAAATGAGTAAACAAACAAAACAAAACAAAATCCTACCTAAGTTGGTATCAAATGTACTATAAAATCAGAAGGAGCAATGTCTACATGAAATTGGCATTAAAAATCGGCATGAAGGCTTAAAGAACAATGGAAGAGCAGGCCACTCAGAATAAAACGAGATGACTGTCTCCCACTATACAAAGTAATAAAATAATGGATCAGGACTTGAAGCTGTTATACTATAGGAGAAAATGGAGTAAAAATCTTTGCTTCAAGATATTGACATAACAAATGATTTTTTCTTTTTTGTAAAATATTATAAAACAATAGACAATAAGTAAGTGAGTGAGACTTTTTAGATTAAGAGGCTTTTCAAAGCATATAGCAAAGGAAATATCTAAGAGACATTGTACAGAATGTAGAAAACACAAACTATTTATTTGAAAAAGGATTAGTATACATAGTCCACAAAGAATTTAGTAATACACCTACAACTAACCTAAGCGTAAGGAAATACATGTTTTTAATAAATTTTTCTCTAAAGAAGATATAAAAATGGTCAATGGGCATATGGAAATATTCTAAATATTATTAACAATTAAGAAAATAAAAACCCAGAGATCCGCCTGCCTTTGGTTCCTGTCTCGAAAAATCAAAAAAAATCAAAAAAAAAAGAAAAAAGAAAAGAAAATAAAAACCATTACTACAACGAGATATCATCTTACCTGAGTTAAAAATGGCTTTTACCAAAGAGACAGCACAATAACACAAGCCAGTGAGCATATGGAGACCCAGAAACTCTTCTAGATTGTTGATGGGAATATAAATTCTTTCAGCCATATGGACACTGTATGGAGTTCCCTCAGAATCCAAAAGTAGAACTGTGAATTCTATCTAACATTGTCTCTACTGAATATGTTCACTGAAATGACGCTATCATATCAGAGTCATTATTTTTGCAGTGCTGTTCATAGGATCCAGCAAGGTGTTTTTTTGTTAGTAGGTGAACTAGAAAAATGTGGTATACATATTAAACAGGAAATCATTCAAGCATAAGAAAGAATAGATTTCTTTCACTGTGAAAAAAATGAATGGAACTGGAAGGGACAATGCTAAGTAAACCCAATTAGACATGGGAAGACGAATCTTGTCTTATTCTCATTATCTTATACATTTGTGGAAATTAATCTAACCACTCCTAGAAGCAACTCAGTACAGTGATGATCAGAACCTACAACGGATATGGAGAAGCAGAATGAATAAAAGATCAGATACTGGGCACCAAAATACAACTCCATGCCAAGAATTTTTCTGGTGTTCCATAACACAGCAGGGTTAAGTATAGCTACAACAACTTCTGCTATGTATCAAAATATCTTTTAAAAGTATGGATTTTTCCACTGCAAAACAATGATAAGTATTTGAGAATATGGAAGCACTATCTTATCATCGAACATTGTATACATCTACTGAATTATTATGCTTTATGCACTGTACCACTTGAAATTGTTACAAATCACTTGAAAAACCTAAATCAAAAGATGGGAGAAGTTGGGAAAGGCAAAACGGTAAAAATATATTGTGTGAACAAAGTCTATTTTCAATTAAAAAAAATCACTGAATGCACACACAAAAATAAACCAACCTTAGAATTTGAAGTATATAGCTATCAACATTTCTTTCCTCACCAAGTAGCTGTGAAGATTAACTTGTGTAAATACTTAACCATATATTAGCACACTTTAAATGTTGACATGGAGGCATCGTATGAGTCATTTAAGACTCAACAATCTATAGAAAAAAAAACTAAGCTGAAGAATCAGCAAAAAGGAAACAAATACAGCCCTTAATAACCTTTTTAAGGATTGCATTATCATAGGCATGAATTCTCATTATCCTACTGTAAATCAAGTGGGTAACTACAATTAGTGTTACTTAGAAACATTTTGGAGTGCTTTGTGAGATGTTTTCAATCCCATCTTAGAGATTATCACATCCTTCTTGTTTACTATAAATCCTGAAAATACCTTGTTTTGTTTCTCTCAGGGTAAGGGCAGGCTTTGAAATGGCAACATAATAGACTGCTCCTCTGTGACTGGGGATAAGCTGTTATTAATTGTACTCTTTGTTATCTTTTTTTTTCTTAATCAGAAGTGTGTCTTTACTCTCTTAATGTCACAATTTTAAATTCACATAGGTGTTTTTTACGTGATGGTTTGCATTACCATTCATCTCTCCCATGAATGTTTTTCAATGTTTAAACAAGTGTGTCTTCCCTCATGAGTGCCCAAAAAATACAGCCAAGCATAAGTAAGATAAAGATAATTATAACGAGGAAGTATTTTAATATAGAAGCATGTGAGTTCAATGTCAGTGCTACCCAAGACCAACTATGTTAACTCTTGTTCTTCCTGTTTGTGAGTGAGGCTCCAGGAAGCTCCAGGTACATGGCTAGCCTGCTAACATGGGCTGTGAGCTTTCTTTGTCACCGAATAGCATCAGTTTCTGTGCTTTTATGGTCTTGTACCAGTGCTCTCTCTTCCAGCTGCACTGGACACTGTCATTTTATTACTTCATGGTTCCACATACCAATACCAGTGACTGATGACCAATGCCAATGTTTAAGGATGCTTCAGATGCCTGATTTAGTCTCCCATGATTTCTCACATTTGTCTTTATTTGTTTGTAATGAGAGAGTATACAGCGTTTTAGTATAGTTTTGGATAATGTGTAGCAATTTAAACGATATGAAACTTGTCAGAAGTAATTTATAGACTAAGAGATGGCGACTAATGTATTATAGAGTGTCAATAATATACCTGAGCACTGTCCTGTTTGCCTTACGTTTAGCAATGTCTTAAAAGATAGTCAGAACAATTTTCATTCTCATATAAATGGAACGCCAGCCACTGAGCTAATGCTCTCGATCAAGTGAAAAATAGTGTTATGAGAATACATTGCACTCGTTCTAATCCATTAAGCATTTCAGTGCTTATTGAGTAGCTATTATTTATTTAAAAATTAAAGGACACCATGATATTGCTTTAATTCCTGATTGACCAATTAGTAGACAAAGGAGATCTGCAATTTGACACATGCTAGGATCCATCGGAGAAGAGGGAAGCTCAGCTGAAAAAATACCACCATTTGATTGGCCTGTAGAAAATCCTCACTACAGTAAATTACCAAAGACTTTGTGCCATAAAATATCAAAACATATGTTTTCGTTTCTGTATTTCAGAGGCTTTCAAACAATTAGGGCTATGTTTCTTTCTGGATTCTGTAGGTGCCAACCTATTATTTTCCTTTTAAAAAGTTTTAGAATCTGCCCACATTCTCTGGCTCATGGTCATCTCCCCTGCCTCCCCACCCCCATACAAAACCTTTGATGATAAGCTGAGTTCTCACAACGTGTTGCTCTGACCTCCCTTATTCTGTAGTCAGATCTTCCTATGTGTGTTGGCTAGTTTTATGCCTACTAACATAAGCTAAAGTCATCGGAGAGAAGGAAGCCCAAAGTGAGAAAATGCCTCCATAAGATTAGGCTGTAGGCAAGCCTGTAGAACATTTCCTTAATTGTTGATTGATGTGGGAGGGCCCAGCCCATTGTGGGTGGGAATATTTCTCCGATGTGGTCCTGGGTTCTTTAAGAAGGAAAGCTGAACAAGCTGCGAGGAGCTTGCTCACATCAACTCCAGTCTTCAGGTTCCTGCCATGTTTGAGTTCCTGCCCTAACTGCCTTCAATGATAGACTACGATGTGGAAGTGTAAGCCAAATAAACCCTTTACTTTACAACTTGCTTTTGGTCATGGTTTCGTCATAGCAATAGTAACCCTAACTAAGACATTATGTTAAGACATTTATATTAAGACATTTTCTATTCAGAACAATCTTCCTGGTTTCCTGAGATCATATGATATTTAGAATATTTCATTCTCAGGATACATCACCAAAATTTATTTTGCTGCTGAAGGTAACATTTACAGCTTTTGGAGGTTAGACATAGATATTTTGAAAATGAGAATATTTCTTCTATGACACTGCATATTGAAAGTATCTTTTTAAAATCCTGTTATTTTAGAAAATTGAAGTTAAAAGACTGCCTTCAGTCTCAGAAAAGACTGGACCTTAGAATCTTGAACTGTTGAGGCTGGTAAAGATTATTGGAACTTTTAGAAATGGATTAAACATTCTGTGACTTATGAGATATAAATGAGGCTCTAGGTACCAGAATGGAATATTATGACTTAAAATGATGTATTTTGATGTGAAGTTGACACGAGGTAGAGTTTTGGTTAATCTTATTTACCAAGTTTCCAAGACTTAGAACCACCATGGACTACACACTGGACATGTCAATGAATATGCACCAGAAAGATCTAACATGAATGGAAGCAGCAACTTTCCATGGGCTGGGACCCTAGATTGCCCAAAAGGAGCAGAGTAATGATACTCATCTCTCTTCACTCCATGACTGATGATGTAATGTGACTTCCCTATGTGAAGTATCATATTCTCAAACTGTGATCCAAATTATCCCACCCTTCCCTAAGTAACACTAATATTCATAGATTGGAATGGTAGTGCCTTATTAGATCCCAACTTCTGAGACTGTCATTTCCTGTTTTCTTCTGCATTTCCAGTATAAACACAGGCGTTTTTAAACTACCCAACCACTAATTGTATAATCCAGTGTATCAAATTTAACATATAATTCATAATTATATAGAAAATATATGTATAAAATTTATTATATTTACACACACATACAGATATTCTATTGGATTTTTCCCTACAGAGAATACTGCCTAACACAAACTTAGGGATTGAGTTTTTCTAGAGACGTTTAATTATAAGGATGCACTTCTAACTTGGTTTTGTGATTTCTGGAGTGGGTTCTTTAATTTGATTAAATCCAATGTTGCCAGAGACTCTTCTTATGATATTAAATTTGGCATTGATAATCCATGTCATGAACTCTTTAAAACGAAGACTAAAGGTAATCATTTAATACTTTTTAGCCACTACTTATGAGGAGCAAGGAATTTAATGACTTTATACATGGTATTTTTGCTTGTTTTCTGAAAAGTGAGGAATTTAGCAATGTTGACTGATTGTTGATAGTACCTCTGAGCAAAGTAATAAAGGAGAATAATGAGCTTAGAGATACAGTTTCCCAGCTTCACATGCTCACAAACAATCTCATTATCTAAGTATTCCCTAAAGGAGAATGTTCTTTCCCACCGCTATAGGGTTGAAGTGGTTGAAAACCAAACACAAACCCTATGTTTTACAATGCAAGTAACTCATCCTAAAGGGTATCTACATGAAAGTGACAAGGCCCCTTAGAAGAGAATGAGTACCTGAAAACTGGATGTAGGTGCATGGTAGTACCCCCAGGAGGGTAGGCACATTGAATTCCTAAATTCTGATGTGTTTATTGTGCCAGAAGAAAATGTTCTCATTACCCTCTTTGGCAGGGGCATTCCCACTCCTACTTCCCATTGTATTTGCTTCTCCACATCTGCCTGAAGGATTTAACTGTGCATTGCCTCATAAAGAGTACACAATGATGAGTTATATGAGAAAGAAAAGACCAGGGAGTAGTTTAAAGATGATTTTAATTATCATATGGGTGTTGTCTGAAACTGGACAACTGTGGTATTAAACCATCTTCTTGATACATCTTTATAGGAGAATGGTGATGGGAAATATTTTTGGTAGTAGAGATTTGGCAATTATATATAGTAGAACTTGGAAGGAAAACTATAAAGTATTCAACTACATACAATTAATTGACTGTAACCAACCTCTAGACTCTCAGAGACTTTGGGGTAATATAATTGGAAAACTAGTGACATTTGCAGAACATATATGTGAAAAGACTTCTGTAAGTGGACAAAAGACTGAATATATTTGTGTGTCATGTAAACATTCCACAGGTAACTGGAGTAGGGGGAGACTTGAATAATCAATTGGGTACAATGACCTGTTCTGTGAATAGTCAAAGTCTTTTTTCAGTTATACTTACCACAGCAAAATAGGCTTATGAGACAAAGGACGATGGTGGCAAGGATGGGAGTTATATATGGGCTGGGTCACTTGGACTGCTACATAGCAATACTGACTTGGACTTAGTTATTGCTCAGTGCCAGATCAGTCAACAGCAGGGACCAACCTGCAGCCCCACCTAAAGGCATCTATTCCCTAGTGGAACAAGCTAGCAAACTAGAAGCAGGCTCGTTACATGGGGTCACATTCATCATAGGAGCAGAAATGCTTTACCCTTACTGGAATGGACACCTTTTCTGAGTATATGGGAAGAAACTGGCCAGTGTGTGGAAATACCTATGAGACAGAAGAAGATGATTTGTTGCATGGCGGGAGGATGATAGTTATTGTGCTGAATGTTGCAAAGATACCCAATGAATGTTTTGAACATACTTATCAGGAATGAATGATAAATATATGAAGTAAATGTATGATATATATCTGATTATTATGCAATGTATTTAAATATTTAAATGTTACATTTTATCTCATAAATGTGTATAAAGGTGACTCAATTTAAAGAAAATAAGAACGTTATTTTTTTCTGTAACTATTGAGTTCATTATCTTTTTAGTGTCTGGGTTACACATTTATATAGTATATATTATTAAGCTTTATGAACTAAATCCATGATAGGAACTGTAGAAAAGCCATGGTTGCCTCATTTCCAACATATTCTCTTTGTTTTCTAATTTCCCCAGAAGTGCCACCCTGCTGACCACCCTGGCTGATGGGCACAAGATCCCTGAAGTCCTTCCAAGAAGTATCGCCTCTTGCCTAAGCAGGACGGAGGGGTCCCTACTGTCTCTGGACATTCCTGATTCTTTCGGGAAACCCATAGCCATCTGACCGCACCCTGACCTGGAATCTTCACATCGCCTGTTTCAGAACACAGGTCAGCCTGGTAATAGACAAAGCTCTTTATTTTATTTTATTTTTTTTTTTTTGGTTTTTCGAGACAGGGTTTCTCTATGGTTTTGGAGCCTGTCCTGGAACTAGCTCTTGTAGACCAGGCTGGCCTCGAACTCACAGAGATCCGCCTGCCTCTGCCTCCCAAGTGCTGGGATTAAAGGCCTGCGCCACCACCGCCCGGCAAGACAAAGCTCTTTAAAAGAGTAGGCATTCTTACAGCATAGCCTTCTCTCCTTTCTAAAGAAATTCAGTATACTAGATAAATTTAAATTCAATCTCATATTCCTATAACTTGATAACAAGAATAGAATTAAACTATGATCTATGTCACGTCCCCAAATATAAAATCTAACATTAATGTTGAAGTGAAAATAAGGCGATTACTGCTTCTCTGGTATAACATCTGGGTAGAGATGTAGAACTAAGTTGGAAAATTCATGGAGAAAGGCTGATGATGTAATGACAACATAGCAAATAGCTCCTACGTAGTTAGTGCTCAGGTTTCTCTGGCTAAGCTTACATATGAAGGCAATGTGTTCTTTTAGATTAATTTTATTATATTTAAATTAAGTGTTAAGTATTGCGTACTTGTGAATTGAGTATGTACATGTAAGTGCATGGCCACAGAGGCCAGAGGAGCTAGAATTATTTATGATTACAAATCCCCTGATGTGGGTGCTGGGACCCAAACTAGAGTTCTTTGGGAGAACAGCAAGTGCTTTTTTCTTTCTTTCTTTTTTTTTTTTTTCTAGCGCGGAGCCATCTCTTCAGTGCTCTGTATCTTTTATGTTCACAATTTTTGTTCAGGAATTTGAGAAATCAAATTAACCCTTTACCCACATACGCAGCAAGATGACAGCCATTTATGTCCAGAAAATTCTGTTTCACTTATTCTTTCATTTGCTGCAAGCATTTGTTATAAAGTCACTGTCTCTATCTGAGCACTAGAGAGACTTCAGGAAATCTTATTTTTGTTGTTAGCACGCTGTGTGAGAAGCATATGCTAGCAGCACTGTGTCTTTCCACCGGGTCAGAATTGCTGAGCAGCAAGAAACTCCCAAGGTTTACTGGGTATCCTCTGATCTTGGCATCTTGGCAAAGTTAAATGTAGATTATTTTATTCCATTTTTTCACTAATGTTAACACATATACCACACACACACACACACACACACACACACACACACACACACACCACACACATACTTACAGAATGAGTACAAGTTAAAACGTTAAATTGGCTGCAGCCAAGTTCAAGAGGCATCAGGGGTGAATTGAAAACAGTGGATGAAGAAGATAACAGACCAGACCAGTGCTGAAATCAAGAGGCTGATGTCAGGCTTGACAGCCAGCCTGCAGGAAGTAAGGTGAAATGACTCTTGTGGGCGTCCCTGTAGGAAGTGGGGCAGGAGCAGGAAACAGGTCAGGACTATGTCCAGGCAGGTGAACGAGCAGATGACAGACAGTTGAATAGGCCATGTCAGCAGCGGTGAATCCACTGTTAAGATCCCACTGGGGGCAGCCCTAGATGCACACATCAGTCATGAGATTGCTGGATGCCAAGCCATGCCATTGCTAGGTGTCTATCACCTTACGGGCTCAGGGGAGGGAGTTACACCCTTCCTTTCATCTGATGTAGCTGGCAAGCTTGGGGACCTGATTTTCCTGATAGGATTTTAATATGCTCACCAGCCCCTGTCGTCTAAGTCTCTTTGGCAAGCTTGTATGTGGATTCCTGTCTCGTAGGAATAAATCCTTAATTAGTCTATGTCAGATTGGAGGTGCCGACTGATGGTGCAGTTTCTGGGTCCACCCAGAACCTCTAGTCTTTCTTTTCCCTCAGAACACAGTCTGAAGCTGCTTGTTAAATGGAGTCTGCTAGGGTAATTAATACACAGCCTGGAGAACAACTGGTTTGTCCAGGGTAGAGAAACTGACAGTCCATCACAGCCTGGCCACGGTCATCTCTCAGTCTGCATCTCAAGGACAAGGATGGTTAGCAAAGTCACCACAGAATGGAATTAACAAATGACAAATGTGGCAAACAGAGAAGGATGCAGCTGTATCAAAGTGCATACCACAGTGGTATAACTGTGTCTATAAACGAGGAATGTTTGAGAATACTGGTCTAGGCCACATAAGAAAGAAAACTTCGGGAAGTCTCAAAAAAAAATTAAAAAAAAAAAAGATACTGCACCGGTGTTTTCCCTAGCACATTTTGTTTTGATGCCGTGACTTTGCTACTCCTTTGGCTTTTTTCCCTTTGAATTTAGGAAGCCTTATGACTGAGCTGTAAAGAGTAAAGTGCAATGGAGAGATTACAAGAGCTGTGCCAATTGCGATGTCCTTGCTTGCAGGACCATTTTCTGATGTGGGGTTTCCCTCTATATGCTGCGATTACATTATGGTTCAAGGGTCAAAGGCATGGGACAGGGAGAGCACATAACTTAAGACTTCAGTTGTGTCCTTGGCTTATGTTGTATAAGTTGCTTACATCCTTAATCCAAGGCATAGTAAGGTTGGTTACATTGTTCTCTTACGAACAGCTTAAAGTAAACCTGGTGAGCACACAGAAGACATAAGTACATAGTCTGAAATGATCTCAAGGCATCTTGTTAACTTGGCTGCAGGGTCTGGCGAAACCTCAGTCTTCTCAAAGGCAAGAGAGATTTTTAGGAAAATGTATTGCCGTGCATAAATAGAAAGATATTAATTATGTTTTGAAACTTGTCAGAGATGTTATAAATGAAGATGCCAAATGCTATCATTTGTGATATTTTAGCAAAACAATAACTTATTATAGCAGATTTTAAATAGGCTATTCTATCTTCACATTGTCAGTACTGATGAAAGGGCTTGTATTTGGACTTTGGTTCCAAAATAGAAGTTAAGATACGGTAAACGGCTGAGCTCCTTGTGCACATAGAAGATTTTTGCTTGAAAAAAAACTTAATATCACTCAATTTCTACTTTATTTTTTAAATCTCTCCAGTTCCTCCTCTTAGAGGTCTTCATTTCACTTCTGTTTGGAAAATTACAATAGATTATTGCTTCTATCTCTCTCTGTAGTCTCTCTCAGTCTGTCTTTATTTCTCAATGTTTTCTAAATTATCACTGTGTGTGTGCACGTGCATATGTGTTAATGTGTGCACATTTGTGTATGTCGATATGAACACACATATTCCATGGTTCATGGATATCAGTTCTCATTTTCCACCTACTTGGAGGCAAGGTCTCTTGGTTGTCTGCCACCTCTACCCGGCTAACTGGCCTGCAAGCTGTCAGAGAGTCTTTTGTTGTTATCTTTCATTTTGATATAGGGGTCACAGATGCATGACATTGGCTTCACGTGGAATCTGAGGCTTTGAACTCTCAGATCCTCATACTTGTGTAGTAAGTCTTAAATTGTTTTTATTTTCTCTCTACTTAAACTTGTATTTCTCTCTTGTCTACTTACTCTATTTGTTTTTTATCATGCACGATTTCCCTTGCTCTTGAGAAAATCTTCCCAAACATTTCCATCAACTGAACAAACCGTTCAAATATATGAGCCTATGGGGTAGTTCTCATTCAAAGCACTACATAGGATCTCACCATGCAGCCTTGGCAGGACTCCAACTCACTATGTAGACCAGACTGACCTCAAACTCCTAGAGATAACCTTCCTCTGCTTTCCAAGGGCTGGAAATAAAGGCATGAAGCACTATGCCAGGCAAAACAGGATATTTTTTTAGAGTTAGAATATTTATTCACAACTGAAAAGATCAGAATTGTACCTAAAGCCAAAAATACCTTCATCATCTGCTTTTAATTTATAAAGACAGAAGTCATTTCTAAAGGTACTTATAAGATAGGTTAACCGTTTGCAGTGGATTTTGTGATTACCCTGTTAGATAGGCTTTTTGATGCATGAAAAGTTTCCGTTTATATTTTACTGCAAGGATTTTATTTAGCTTGGTTTTAATGAAATGTGTATAAGTACTTGGTGTTTTTAAGTCTTTGGAAGGTGAGATTAATTTAGTTATGTGTAATTCTATAGTCCCAAACAAGGTAATAGATGCATTCCCAAACTCCTAAGGTTTCCTTCTATTCCTCCATGTGTGTGTTTGTATATGATAAGAACTCTTAACTTGAGATCTAGCCTCTTAAAATGTGAAGCCTATCATACACCTCACATACAGCTAACAAAACACAAGGACTCAGAATTTATTCTTGTGTCTCACCAATTCCCAGAAACAGGCAACAATCACCACAGCTTTTCTCTTCTATTTAAGTAGGGAATACTTGGAGAGTATTTTTCTTCATTATGTATCCCTACAAGATAAAAGTCTTAATATTCACTTCATTTGTATGGTGTGGCAGTTTGAATGAAAATGGTCCGTAGGCTTATGTATTTGAATATTTGGTCTCCAGCTGGTGGGACTGTTTTGGAAGGATTAGGAGTGTGGCCTTGTTAGAGGAAGTGTGTGACAGGGAGTGGGCTTTGAAATTCCAAAAGCACATTCTATGTCATTCCCAGTTTGCCCACCTCCCCATTCCTGCTTGTGGGCCAACTGGAAGCTCTCATCTGCTGCTCCTGTACCATACCTGTCTGCCAGCTGCCATGCGCTCGGCCATGATGGTCATGCAATTGCACTCTTAAACTGTAAGCCCCATAAATCTTTTCTTCTACAAGTTGCTTTGGTCTTTGTATTTTCACAAAAATAGAAAAGTAACTAAAAGTTAATGTATCTCAATAATCCAAAATTCTTGATTTTTAACTAAAATTATGATCATATATATATGCAGATGTATTTTTTCCATAATAATTTATATATCTTTAGGAATAATGTATTCTTACTCCTTGAGGAGCTTATTATATACATTATGGTTTACATATGAAATATTTTTCATGGACTTACTTGTTAATGCTTGGCATATATGTAAGTTTGTTGAAATTTTAGGAGGTAGAATATAATTGGGGGGAGTAGATCCTAAGGAACTTAGTTGTGTATTTATATCTAGTCTTCATTTCCTTCTTTGTTTTCTGTTTCTTATCCCCCGTGAGACAAAGAAACTCTTTGGTCACATAGTCTTACCACTGAGATGCTTCCTCAAGTGCTGGGGCTCTCTGAAACTGAGAACTAAATTAATGCTCCCTTCCCTTAACTTGTTTGGTTCAGGAAGTTGGTCAGAGCAGCAATACAAGTGACTAATACGTTGACAGACAAAATTAATATGAATCAACATTTGGTTTTATCATGTGATATGTACTATTTTAAGATATGAGAAGGTTCTTTAGAAACAGAAAGAAAGGAATTTAAACCAGGATTAGAATTGAAATTCCTTCCTAAAAATTTGATCTCGAGAGCACGGCTAGTATTAATTAGAACAAGGGATAGAAAGCAATGTATTGAAGGATAACAGACACATGACGTATGAAGCTGTGGCTTTATAGAGGGGATGGTTTCTTCTAGAAAGAAAGCTGTATGTTAAATGCCAGGACCAAGAAGAAGGAATGGGTGGACCAAATCACTATCTGTATGTGTTGAACATAAGGGAACAGAGCAGTAGGGAATCCCTGAGGGCTGAAATAACGGTGCAATGATGAAGTCCTGGAGGCCCAGTGGAGAGTAGGTGAGAAGGACGCCCCTTCAGAGGGGGCTTTGTTTCACAATTCAGTACTCACAGCACACAGGGAAAGGATAAACCTGCACTGAAGTCTGTAATGCATAATTTTCTCAAGCCACAAGTTCGAATGAGAATCTGATGAGTGCTGTGCACCCTAGCCCCACACAGATGGATATATTAGAAACAAGGCAGAAAATGCCATTATGCATATTGTGGATGTGGCTTTTGAAAAACAGGAGACCACAGTGCACATCTCTGGAGCTTGCGGGGTACTGTGCAGTTTGTGGGAAGTGTGTGTGGGTGCTTACTGGTAGAATAATGACCTAAGAGAATGTGCAGAAAATATCATTGTTTCTATTGAGACAAATACTAAATTCGACAGAGAAAAGCATAAAATGTAAGTCATTTAAAGTGACTATACCTTGCCTTAAAAAATAAATAAGTCAATTACCGAGTACTTTAAAATTTAAATGTAAATAAAATTATCAGATTCCAATTGTTTCTCTCTTTTCTAAAGTCAGCTTTCCCCAGAATGCTTTCCTAAAGATTTCTATAAAACCATTAAGAAATGATAGCAAAAGAGGAATTAAATGTCGATAAAGCAAAAAAAAGGTGACATCTTTCACATTATTTTTATATAAGAAATATTCATACAGCGGACTGACAATAATAATTCAAGGAAGATTGCAGCTCAGTCTCTATATAAATACTGGTGTGAAGACTCTCAAAATTATCTTACAACACAGCCCAATATAAAAGAATGTTAATAAGTAAAATTCATTTCTAGAAAGGTAACTCATTACTTTTAATATAAATGTATCTAAAAAGAAAAATACACAACTGTGTCTGTGTGTGCGTTGTGCTAATAAAATCCAGTTTTAAAGACTTGTTAATGAAATCTTTAATATAGAGTAGTATACACCTCAAACTTTAGGGCATTGTGCTTAAAATGAAAAATTATGTCAAGCGAAAGTCAGAAAACCCCAAACCATCCATGATTACCAGTAGTATTGAACTTTTATGTACTTTATAGTTACACTAAATAACCAACACAAATACTTCATAAGCTCTTATTAGGAGATAATTATATTCCTATAACTAAGGAAATGAAGATTATCCCTTTGTGTTCGTAGCCTTGTTAGCAAAATATTTTTTTAATATTCTTATTAGGAAGCTTAGAAACTTTATCAAAGTTGAGAGAAGGTAGCAGGAGGAGGGTTATGTAGAGGAGGAAGAGAGAAAGCAATGACTTTTGTGGTAGGCAGTCACAATGAGCAGCTGAAGATAGCAATCACTCATTGGAGAAAAGGGGACAACTTCTGAGAAAGAGTGGAAAAATTCAAAGTGTCACCAAAAATAAGCTTAGGCTTTGGCTGGAATCTGAAGGAAAGAAAAAAAAATGAAAAGTTACTCTGATCCAGGATACAGAAAAGCAGATGACAGCAGGATGGCAGCATGGATGGAGAGTAATGTTTTTTTTTTCTTTTTTCCAGGAAGGAAAATCACATTATCTCGTTAAGGGGATATATTTTCCTCTACACCCTTAGAGGGGCAGCCTTTTTGAGTGATGGTTTCTTAATTGACAGGCCCAGTTGGATTAACTCTAAGAAAGGAGATGATGGTGTACAATCTTTGCACGGATCAGAATGTCATGTTTCTACCAGGACCACATAGATTTCGTTATTTTGACCAAGAGGAAATAACTTTCCCTTAGTGAAACTCAGCAGAGTTCCGATATCCATTCTCAATGGCCTCTGGAACTCTATTCTAACTACTACTAACATTCCCCGACAGGTCATTTAGGAGATAGCCTGGGACTGGGAATAGACATAATACATTTAACTATGACAATATATAACTCCATTTCTAAAGCTTTTCATTAGAAGAGGTCAGTGTCTGGACCAGAGTCTCCATCAGACCTTAATATGGCTTCCATACATAAATTAGAGAAAAGATGAAAAGCCAGAGAATCCTTTTTGAATTCCCAGCCGGAGAACCAAGAAGGTTTTTGAGCCTGTGGCTCTGAGTTCCTGCCCTAAATTATCTATTTTCTAACTTCTGTCTTGATCACTCTCTCAAACGGGATAACTTTTTATCTTTATTTTGAAGTACAACCTCCCCAGCAATGTAGATTATCACATTGAGCTTCTCCCAAGAGCTTCTTTACAATTGTTAATGAATTTTTTGTTTTATTTAACCCTTTGATAGAAAATACAGTACATTGTTGGATTTTTGTCTTCTCCAGGGAAGAGCACACCAGCTGATTTTCCAATGACAAATGGTCAGCCCTGAAAATATGCACGCAACATTATACAGACGGAGCATGCTCTGTTTAAGAATATATTCATATTTTTTTAATTTAAAAGAGAGAAAAAAGGAGTGTGGAGGAAGGCTTGGAGAGAGGAAAGAGAATGAAGAAATGATGTAATTATACTATCATCTTAAAAATAAAATTTCATAAAGGATTAAAAAATCAATTGATGTGGGAGTGAGTTCTTTCTAATCTGTTGCTTTTATTGGTTAATTAATAAAGAAACTGCCTTGGCCCATTTGATAGGCCAACCCTTAGGTGGGTAGAATAAACAGAACAGAATGCTGGGAGAAAGAAGCCGAGTCAGGCAGTCACCATGATTCTCCCGCCGGACACAGATGTGATGTGGGAGTGTCATATATCAATCTGTTGATTTCATTGGTTAAGCAATAAAGAAACTGCTTGGCCCTCATAGGTTAAAAAAAAGGTGGGAGGAGTAAACAGAACAGAATGCTGGGAGAAAGAAGTTGAGTCAGGGAGTCGCCATGATTCTCCCACTCCAGGCAGACGCAGGTTAAGATCATTCCTGGTAAGCCAGCTCGTGGGCTACACAGATTATAAGAAATGGGCTAGTCCAGGTGCGAGAGTTAGCCAAGAAAAGGCTAGATATAATGGGCCAAGCGGTGTTTAAAAGAATACAGTTTCTGTGTAATTATTTTGGGGCATAAGCTAGCCATGTGGGCGGCTGGGGTGCTGGGGATGCAGCCTCGCCGCTCCTATTACAACACAGACGCAGGTTAAGATCTTCCCTGGTTAGACACCTCGTGGTGTTACAGGGATGTTAGAAATGGGTTAGATCAATATGTAAGAGCTAGCCAATAAGAGGCTGGAACTAATGGGCCAAGCAGTGTTTAAAAGAATACAGTTTCCGTGTAATTATTTCGGGGCATAAACTAGCCATGAGGGCGGCTGGGTGCCGGGGACACAGCCCCGCCGCTCATATTACATCAATCAATTGATTCTTTAAGGTGGGCTTCGACACAATTATTACTTTATGATAGGTTCCTGTTTCAATAATGTGTTCTGTGTGTCTCAGGGAAAAGTCTCTCACACCACATGTGTTCATATATTTGCACCAACATATACTCACCTATAATAGATAAGATACATAAAACTCGTAAACGGTATGTAGATATTTTTGTGTAAATGTATTTCCAAGGTTCTTTGGTAGGAAATTTTGAGTTTGTATTGCTGAGTTGCACATTCAGCAAAGACTGTTTAGTTTTGTAAGAAACCATCACACCATCTTTCGGAGCTCCTGAGCCATTTCTCATTCTCACTAGCAGCGAGTAAGCGCTCATGTTCTGACACTTCGTTACCAAGATTTGGTGCTGCTGATGTTAGATTTTTCACTTTTAGTAAGTGAAGAATAAGCATTGTATATTGTGGACTGCTCTTATATATCATTTTTTCATCTGTATTTTTTCTTAATTTAATTAACACATAACAAGTGTATATGTCTGGAACACAGTGTGATAATTCAATATATATATATATATATATATATATATATATATATATATATATATATGTAAACAGTACAATAATCTAGTCGGTTTACCTTAAAAAATTAAAAATAAAAGGAAAAAGTTACGTGATGAAAAATTCCAAATGTTTAGGAATTTTTGACCTGTGGTTTGTATATTAGTATAATTTTGTTGTGATTTCTTTTATGCTTAAACCATAGGTATTAAAATGCTATTCTTTGTAATATTACTTCTTTTTATCTTTCCATATAGTATTTGCCATCATCTTATTTAATCAATTTATTATTTATTTATTTATTTATTTTGGAGACAGGTTCTCATGTATCTGAGAGATTTCCCAGGTGTTTTCTAGTAAATGGAAAAAGTAATGAAAATTGTAAAGGTGTTATTAATTTTGTCCCTTTGAAAGTGACTTTTAAAATGTATTCTTTTAAATTTTTGACATAATTACATTTCTCCCTTCCCTTTCCTCCCTCCAAACCCTCCTGTATATTTCTTGTTCTCCTTCAAATTCATGGACTCTTTTTTCACTAATGATTGTTGTATACATACATGTATAGGTATAGATATATATTTCTAAATATAAAAACCTTGCTCAGTCTGTGTAATGTTACATGTATATGTGTTTTCATGGCTGACTCGTTGGTATTAATTAACCACAGAAAACTACAGCCAAACAAATTTTAGAGCTTTGAAGGTTGGCGCATTATTTTACTACAGGTAAATGCCTTTAATGCCTTTAATCTCCACCCTTGTGAGGTAAAAACAATAGTATTGCAAATCAGCTTCAGATAATCTTGGAGGATATAGTATGACTTAATGAAAAAGGGACTCATGTTCTTTTAAGCAACTGAAATATTGTTTTATTTGCCTTCTGAACCAGAGCAGGATAATCGAATGCGGCTAGTTTTTAATGTCCATTTGTTTTATCCATTCATCTCTGACCACAAGGTATCTTAATCTTCCATCTTCTCTACTGAAATGCATTCTCTATTATTTTTTATTTTCTATAATTCTCAGGTATCTATCATTTATGTGTGTTTTATTTCCTGAATAGGTCTAGCTGCTTCTTGTTTTACTACATTTTTAGGTATTCATCATTATATAAGTCCTTCATCTTAAAGTTTATGAAGGAGTGTAGAAAGAGAGCATTATTTGGGGTCTGGAGAGATGGTTCAGTGGGTGAAAGTGCTCACTGCTCTAGTAGAGGAAATGGGTTGGGTTTCCACTGCCTACTTGTAGACTCTCAACTACCTCTTAACTCCATTTCTCAGGCATCTGACATCCTTTTCTGGCTGCCATGTGTACTGCATGTATGTAGTGCAGCACAACATACATGCAGGCAAATATTCACACACATTAAATAAATAACAAATCTTTTAAGAATAAAAAACATGACAGGAGACACTGCAAGTATTAGTCCATGCTGTTTAATGGTCTCCTCTTTTCAACATCCACAACAGAGAGGCAAAACATGGAGTAGGACTTTAAAATTCTAAATATTATGAAAACTCTCCAGATAAGGTGAATGTATTAGCTTTATCAGTTGGTAATATAGCCATCAGTAACAGAAAGACTTGAAATTATAGGCGCTAAAACAGTGAAATGTCTTCCAAGTTTCATTTGTCCCTCTCCTATGACAGGAAGTTTTCTGTTCCATACCCTGCCATTCTGTGGTCTATGTTCTGATGGGGCTGTGTTTGTAGAGATGCTCTATTCTTACGTAATGAGAAAAAAATGCCCTCAAACCTAGGCTGCTTCCAATATGCACATTTTCATTGTAAAAGGAATTGCCTTCCTGCTGGAATTCTTCTTTGTACCTTACTATGCTTTATAGACAACCTATTACATTTGACAAAAGACTAACAAAAAGATTTTAGTTTTTCTAGTCCCGGAGAAGAGAAAAAAATGGAAGAGAGTATCTCATAATTTCTTACCAGTTACCTTGTCTTGCAGCCAAACAAGTATGGGAGGAAGTAAGTATAAAAATATGTTCATTGACTTATGATTCATTATCACAATTGACATGTATTTTTATTATTTTAAATGTACCCATAAATTCTTAGTAAGTCAAATATGCTCTCACAGAGGAACTCTGTGACATTTAAAAAAGAATCCTAGATAAATAAAAACTTTTAGTAGAAGCAATAGAGAGCATCATGAATCACATATTAGTACGTGATTTCAGCAATTTGTTTTTTCAGTTATGATTCATTACTGAAGCCTGAAAATATTTCTCTCTCTCAGGAGTAAATTGAATGGTTTTTAGAGACTGAATTCAAAGCATATGCATAGAAGAATATTATGAGAATATTCTAATGTAGAATAATAATTATGGAATTTGAGACATATATTCAGAGGGGCCGCTCTTTGACAGGCAGTGTGTTAAACACAGGGGAGATTCTCTAACTCCATAGGAATAACCTCTACTTATCTACAGCGTAGTTTTCACTGGAGTTGCATTGTCTGAAATTTTATGTGCAAAATTATGACGGCATTATTAATTTTCTTTTTAAAGAATATGATGAGGCTCATGTAGCTGAAAGGTATAAAATTCAGGCAGTATCGGGTTCTAGTTTAATAAGCTTAAATCAAAATATACTACCCACATCACTACCACTAATAGTGATAAGTTTATAACTATATAAGATTTAGTTATATGTTTCTTACTCATAAAAATAATGTTGTCCCGTCACAATGTGGCACATTTCAATCAAAAGTAAGACTTACCACTTACACACTCCACCTATTGACTTTGTCATTTATAAAATAGGTTACTTGGGGTGGAGAAATGGTTCGGTGGATAAGACCACAAACTGCTTGCTAGGGTAGAGGACCAGGGTTCAGTTCTCAGCACCCACCTGGCACATGGCAGCTGACAATATTAACTTCAGTTCCAGGGGGTCTATTGCCAACCTCTGGCCTCCTTGGACACTACATGTATGTGGTATACTTACATACATGCTAGCAAAAACACTCTCATACACAAAATAAATGTTTTTTAAAAAACAGATGATAATAATTTTCTATCACTGAAAGATTACATGGAGAAAATGCATATAACACTCTTCATTGTTGTCTCCAAAAGAGTGGGTATATTAGCTAGTTTGTGTCACAGTAAGAATATAAATTCTATAGAGGTAGAGGCTTGCCATTAGCTTTGTTAACGTGAGTTGACAGATATTTTGATATACATATAATTTTAATCAGTTTTTGAAGACAAAAGCAAATATGTACACTGATATGTTGTGCTCAATTTTTTCATATAAACAATCTTTGATATTGTATTTTATTATTTATTTATTATTTAGAGCGTTTTAAACAATTTCAAAAATTGATCTTATTTATTTATGAATTTTTACATATATATTCATGTGTGTGCCTATATGTAGAGCTCAGAGGTCAATGTTGGGTGTCCTTCTCTGCTTTGTATTTTTCTTTTAGTTTCGATATTAAATATAATTGTATCTCCATTTATTTTTCTCATTCCAAACCTTCCCATATATCTCTTTCTTTCTTTCTTTCTTTCTTTCTTTCTTTCTTTCAAATCGATGACCTATTTTACTTTGATTGTTGTTGCACATACATTTATATGTGCATAATACATATTAAATATAACTTCCTCAGTATGTATAATATTACTTATATGTATGTTTCCAAGGCTGATAATTCAGTATTGGATAACCAATTGGTATTTCCTTCCTTGGAGAAGACTATTTCTCCCACTTTCAGCATTTTTTAGTTACTTTTAATTCTTCATGTAGGGTTGAGGGCTCCTGAGCCTTTCCCTATCCATGTTAGCATGCCTATTTATGTTGCTCTTGTCCAGATCATGTTTAGAATGTTTGAGTCATGTTTTCTCACTGAACTAGGAGCTCACTGACTGAGGAGGACTTGCTGGCCAGTGAATTCCAGGGCTACCTCTGTCCTCATTTCTCCAGCTCTAGAATTACAGGTGCAGACCACCATACAAAACTTTTTGCATGGGTGAGGAGTAAAACTCAGATCTTCATTATCGCAAAATTTTGCATAAGAATCATTTTTCTAGTTGTGACATTTTAACTTTATAATCACTAATATTGAGAATATACTTTTGCATAAACTACAGCACAAAAGAGTAGAAGTCTGTTTAGGGCTATATTAGAAATTGTTGGAAATTTTGTCTTAATCCAAGATGAAACTTATTAAACAATTTTTATAAAACTCAAGTCAAAAATTTAAATAACATTTTAAAAAACAAAACATTATACCATGATACAATGATGTGTGACAACGGTCTGTATCCTGTCACTTATATTTTAAATAAATGTTTATTGGCCAGTAGCAAGGCAGGAACTATAGGTGGGGTAACCAGGCAAAAAGTAGAGGCAGGACAATGAGATTTTTAGGAAGAGGAGATTGTAGTTCGCAGTCGTGACCCGTCCTCAGAGGAAACAAGATGTGACTGCCTCGCCAAAAAAGGTACCAAACCATGTGGCTAACTCAGACAAGAATTATGGGCTAATATAAGTTATAAGAATTAGCTAATAAGAAGCCTGAGCTAACAGGCCAATCGATTTATAACTAATGTAGACCTCTGTATGATTTCTTTGGGACTTAACGGATGCAGGACCGGATTGAACAAAAAATTTCAGTCAACAGAATGGCACCCAACGTGTTGACAACTGCATTCACATAAAACCTGAGAGAGCTTGGGAATTAATTCTAGACATAAAATAATAGAGTTAAGCATGGCTTATTGTTAGCATCACTTTTTTGGGTAAGCTCTGCTTGCTAGAGGCAAGTGCTCTCATTTTAAAGAGGCTTCCTGACTCAGCTTTATTTGCAAAAATTTTACTGTCCTTTTAAGAGGCTCTGCTAAAAAACACTTAAATGGCATTTATGAATAGCCCACAGCATGCTTTGGTAGCAACACAGACCTTGAAATGCCATAGAGTTGTGGCAATAAACATGGCTCCAGCCAGTACCTCTGCCATGAGTCTGAAATCACAGACAGCTAAGGAATGGGCTGGATCCAGCCATCAAAGCCACAGCTTTAATCCTAGCCATATGACTTAGCCAATTAGAGAGTCATGTGGTCAGAAAAAGAGAGATATACAGTAAAGACAGATTCAGATGAAGAAAACCTCTAAATGGTTTACAGTGTTTTTTAAAAATATATGTAGGCTTGGGAAAAAGAAAAAAGATTAATGTTCTTAAAATAAAAAAGAAAGTAGTTGGGTGTGGTGGCACACACCTTTAATCCCAACACCTATGAGACAGAGGCAGTCAGACCTCTGTGAGTTCAAGGTGTGGTGGCACATACCTTTAATCCCAGACCTTGGGAGGCAGAGGACAGCCTGGTCTACAGAATGAGTTCCAGGACAAAGGTACACAGAGAAACCCTGGCTCAAAAAGCCAAAAATTAAAAAATAAAAATAAAAGAAATGGAGGTTAAAATAAAGCCACATAAAGATGAAAAATACACGGAAAGTTTGGATATATTAGGCTCTCTTTGAATTGTTTGAATGCTGAGGAAGGAGCAACAGCTGCCAAAAGATATTTGTTTGTAGATATTGCTGAATTAATCCAAGATAGGTATTTTGAAAATTGAAGTCAAAAGGTATGTTACTTTGGAGAAGAGGTTTTGCTTTTGTGGATTCATTCTGAGTTAAGAATAATCAGGTTTGTTACAATTTGTTATGGCTAATGGTCCCAAGAAATGCTAAACAATGGATATTTGATTCAGAGCTCTTGTTTTTTGTTTAAAAAGGGGGTGGAATGCTGTGGGATAATGGTCTGTACTCTGTCACTTATATTTTAAATAAATGCTGATTGGGCAGTAGCCAGGCAGGAAGTATAGGTGGGGTGACTAGGCAGGAAGTAGAGGCAGGGCAATGAGAATGCTGGGAAGAGGGAAGCACAGTCTGCAGTTGTGACCCAGCCTCAGAGGAAGCAAGATGTAATTGCCTTGCCATAAAAGGTACCAAGCCACGAGGCTAACTCAGACAAGAATTATGGACTAATATAAGTTATAAGAATTAACCAATAAGAAGCCTGAACTAATGGGCCAATCAGTTTATAACTAATGTAGACCTCTGTGTGATTTATTTGGGACTTAATGGATGTAGGAACAGACTGGACAGAAAACCTCAGTCAACAATACAATCCAAAATATATTTACTTGATGCATGTTGAGAAATGATAGTAAGAATAGAGTTCTAGTTTTCAGTAATTAAACCATTTTTTTTAAAAAATTTTAAGAGCAGGGGCTGGAGAGATGGCTCAGTGGTTTAGAGCACTGTCTGCTCTTCCAGAGGTCCTGAGTTCAATTCCCAGCAACCACATGGTGGCTTACAACCATCTGTAATGAGATCTGGCGCCCTCCTCTGGCGTGTGGGCATACATGGAGGCAGAATGTTGTATACATAATAAATAAATAAATCTTTAAAAAAATAAATAAAAATTTAAGAGCAGAAAATTTATATGTGCCTGGTGAAAGTATTGTGATTTATGACATACAATAATCTCAGATCTGAGCTAATCTGTTCATGTCATTTGTCATGGGTGTTGAGCTTGCACTCATAGTCAGGGATGCAGAAAAGTCAGACCATGCAGCACAGGTGAATTCTGAAAGAAACATTTCATAGTCTTTATATGATTGATTTTGAATTCATTTCCAGCCATTTTATGGTCACAAAACTTGTGCGATGACCAAAATTTCCACAGTTCTTCATATAAACTCTCACCTCTTTAAGCTTCCCCATGGTTGTAAAATATTTTCGCAGCAACAGAAAAATAACAGACACAAACAAACAATGCTTAGTTTATGTATTGCTATTTTATTGGGTTTTAAATTTGTTTTTACACTATGGTAGTTTTAGCTTGGATTCTTAGAATTTTGGTTTTCTGACATCAAAATAAGGTACTTGTTTGGGAAACTCTGAACCTCATATTATAAAATAGCTTTCTATAAATTTGTAATTTAGATAAATTGTTCCAATCTCTAGAGGAGTAAACAGTCTTGATTTTGATTGTATGGTGAAGTTTATAATGCTAAAACTCCCAAACCAGGAGAAGAACGGTTTTATGATATTAATTTTTTTAGCACATTATACTCTAGGAAATGCAGACTTAGAATTAAAACAACTTGACATTTTTAAACTTTATTAAATTTACTATCAGTCAGAACATCCTTTAGAACAGAACATTTTCATAGAGTCTATGGTGAACTATTTTGGTTTGGCATTTAGAACTCAATAACTTTGGAAGGACATTGGCCCAGAGAAGAGAATTGATTCTTTCATATTCTGTGTTCAGACATACAGTGGATTAATAGAAGAAACTCCAAAAGAATGAAGTCTTTGAGGCTTTTTAAAATAAATGTTCCTTCATTATTAAAAATATTTGTGAAACAATAACTTCCTTTGAGATTACTTTTACCCTAGGAAGGGAGCAGAATGTGATGTAATTAATTAGAAATCAATTAGTGGCATCATGGGGATCCTTTTAGTATCCATTAAGCCTTAGGTAATTTTCAAGCATACTTCCTAAGATAATTACTCACTTGGTTCCATAAGCTCTATCTGTGATTAGCTTAGTTATATTATAATTTCCAAGACAAGAATTTAGATTGATAGAAACAGGATTAGAAGGCCAAGACAATAACTATATAGAGAAAGTGTGATTGGGTCCACGTTTTTAATCTCTTTTGAACAAGTCATTGTTTCCTGAGCACTACAGACATTTTTCAATTTTCCTTAAAGGCAGTCCAAAATTTTTATGGTGACTTTTTTTTTGTCACGAATAAGTAATAACATATATAAATCAAGTTTTGTAGAGAAACAGAGATGATGTCTAAACTGAAAAAAAAACAGACGACTAAAATAGACATGTTTTTCTTTCTTGTGTTGTGTCTATTCCTGCTGCTCACTGACCTTTCTAGGGTCATCTCTGAGTACCACTTGATATACACCTGTCCAAACGCCCTGTGGCTCTGGCCCTGGCCACCCAAAGTGGTCTGCACTGACTCATGGGAGTCCTGAGAATCTGCTCTGTCTCTTTTCTCTGAATTTTTATCTCCGTGACTATACGTCGTATTTTTATCACACTCTATATTATTTCTTATGAGAAGAAATGATTTTTTAAAGAGAAAATTCCTCGTAGGGTCATATTTATACGTTATGTTTCAGAGATTTTCAGCATGTCGTGCTGCAGAATATTCGGAGATCAATTCTTTCCAAGAATTGTTTTTCCTACACTGAATGGTTCAGATCATAAAAGTAGCAGATTACATTGAAATATACTATTTAAGTTGTACAGAAAAGTTTATATATGTTGTTTTATGGACCCATTTGCAAATTACATACAGTACTGGGCATATTCCCCAGAAATTTGAAATAATAGTGTGATTTTTGACCAAGATAACATAGAGGCCAGCAGGCTATAAAGTAGATGTTGTAATGGAAAAATTAAAAATGCTGCAGGATCCCCGGCGGCAGTAGGCAGCAGAAGCACTGCAGGTCTCCAAGTGGGCCATATGGTGGCAGGTGGCAGGCCCTGAGAGCAGCCAGTCCCAGGCAGAGATGGCTGGTACCACCATCATGCCTGAGTGGTTGTCTCCCAGATGGTCTTACAGCTCATCAAGTTGACAAATATGAATCTTTTCTTTACAAAAGTGTAAGTTTAAATTTTCGATTCAAATTCATATATGTTCACTTTGTCTCCCAGTATGTTCTCGTGTGCACAAAGACTGCCTCATTCTTCCTTGAGTCTAAGAGGGCTTTAGTTAACCTTCCCACCAGTCTAGGTTCATATAGTTACTTCACAACTGATGGACTCTTAATTTTTCTAAAACCAACCAAAAAATCACTTCATCATTTTCAGAAAGATGAAATCTTTTGAAAAGAGGAAGAAATAAAAAATTTTAAATAGCTGGATAGCTGTACCCAGCTCTTCCAGACTTCATTTGGACACAGGATCACATGATGAGGTCTATAAACTTCCTTTTGGGAATGTGGTCTTTGTCAATGACTCTGACCTATGTCTGTATCTTCCACAATGTTCATTGAGTCTTAGATGCAGGAGTGGTTTTGTAGGTGCTATAATGCCCAGATCGCTGCATCCCTCCAAAACCAACTAGGAGACCATGTCCTTGTGTAAAAGAAAAGAACCTTTATTCTTACACAAGTTTGTACACTCAGACTCTCCATGTGTCCAACTTATTGGAGTGATCAGAGAGCCCCAAGCTCAGTTAGGGTTGGATTTTTATAGTAGTAAAGGTGGGGGTAAGGGATTTCTAAGATCCAGGAGCCTTGATTGGATGACATTTGTCTAGGGGTGTCCTGGTGAGAAGCTGTGAGTGGGTGCTGGCAGGTGATCCTATCTACAATGGTTGGAATGTTAGGAATTTCCTGTGGATGGTCTCAGTTTGTGGTCTTTCTTTCTTTCTTTCTTTCTTTTTTTTTTTTTTTGTGGTCTTTCTTGGAACCAGGTATGGCCTTAGGGTAAACTGTTGAGACTCAGGCCTCTATTGAGCTTGTTCTGGCTAGGGTTCTACAGTTGTATCCACTGATACTGGCTTCATAAATTTGTGTTTTAACAGGTTGCAGTTTTCTGCAATGTTCTTTTTCTGTTGCAAAGAGAAATTTCCTTGATGTGGGGTGAGGATTCCACTCATCAGTGAGTATAAGGACATATATTTAGAGTGTAGTTGAGGGTTAGGCTCACTGCCACTAAAGTGGCAGGTGTTCCTCCGAAAAAACTAGCTTGCTATTTTAAGGTTGTTTATTTCTTAAGAGTATAGTGATAGTTTTCTTTTGGGAGGTCAGTAAGGTTTTAGGGTAGCAGAGTGTCATATTTTAAGCAACATTGGCATGTTTACCCAAAGAAAGGTTTCAAAAAGAATGTAAATGCAAAGTAACTTGTTTTTTTTAAATATTTTATTTATTTTTTTTAAAGTAATCTTTCCTCATTTTACATACCAATCCTACTCCCTCCCCTCCTCCTGCTTCCTTCCCTTCCTCCTACCCCACCCCACTCCCTTGCATTCTTCAGAGAGGGTAATGCTTCTCACTGGCAGTCAGCAAAGTCTGTCACTTTGAGGCAGTACTAAGGCCCTCATCCCTGTTTCTAGGCTAAGCAAGGAATTCCTCTATAGAGAAGGGACTCCAAAAAGCCAGTTTGTGCACTAGGGATAAATCCTGGTCCCACTGCCAGTGGCCCCAAGCCTCACAACTGTCACCCGCATGTAGAGGGCCTAGTTTGGTCCTGTGCCGGTTCCCTTGCTGTCAGTCTGAAGTCAGTGAGCTCCCACTAGCTCAAGTCAGCTGTTTTTGTGGGTATTCCCATCACGATCTTGACCCCATTGCTTATATTATCATTATTCCCTTTCTGTGACTGGACTCTGGGAGCTATGCCCAGTGCTTAGCTGTGATTCTCTACATCTGCTTCCATCAGTTGCTGGATGAAGTTTCCAGCTGACAATTAAGGTAATGATCAGTCTGAATACAGAGGAAGATCAGTTCAGGCACCCTCTCCACTATTGCTTGACATCTTAGCTGGTGTCATTCTAGTGGATTCCCTGGGATTTCCCCAGTGCCAGGTTTCTCACTAACCCCATAATGGCTCCCTCAATCAAGATATCTCTTTCCTTGCTTTCCCTTTCTGTCCTTCCCCCATCTTGACTACTATCTTGTTCCCCTCATGTTCTCCTCCCCCCACCCATTCTTCCTTCCACTCTTCTCCCACCCCATGCTCTCAATTTACTCAGGAGATATTGTCTATTTATGTATTTACACACTTAAAGGAGTAAGCAAAAAAAAAGTGCTTATGTTCAAATATCTTAAATTTTAGTACATAGAAAAATTTTTTACATAGACAAATTGAATCAAGTTTCAGTCGAGGAGCTGATAGCTTTAAATTTAAATTACTTTACGTAGGTTAATCCAGATAGGCTTCCAAAAAGGAAGGTGGTAATGTATTGAGTTCTTTGGACAAGAAATATGCACATTGCAAAGATCAGATATGATCCAGGAGAGCAAGGGTGAGGATATGTGGTTATGCTAGAGTGTTGACTGGCTTGCTCTTGTGCAAGTCTTCAACCATGGCTGTCATGGGATCTTGAGTGTAGGGGTTCTATTATGTCCAGAAGACACTGTTTTGTCTGAGTCCTCCCAATCCTGGCTCTTTGAAATCTTGCAGCAGTGTTCCCTTAGGCTTTGGAGGAGGAGAGTGACATAGATGTTCCATTTATGGCTGGCCAATTCAGAGACACTTTTCCTGTGTACTCTGACTAGATGTGAGTCTCTACATTAGAAAACACCATTTTTTTTAAATTTTGTAGCTGGTTGTTTTATTTTCTACACTAAAAAAAAATCATAAAGTAGAAGATTAAAGAAAGAAAGATGTAGTTTATAGAAGCTAAAAGCCATATTGGATAGAAGGGATATGACTGTAATTTTTATATTGTGTTATTAAAAGGTGGCTCAGTACCTGCTCTTTCAGGTTATTTCATCTCTCTGTGGCTCAATTTTTTCATATGTAAAATTGGACTCAAACAGTAGAACTCTCAGATGACTATTATGGAATAGAAATGAGTTTATAAACATATGGTGCTTGCACAAAATAAGAGTTCAGTGTGTGATGTTACCTTGAATGCCCAGTGTTATGGGGCACTTAGCCTTTCAACTGTATCTGTTATGCGTCTGTTCTGTTACAGATGGCTACATTGGGTAGGCACTAGGGATGCACACACACACACGTGTGTGTGTGTGTGTACAAAATAGAAAGGAATTTTTTTATAGTTAAGATGAAAAAAAAGACCCCTTATAGACTCAAAACCAAGACAGTGTGCTACACCAACCGTAGAGAAACTCGGAGAGCTAAAAAGAAATGGTGGCAGGTTCTTAAGAAGCTGAGAAACTTGCATAACAGGAACTTTATGCAAACAAGATTTCAACAGAGAAGTGTGAACGATAAGCTTAAGAACTGAAAATTCAAAAGCAAGTTGGAAATCAAAGGGATCGCTTTGTTCCCAGTAGAAAGGATGTTGCATGCTATAAAGTAATACTGAGTGAAAATTCAACAAACAGTGCTTTAAAAAAAATAAGAGCTGATTTATTAATCAGTGTTTACCAGTATCAGCACTTAAGACAAATCACTATGTTCTGTAAATTAATTGCTTTTTGCTGTGTAACAAAACTTTTCAAAATTCAGTGACTTCAGTCTACCAAAATTAATCCACACTGTTGTGAGTCAGGATTTGAGCGCGGGTTCTGTGAGGGCCTCAGGGGAATCTCAGGAGCTGCACCTGTGCTTTACTGCGGGGCTAGGATCCGTATTTCAGAAGTGATGCTGTATGTAGAACAGTGGTGCTAGTCTACCTTCTGAAGTGCATCCATCTGTCATCCCAGAGAAGAGACTGCACAGAGAAATCAGTGACAAGAGACAAGGATCAGATCATTAGGAGCACACATATTTTATCCTTGAGGTTGACATGAAGGTTGACCATACTGCCTTCTGGGTTATGCTTATTTGATATCTCAAGAGATGGATAATACTGAGATGAATGATAATATGTTCAAAAATTGCAACAAGTATTAATTAATTATGCAGATTAGGGTATTGATCAGCAACTCAGATCTTTGTGTGTAATCTAGTTTCTTTTCCAGTAAATAATCATTACCAGTCCAAAAAAACATGCCAAATGTATTACTATGTAGAAATAATTTATAGTACCTCATTTATAAGTCTGGATCAAATAAAAGTTAGAAATTGAAAACCAGTTTCAAGGCTTATATGTCAAGTTAAAAGCACCAAAATATTATGTTAAAATCTTAACTGTGTTTTAATTCACTTAGAGAATAAATTCAGTAACTTAGGTAACAGATATTTTTGTATATAAAACCAACTGAAATGTTCTAAAAATTATTTTAAAGAAAAAGTCGTTTCAAAATATTACAGGTTTATCTTTTGTTCATACCCACTTAAATTTAGATAAGTTTAGGTCATTATAACAGTTTATTAAAAGGAAGTTGAGAAATATACATAGTCTTTCACAAGACGTGAGCTAACTCCATGCTCTAAAGGTTGGAGCATTTTGAAAAGGCAACTTGTTAGAACTTTTGTGGGTAACTAATACTGAAAGTTCCTCTTCCATCCTTCTAGCAATATGTAGAACAAGATCTGTAATTTGTCAGTTAAATTTTAGTAATTTATAATTAAACATTGGAGGTAAGAATAAATATGATAGGACCTCTGAAAATTATGTTTTGGTTAAATTCCTAAAACCCTGATGCTCATAGTCACCGAAAACCATGTTTTAAAAGGGCTTAAATTTGATTATATTAACCAATTCTAAAGTTCATATTAATTCAATCCAAAGAGGCAAAAAGGTGCCAACTAATCAAGTTTCTCTAAGGAAATATGTGTGTGTATTTGTTTATTGCAAATATTATTTTTACAAGACAGTCTAGTAACTGCATGTATTAAAAAGAAAAGTGTTTGAAATAAGTTAACCGATAATTCTTGATGAAAGGTACAGAGAAGCATAGAAATATGTTTTCTTTGAAAATGGTGCATTGAATAAATTGTAATTATTGGCTTTGTCATAGATCAAGTATTTCGGAACTCATTTTATGTGAGAAGTGATCATGACTTCACTCCACAGGGATTTTATTTCATTTATTTTTTTAATATTTATTTATTATGTATACAATATTCTGTATGTATGTATGCCTGCAGGCCAGAAGAGGGCACCAGACCTCATTACAGATGGTTGTGAGCCACCATGTGATTGCTGGGAATTGAACTCAGGACCTTTGGAAGAGCAGGCAATGCTTTTAACCTCTGAGCCATCTCTCCAGCCCCTCCACAAGGATTTTATAACACACACTTTCCCTACTTTTCTTTGTCTTTACTTTTAAAGTATAATTATTTCAGATTGCATATTGCAGGGTTTTAAAACTATTCTTTTTTTGAGGCCAATAATATTTTTCTATTTTTAATACATTTTTAATTAAATATAATTTTATCACTTGTCTTTTACCTTTCTTTCTCCAACCCTTTACAAGTCCCCCAACTCCTGAATTAAGAGTCTCTTTTCTCTTGATTGTCTTCTTCTCTCTCTCTCTCTCTCTCTCTCTCTCTCTCTTTTTATCATTTAAAATGCTATACCAACTTGGAAGCAGGCAATCTTTTTTTTTTTTTTTTTGAATTTTCGAGACAGGGTTTCTCTGTAGCTTTGGTGCCTGTCCCAGAACTAGCTCTTGTAGACCAGGCTGGTCTCGAACTCCCAGAGATCCGCCTGCCTCTGCCTCCAGAGTGCTGGGATTAAAGGCGTGCGCCACCACCACCCGGCTCACCACCACCCGGCTGGAAGCAGGCAATCTTTCAGTGACAGGGTCGTAAGTGGAATGGTCAAATGAGAATATAAAGAAGAAAGGAAATTTCAAGGTTGTCAGAGACCAAGTAGGCAGCAGCCTTGGCACTCTCTTCAAGTGGAAAAGCCAAGGTTTCAGGAACCAAAATATTTCTTAACTACTTCAAGCCCCTAGCCACTAGCCTCAGATTGGACCTAGCCAAGTCTACTCTTGGGCAATAACATAAAGCTAGGTTCCTTTGGTCCTTTGATTAGGGCTCTGAGAAAGGTTTGGATGTGTCTGGCTCCCAACAGTGACATCTCTCCTGCCTTTCATCATTCTCTCTCTCTCTCTGTCTCTGTCTCTCTCTCTCTCTGTCTCTGTCTCTCTCTCTCTCTGTCTCTGTCTCTCTCTCTGTCTCTCTCTCTGTCTCTCTCTCTGTCTCTCTCTCTGTCTCTCTTTCTGTCTCTCTCTCTCTGTCTCTCTCTCTCTTTCTGTCTCTGTCTCTTTCTGTCTCTGTCTCTCTCTCTCTCTCTCTCTCTCTGTGTGTGTGTGTGTGTGTGTGTGTGTGTGTGTGTGTGTGTGTGTGTGCAGGGAGTGAGGTGGAGGGAAGAGGATTGTGCTTTCTGAGGAAGTGAATCCTGAAGACTGAATAAGGGAGAAAGAACTCATTTTGACAGCTCTGAGGGAAAAGAATTCCACAGAAATATAGAGTATTCCATTTTGTTAGAGCAAATTTTCTGCTACTGTACTTCTTACTAGCCATGGAACTCAGTGCTGCTGTTCCCTTAATGAAAATTTTCTGGGAAGATAGATGGATAGCCTGCTTCACGTTTGTCTTTATTCACCTTTTAAGCCAATGATGTATGATTTCTGTTATTGTTAATACTTGCATTGTATCCAACTCATATTTGAAAGTAGAGAAAGTCTATATAACTAAACCAAGCCAACATTTTATAAACAACTTTTATTAAGTTTACCATCAGGGATTAACTGAAGCAAAATAAAATATACCTGCTTGAAAATGTCTTTTGTTGAGGTTTAAGAATTTTATATACACAACCTATAAAAGTGATTTCAATGTGAGTCTGTTTAGGCATAAACTTTTATAGCACTTATGGAACTAAGTATAGGGCATTCTCTCATGATAGAGATTCCATTTTGGGTTTAGAACTTACTATCTTATGGAGAGGTGAAACTTCTAAACAAATCAAACCAATGTCCTGTGTGAAGTGCTAAAGGAAAGGCATGATGGGACGGAAGTTGAGGCCACCACACCAGGTGAGGTCAATAAGTCATGTGGCAGCAGCTAGAAAAGAAATTGATATCTTATTTCCAATTTAGTTTGTGTTTTTCCTACCCTAGTTCTAAGAATAGCTTCATACTTAAGAGCTCTTCTGGGAGATAGATATTTTCAAGTCATCATCACTCACATAATTATGTTATACTTCTATCTTGTTACAACTACAATATAGACTCCCAGAATAGATAAAAATATCCATCTCTGAAATCATTATTTTGAGGACTCAAATTGACAATTTATTATGTAATATCTATGTGTCTCTGTTTCCTCACTCTTAAAGCGAGGATGAGAGTAATAATTAGCATATAAAATGGGGAAGAAAGCAAGAATTACTGTAAGGTAAGCCACTAGGCATTTATGAAGCGTGTGTAACTACCAAGAATCTTACCTTATTGAAGAAAGAGAATTCAATAACTGAAGAAGCAGTTTTATGTTTTTGTTTGTTTGTTTTTTTCGAGACAGTGTTTTTCAGTGGCTTTGGAGTCTGTCCTGGAACACTCTTGTAGACCAGGCTGGCCTCGAACTCATAGAGATCTGCCTGCTTCTGCCTCTTGAGTGCTAGGATTAAAGGAGTGCACCACTACCTCCCAGCCAGTTTCATGCTTTGATAGTATATGTGGATTCATGTCTATTGCATTTGACTAGATATACTGAAAAAGATCTGTTTTAGATGATTTCTAATTTTATCTAAAATGAAAATGTTTGTGCACATGCATTGTGTAAAAATGTTTTGCCTTTAAAAATCCTGGCATCTTTCATCTTTAACAATAAAAATATCTATCAGGAGTCTTCCAAATGCTAATTTTTAATATATTTCATAGAATGGAGGAAACGATGATGGTAGGTGCCCTTACACTGGACTTACATTATTGTCCTTAAGGCAAAATATTTTGCTGTGTGTTGTCCTTCATACTTGATGTGGCAGTCAGTTGACATTATGATCATGATGTCACACTTGATGTGAGCTCTAGGGCTCACCTGTTTTTTCCAGGGGTTAGCAGTATCCAGACTAGCCGGATATGACTCACAAAGCTTATATTTAGCTATTTCTTCCAATGACTTTATTTATTCTCTTTGTGAACATCCTGGGATGATGTAGGAATTAGCAACTATTTACCAGGACTCTCTCCTTCTCAAAGTAGTGAAAGGTCACATGAATTTTTGTTCAACAGGATGAATGGAGTCTATTCATTTTTATGTGGCAGCTGTATCTCAATGCCATTCTGGATCCAATTGTACCTTGAATACTTCATGAAAGCTGTTTGGTCCATAGATCCACATGTAGTATTGGTGACTTAAGCTTTAGTAACCACAGAGATATTTTGAGGGATAAAGATGAAGAGGAAACAGGCAAATAAGTAATCAAGACTCAGTTATACACTTGTTCCTTGAGTGACATTCTTTCTCCTCTCTGCTTGTATGAAACAAATGATTTTAGATTTATATTTAGTTCATGTATTAGATATAACAGCATTTGTCTTTGGCAGCTGGATTCTTGTAGTTTGCCACAATGTTCTCAGGTTTATACAAGAAGTCATGAATGACAAGATTTCTTTTTTGACAAAGATGGAATCGTATTCCAAAATGAACGTATGCTACGTTTATTTTATTCATTGATCTGTTAATAGGCATTTGGTTGTTCTACAGTCTTAGTCACTGTGAATATCGTTGAGATGAACATGGACTCCAGATCTGCTTTGGACGCACCTGTTACAATTCCTGTACATAAACTGTTGAATCAAAGCAACTTTCCTCTTAGTCTTTCAGGAATCTCCAGATGATTTTACAGCACAGTGGTACAGATTTTCATTTCCACCAGCAGTGCTGCCCAGCTCCCATCTCTGTCAGTATCTGCTACCTATTGAATTTTTAAAAAATAGTCATTCTAACAGAAAAGATGCATTTTCATTGTGATTCCACCAATAATCAGGAGTGCTGGATGCCTTTTCATGTGCCAGTCATCCAGATCTCTCTTTTAAGGAAGTATCTGTTCAGATATTTTGCCTTTTCTTCTGAATTGTTTTCTTATTGTTGAGTTGAATTTCACACATATTTTGATTTTTAGCTCTTAATTGTATGTATTCTTTGCAAATATTTGTTCCAAAATTATGGGTTATCTTTTTTTTACAATATACTGATGCTTATGAAAGGGTAACAAATAGCCACTTCATAAAAGAAGAAAGCTCCCAAATAAACAACTTAGTTTTGCACTATAATGGACTTTAAAAAGAAGAGCAAATAACCAGAGGGAAGGAAAATGAGCAGAGCATAAATAAATTACTCAAACAAGATAAGAAAACATGTTTTAAAAAGTCAATGAATTTGATGTTTATTTGCATTTTTTACTTTTTAATTATTTTTAAAACAATCTTGTTTTACATACCAATCCCAGTTCTTTCTCCCTTCTATCTGCCCTCTCCTCACCTTCTCCTCACCCCACCCCCACCCACTTTTCAGAGGGTGAGGCCTCCCATGTGGAGTCAAACAGGTCTGTTACATCACTTGTGGCAGGATCAAGGACCTTCCCACTGTATCTAGGCTGAGCAAGGTATCTATCCCTCCATAGGGAAGGGGTTCCAAAGAGCCAGTTCATGCATCAGGGATAAATACTGGTCTCACTGCTAGTGGCCCCACAAACTGCCCAAACCACACAACTGTCACCCACATTCAGAGGGCCTAGTTCAGTCTTATGAAGGATCCTCAGCTGTAAGTCCCGAGTCAGTGAGCTCCCACTACCTCGAGTCAGCTGATTCTGTGGGTTTCCCTATCATGGTCTTGGCCCCTTTGCTCATTCTGTATGACTGTATGATTGGACTCCAGGAGTTTGGCCCAATGCTTAGTTGTGGATCTCTGCATCTGCTTTTATCAGTTACTGGTTGAAGGTCCTATGACGACAATTAAGGTAGTCATCAATCTGATTACAGGGGAAGGGCAGATAGGGATGGGAATGGTCGAGTTGGGTGAAGGACAGAGAAGGAGAACAAGGAAAGAGATACCTTGAGAGAGGAAGCCATTATGGGTTAGCAAGAAACCAGGCACTAGGGAAATTCCCAGGTATCCACAAGGATGGCTCTAGCTAAGAATCTAAGCAAAGTACTGAAAGTACCTTGATGTTTATTTGTAAAGATAAGTAAAATTAAAAAAAAAAAACTAGCTAGATCAACAAAGAAGAAGTAAAGCCAATACTCAAAATCAGTAAAGAAAAATGAGATACACAACTAAAACAACAGTAGCAAGGTATGCCAAAATTACTATAAACACCAGCAAATCATTTCCTCAGGTACCCTAGAAAATATGTAGAAGTCCCTAGAAATAGCAACCTTAGACCGAAACAAGATGTGGGAAGGCTGAACAAATCGGGAAATCAAGAGTCAGTTGGCAATAAGACAGACCCCTGACAAAGAGGATCCTGGCATCTGAAGGATTCACTGGTGAATCCCATAAAACATCTAAGAACATTGCATAGTATTTCAACTTTTAATTGCTGGAAAGAATAGAGTGGTGTTCCTTGAGATTTCTAACTGAACAGTCAAAGCTCTGCTGTTTGTTTCCCTTGTCTCACTGTTGGTCTACTTACGATGCAAGTATGTTTGCTTATGTCTCCTAATATATGTTGACCTAAGAGAGTGCTATGTGGGGACTAATATTGGCCAGACCATTAGGAGATGACCATTTGTATGCAATGCTCGGTCACAACTCACTTAATGAAGAAGAGGAAGATGGAAAATAAATATGGGAAGTAGGATGATGATGATGGAGGAGAAAAAGCAGGAGGAATAGGAGGAGGCAGAAAGGTAATCTCATTTCTTACCCTTACACATTATGCATCACCAGGGAATTAATGTTATTATGTTTAATCTATGGAGAGGAATTAAATCAGATACATTTAAGTACTCTCACTGCGTAAGTAATAAATACTGTGGTGATTTTTAAATCGGGGTGGAAGGAAGGGAATCAGCATCCACAAAAAAAATAAGAGCTCAGGTCTCTTGTTTTTCTTGAAGGACTCTATACAAAATAATGGGGACAATGAATATTTTCTACAAATACTTTGTATATATTTAATAAGTTCTAACACTCAGTAACTATTCACAATCTTTATGAAATAAAATTATTCATAGTCTCTAATATTTCACTTATTTTTAATACTACTATGAAACTATTATTGATTCTCTTTAACCGCAAATGAAATGTGAGATTCTTTTAAGGAGACAACATTTTTCTATCTAAATAGACCCACCGTGTTCTCTACCGCTTCACAGTACGCCCTTTGCAGCAGTTTGCATTCTTTGCATATCTCTTTGCTACACTTTAACTGCAGAAGCTTGGAGATTATGTCTATTTTTATTCCATGCATATAGTAGTGCCTAGAACATCATATGTAATAAATACACTGTTGCCATGTTAATTTATATTAGCATAGCCTCTGAAAGGTATTAGAAAAAAAATGTAACTACTAGAAATTTGATTTCGTTTTCAGTGGAAAACATGCAGGAAATAAAAAGGGAATGACCTTGTTAACGTTGACCTGACACACAGAATTCAACCCAATTTATTTTGCTCAGAAAAGAGCCTTGACAAAAACCTAGAATAATCAAATTTAATTCAATGCATATATCAGAGCCACTTCAAAATTTAGTTTGTGTGGGTTGTTATAATAATATCTTATCTCTGCACGAGGGATATGAACTATGCTTAGTGAGTAGACAAAATAGACTGAGAGAAACAGCCCAGTATTATTGCTTCTATTTCACGTATCATCTCCAATAAGTAGGTGTGACGATTAACGTGTGTCACTTTGAAAGGGGCAAACATGCCCCAGATATTGACCAGTTAGTCTAAGTGTTTGTATGTGGTTGTTTTTCTTCCTATCGTGTTTTATATCTTATTACTATATATTGATTGTGCAGAATAACAGGTTCTACTGTGATATATTTACATATGAAGTAAAAGTCTTTGACTATATTTCCCTTCTATTCTTCTCTGTCCAGTCTTCTAGGCCCATTGAATTTGTTCTTCTCTGATAGTTCTTTTTCTACTTTGCTGTTATCTCTCTCTGCTGTCCTCAAATTCCATATATGATGAGTAAAGTGTGAAATACTTAGTTTCCTGGGTCTGGCTTATTTCACAAAACACAATGATTTCAAATTCTGTTCATTTTTTTTTTGCATGTGATAGGACTGTATTTTTCTTTATGACTATCTGGAATTCTGATGTATAGTTCAAATGTGAAAGAGGAGATGTTATGATTGATACAACACAAGTAATAATAAATAATAATAATAATAATAATAATAATACCCATTGAGCTTTGAACACTGAATGATCTTCCAGCCCCAAACTCAAATCACAGCAGTGCTTCTAAATCACATAGTCATGTCGGTTACTGTTATACCCCATGACCGAGTAACACAATCTGTATTCTTTATGGTCTTTAGAGGAACATAACTGATATATATTTTCATATAATATATACATAGATTTAGCTATTTTAATTGGCATCACAATTCACATATTTTGTGTTATTTTTATTATCATATCATTGAAACTATACTTTATCTTATACTTTATTAAAAACTTAGCTTATAATGGATATAAAACTTCTAGCGACCCTTCACCAGCACATCTCAAAGAAGGGAAACACACAAACTCTACTACCAAAAACAATAAGTATAACCAGAGTAAACAACCACTGGTCATTAATATCACTTAATATTAATGGGATCAATTCACCTATAAAAAGGCACAGGCTAAGAGATTGGATACGAAAACAGGATCCAACATTCTGCTGTTTGCAAGAAACACATCTCAACCACAAAGACAGGCATCTACTCAGAGTAAAGGGTTGGGAAAAGATGTTTCAAGCAAATGGTCCTAAGAAAAAAGCAGGTGTGGCCATACTAATTTCTAACAAAACTGACTTCAAACTAAAATCAATCAGAAGAGATCGAGATGGACACTTTATATTCATAACAGGAACAATTCATCAGGATGACGTCTCAATCCTGAATATCTACGCCCCTAATATTAAAGCACCCACTTATGTAAAAGAAATATTACTAGAACTCAAGGCAGACATCAAACCACACACACTAGTAGTAGGAGACTTCAACACACCTCTCTTTCCAAGGGACAGGTCAATCAGACAGAAACCTAATAGAGAATTAAGAGAATTATTGGAGGTAATGAAGCAAATGGACTTAACAGACATCTATAGAACATTCCACCCAAATAGGAAAGAATATACCATCTTCTCTGTAGCTCATGGAACTTTCTCGAAAATTGACCACATACTCGGCAACAAAGGAAACCTCCACAGATACAAAAAAATATCAGATCACCACGGATTAAAGTTAGAAGGCAACAACAATGCTACCCCCAGAAAGCCGACAAACTCATGGAAACTGAACAGTCAACTACTGAACCACACCTGGGTCAAGGAAGAAATTAAGAAAGAAATTAAAGTCTTCCTTGAATTTAATGAAAATAAAGAGACAACATACTAAAACCTATGGGACACGATGAAAGCAGTGCTAAGAGGAAAGTTCATAGCACTAAGTGCCCACTTAAAGAAAACGGAGAATGCATGCACTGGGGACTTAACAACACACCTGAAAGCTCTAAAAAAAAAAAAAAAAAAAGAAGCAGATGCGCCCAGGAGAAGTAGAAGACTGGAAATAATAAAACTGAGGGCAGAAATAAACAAAATAGAAACACAGAAAACAATACAAAGAATCAATGAAACAAAAAGTTGGTTCTTGGAGAGAATCAACAAGGTCGACAAACCCCTATCCAAACTAATTAAACGACAGAGAGAGAACACGCAAATAAATAAGATCAGAAATGAAAAGGGGACATAACCACAGACACAGAGGAAATTCAGAGAATCATTAGATCTTACTACAAAAAACTGCCACAAAACTGGAAAATACAAAAGAAATGGACATTTTTTTAAAATAAGTACCATATACCAAAGCTAAACCAAGACCAGGTGAATGATCTAAATAGACGCATTAGTTGCGAAAAATTAGAAACGGTTATCAAAAATCTCCCTTCGAAAAAAGCCCAGAACCAGATGGTTTCAATGCAAATTCTACCAGAACTTCCAAGAAGAGCTAATACCTATACTCCTTAATGTATTTCACAATATAGAAACAGAAGAGTCATTGCCAAATTCCTTTTATGAAGCTACAGTTACCCTGATACCAAAACCACACAAAGACCCAACCAAGAAAGAGAATTACAGGCCTATCTCATTCATGAATGTCGACACAAAAATTCTCAATAAAATACTGGCAAACCGAATCCAAGAACACATTAGAAAAATTATCCAGCTGGGCGGTGGTGGCGTACGCCTTTAATCCCAGCACTCGGGAGGCAGAGGCAGGCGGATATCTGTGAGTTCGAGACCAGCCTGGTCTACAAGAGCTAGTTCCAGGACAGGCTCCGAAAACCACAGAGAAACCCTGTCTCGAAAAACCAAAAAAATAAAAAAAAAAGAAAGAAAAATTATCCATTATAATCAAGTAGGCTTCATCCCAGAGATGCCAGGCTGGTTCAACATACGCAAATCTATCAATGTAATCCACCATATAAATAAATTGAAAGAAAAAAACCGTATGATCATTTCATTAGATGCTGAAAAAGCATTCGACAAAATTCAACACCCCTTTATGATAAAGGTCTTGGAGATTAGGGATACGAGGGTCATACCTAAATATAATAAAAGCTATTTACAGCAAGCCGACAGCTAACATTATATTAAATGGAGAAAAACTCAAAGCCATCACACTAAAATCAGGAACACTACAAGGATGTCCACTCTCTCCATACCTCTTCAATATAGTGCTTGAAGTTCTAGCAATAGCAATAAGACAACATAAGGGAATGAAGGGGATTCGTATTGGAAAGGAAGAAGTTAAGCTTTAGTTATTTGCAGATGATTTGATAGTATACATAAGCGACCCCAAAAACTCTACCAAAGAACTCCTACAGCTGACAAGCACCTTTAGTAATGTGGCAGGATACAATATCAACTCCAAAAAATCAGTTGCCTTCCTATACACTAAGGAGAAGGAAGCAGAGAGGGAAATCAGAGAATAGAATCACAATAGCCACAAATAGCATAAAATATCTTGGGGTAACTCTGACCAAGGAAGTGAAAGATCTATTTGACAAGAACTTTAAGTCTTTGAAGAAAGAAATTGAAGAGGACACCAGAAAATGGAAGGACCTCCCTTGCTCTTGGACTGGGAGGAGCAACATAGTAAAAATGGCAATTCTACCAAAAGCAATCTATAGATTCAATGCAATCCCCATCAAAATCCCATCAAAATTCTTCACAGATCTGGAGAAGACAATAATCAACTTTATATGGAAAAACAAAAAACCCAGGATAGCCAAAACAATCATATACAATAAAGGATTGTCTGGAGGCATTACCATCCCCGACTTCAAACTCTATTACAGAGCTACAGTATTGAAAACAGCTTGGTATTGGCATAAAAACCGAGCAGTCGACCAATGGAATCGAATAGAAGACCCTGACTTTAACCCACAAATCTATGAACACCTGATTTTCGATAAAGGAGCTAAAAGTATACAATGGAAAAAAGAGAGCATCTTCAACAAATTGTGCTGGCAAAACTGGATGTCAATCTGTAGAAGAATGAAAATAGATCCATATCTATCACCATGCACAAAACTCAAGTCCAAATGGATTAAAGACCTCAATATCAGTCCGAACACACTGAACCTGATAGAAGAGAAAGTGGGAAGTACTCTACAGCACATGGGCACAGGAGACCACTTCCTATGTATAACCCCAGCAGCAGAGACACTAAGGGCATCATTGAATAAATGGGACTTCCTGAGACTGAGAAGCTTCTGTAAAGCAAAGGACATTGTCACTAAGACAAAAAGGCAACCCACTGACTGGGAGAAGATCTTCACCAACCCCGCAACTGACAAAGGTTTGATCTCCAAAATATATAAAGAACTCAAGAAACTAGACCGCAAAAGGCTAATCAACCCAATTATAAAATGGGGCACTGAGGTGAACAGAGAATTCTCAACAGAAGAAGTTCAAATGGCCAAAAGACACTTAAGGTCATGCTCAACTTCCCTAGCGATCAGGGAAATGCAAATCAAGACAACTTTAAGATACCACCTTACACCTGTCAGAATGGCTAAAATAAAAAACACCAATGATAGCCTTTGCTGGAGAGGTTGTGGAGAAAGGGGTACACTCACCCATTGCTGGTGGGAATGCAAACTTGTGCAACCACTCTGGAAAGCAGTGTTTCGGTTTCTCAGGAAATTCGGGATCAACCTACCCCTGGATCCAGCAATACCACTCTTGGGAATATACCCAAGAGAGGCCCTATCATACAACAAAAGTATATGCTCAACTATGTTCATAGCAGCATTGTTTGTAATAGCCAGAACCTGGAAACAACCTAGATGCCCTTCAATGGAAGAATGGATGAAGAAAGTATGGAATATATACATATTAGAGTATTACTCAGCAGTAAAAAACAAGGACTTCTTGAATTTTGCATACAAATGGATGGAAATAGAAAACACTATCCTGAGTGAGGTAAGCCAGACCCAAAAAGAGGAACATGGGATGTACTGACTCATATTTGTTTTCTAGCCATAAATAAAGGACATTGAGCTTATAATTCACGATCCTAGAGAAGCTAAATAAGAAGGTGAATCCAAAGACAAACACATAGGCATCCTCATGAATATTAACCTTCATCAGGCGATGAAAGGAGACAGAGACAGAGACCCACATGGGAGCACCGGACAGAAATCTCAAGGTCCAAATCAGGAGCAGAAGGAGACGGAGCACGAGCAAGGAACTCAGGACCACGAGGGGTGCACCCACACACTGAGACAATGGGGATGTTCTATTGGGATCTCACCAAGGCCAACTGGCCTAGGTCTGAAAAAGCATGGGATAAATCCGGACTAGCTGAACATAGCGGACAATGAGGAATACTGAGAATTCAAGAACAATTGCAGTGGGTTTTTGATCCTACTGCACGTACTGGTTTTGTGGGAGCCTAGGCAGTTTGGATGCTCACCTTATGAGACCTGGATAGAGGTGGGCAGTCCTTGGGCTTCCCACAGGTCAGGGAACCCTGATTGCTCTTCGAGCAGATGAGGGAGGGGGACTTGATCGGGGGAGGGGGAGGGAAATGGGAAGCGGTTGCGGGGACGAGGCAGAAATCCTTAATAAATAAATAAATTTAAATAAAAAAAAACTGGATGTCAATCTGTAGAAGAATGAAAATAGATCCATATTTATCACCATGCACAAAACTCAAGTCCAAATGGATTAAAGACCTCAATATCAGTCCGAACACACTGAACCTGATAGAAGAGAAAGTGGGAAGTACTCTATAACACATGGGCACAGGAGACCACTTCTTACGTATAACCCCAGCAGCACAGACATTAAGGGCAATTTTGAATAAATGGGACCTCCTGAGACTGAGAAGCTTCTGTAAAGCAAAGGACATTGTCACTAAGACAAAAAGGCAACCCACTTACTGGGAGAAGATCTTCACCAACCCCGCAACTGACAAAGGTCTGATCTCCAAAATATATAAAGAACTCAAGAAACTAGACCATAAAAGGCTAATCAACCCAATTATAAAATGGGGCACTGAGGTGAACAGAGAATTCTCAACAGAAGAAGTTCAAATGGCCAAAAGACACTTAAGGTCATGCTCAACTTCCCTAGCGATCAGGGAAATGCAAATCAAGACAACTTTAAGATACCACCTTACACCTGTCAGAATGGCTAAAATAAAAAACACCAATGATAGCCTTTGCTGGAGAGGTTGTGGAGAAAGGGGTACACTCACCCATTGCTGGTGGGAATGCAAACTTGTGCAACCACTCTGGAAAGCAGTGTTTCGGTTTCTCAGGAAATTCGGGATCAACCTACCCCTGGATCCAGCAATACCACTCTTGGGAATATACCCAAGAGAGGCCCTATCATACAACAAAAGTATATGCTCAACTATGTTCATAGCAGCATTGTTTGTAATAGCCAGAACCTGGAAACAACCTAGATGCCCTTCAATGGAAGAATGGATGAAGAAAGTATGGAATATATACATATTAGAGTATTACTCAGCAGTAAAAAACAAGGACTTCTTGAATTTTGCATACAAATGGATGGAAATAGAAAACACTATCCTGAGTGAGGTAAGCCAGACCCAAAAAGAGGAACATGGGATGTACTGACTCATATTTGTTTTCTAGCCATAAATAAAGGACATTGAGCTTATAATTCACGATCCTAGAGAAGCTAAATAAGAAGGTGAATCCAAAGACAAACACATAGGCATCCTCATGAATATTAACCTTCATCAGGCGATGAAAGGAGACAGAGACAGAGACCCACATGGGAGCACCGGACAGAAATCTCAAGGTCCAAATCAGGAGCAGAAGGAGACGGAGCACGAGCAAGGAACTCAGGACCACGAGGGGTGCACCCACACACTGAGACAATGGGGATGTTCTATTGGGATCTCACCAAGGCCAACTGGCCTAGGTCTGAAAAAGCATGGGATAAATCCGGACTAGCTGAACATAGCAGACAATGAGGAATACTGAGAATTCAAGAACAATTGCAGTGGGTTTTTGATCCTACTGCACGTACTGGTTTTGTGGGAGCCTAGGCAGTTTGGATGCTCACCTTATGAGACCTGGATAGAGGTGGGCAGTCCTTGGGCTTCCCACAGGTCAGGGAACCCTGATTGCTCTTCGAGCAGATGAGGGAGGGGGACTTGATCGGGGGAGGGGGAGGGAAATGGGAAGCGGTTGCGGGGACGAGGCAGAAATCCTTAATAAATAAATAAATTTAAATAAAAAAAAACTGGATGTCAATCTGTAGAAGAATGAAAATAGATCCATATTTATCACCATGCACAAAACTCAAGTCCAAATGGATTAAAGACCTCAATATCAGTCCGAACACACTGAACCTGATAGAAGAGAAAGTGGGAAGTACTCTATAACACATGGGCACAGGAGACCACTTCTTACGTATAACCCCAGCAGCACAGACATTAAGGGCAATTTTGAATAAATGGGACCTCCTGAGACTGAGAAGCTTCTGTAAAGCAAAGGACATTGTCACTAAGACAAAAAGGCAACCCACTTACTGGGAGAAGATCTTCACCAACCCCGCAACTGACAAAGGTCTGATCTCCAAAATATATAAAGAACTCAAGAAACTAGACCATAAAAGGCTAATCAACCCAATTATAAAATGGGGCACTGAGGTGAACAGAGAATTCTCAACAGAAGAAGTTCAAATGGCCAAAAGACACTTAAGGTCATGCTCAACTTCCCTAGCGATCAGGGAAATGCAAATCAAGACAACTTTAAGATACCACCTTACACCTGTCAGAATGGCTAAAATAAAAAACACCAATGATAGCCTTTGCTGGAGAGGTTGTGGAGAAAGGGGTACACTCACCCATTGCTGGTGGGAATGCAAACTTGTGCAACCACTCTGGAAAGCAGTGTGGCGGTTTCTCAGGAAATTTGGGATTAACCTACCCCTGGACCCAGCAATACCACTCTTGGGAATATACCCAAGAGAGGCCCTATTATATAACAAAAGTATATGCTCAACTATGTTCATAGCAGCATTGTTTGTAATAGCCAGAACCTGGAAACAACCTATATGCCCTTCAATGGAAGAATGGATGAAGAAAGTATGGAATATATACATATTAGAGTATTACTCAGCAGTAAAAAACAAGGACTTCTTGAATTTTGCATACAAATGGATGGAAATAGAAAACACTATCCTGAGTGAGGTAAGCCAGACCCAAAAAGAGAAACATGGGATATACTCACTCATATTTGGTTTTTAGCCATAAATAAAGGACATTGAGCTTATAATTCACGATCCTAGAGAAGCTAAATAAGAAAGTGAATCCAAAGACAAACATATAGGCATCCTCCTGAATATTAACCTTCATCAGGCAATGAAAGGAGACAGAGATAGAGACCCACATTGGAGCACCGGACTGAAATCTCAAGGTCCAAATCAGGAGTAGAAGGAGAGAGAGCATGAGCAAGGAACTCAGGACTGCGAGGGATACACCCACACACTGAGACAATGGGGATGTTCTATCGGGAACCCACTAAGGCCAGCTGGCCTGGGTCTGAAAAAGCCTGGGATAAAACCAGACTCGCTGAACATAGCAGACAATGAGGACTACTGAGAACTCAAGAACAATGGCAATGGGTTTTTGATCCTACTGCACGTACTGGCTTTGGGGGCGCCTAGGCAGTTTTGATGCTCACTCTACTAGACCTGGATGGAGGTGGGTGGTCCTTGGACTTCCCACAGGTCAGGGAACCCTGATTGCTCTTCGAGCTGATGAGGGAGGGGGACTTGATTGGGGGATGGGGAGGGAAATGGGAGGCGGTGGCGGAGAGTAGGCAGAAATCTTTAATAAATAAATAAATTAAAAAAATAAACTTCAGTGTATGATCTGAAATTAAAAATTCCAGAAGAAAGCATGGGAAAATTCATCTTGATTTTAGCCTGGATAATGATTTGTTTTTCTAGATATGCCCAAAGCATAGAGTATAGCAGCAAAAATAAGCACATGGGATCATACTAAACTCTAGAATTTCTGTATATCAAAACGAACATTTGATAGAATGAAGAGGAAATCTACAAAGTATGAGGAAAGACTTGTAAACCACATCTGAGGAAATGTTACTAAACAATAAGCATAAATAACTCAAACAAATAAATATTAAAACAAACAAAAATATATAAATAAATGCTACAAAATTAAAATTCTAACTTAAAAAATGTCTGTAAAACAAGATTTCCTGAGTTTGAAGTCAGGTTCAACTACTAAATTTATAAATTATTTTCTTCAGTTTTCAGACTGTTTTATGAGAAGTGGGAGTAATCAAACATAATGCATTCTTTACACCCCTGAAATAAAATTGAACATTGGTCACCTGCACTAAATAGTGTACCACTTCTGCACAGCATTTTACTTAAGAAGACAAATACATGTTTTACTGAAAATGATGTCTATTTTGAAAAAGTATATATAGCTGTATACTTTACATTATTTTGTATTCGTTTAAATGAATTTACATATTTTAAAATTTTTAAATTAAGCAAATATTGAGAATTTGTTCTTTGCTTTTCTTATTTTCTTCCCTCCAACACCAATCCCTGTGACAGGGTCTTACCTATCCTAGGCAAGCCTAGAGCTGAGGCTCCTACCTCCCCAGCTCATATACGGAGATTGTAGGCACCTGCCACTATGCCCACATCTGATTTATGTTGTACTGGGGAGAGAACCCAGAGCCCTTTCCACCCTAGGCAGTCTATCAGCTAAGCTACACCCCACATTTTACTCTCTTACATCCTAACTGGAAAACCCTATTGGCCTTCTAAATACAACAGAAGAACTCTCATATGAACAAGTCAATATGTCTTGGCAAGCAAACGGTTCCCTCCTCCCTAGGATCTATGCTAGGTAACTGCAGGAAAACAGTCTGTTTAGACTCAGTGTAGCAAAGACCATGAATATTTCAATTTGAACAACCTTACTCATATGATAATGCAACCCGGACAATGATTTCCTCTTACCTTTATCTTCATATTGTTTGTGAGACTCACCGTCTTAGTAAATGGAATACCATAAAGTTATTATTGCACATACCTATAAGCAGCTGCAGGTAGGACTGTTTTCAAAGTAAAGATGGTATACCTGAATGCTTTAATCCATTAGTGTCGTATCTTTTAACATTCATCGCCATCCCAAAGTGCATATCTTGTTTTCTTGGGACCGAACATAAGAAACAGTAAACAAATGTATTCACTGATTCTGTATATTTATAATATTTCATGAACAGGGTCCCTGGGTGAGGAGGTCAGCGCTGCAGTAGGTTTGTTGTTGTTTTCTTTCAATATGCAACTAATTCAGGGTCCAAGTAGAAGAACTCCCATTGTTAACAGCATGGCTCAAGAATCAGCCATTTCAAATGCCATAGACATATGAATTAACATTTCTCTCCATTTCATAATTACTTAATTTTTACCGATTAAGAGCATGACATGAGCATATGGTTACTTCCCATCTGCTAATTTCTTCTCCTCAATTAATTATTTCCATTAATATAGATGATGGTGCCAGTGTTTGGCTAAATTAAACTAATTAGTAACAATCTACTGGGCGGAAGCTCTTCTGCATCTCATGCAGATTCTGCAGCTGCTGACTCCCAAAGTATCAGTATCCTTGAGGAGAAGGAAATATTTGGGGGAACTATAAAATTTTGATGAACTCTCTTTAGAAGTTTCTTTTCTTTTTTCCCTCTTTTACTAAACACAGATTCTTTTCTCAAGCAATATAATCGAAATACAGTTCTCCTCCCTCTAAAACTATCAGTTCCTCCCCACCTCCTCTCTCATCTAGATCTATATCTTTTCTGTTATTCATTGGAAAGGAACAGGCTTCTATGAGATAACAACAAAACATAACAAAATAAAATTATATTATCATCTCAAAAAATAAAAGAAGTAATAAAAATGGTACATTGTAGTCATCTGAAGAAACATTGCAAAAGGTGGTAGAAACACTTTCAGTGATAGAAGTGTTCAGAAGCTGATAATCTTATGCTAATGTACATTTATTAAAACTCTTTCAGCTGTGAATTTAAAATAGATGATTTCATTGTATATAAATAATAAGTCAGCAGAGGTATGAAGTTAATAATCCCTTCTGAAATAGTCTAATATCACTGAGTATGAATAATGCAAAAGACAGTTTCCTGTCTTAGGAAACTACTGACAAGGAGAGGAGAAAATACGTGACGGAAATGTGCATATCAAAATAACCAAATAATACAGATAAGCCTTGAAACACAGGCCATGAAAATCCTATTGAATTGCTCTAAAACGTTATTTTAAAAACATGTAAGTTGAAAATACTGTTTGCTGATGAGAATCGAATGATTTTAAATGAATGTTGATGATATTATAGACTACACAGAACAACATTTGGGTTCATGGAAGGAAGGAACAATATGTCAAATGTAACTTTTTGTTGAAATAAAGGCATACCTTAGGAATACTGGCAGCTCAGTTTCAGATTCCCTTGGTAAAGCAAATACACAGTGAGCTGAGTTATAATTTTTTTCCATGAAACTAATCTAGTATAGACTACATGGATTTAATTACAATCTAAATATAATATCCACAAAGAAAATTCCATCTATTCTCTTTTTATGGAGTGTGGTGTCTTGAACAGCAAATACAAATATTCTAGTTGTCCAAAACTTTATTCAATACTTAAAAAAGAGTGGCCTTGCAGCTTCTGAGATTTCCAGCTAACTTCTTTATACAGAATTTAATTTTGTTTTGCTATCTATTTTATTTTTGAATTTCATTATTCTGGTGTTTAGCTATCAGATTCATTTATGCAAAATTTTATCTTATATTGTAGGTGGAGACTGCTTGTTTATTTCCTGGTGGCCCAGACCCATATAATCACATAGAAACTGTATTAATTACAACACTGTCCAATAACTTAGGTCACTCTTACATCTTAAATTAACCCATTTCCATTAATCTGTGTTAGTCTGTGGTCTACTGGTAATGTTCCCGGGCATCTTTCTCCTTTGGCAGCTACATGGCATCTCCTTGACTCCACCTACTCTCTCCTTACATCTCTGTTTGGATTTCCTGCCTGGCTTTACTCTGTTAAGCTATTGGCCAAAATCAGCTTTTTTTTTTAATTAACAATGGCAATAAAACATATTCATAGCATAAATCACCTCCCACAAATCCTCCCCTTTTCTGTCTAAATAAAAAGGAAGGTTTTAATTTTAACATAGAAAAATTACATATAAAAAGCAGGTATTAAGCAAGAATTACAGTTACAATATTTATGTCTACTTTATCTTTTATTATAACTAAGGAAAACTATAATTATAACTATTCTTCAACCCCATTAAAGACTCCAGAAGGATATAATATTACCTATGTGAACAGGAAGTGCATTGTAAGCAACTTCCAAAACTCTATAATTGACAAAGACATCTCACTGCCTGGACAGTCACCAAGAGTTCTTCTGTAACATTGGAGCACCCATCTTCAGCCTATAGGCCCATAGTGTCTGGCAGACTTTTCCTTGAAACAGGGAATTTTAAAGATAGTTTCACCTATATTGGCAGTTTGTCAGTCACTTTTTTCTGTATCCTGAAGAATGTCTGGCACACTCTTTTATGAAGCAGGAACCCTGAAGGATTGTCTCACCTTTAGGCAAGTTCAGCAGTCTTTTTTCTGAGAGTCCTGCATGTCCAGTTCATACAGTATACCATCAAGCAGTCCACGCAAGAGTAGCTTCTTGGCCAAATGGCTAACCAACTCCTTAAGTAACCACTTCACTGCCCATCATCCTCTTGAAGTAGATTGGTGCTGCCAGGAGCAGATATGTCTCATTGTTGAGAAAAGTCCTAAATTCTTAAAACATTTTAAATGCTATATTCTATTAGACTTTGAAAGGTTTGAAGAACAACTATCCATATGAAATATATCTCTGTAATCTCGAAAAACCTAACCAATATGACTATAAGTTTGACTATTATAGATGGCTATCTATTAGCCTGTATTTCTTAATTATACATTATGTTTTAAGTGAGCTGCACAAACATAATCCCTTAATCAAGAGCAGAAATATACCTTAAATTGACCTTAAATTTGCATCAATAGACCAAGATTCATATCAATGCAAACTATTCATCTCTATGTCATATCCCCCTTTAAATGTAACAAACATTTATAAATAGTATTTGGATACTTGAGCATATAGTTCTTTCCAAACTGCTTTTTGCTTTTTGTTGGGCAAAGTAACTTTGTGGTTTGCAGAAAAATTTTAGGGGGTCTTGGTCCATCATACCATATTGGTCTGAAAAGAATTCACAGGAAACAAGAACAGAACCTCTTTTCCAAAGAAACATATCCTTAGACCCAATTTTGAAGTCAAGATTCCTTTAAAGTTATATGTTAGTTTAGCTTACCAGTTCCCAGAATGAAATATCTCTCTGTGCTCAGCTCATTTATAGTCAAAAATTTAAAGAAAACACAATAATGTACATAATCCAGACTCCTTGTGTATATTTTAACTTTACATGGCTTATTTTTTTACTCTATTACTTTTTTTACAAATTAAATATTTTGTTTTATTATCTTTCCTCCTTTAATCTATGACTGTCTGTACTCTTTTATATTAACAGTCTATACTTTTTCCCTCTCTCTCTCTCAATCCTACACACATTTCTCCAACACTGTGACCCATTTAGAGGTCTTTTTTTAAAATCTGAATTTGTCTTTATTACATATTTATAATCCTTTTTTGACCAGCATCGCTTCATAAAATGCTAAGTGGTGTAGCTAGGGCTAAGGTTGCTTTGCCTTTTGGCTTCACCCAGTCCAACATGGTGGAAGTCCATCCAGTTCCAGCTCTGCAAGCCATTCTTACAGCCCCATTTCCAGGTATATAGTGGGTCTATGTTACCATTAAGCAAGTATTAACACTCTGCTCACAAACCCCATTTACATACTTCATAGCAGGACCTCCTGAAAGAGTCAGAGCTGTTTGTGCTGATGAACCAGAAAGCTGGCTTCTAAAGAAGCCATGCAATTTTTGCCACTAAATTGAGTCAGGAAACCTCTTAAAGGAGCTGCAACTCTGCTCACCATCAGTAAACAGAGCCTATCTGAAAATATGCTGCTACCAAGAAGCTGCACTAAACTCTGTTTTTTTGTGTCTAAAATTTCTTTTTTTTTTTTTTTTTTTTTTTTTTTTGGTTTTTCGAGACAGGGTTTCTCTGTGGTTTTGGAGCCTGTCCTGGAACTAGCTCTTGTAGACCAGGACCAAGTTCTTTTAGATTTTACGTGGATGTTGTCGGCCCTGCTTTGGGTGCCATTCTATAGGCAGAGACTGCTTGTTTGTTTACTGGCTTCCCAGACTGAAATAATCATACCAAAATTGTATTAATTACAACACTGGCCAATTGTTTAAGCATATTTCTAGCTTGCTCTTACAGCTTAAATTAACCCATTTCCATTAATCTGTATATTGCCATGTGGCTGTGGCCTACTGGTAAGGTTCCCAGGCATCTGTCTCCTTCAGCAGCTAAATGGCTTCTCCTTGTCTCTGCCTACTCTCTCTCTACATCTCTGTTCAGATTTCTCATCTGGCTTTACTCTGTTAAGCCATTGACTGAAAGCAGCTTTGTTTTATTAACCAATGGCAATAAAACATATTCATCTCCCACATTATTGTATTTTACATTTCCTTGGCCAACTGTTAGTCAAGGGCAATATTCTTTATTTAAGAAATTTAATGTTGAAGCAAAGAAAATATGAAGTTTATTAGAGTAACATAATGCAATATAATCATTTGACACAGAATACATGTCTCTTACGTTAAATAGTGACTTATTTTTGAGACTTGGGCATGGGATATTTTGTTCATTTATAGAAAATAAATTAATAATATGAGGATACACAGTTTTTGCTTTAAGACACTTTTTGCCTTCCTGTTTATGCAACTCTGAGCTTACTGGCTGCTCATTCTGATTTTCCTCAGTGTCAGAAAAGATACAATGTCTTAGTTAATTCTCATTTAGGAAATAACACTGGCTGTACGAAATCCTTAATTTCAGATCTCAGTTTTCCATACATGCTAAATTTACTTGCTTCACAGCCCAATTCACTTTTGCACAGACTGCATTTGAGACCGTTTTGAAAACCTAGAGAAACTTTCAGACACCAGTTGCATCTTTTATCTTCTTATCATTAATAATAGCAATTGCTTGAAAGCAAAGTGGTACCTTTTACACTGTGAGCACCCTGCTTGGAGCACAGAACTGCAGCCCAGCAATCCAGATCTCCCTGGATGCTGCTACCCTGCCAAGATGGGAAAACAGCATTTCCCAACTGACATCTAATTTGGTTAGTGTCTTTCAAACATAATTAGAAATTTGGGTTGGATTAAATGGGAATTAGTTTGGAAGCCATCACTAAGCCAGTAGCATCCCAGACAGTTTAGGAGAAATAAATGAATTTAAAAATTGTCAGACAAAAACCACTGTGGCTTCTAAATGCATCCATGGTTCTTTTAAAAATATTTATATGTGTAGAACATATTCTTGTCTTGTTACAGAAATATTTCTGTGTGTTTTGCTATATGAACAAATATTTTACTTGGATATTTTTGTTGAAGATACAAAAAATTATTAGCTTTTAGAGACTTTATTTTGTAATACTGATTATTCAGTTAGCATTGTCTGGGCATCTCCCCATGATATATCCCATTGTGGTAGTAATAGCTAATTAAACCAGTGTTCATTAATCCAATATGTACGAACAATAACACCACAGCCTTTCCCATATTTTTTTGTATTTGTCATGTCATTATATAATGATTCTAAATGTTTTGTTTCTTTTTTATAGTTTTATCTTGACATAAACTGAAGATGTTGTTTATAGCTATTGAAATTAAAGGAACCATAAAGTAAACGTCCACAAGTACCAATTACCTAAGCTTTGAAATAAATATTTTCAACCAAGGCAGATGACTCAGTCAGTGAAGAACTTGCTTTACATGCATGAGGACCTGAGTTTGAATGCCAGCATTCAAATAAAAAAGCTGCATTGCCATACATACCTGTAGAGGGGGAAACAGAAGTGGGTGGAAGGGTAGGAAGATTCCTGAAGTTTGGTGGCCTCCATTCTAGTCTATCAGTGATCACTTGTTTTAGTGAGAGTTCTTGTTTTAAAATAAAAATGGAGAATCTTTATTTATTAAAGGAGACAGAAATCTTTAATAAATAAATAAATTAAAAAAATAAAATATATATATATACATATATATATATAATTAAAAAAAATGGAGAATCTTAATGTCAGTCTCTGGTTTGCACATGCAAACACACACATGGGGGAGGGGGTAAGGGAGATAAGTTTCAGGTAACTGTAATAAACTATGAACTATATTTTTTACAGGATTTGTATTGGCGTAAATAGTTGGGCACCAAATGTATCGGCGTAAATAAATGCAATGCAGATATTAAGGAATATTCACATTTTAATGATAAACTTATAGAACCGAAGTTCCAGCGTGGCATAGGAGGTAGGAAGGAAAAAAAGGGCCGAGCTGCCTCCCTGCGCCCATTTATTGGCAGGCATTCGCCCGAGGCAAACCCCGCCCCCTAAAGGGGCTGTCTTAACCCTACAAGGATTGACGATCCTAAAACTTGTTTAATTAACATTATTAGAGATATTTATATATTTTAAAAATTAAACAAGACAGTTGAGAAACTATTTTTTGGCAAAGACCAATTCCAAGTGGTTATTTTAAAGGTGCTTAAAAGCAAATTATAAAGATCTATTTTATTTTTAATTATGTGCATATGTATAAGGAATAAGGGCCATGGGCCCATGAATCCAGGTGTCTGTGGCAGCCAGAGGGATCTATCAGCTGCCCTGGAACTGGAGCTATAGGCAGTGGGAAAGTGCACAATGTAGGTGTTGCGAACCAAACTCAGGTCCTCTGCAAGAATAGCTCTCTTAACCAGTAAGCATCACCTCTTCAGGCCCAGTTCCTGGTGGTTTTGTCTGACAAAGGATTCTTCATCTTTTGAAACTGGGACATGCATAGGGCCTTTCTTATAATGATGAGGTAGCTCTAACAGTTGACTCTGCTGATAGCAAACAATGAATTTTTGACTATTTGGGTTTATTTTTCAAGGTAAACATCCATGATAATATATGGGAAACGTTGTAGCTTTGTTGCTTTTTGTTTTGTGTTCAGCATTGAGCGTGAATCAGGGGCTTTTATCCTCTTAGGCAGTTATATCTGAACAATATTCCTAGGCCAAGAACAGACTTCAATAAGATATTTCCCCATGATTTCATGACTTTATACATAAGCCAGTAATATAATAAGGCATTGGGTTGATATATCTAGATAAGTCATAATTTGATGAAGACTTACAATTTGATAAATTCCATTTAATCATTGAACTTCTTAATAACTGAAAATAAACAGCAATAATGAGAACTGCATTATAATTGGGTATAATTGAGTCTGGTGGCAAAGTTTGTACTTACTACAAGTTAGTTTCTTCCCACAGAAAGGTACAGTCTGTGCCCATCAACTAGGTAATGGATAAATATCAGTGGGAGGGAGGCAGCAGATACACTAGGTATATGTGTACAGTGTTCTAGTTCCCTTGTCTGCTGCTTTGATAAACACTCTGAGCAAGAGCAACTCAGGAAAGAAATAATTTTTGTCTTTCACTTTGAGGTCACAATCCATCATTGAGGGAAGTCCTAATAGGAATTAGGCAGAAATTTAAAGCAAAAACCACAGAGGAATACTGCTTGTTGGCTTGCTCTCTGTCTAGCTCACAGGCTCATGCTTAGACAGCTTCCTTATATAGCTCAGAATCTCTTCCCTAAGGGTGATGCAGCCCATGGAGGGCTGAGCTCTCCTGTATCAATTAATAATCAAGATAATCCCCCATAGATATATCCTTGATATAGACTGCAGAGTTTCTCTCCAGATGACTCTGGGCTGTGTCAAGTTGAAGCTAACTAGATCATATGATTTTTAAAAAATAACAGTGGATTTTTAAGAAATAACTAGTAACTAAACCATGAAAATATTATGTGTGTTATAAGTACTGTGTGTGTATTTATGTGTGATAATAGCCTTGTATTTTTTCATTGTGAAAGTTATTAAATTCATTATGGTAGATATTATATAAGAAACATGACAGATAGATAAGGGAGAAATACTATAATAAAAGTATTATATATCATATTATATATATGTATGTATTCAGAGGCAAATAGTACTGCTTGAAGAATGTCAGAATACTTGCAATGAATTAAGAAATGGGTTTTTTAAATGCCACACAATGCTGCAAAACAAGTTCTTCCTGAGTGAAAGATTCCATCCTGAACTTGAGCTGGGCTGAGCAGTGGAAGCTTGGATTAAAGAAAACATGCATCAGCCCGGAAGTGGTTGCAGCCACAAAACAAAGGCTCCCAAAGGAGTGAAGGAAATCTATACAAACAGTTTAGATGAGGAAGTGGGGAGGCGCATGGAAAAGTCTGTGTGCTATCCAAAATTGAAGGAAGGGGTGTGTTTTACCCATGCTGCTTTCCTCAACATTGCTCTTTTGGTGAAAGAATTGGTAAAATGTGATGAGAGCTTTGCACACGGAACTGAATTCTAATATTTCTTCTTTAATATTCCCTTTTGTCATCTAAGGCCAACTAGCACTTACGGTGGAAGGATCACAGTATTCCTTCAGAGATCCTGTCTACCGTCTGAAAAGGGGTTTTATAATATAATGCTAACTCCGAGTGTCTTACAGAGTTATAAAACTCCTGGAAGAGTGATTGAGACAATCACTGAGGGGTTTAAATGGTGGCACCCTGTGCGAAAGGGCATGCTAAAAAGCTACAAGATTTCATGTTCCTTGTAACTTACAGGAAGAGTTATCAATCTTAAATCTATACAAACAGTTTCAGATAAGCTGAGGGAAACATTCAAAGACAGAAAAGAATGCTGGATATTTGTGGCCTTTTTGCTGATTCTCTACTTTCATTACAATAACTGTAGGTATTATACCTGTCCTGTAGGAGTGACTCAGCTCGGGGTTTGGGGACCTGATAACAATGATCTAAGATTCTTTATTCTGTGCTGCCAATGATGGGGTCACTGATTCAAGGGATTGGAATAACAGCACTCAGAATCTCTAAGAAAGCACTTCCTCTTGGATGTCTTGGATGCCTCCTGCAATGTGACAGAGCTTGTGTAGCTGAGGGTAGGGCATAGAGACTGGAATAAATCAACAATAAGATCAATATATGAAAGGAGTCAGCTGACTGAGACAGTTTGAAAGCCTGACCTCACGCTCCCAGATGTTATACAACAAACCAAAAAATGGAGCATATTCAAACCAGTTTAGAGAAAACATGGCGGCCCTAGTACCTCATCTGGACTTCACATAAATGATGAGATCAGAAGATAGAAACTGGTCAGGTGTGGCAGGGATGCCCAAACAGCAGTTCCACGAATGTCCTTGCTAAAGGCTGGGGTATCAGAAGAGAGCTTTAGTTTCCACTTTGTCATTTCCTGATTGAGCACTTCTGCCTAGACATGAGTATGAGACTAAAATTGACAGACGACCTCTGGGTACCACATGGTTGGGATGATGGGACTGACTAGCTCATCCCTCTTCCTATACCTCTTCAGTCACTTCAGTCAGCACAAATCCAAAAAATAAAACACCCAGAGTAACAAGTCAATGGTACCCTATTTCTTTAGAGTACATCAGAGAGGTGGTTACAATATAGGGGAAGATTTCTATTGGATCAAAACATTACCTGATGATGTTCTTAGTCTCAATAAAATTATTTTAAAAATAAACCTAAAAGAAAAATGCTATTAGAGATCTAAAAGAAAAACTCCCAGGGCAGGCAAGTTGTAAACCTTAGTGGTTACCTAGAAGAGATGGGAGGAGAGAAGGAAAACGCCCATACCAGGTAAGGTGCTAGGAAGGAGGGCGGCAGGCACATGATGTGAGCCAGGCTTAGAGTAACAGTATGGACGCTCAAAGTATCAGAAAAGGAAAGTTTAGATTCCGCAGTATCTGGAAGAAAGAGACAGACAAATGACAAAGGGAAAACTGTGTTTGTATGATTCCAGTTTCAGAAAGAGGGACAGATGTTGCCCAATGTGCTCCTAAGTACTGTGCTGGGGGCAGGAATTTTGAAAGGAAAAGTACAGCGTATCATTAAATGGATAATTATCCCACCTACCTCATATCACGCCAGAAGGTAAGCTGCCTTCCTGGGAGTGGCACCATGGCCAGGTGATCGACCTGTTCGACTAAGTTAAGTTCAACTGAACAATTAAGTCACCCTTGCAAGAGGTATTTCTTAATGTTGTTATGAGTAACTGGCCTTAATTTTCAGTTTCTTTAGCATTTTGTGAGCTTTAAAAAATTATATATTTGTTCAACCGATGTTTACTTATCAATAAGGGTTTTCGTTCTGATAGAGTAAAGTGCAAAGATTCTATCCACTTGGAAAAATTATTTCTCTATTTTAAATTGGTACTAAAAAGCAATTCTCAAAAATACTAATCGATTTTATCTCAAATGCCCAGTGTACTTCCTTCACTCCTTTGGGAGCCTTTGTTTTGTATGTGGTTGCTATAGGGCTTGGGTGTTTGTTCCAATCTTCCGTGCTTCTCTGTGCTCAAAGTGCTCACATATCTCTCTCCTGCTGTCATTTCAGTTTATTCTCAAGTAAGGTCTCTTGTTTTCCTATGCACTCTATCAGTGACCCTGTGCTGACCGTTTCAAAGCCTGTTTGTAGAGGATCTGCCTACGCATGTCCGTGATCTCCTAGAGGCATTCAGGGTTGAGAACTGCTTTTAAAACAGTTTCAAGGCTGGACACTAGTGAACGTGGCAGAGCACACAATCAGAGGTTGCAACAGGCTTGTGACTGGTTTCCTTTGGGCTTTTTCTTCTGCTTTCCTTTTCTTACTTAGGAACACATTGCTTCTTTAGCTATGGATTAGGATGTATGTCTTGTCACTTTTATCTTGGAAGCATATCTGAACCAGAGTTTAAATTTAATGATTACAAATGTCTTTTAGGAAAAAAAGAAAAAGGTTAGGGTGAGTTTTGGTGTCACTGGGTACACTTCCTTTTCAGTTATGCCTTTAATATAGTCTGACTTCATTATATATGCCAGGCTTTAAGATAGTTTATCCAGTGTATATAATTCTTTTTTTTTTTTTTTTTTGGTTTTTTCGAGACAGGGTTTCTCTGTGGTTTTGGAGCCTGTCCTGGAACTAGCTCTTGTAGACCAGGCTGGTCTCGAACTCAAAGAGATCCGCCTGCCTCTGCCTCCCAAGTGCTGGGATTAAAGGCGTGTGCCACCACCGCCCAGCCAGTGTATATAATTCTTTGACCATAAAAAGCTGTTCTATTATTCAAGAATCTATTAGCAAATAGATTAGAAGACGATAGTTTTTAGCTGAAAATTTGAGCTCAGCTTCTGCGATCTATTTCTTCCAGTCTGTTGGAGAATGCTCATTATATTTTCTAAACTGAATAATCAAATATTCAATATTGATTTGTCTGCCTTTTCTTCCTCTGCTACCTTTCATACTACACAATAACTCCTATGTATGTAAAGAGGGCTTGCTCTTGAAATGTCTTTTTTTTAAACATTTTTATGGTTTATTTAACTTTTTTTATTTTTATGTGCATTGGTGTGAAGTGTCAGATCCCCTGGAACTGATCTTCAGACAGTTGTGAGCTGCCATGTGGGTGCTGGGAATTGAACCCGGGTCCTCTGGAAGAGCAGTCTGTGCTCTTAACCACTGAGCCATCTCTCCAGCCCCGAAATGTCAATTTTTTTAACCCGTTTCCCTGTTCTCTCTTTTATATTCTTTTTGTTAGATTATTATTGTGTTGGTCATTTTTTGGTCACCCTGACAGAAATCTAGAAATATCTTGAAAGTGGAAATCTTAATTGAGTAGATGTCTCTATAAAACTGGTCTGTTAGCAAGTCTGTGGGATATTGTCTTGATTAATGATTGATGTGGGAGGTTGGCGCTACCTCTGCACAGGTGCTCCTGGGTTTTATAAGAAAGCAAGCTAAGAAAGTCATTGGGGGTAAGCTAGTAAGATGCCATATCCAATGGTCTCTGCATCAGCTCCTACCCTGCTTGAGTTTCTGTCTTGACTTCTGTCTTAGGTATGGTGTCTATTGCTGTGAAGAGACACCGTGGCTATGGCGACTCTTATAAAGGACATCATTTCATTAGGGCTGGCTTTCAATTTCAGAGGTTTAGTTCTTTACGCTCATGGCAGTGTGAAAGCAGACATGGTGCTGGAGAAGGAGCTGAGAGTTCTACATCTTGATCCATAGGCAGCAGAAGCAGCTGTGCCTCTCTTTCTGGTTGTACCTTGAACATATGAGACCTCAAACCTGCCCCTGGCAGAGACACACTTCCTCCAATCAGGCCACATGTACTTCAGCAAGGCCACATCCCCTAATAGTGCCACTCCCTATAAACCAAACATTTAAACACATGAGTCTATGGGGACCATACATACGCAAACCATCACATTCCGCTCCCTGGTCCCCATAGGCTTGTAGTCATGACATAATGCAAAATGCATTCCATTCAACTTCAAAACTCTCCATAGTCAATCACAATTTCAACAACATTTGAAAGTCAAAAGTTCAAAATCTCGTCTGAGATTCATGCAATCTCTTAACTGTAATCCCCTATAAAATCAAAACCAAAAAAAACATACTTCTAGCATATAATGGCAAAGGTTTGACATTACCATTCCAAAATGTAGGAGAGGGAGCATAGTGAGGAAATGCTGGACCAAAGCAAGAATAAAAACCCACTGGGCAAACTCCAAACTGAATCTCCATATCTGATGTCAAAACACTCTTCAGATCTCCAACTCCTTTCTTCTTTGTTGAGTGCAACACACTTCTTTCTCTTGGGATGGTTCTACTCTCTGTTAGGAGTTTTCCTAAGCAGGTATCCCATGACTCTGGCATCTCCAAGGCAATCTAGGCATCAACTTCACAGCTTCATACAATAGCCTTTCTGGGCCTCTCTATCCAGGGATACCCCCGCAACACACCTGGCCTCAGTGGCTTTCATTAGTCTCAGAGGGAGGTTCCATAACCCCTTTCATCTGTCCTTTATTTGAAATTTAGAATTACGTGGCTGAAGCTGCCAAGTTCTGCTGCTTGCTGGGACTGAAATTCAATTACATCTTCACCAACTTTTCTGGTTTTGATGGTTTCCTTCACTACCTAAGCTTGGCTGCCTAAAATTTGGTCTGCAGACCACATTGGCCTCAAACTTGGAAATCTATTAGTCTCTGCCTTCTGAATGCTGCCCCACTCCTGAACCTAAGGTGTTCTTTAATTCCTTTCCACAAGTTGGAAGCTTAGCTGGGTGGGATCTTGCCCTGAGGTCACCACTCCCTTTATCCCATTTCTTAATCTGTTTACCTCCTTGAACACCGAATTTAGTTCTATTCCACATCCTAATGCCCCCGTTCTCCTCAAATTGTATATCTTGTATTTTAACTTTTCATTATAGATTCTTATAAGAGTGAATGCTAATACCATATGACAGAGTCAATACTAGACTGTTTTGAGATTTCCTCTGCCAAAGCGATTAATCCAATATTCTTCGTGTCAGCCTCAGGAAGACTTTTTTTGACAAGGACAAAAAGAAGCCACGTTCTTCACAAAAATATTACAAAACTTGTCTCTAGGCTACATACTAGTATTCTTCTCTGAAAGCTCTTGAGCCTGGCCCCCACAGTTCAAATCACCCTCAGCACCACTTACTAGGTTCTTACTAGGATGACCCATTAAGCATCACTTAACGCTTTTCACTGCTTTCCTAACCCAAATTTCCAAAGTCCAAATTTCTCCAAACAAAAGCGTGGTCAAGCCTTTCACAGTAATGCCCCAGTCCCTGAAAATAACTTCTGCTTTAGATAGAGATTCTATTACTGTGAAGAGATATCATTGTTGTGGGATATTTGTACACTGTGTGAAGTTGTATTTGCTGTGATTGGTGTTATAAAAAGCTGAACAACCAATAGCCAGGCAGGAGGTATGGGCAGGATTTTCAGGAGAATCTAAGCACACAGGAGATGCCAGGAGACATGGAGTAGAAACAGGAGGTATATGATGAAAGAGAAGTAATGTCACATGACAGAGTGTAGATTAACATAAATGGGTTAATTTAAGTTAAAAGAGCTAATTAGGAATAAGTCTAAGCTATAGACCAAGCTTTCATAATTAATAAGAAGTCTTCATGTCATTACTTGGGAACTGGCTGGTAGGACAGAGAAAGACTCATTACACACTACGACCAGGCAACTCTTATAAAGGAAAACATTTAATTAGACCTGGATTACAGTTTTATAAGTTTAGTATATTGTCTTTATGGTGCAGATGGTGGCATGTAGGTGCTAGAAAACGAACTGAATATTCTCCATCTTGATCCACAATCAGCAGAAGCAACTATGTCTCACACTAGGCTTAGCTTGAGCATATGAGACCTCTATGAGCCAAGACTTCAAGCACATGAGTCTGTGGGGACCTTATCTATTCAAACCACCACAGCTTCCCTTCATGACGGACTGTGATCTTGATGTATAACTCAAATAAATCCTTTTCTGTCCAGGTTGATATTGTTCATGGTACTTATCATAGCCTAGAAACATAACTAGTACAATTATTAATCTGTAGTATTTTAATATATATTTGGTAAAATTTTTATAAATTTTCTAAATTTTGCTTAGATGTGTTATGTACTAAATCTTTTTAAACTGCAGAAATAAATTTAGGAAGTTCATATATACATATATATGAATTAATTTTAGTTTTATTTGTGTATATGACCATGTGATGATGTATGTATATGTGTATGCATGTATATATATATGATATATACAAGTGGTATTTACACACACATTTAAGAATATGGAGACCAGAAAGTAAGATGTTACATGTCTTCCCCTGCTAGTCAACACTTCTTTGCCTTCAGACAGGATTTCTCATGGAAACAGAAACCATGACATTTAGGCTTGATGGCCATGGAGTTCTCAGGATTGGTTTGTGTCTGCTCCAAATTCTAGGGTCACGGGCACATGTAGCTAAGCCTGACTGTTTTGTGAGAGCTATGGATTCAACTCTGGTCATCATTCTGGCAGAACAAACATTCTTATCCACTGAGTGCACTTCCTGGCCCCTGCCTAATGTAGGGAATTTCTTATATCAAGGAAGAAAATTTCCAAATCTGTGTGTGTGTGTGTGTGTGTGTGTGTGTGCTTTGTGTCCCAGTGGTGTCTAGCTTTATTTCAGCCAGTTTTTTACCTATCTATCATATTAAAGTTATTGTTATTATTGTTATTATTGTCACTAGCATTGTTATTATTATTATATACACTGTGAGCAAAATTTCAGGTCTTTGGGATATATATTTAGGATATGAATTTTTCATGTGTATAAAATGATGTGAAGTTGCTGAGTGCTTTACAATAGACAAAACTTTAGAAGATTATCTTTGTTTTCCAGTGGAGCTGGATAAATGGCACTGTCCTTCAGCCTTTTATGAGAGCTCTAGCCTCTTTGTTTTTCATTAGCATTTAGTAGCTTCTGTCTTTCTTGTTGAAACTTTGCTGATGAGTGGGTAGTGGTTTATGTTTCAGTTTGTATTTCATCATATTTCATATGCTTATTTCTAATCTGAAACTTCTAATGAAGAAATCTATACATCACCTATTTTCTTCTCAAAGTGTCAATCACTACACCATTCATATATACTTATACTCTGTTACAAGTTGATGTTTCTCACATAAATATTGAAATTTCCTGCCGCTGATTTTCTCATCATTGTAAAGCAGAGGAAGGTATGTGTGAATTTCTTTCTTGGGTCTCCATTTTAGTCTGTTTATTCATGATAATTTTCTTGGCATGAATTTTGGAATCCACCCACATATGCCTACAATACGCCAGAAATTTGAGTGAAAGAGATTATGTTTATCTACGGGGTGATCTAAATGTGTTCCCTAAAATCCTCATGTGGAAACTCAGCCCCAAAACAATGGTGAGCGAAACTGGAACCTTTGGGGGCATGACCTCACAAATGGATCAATGCTTTTGCAAGATCACCTGATGTAGTGAAATGAATTCCTTTTGTGGCCATGTTGGGACATAGTGTCTGTCCTGTCTAGAGGATGCAACAAAATATCATATTGAAGCATCCTGCTAACTTCTTGACATTAATGTCCCAGTCGCCCAGAGCACTTCCTTTATGAGTTTCCTAGCTTCATGTGTTTAATATTGTCTCACACATGGAGTAAGACATCAATCAAACCAGTTGAGAAAATTAAAAGTTTTGTGACATTGAGTTTTACTGTCCTCAAAAGTACATTATATTAAACATTTGCGATCCTTTAAATTACAAATTGCCTTACAGATTTTAGTTTAGAACTCTCTTGAAGATTTTTTTTGAAATTTGTTTTTAACATTTTATGATTAAGATAGCATTAATTTTCTTCATTAAAATTTTTGCTCTCTTCTACTTATAGATAGAAGTATAACTGATCTTTTTGCATACAGTGATGCCTTATTTACTAAGGAACAGTAAATTGTGAATTCTGTTGAGTTTTTCTGTTGTTCTACTAACACTGACCACTAATAACAACAATTTTGTTATTGTGTTTCAAAAATCTGTCATATGTCTATCTCTGTCTTATTTTTCGTTCATTTGACTTTATTGAACTGAATCACACTAATATAATACTAAATAGAAATATAGAATTTGGACAATTTTTATTCCTAATCTCTATGCAACATATTTCAGTAATTAACCATTAATTATAATGCTAGCTAAACAAAAGGCAAATACCATTTTCTTTTTCTAATTTATTTATTTATTATGTATACAATATTCTGTCTGTGTATATGCCTGCAGGCCAGAAGAGGCCAGCAGACCCCATTACAGATGGTTGTGAGCCACCATGTGGTTGCTGGGAGTTGAACTCAGGACCTTTGGAAGAGCAGGCAATGCTCTTAACCACTGAGCCATCTCTCCAGCCCGGCAAATACCATTTTCGAAACAAAGGAATCATAGTGAGCTATGTCTTTAGAAATGTCTAATAACTACCAAGTGTATTTTTTATCTTTGACTATAAAAATTATCTTATATAACATAATTATATAATATTGTCTGCCAATTATAAAGCTCTATAGGCCCGAATCAATTCAGATTAATAGATTTACATCTTTAACTTTGTTTGTGTCTTATCTAGGATTTCTATTGCTGTGATAAGGCCTTGTGCCCATAAGTTCTTGGGAAGGAAAGGGTTTATTTTGCTTACACTTCCACATCACTGAGGGGCTTCAGGGTACTAACTTAAGGCAGGAAGCTGGAAGTGGAAACTGAAGCAGAAGCCATGTAGGGATGCTGCCCATTAACTTCCCATGTTTTTTTCAGTCTGCTTTCTTATACTAGCCAGGACCACCTGCACAGAGGTGCCACTATACATAATGAGCTGAGCTCCCACATTAATGATTAGCTAAAAAAATACTTTTGATGAGGAAAATATACGTGATGCTCCTGCTTGGCATAAGGTAAGTATTATTTCCTCTAATAACTTCTGCAGGTGGTCTGTGCCTTAAGATGGATTAACTTGTTTTTTTTTCTTTTGAATTTTGCAGTGATCCCAAAATACTGTGCACACAGTAGAATCCTCAGTTGGGGCCCCCTTTTTCTCAACAGTGGTTATCAAACTCAAGACTTCAGGATACTAATCAGAGGTCATACAGCTGAGCTACAATCCAAGTCCTTGATTGATTGATCTTTTAGTGTTTCCCTAGTCATTCTATTCTTGTTTGTTAAGTTACCCCTGAGCTGAGTTTCATAGAGGCTACACTGTTTATATTCCTACCAGCATGTTCTAAGTAACTTCCCAACATTTTTGTCTACATGTATTGTGTTGTGCTTTCTTGGTAGTTACTGTGGATAAGGTGAGATAGGATCTCAGTTTAGTTTTGATTTGCATGCCTTTGAAAGCTTACTCTGTTATCACTCTACATGTAGTTACTGTCATTTGTACTTATTTAATTATTTTTACCTTTGTTAGTATTTATTAATTGTACAGAATGATTGGTTTTACAATGCCATTTCATACATGTCTATAGTATACTTTGATCATCTTCTATTCCCTATTACCATACTCTGTTTCCTCCTTCCCCTGATTTTTCATCTAGCTCTCAGCTCTCTTTCTGGTTTCTTGTTTCATCTCTATTGTTTTCTTTGTTGTTATTTTCTCTTTTTCTTTAATTTTCATTATTGCCCATATACATACCTATGAATACAAGCTGAGTTCAATTAGTGTCATTGGTATGTATGTATTTTAGGACTGACCAGTTGGTATTGCATAACCAATCGGGTTCCTCCTTGGATAAGGCTGATTCCCTCCCTCACAGCAATCATTGATTGCCTGTAGTTACTCATCTAGGTTTACCTATTAAACACCTATTAATATTGGTGATTCGACTGGTGTCATTGTTCAAGTCTTAGTTAATTTAATTCATGTGGCTTTCTTGTTGTATTTAGAAGACACAATCCCACAGCAGACTTTCCAGTCCTCTGGGTTTTAAAATATTTCTGTCTCCTCTTTATGCCATGTTTCCTGAGCTTTAAGTGCATTATTAGATATATCTTCTGGGACTGGGAACACTAAGGTCAATAGTTCTCAGTATTTTGAACAGGTGTGGCTTTTTGTAATGCTCTCCATTTTTCCTGGCATGGAAACCACTGCTTTCAGGAGGCTTCACAAAGTCTAATTTGTCTGTTACAGCATCCTTGGCAATCAGATTGACTATGGTTGTTAAGGGGGAATTTTGTTTAAGTATCTCTTATATTATTGAATAATGGGCCTAGAAGCTAGAAATTAAAATACACCAAAAGAAACTGTTAAGTGCATATACCACCTTGTTATAAGTGAATGAATGATATAGGGGGTGCAAATGTCTGAAGGACAAAAAGCATTGAAAACATTAGTCACAGGTTAGTAATGATATGTGTCAAAATCAGCGATCTGCAGGCTACCTTACAATCTATTAGTGATTGTTAAAATATTTTACCCTAGATGCAGTGTTATTGTCACTAAAATGCTTTCCATAAACACATCCTCTATCATATCATCATCCCTTTCATCCTCATCTTACCGGCTTCCAACATTAACAAATCACATTGTCTTTAAAAACAATTTAATAGCAACCATCCTCTGATCTAACATAACAACGAAGTTCAGAAATATGGAAAAGCCACTGTCCTTAAAATTAAATATTTGGACATCATGACAATGGCAACCCCACACACCTGCGCCGAAATAATTGCAACACATATATTTAATATTGTTGTTTTCTTGATTGAGTGGCCCTGTTTTCATTATAGAGTGATTAAATTTCTTCAAGGAAATATTTGATTTTTTAAAGTTCATGTAAATATTCACATAACACCTCTAGAGGCTCTTTGAGCAGGCTCAGCAAGCTGCATAGCTAGCAGATGAGCCCTCTAGTGTGAGACACAGGCTCCCTCCTGTGGTTCTTCGGTACCATCTTACTACTTAAAACAGACAAAACATCCCATTCCAGACACGAAATAGATATAATCAGCATAACCAAAACAAAAAAAACCCAGTAATTTTAAAAGTATAACAATAAATTTGAAAATTGGCAGCTTTTTAGTGAAGAAAGAAAAACCTCTAGATTTAATATCATTAAAATAAACTTGTTTTTGAAACAAAATTCAGGAAGAAAGATCAAAGAACATTTTGATATGGTAGATACTGTCAGTGTATTACTTTGGGGAGCCTTCTCCTAGTCTGTGACTCCAAGAATCTTCTGTGAACACCTGTGGAGACAGGAAATATCAGGTCTTTCTTAGAGGCTCCTCAGTTAGTTTGGATCCTGAGCAGTGAAGGGGCGTAGACTCCAGACTGTGTACTATCCTCTGCTATGAAATCTGGCCCACTAAATGCCCCTGTTTTCCTGTGAGTCTTCACCACAGCGACTATTATGATGAACTTTCACAAGGGTAACTACAACAGGCTATCACTCTGATTGACCATAACAGTGGACACTACAGTGTACCAGCACATAGAACATCATAGTGACCGCTACAGCTGACTGCAGCAACGAGCACCACAGGTAACTATTCTGACTGACCGTCGAAGTGGATGACATTACATCTGTGTGGTGATTTGAATAGGAATGGCCCCCATAAACTCATATGTTTGAATACTTGGTCCACAGTTAGTGGACAAAGGAGATATGGCCTTGTTGGAGTAGGTGTGGCCTTGTGGGAGGAAGTGTATCACTGTGGGGGCTGGCTTTGAGGTCTCAGAAGCTTTAGCCAGTTCACTTCCTATTGCTTGCTGATTCTGATTGAGAACTCTCAGCTCCTTCTTCAGCACCGTGTCTGTCTGCATGCTGCCGTTTCCCGCCATGATGATAATGAATAAAACCTCTGAAACTATAAGCTAACCCCAATGAAAAGCTTTCCTTTATAAGAGTTGACATGGTCATAGTGTCTCTTCACAGCAATAGAAACTGTCTTTAAATAGAAATCTTAAGATTTGCTGCAATGAAACACAATGACCAATAAGCAAGTTGGGGGAGGAAAGGGTTTATTCGATACACACTTTTACCTTGTAGTCCATCATGAAGGCGGTCAGGACAAGAACTCAAACACGGCAGGATTCTGGAAGCAGGGGTTATCCATGGCCATTGAGGGGTGCTGCCTATTGACTTTCTTCCAGTGTCTTGTTCACGTTGCTTTCTTATAGAACGCAGAACCACCAGGCTAGGGATGGCACTGCCCACAGTGTGCCAGGTTGTCACCCATTGATCACTAATTGAGAAAATGCTTTACAGCTGGATCTCATGGGGACAATTCCTCAGCTGCATCTCCTTTCTCTCTGTTGACACTAGCTTGTGTCAAGTTGACACACAAAGCTAGCCAGTACAGAAACTAAGAAAATCTGACCTCCATAGTGATAACTATGACTGGACATCTTAGAGGACACTGCAACTGACCAACAGTGAACATTAAGTCTGGCCATCACAGTGGACACTATCAGTAACGACCACAGTGAGCACAAAGGCTGTCCGTCACATTAAGCAGTACAGCTGACCACATGAACAATCAACACAGTGACCACTATGACTGACAATCACAGTGGATGCCATAAATGACCACGTCAGTGATGACTTTGATTGACCACCACAGTGAACATAAATGAACAGCAGTGGATGCCACAAATGACCATCAGGGTGGACACTACAACTGAGCACCAGGGGACACTGCAACTGGTTATCACAGTGGACACTGCAACTGAAAACCAGTGGACACCATAAGTGAACATCACAGTGGACAATAAAACTGACCAACAGCAGACAGCACAAGTGACCATCACAGTGAATACTACAATTGACCACCACAGGAACACCACACTGACCATCACAATGGACATCACAAGCGACCACCACAGTGGAAACTACCACTGGCTATCACAGTGGACACTACAATTGATCAGCAGGGGACACCACAACTGATCATCACAGTGTATATAGTTCAACCGACCACTAGAGATTGCCACATCTGACCATTTCAGTGGACATTGTAACCTACCAGTACAGTGACCACTATAACTGACACTTACTGGGCAATAGCACTGACCACCACAGTGACCAGTATGACTGACCCTACCAGAGAATACTTCAACTGACCACTATAATGAACACTAAGGCTGACCATCACAGTGAACAGTGCAATTGATCACATCAGTGACCACAGTGATCGCTATATGTCTGACTATTTTGTTATTTAACATAACAAAAGATAAAAACAAATAGTACCAGTCCAGATAAATCAGTATATGTATAGAGTGAGGTGGGTCAATAAAAACATGTCGGTTTAATAATCTCACAAGGCCTTGTTGGGACCAGTTCTTTGATGGATATAGATGTTGGACAAATCTATTATGACTATTGCTAAAATATGTTTTGTTAAGACACACTGCTGCACTATTGGTTGCTAGCATATTATGAAGGGAAGCCGTGTCTTCAATTGTACACACAAATATCCAATGGAGAGTTCCCATTAGTGGTCACGCAGAGGGTCCTGGTTAAACTCAGAGGGGCACAAGATTGAATATGTGTATGTACATATGCAAAAGAGAGAAGAGAGAAGGGGACTTTTAGGGAGGAAAGGAGATTGAGCAGAAAGGAGATGGAGTGTTGGAGATGAAAATAGCCAGAATGTAAGAATTTGTCAATGGACACATGTCATAGAAACAAAAAGAAAAGGGAAAACAAAGATCTAAAACACTGTTTTGCCTACAAGGAAGGGTGCGCCCTTCCCTCCAATTTCTAATCAAATACTGCCATCTAGTGGTCATCATATTGTTTGCATTCCAAATAACTCACCATTTTCTTTTCACCCTTATTCTATTACAAATTTCTATAGTTTTTTTCTATCTTAGGTGGATTGTTAGGCAGCTGTGTATGCTCATATGTATATGTCTCTCTGAGTCATGATATGGTTTGCTTATAAAGTACCTGGTGAAGATTGAGAATGAAGGATGCCATATATCAAAAAGTTTAAGAATTTTTTCTAAGACAGGAACTGGCCCCCACTAGTCATTAACATCTCCTGGGGATATAACCTCTCCCTGTAGAGGTGGTTATGCTAGGCGAGCACTGAAGTTTACGTGCATTTGCTCTACTAGCAAGGGCAGGTGGGACAAACCACAAGTGTTCTTCTGACTTCTCTGAATCTCGCATTCTTTCCAGTGTTGGGTGAGGAAGCCCAGTAGGTATGTGCTTAGCTAGGGTTTAGTTGCGGTGAATAGATGCCATGACCGTGGCAACTCTTATAAAAGAAAGCATTTAACTGGGTTGTGATGGAGGAAGGTCATTGGCTAATAAAGAAACTGCCTTGGCCCATTTTATTGGTTAGAACATAGGTGGGTGGAGAACAGAATGCTGGGAGGAAGAGGAAGTGAGCTCAGACTCAACAGCTCTGCTCTCTGGAGCAGAGGCCATGCTCCCCTCTCCCAGGCAGATGCGAAGCTCCGACCCAGGATGGACGTAGGCTAGAATCTTCCTGGTAAGTACACCTTGGGGTGCTACACACATTATTAGAAATGGGCTAGTCCAGGTGCGAGAGTTAGCCGAGAAGAGGCTAGCTATAATGGGCCAAGCAGTGTTTAAAAGAATACAGTGTCTGTGTAATTATTTTGGGGCATAAGCTAGAAGGCGGCTGGGGTGCTGGGGACGCAGCCCTGCCGCTCCTATTACAACAGGGTTGGCTTATACTTTTGGGGATTTAGCCCATTGCCATCATGGCAGAAAGCATGGTGGTGTGCAGGTAGACATGGTGCTAGAGAAGTAGCTTAGAGTTCAACATCTGTATTCCCAGGAGTAGGAAGAGAGAGTGTGAGACATTGGGCCTGGATTGAATATCTGAGACATCAAAGCCAATCCCCAGTGACACAGTTCCTCCAACAAAGCAACACCTACTCCAGCAAGGCCATGCCTCCTAATGATGCCACTCTCTATGGGCCTATGGGGGCCATTTTCAATCAAACCACCACAATATGTAACAACCTGGCCACCAATGGGAGTACACCACAGCTGTGCACTCTGCAATTGAGGTCTCTGGTTTTCCCGACTTAGTTCCTACATGTGGAAGATACCATCTTCCACAGCACTTGTACCCAGTTTCGGTACAGATGGGAGGTGAGTACCATGACTCACCTTGGCTCTTTTTAGATTCCTGTGATGTGGAGCTGTCAGCATCTCAGAACCAAACACTTGCCCCAATGTTAGAGGCAGACTGTGGGCCAATATCTGGATCAGCGTGGTTTTTGTTTGTTTGTTGTTTTGTTTTGTTTTGGCTTCTATGGAACAGCCCTGCTCTGCCCGGAAAATATCCAGCATAAAAAACAAACAACACAAAATAAAGAAGGAATTCAAATTGCATACACCCTCTGTCTGTAGCAGCTAGCACTCAGTGAAGCAGCCACTGAAAGATGGAGGCCAACAAATTTCCTACTGATGTTCACAAGTCTAACTTACATGACCAGAGCCATGTTCTTTAAAAAAGGAATACTCTTTTAATCTTTATTTTTATTTTATTTGTATGGGTGCTTTGTGTGCCTATGTCTGTGCTCCTTGTGAATGCAGTGTTGGAAGGGCTGTGTGTCACCTGGAACTGGAGTTAGAGATGGCTGTGAGCTGCCATGTGGGTGCTGGGAATTGAATCCAGGTCCTCTGGAAGAGCAGCCAGTGCTATTCTGCTTTGATACATCTTTCCCACCCATGGAGACAATTGTTCTTTTTAAAAAAATTCTTTTGAGGGTTGTACATTTTGGTTTTGGGTTTTTGTTATTTTTATTATTTTGTTGGTTTTCTTTCTTTTTATCTGTTTACCTTTGATGTAGATTTTATAAAACCAGTTGTTTTAAAATTTTGTATGTGATATTTCTATTCTATTTTGTATAACTTATTTTGTTTACTTAAATATTTTTTTGTTCTCATTTTTCTTTCTTTTTCTATCTAACTTCTTTGTCATAGTCTAGTTTAACTTAGTTGGTTTTATTTTAAAATGTATTTTTGGGCTGGAGACATGACTCAGTGGATAAGGGCACAGGCTGCTCTTGCAGAGGAACTGGGTTCAATTCCCAGCATCTGCCCTCTTGACTCACAACCCTTTGTAAATTTGGTTTGAGTGGCCCTTACACCTTCCTCTGGTCTGAATTTGAATGGCAAACAGAAATACAAACAGACAAAACACCATATACATAAAATTAAATGTAAATAGGTAAATAAATAATAAATAAACAAGTTTTTTTTTTTAATCAGTGTACTCTTGCTGTAGGATTCAGAGGACCAGACAGGTTTTGGTTTACTGGCCTCTTGCTTTGATTTCCAAGTTGGGATTATAGGTGTGAGCCACCACACCCTGTTTTGAATCTTTAATTTTAATCCTCCATTCTTTAATCATTTTTCTCCTTTCCTACATTTTATTTTTATTCATTTTTAAAATGAATTCATTTATTTACGTCTCAGCTACAGTTTCCCCTCCCTTCTCTCTTTCCAGTCCCTCTCTTCCCACTCCCTCCCCTCCATTTCTACCCTCCAATTCGCTCTTCCCACATTTCTATTAAGGAAAGAACAGGTCTTCTATGAGTATTACCAAAGCATGGCATATTAAATTAGTAAGACTCACCACCTTCCTTGTATTAAGGCTGGGCAAGGTGACCCAGTATGAGGAATAGGGTACCAAAAGCCTGTAAAAGAGAGATAGCTTCTGCTCCCACTGTTAGGTGTCCCACAAGAGGACCAAGTTACATAATTGTAACATATATGCAGAGTGTTTATTATTATTATTATTATTATTATTATTATTATTATTTATCCGGGTTAGTTGATTCTGTGGGTTTCCTTGTGATGGTCCTTGAACACTCTGGCTCCTGCAATCCTTTCTCCCTCTGTTCTGCCGGATTTCCAAGCATTGCCTAATGTTTGGCTGTGGGTCTGCATCTGTTTACATCAGTTGATGGATGAAGCCTCTCTGATGATATGATAACTGGGCTAGTCCCCAATCTATGAATTGTCTGGGACCATGCAAGGGGACCAACAGGCAACATTGAAACTCATAGAACATGGCTTGGTGGCCAGTAAAGCTTTGTCAAGTAATCACTGGAGTGGCAGAGTCCCAAGGACTACATGTCCCAAGGGCATCATGCTGTTATTGAGCATAGCTCTGCTTATTGCCCTCATGGTCATCACATCCCTCATGATCTATGAGTTGTACAAAAACTCTCAGGGGGTTTCAAGCCCCTAACTGAGAATTGTTATTGGTACTTAGGATAATAGTGACTAACTTTGTCCAAGCATTGCTGTAGAGCCAGTAAATGATTCAACCACTACCCTTAAAAAAATTTAGGCATGTAGTTTGTAGTAACGTTAAGTTAATATGTTTTTTATATTTGTTTATTTATTTATTATGTATACAATATTCTGTCTGTGTGTATGCCTGCAAGCCAGAAGAGGGCACCAGACCTTATTACAAATGGTTGTGAGCCACCATGTGGTTGCTGGGAATTGAACTCAGGACCTCTGGAAGAGCAGTCAGTGCTCTTAACCTCTGAGCCATCTCTCTAGGCCCAAGTTAATATGTTTTTGTTAATGACTTTGATGTAGAAAATCTTAGGGGCACAATTTAAAAGTCACATTTGTAATAGTTGAGTAAGGGACTTGCTGAAGTACAGAACAGAAACAATAGCAGCCTAGATACTGTTTGGGGACATACCTTTCTTGTTAGGCTAGGCTGGTGATCAAAGGTGATGATTAATTTCTCCTTTTCTGTTGTTAGTTTCCTGATATAATTTAGTATAAAAAAATCTGTTGATGAGTGGGCTTGCAAGCCCAGATTTAAAGTGGAAATGACTGCTTGCTTTTCACATATTAAAGTTTAGATTTGTGATTCTTTTAAAGTATTTTATAAGATGTTGAGATATATAATATAATGATTGATCCTTTCTTTGTAATCACACAATGTAGCCTGCCAGTAAAATAACTGACAGAGAAAAATACCTTGCTTGCATACACTTTGTTCAACTCTAAGAAGTTGCTTAGACATGAATGTCTGTGGGTCCTCGAGAATAATTTGTTTTTTCACCGTAATGTGTATGTACAATGTTTAATCATGTAAAGATAATGGGATACATGCTGTTTTTTACTTTCATTCTTTGTAATCATTCATTTGGAAAGTAATATGTAACCACATTGCATTTTTTACATTGCCGGAAAGATTTTGGTGGGGTTTATAAGCTTTAAGGGGAAAAATAAAGCTAATTAAAAGGAAGAAGTCACCAGAAATGTCAAAGGGAACATCTGGGAAAGGGGTAAGGAAATAAACAAAGAGACCTCCCCACACTGAATTCTCTTTGTTACCTAGTCTTTTAGGTCCTGGACTGCAGCATAGTATAGCATTCTTTATTTTGCAGCTAACATATATTTATGAGTAAGTACATACCATGATTGTTTTTCTGGGTCTGGGTTACCTCACTCAGGATGTTTTTTTTTATAGTTCTATCCATTCACCTTCAAATTTTATGATATCATCCCAAAATCAGATGCCCAAATGCTAGTGTAACAGAAGTAACAGAAAACGCAACATGGTGCCTCCAGAAACCATCTATCTTATGGCATGAAGACCTGAACAATTCTTCCCTACAACTTTACCCTTCATGTTTTAAAAATTATATTGTTTCTTTTCCTGTCGTTTCTTTTCTCTCATTTTTAATTTTTAAAATAATTTCCTTTTCTTTTTGTTGCTTTTATTTCTTGTTGTTGCTGCTTTTTTAATCTTTACTTGGATCTTTTCCATTTCTTCTAGTCTCCTTTGTTATTTCCCATTGTATTTCTCTTTTTTTGTGTCATTTTTCTATTTCTTCTATTACTGTTGAGTGAAACTTTTAATTTGTCCATTTCTAGTCTTTATTGTATCTTACCAATTTATCCACTATTGTCTTTTCCGTATTTTCTCAAGTTATTGGACTTGTGTTAATGTTTTAGTCAGGTTCTGTAGAGGAACAGAACAAAAGGTGTGAGATTTTATATGTGTGTATGAGTTAACTGAGCTTGAAACAGTAATAGCCAAATCACACCTGAGCTGATAAAAACCCAGCACACAGTCATCGAGATGGGTGCCTCAACAGTTAGAGTAATCACAGAGAATTTATCTCTCATGGTTGGGGGCGGGGGGGATGAAGTTGAAAGGTGGGGTTGGTGACCTGTCAGTTCCCAAGCCAGGATGCCTCAGTAGTCCCAAATGGGCACCATAAGTTCAGAAACTTCCTGGAGAGCCAGTAGTCCCTATTCCTTAATGAAAACTTACAGATGCCGATTCTGCTATCAGCTAAGTAATCAGCAGTGGCAGTAACAATGGGACAAATCACCTCTGCTACCACAGGAAAATCCGGCCTAGGCAAGGACAGAATAAGCTCCCTTCTAAAGTATCCTTCCTATCTGGGTTGCTTCCTGAAGGAGCCATCTGTAATGTGGTGGGTCTTCTCATGTCAGTCAAGGCAATCAGGACAATCTTTTAGATGATGTGTTTATGGTCTTACTTTGTTAATACTAGGAAAACGTTCTATTTAATCTTAAGAAAAGTTGAGGGTTGAAGGATACATTGATCTATGGATATAATGAAAAGCTAAGCCAATAGAAGTCAGTTTAATGTTATGCCTGTTTAGCAAAATAATGGCAACAGGGAACCAACAAGTCATACTTTAGGGCTTTGAGCTCCAGCGTGCTCCCCACAATGCTGATGACCACACTGAGGTCAGACAGACTCTAGATCCTTTCCAGTGGGGATTCTCAGCAGCCTCTGTTCCCCTGTGACTTCCTGTAGTGTCCTGGTAGTCATCCTGGAGGGAAATGAGCACTCCCTTGGTGCTCCATCTGGAGGCTTTGCTGACTAGCATGGTTGTTGGTCCAAACTGTGCCGTATTCCCAGAGATAGAATGGATGAGCCAGGCCTTGCTGAGGTAGACACAGCAGACCCTTGTTTTGATGAACGGCCCCTTGTATGGTAAGCATATGTCATACTTGTGAGCTAAACTCTCAACTTAGGTACTTTTCTTTTTGTGTAGAGCAAAACGAAGAAGATCTACAGTAATACAGTTTAGCCACTATGTGATGTATACTTCTTATTGTGAGATATTCTAATTTCGAGTGGATATTCATAAGTAAATAAGAACTTACTAGAAATGTTTTGTTAGGAAAGGTGAAAAGAAACCCTGAACACCAAAAAGATAAAATGGTGGATTGATACCAGTGGCAGAAGGATGAAGTCCAGAATTATAATTGAGTTATATGCTAGTAATAATTCAGAGAATCCAGAGAAACAAGAAAAAATGTGTTTGGCAATGGTCTTATTATCATAAATGAGAAGTACAAAATATAGCTCAGGGAGAAATGTGGGGGATTAGGGTTTCTAAAAGTCATCCCAGCTTCTCTACTGAATGAGACATCAAACAAAAGGGCAAACAAAGCGTCAAGACTGGCATGCTCCTTATGGCAGCACCTAAGCACTCCCTCCAATCTCTACAACAGCACACTAAGTTGGAGAGTCTGTTAATAAATGGGGAAAGAGTAGAAAAGTTAGGAAGAGAATGATAATAGGAATTAGCAATAAATCTTGCAGGCTGTTGTCCATCTACTCCAACAGTGTTTAGCCAGCTATGAATGGGAAGTCCAAGGATGAAGTAGTTGCTGAGTCCATGAGGTTGATGTCTCACCTGGTCTTCAGTACACAATGGAAGAAGTAGGCTTTAATGCTAGCGAGGGAAGAGACTTACTTGCAAGGTAAGAGTGAACAGTCAAAGAGCCCAAGCATCTGTCTTCCCTGTCCTCATATAGACTTCCATCAGAGGGTGTGATCCAGATTAGAGGTGGGTTTTTCAAGCTCAAAACAACCAGACTAAAGGCATGATTTCCCGTCTCAAAGGTCAGGATTAGAAATAGATCTTCCTACTTCATATTAATCAAAAATTCCCCACAGGGATCCCCTTAATTTCTTTTCTTTTCTTTCTTTCTTTTTTTTTTTTTTTTTTGGTTTTTTCGAGACAGGGTTTCTCTGTGGCTTTGGAGCCTGTCCTGGAACTAGCTCTTGTAGACCAGGCTGGCCTCGAACTCACAGAGATCCGCCTGCCTCTGCCTCCCGAGTGCTGGGATTAAAGGCATGCGCCACCATCGCCCGGCTCCCCTTAATTTCAAATGTAGTCAAGATGACAACCAAGAATAGCCACCACAGGTAGACTCTACCCCTTACTGCGCAGATACTGGAAGTTTGCAGTTTGTCACCAAGAGGGAATCACTCTTCTGAGGACATGGCCACTGATAGTATGCCTATGTTCCAAAAGATGACCCCGCATTGATGCACATATTCATGGCAGTAATTAGTGAGTTATAAAAAAATAATTGACAATATTGACAGAGGAATATGCTAATGGAGATCTGAGGGAAGCTGGAAGGTGATGAGAGGGTAGATAGGATCAAATTTTATTGTAAATGTGTATGAAATTCTCAAGAACAAAGAGGAGAAAATTAAAGACTTAATAAAGATCATATGCCACCATGGGGCTCAGTAAACTAGCTAGAACTCCATACCAGCACAGAGGACCCTGCTGAATTAATTGATTTATTTATTAACTCTTTTATGAACATAGTCCTATCTGTCCCAGTGAGATGGGCATCAAACACCCCTTATGTGATGCTCAGTTTCCCAGTAATGCTGTGTGACCTTCCTTTATTGAATTCTAGTTCCTGATTTTCATTAAGACATTAGCCAATGATAAACAAATGTGCTAATGGCTTGTGCTAGCCAATAGAAATCAACCGTGGATTGATTTCTCAACATTACCTTAGATTGAGTGACCTTTGAGTCAAGGAGACAAGACAAAGGATAGGGAATAAGAGACAAAGACAGGAGGTTGGGGAAGAGGGTAAAGGGGAAGGGAACGAGAGAGAGGGGGAGGGGGATATTTTCCTGGACAGGAGGGACAAAGGACTACCTCTGCATAGAAAGGAGACAGCCATGGACTATAGGAAATGATGATTTATAAAGGTAAAGCGGAAGCCCTGTGCTAGGATGAGGTGTTGAATTTTAATTGGATATGTTAATTAGGATAGTTGAAGGGGGCTTTTGATTGCTGGCTTTCAATACTTTGATAGCTGGACCTTGGTAGTCAGCCTCAGGAGGAGGGATTGGTCTAATAAGAAAACAAACATTAGTGGCTAGCTTCAGGAATGTAATTTAAAGGTGTTTAGTAAGGCAGAGGGAATGGGGGAGAAGGGCAAGGCTGGCGAGAGCCATGTGTGCCATGCTAAAGTCCCTTTAATAGCACCATTTTCTACTACCACTGGGCTCAATGGTTCCATTCACACTCATGCCCTTTTTTAAGTTCTGTTTTTCCAGTTAGGGAGTCTTATTTTCACAAAAGAAGGTGTCTTTTATTTATATTTTAATAATCTCCAAGTTCAAGCAGTGTGGATTCATGTCATTCCCTTATTATATTAGTTTCCTACACTGGGCCGTTTTTAAAGCCTCATAGGCATTCTGAATCATGCAATTTCTCCTTCCTCTATAACTAAGATCAGACTTGAGGGGTAATGAAAGTGAGGCAAGGATGTTTGGGTCTGAGACTGAAGGCACACAAGATGTATGGCTGTGGAGGCTATTTTTGTCACAAACTGAAATTTAATCCCCTCCAAAAAGTGTGGTAGAATCAAAGAGGAAGGCAACAGCCCTGGGTTATGTGAATTGTGATGGGCTCATCAATAATCCCAGAAAAAAACAAATAGAGCTCAATACTACGTAAGATGCTTGACTCAAGGCTTGGGCTGAGCCTGTTGTGGTTGCAGGCTGCTAAAGACCCATATGGTTTCCTCAGCACAGTGATTTTGTCCTCGGTCCACTGTTCCTCACTAGCGCTGGGTTGTCCTGGAAGATGGCCAAGGTAATCGAAGCCAGGAAGAAGGAGCAAAGGAAGAAACAAAAGTGTCAAGAAAATATTAAAAAAGATAAATGACTAAAAAGAGATCGAAGATTTGAAGAGCCTTCACAAACAGAAAAAATAATCTGAAAAATTCCGCAACTTCAGGAAGACTCTATAGTTTCACTCCCATTTCATGATAGTTATTATTTAGTAAATTAAATCCGAACATATAAAAGAATCACATGCTGATCTCAATATTGGAGTAACGTATAGGGTTGGAAATAGCAGTTTGTTGGTATCTACTGACAGATGTTACAAGTTAGCATTTATCTCGTAGGTGGAGCACACCTCACCAATATTCAAAGCCTAAAGTGCAGTTAAATCTGACCCCTGTGTTCAGACATGACCGGATCTTGTGATGGTTGCAGTACAAATACAGGTGCATTAAAATATACAAAATCACCTTCAAGCTATATGAAATATAAATAAATACCGTATTTAAATTTGGATACCATCTTCAGGGTATAAATACTTTAAAATAGGAAACAAATTCAAACATTAAAGGCTCCAAGCATTTTTGCATGCTCAACCTGTAGTAAAAACTCTTTCAACTGTTAGTAATTTAACACTTTGAAGTTCAAGTCCTCAAGTAAAAAATACCATGTGGGAAAACAGCTTTAAACTAGTAATCCCATTCGTGTGTCAAAGGGGAGGAGGCTAATTTTGAACAGAGGATATTAGGAGTGTAAAAAAAATTACCTTCTAAGATCAAAAGTTTTCTTTGAATTAAGAGTTTCAGTATATTAATTACAATTTTAAAATCATTGTTGCTTAGTTTTCAAATGGAAACATTGCTGACTTTGCTGCTTGTTCGTCCAGGTTGCCCAGAACTGAAATAATCACACGGAAACTGTATTAATTAAATCACTGCTTGGCCATTAGCTTGAACTTCTTACTCTTATATATTAATTTAACCAATTTCTAGTAATCTGTGTATTGCCAAGAGTCTGTGACTTACCCGGTAAATTCAGGCTTCTCTTTCTGGCGGGGCTACACGGCTTCTCCTTGACTCTGCCTCCTTTCTCCTAGCATTCACTTTATTTTTCCCCACCTAGCTAAGTTCTGCCCTGCTATAGGTTCAAAGCAGTTTCTTCATTAATCAATGGTAATCACAGCATATAGAGGGGAATCTCATGTCAGACTTTCTCAAAGCAAAATTGCATTTATAAACATGTGTGTATTTTTCCTACTTCTGTTTTGAAACTAGTAATTATGAATACATCCTGCATTTTAAAACATCATTTGTAAAGAATTCTCACTATCATGACCATATAGAACACCATCTACTGAATGCTGCCATTTTCTTAAATGAGTTGCTAAGAAGAGTAACATGATTTAAAACCAGCAGTGAAAATGCCACCTGCTGTTTTTACTTTGGGTTCAATTTGATTGATTGATTGATTGACTGTAAGCACTGGACTCAATAGAACTGTGAGATAGTTAAATGTCATCAGATAATTTGCTGATGACATAGATACTATTCCATTTGTTTGTAACTAATATAGTGTCCTATGACTTTTTATTCATACAGGTTCAAAGGGAAAGTTAAAATTTCAATTTTATGAAGTTATACTTCATAATGGGTAAAGGCTTAAATTTGGACAATTTTTCATGAATACAGTAGTGATCACAGTTCCTGGACAAAATGATGTTTGGAAGGATGGAGCTGAGTGTCTGTCAGTGGTCAATCAGACTTCAGACTATCAAACACATTTTTTTCTAAATGAATGGCCCAGTAACTTTACTCACTGAAGTACCTGATAATCCATTAGTGTTTCCTGAACATCTGCCAATGAATTTTAAGTTACAGTAATTGTCTTAAAGAAATGAAACTAGATTTTTGAATTAAATTTGATACTTTTTTTTTTCCAGGAAAAAGAAAAAAATGGGCCAGCATTATCACAAAAGATTCCAATCTGAACCCTTGACATATAGTAATACAAGAAAGCTTTATGTTAAAAGATGTGGCTTAAAATATTTCCTCTGGTGTCAAGCATAATGACACAAGCCTGTAATTCCAGCCCCCAGGTGACTAGAGAACTGCTGAGGACAGCCTGGGTACATGGTGAGTTCCAGGTGTGCTAGAGCTAATCAGTGAGTGTCTGTCTCAAAAGTAAATCAGCAGCTGGGCAGTGGTGGTGCACACCTTTAATCCCAGCACTCCGGAGGCAGAGGCAGGTGGTGCTCTGTGAGTTCAAGGCCAGCCTGCTCTACAAGAGCTAGTTCCAGGACAGGCACCAAAGCTACAGAGAAACTTTGTCTTGAAAAAGCTAATAAGTAAATATCTAGATAGATATCTAGATAGATAGATAGATAGATAGATAGGTAGGTAGGTAGGTAGATAGATACACAAGCAAATACACAAGTAAACACAAACTATTTTCTGTCAATCATTAAGCACATGTGACCCATGACAAGCTATTTTATTTAAGATGAATTTTTAATATTTTTTAGGAAAGAAAAATACTATAGCCTTGAAATGGTTTAAAGATTAAATATGGTAACAAAGTGTCTAAGGGAGTTTCTGGAGCTTGTCTGGCTCTTTGCAAGCATAGTGATGGAATTCTTATCTGTTTTTGAGGTCTCCTCTCTATTCTCTCCACACATCCATGGAAACAGGGTTCCCACTGACGTTTTAAAATGAAAGCAAACATTTGATTAATCTAATGATGTGAACCATCAAATCAGAGGAAACCAAAGGAATCAGAATATTTGTTTGCTGCTTTTATTTCTGTTTCTGAAGCTACCAAAAGCAGCAAATAATAGGTCCTCACAACAGGCTACAAATTTCTGCTTCTGAAGCTACCTTGTAGCCTGTTATGAGGGCCCTCACAGGTGCTGTATGCTCTGAGATATCTACCGACATTGTGATCCACTGTTTTGCATTTGAATGGTTATTATATTTCAGGTATACGCTGCTTTTCCTTTATAGTACCATTTATTTTACATCTCAAAGTTTTTGATAACTTTATGTGACACAAATTAATGCTTAACTTACATATTTATGCTCAGTCATATTTAAAATGCATACTGTATATATGCACATATAATTTTAAACCTATTGCCATCATCTCTCTTTGTATTTGCTTATGCCTAGAGAAAGAGAGAAAAATTCCGTTATGTCTTTAAAACCTTCTTTTAGTCTAACATTTTATCATGACAGTAAATTTGCTAAAAGTCTTACATTCTCTTTTGTTCTTAAACATATTTAAATAGAAATATCACAGAAAAATTATATATACATATATTTTTTATTCTTATTTCAATAAAAAACTGTCAAGTGCTGACAATATTTTAATTGGCTTGATGTATTTAGCTACCCTCAAATTAAATTAGAATATACAAGTATTGTTTACTATTTTAAAAGTATCTTCACTTCCTAACTCATCGTTCCTGCATCAGAAGCAAGCCTCTTTTTTTTTTTTTTATTGAGAAAAGGAAAAAAACAAGTTTCCGCCTCCTCCCAGCCTCCCATTTCCCTCCCCCTCCTCCCACCCTTCTCTCCCTCTCCCCACTCCTCTCCCCCTCCCTCTCCAGTCCAAAGAGCAGTCAGGGTTCCCTGCCCTGTGGAAAGTCCAAGGTCCTCCCTGCTCCGTCCACATCTAGGAAGGTGAACATCCAAACTGGCTAGGCTCCCACAAAGCCAGAAAATGAAGTAGGATCAGAACCCCGTGCCATTGTCCTTGGCTTCTTATCAGCCCTCATTGTTCGCCATGTTCAGAGAGTCCGGTTTAATCCCATGCTTTTTCAGTCACAGTCCAGCTGGCCTTGGTGAGCTCCTAATAGATCAGCCCCACTGTCTCAGTGGGTGGGTGCACCCCTCGTGGTCCCGACTTCTTTGCTCATGTTCTCTGTCCTTCTGCTCCTCATTGGGACCTTGGGAGCTCAGTTCAGTGCTCCAGTGTGGGTCTCTGTCTCTATCTCCATCCATCACCAGATGAAGGTTCTATGGTGATATGCAAGATATTCGTCAGTATTGCTATGCCTCTTATTTCCATCCCCGTAGTGCATAGTGTTGCAGCTGGTTGCTATTTTCTGTCATTTATGAGCGATGAACGCCATCTTCTGGCTCTATAGTAAAACTATCGGTCCCTTTAAGCTTCTTTTACTCAGGCCCTTTTCTACGATATTCCAGTTAGTTTTCCTCAGCTGACAGATACATTTTATTTACGTATTGGCAAGTTGACAGTTCACATCATTTGTCACACCAACGTGACAGACGCTCATTTCTCCCAATAACTTCCGTTTGGTTTTAGTCTTGAGAATGCTTCTCAGAAGTGTGAACTGAAAAATTGCCTGTAATGGTTTTATCGGTTGAAACAGAGCAACATCTTAAAACATTCACTTCTGAGAAAAGATAGAAAAAAATTTAAACTATATTTTGAAAGTAGGGCAAGAGAAGGAATGTGAGAAAGGGAGAGGCTACTACTTCACTTGCGCCAAAATGCATTTGAATAAGATCAGAAAAAGGAGAGAAGAGCACACCTTCTCTCCACATTACAAACACCACACCCACATATGCACACATACGCAGAGACCTACACACAGATGTACATAAACATACATACATACAAACAGACAGGAAAACACACAAAGACACACACAGATCTAAACATACCTACATATATACCTACATACACACACTCACTTTTACTGACATTTCTGGAAAATCTTATATTTTAACTAATGATTTGATTTGCTCATCTATTTTATTTGGAATATACTTTGTCCATACTATATTTCTTTTTTCTTTTTTGCCGTCTCATAACATTTTATTATTTCTTGCTACATTTTCAGAATATAGCTGAACATAGTGAGGTAACAAGGCAAGAGCTAAGTCATCCTCAGCCCTGTGGTACAGAGAATGACTTATCGTCATTCTGGGTTAAATACATCACTAATTCATCACCATCCAATCAGGCCAGGGAAGTGAGTCTGTCTCTCTGAGGAGAGGGAAGAGTCTAGATAGGTGGAGTGGGAGAAGGAGGGAGACACTTGATGTGGACAATTTGGGAATCCAACAGGAAGTCACGGAGGCTGGGATAACGAAAAGGATGGGAAGATGAGCAGAATGTCCGCTCCTGGGCAGCTTAGGAGGGTGTCTCAGAGGTTGTGCTTGATGTCTTTTGTTTTGTTTTAAAGTACCATCTTAAGAGCTATTTAATTTTTGGATTGCGGAAAGTTACAGGGTGATTAGATTTTATTCAGCAAAACAGATTTTATGATTAACACCTAGATTCCAACATTGTGGTGCTGGGGATTTAGCTCAGAAGTCAGGACTCTAGATTTCATGCTCAGTTAAAAAAATAAAAGTAAAATTAAACATTGCACATACTTCCCTTTGAATATATGTTTTTAGCTTAGCTTTTCAAGTTGTAAAAAGTTTCGGATTAGGGTGTCTGTTTCTCAAGAGTCACACCAATTTCAGGTTATTTCTAACATAATAACCATTCACTCTGTGGTGTGGAAATTATTTTTGTCTCTTCCTAGCTCACTCTTCACTCTGCCCATCTTTCAAATTTAAATTTGTCATTGTGAGATATTTCAACAATTTCCCATGCATTGACCTGATTTCTCATCTCTCTACTGAGCCCATTCACAATTTGGTGCGTTTCAAATTATGTTTTTATTATTTAAAATAATTTTTAAATGTAACTATATTTTGATCATACTCTTTCCTTACCCCCAAGTAAATTTAGATCCTATACCCTTACTACCCAACTGACTTTAATTTTTTCTTAAAAAACAAACTAAAACCTAATAACAATAGCAAAATATTCCCAAACCAAGAAAACAAAATAAAACAACATCCACAAAACAAAACAAAATCACCAAACTGTAAACAAGTAAAAGCACACTAAAAATCAGAGGAGTCCATTGTATGTTGGTCAGCTACTGAACATGGGCCTGTCCTGCAGTGGCTGATATACCCAATGTCACTCCACTGGTGAAAACTGATTTTTTTTCTCTCTCATCATCTATAAATGACAGTTCAGTTGTTAACCTTTACCCTAGTGGCTAGGTTTTCACTCATTCATTCCCTCCATGCCCTCTGGTCCTTAAGTCTTTCTTCCTCCTCTACTGAGGTGTTCTCTGAGCTCTGAGGGGAGGGATTTGATGGAGACAACCCCTTTAGGGTGAGTGTTCCAAGATCTCTCACTCTCTTTGTAATGTCTGGCTGTGGGTCTCTATATTTGTTCCCATCTGCTGCAGGAGGAAGCTTCTCTGATGTTGGCTGAACAAGGCTCTGATCTATGAGTGTAGCAGAATATCATTAGGAATCATTATTTGGTTTTACCATAGGTCCCTGGGCTATCTAATCTCTGGCTCTTGGTCACCCAAACAGTGCTGGATATGGGTTCTCTCTCATGGAGAGGGCCTTAAAATAAATCAGATATTGGTTGATTTCTCCCACAAGCTTTGTGGCACCATTGCCCTAGCATATCTTTTAGATAGTAACCGTTGTAGAGAAAGGGTTTGTGGTTGGCTTGGTTTACATTTCTCCCTTGAGAGGTTTCAGAATATCTGACTGTACCAAAGACCTGGAACATAGGAGTGACAGCTCTATTTAGGCACCAGATGGATAACTTCATGTTCAGCAAGTTGTTTTCTTCATCAATGGGTCCTTGGTGTCAGTGTGTGGAGAACAACCTATAGTCTTGGCAACAACTTAGTTTTGATGATTCCCATGGCCAGTGAATTAGATGTAACCCAATACAGTACTGGAAGCTCCATTTGGTACAAGAGATGGCCAGTTGGGACTCTGTCTCCCCCAGTATACCTTCTAACTTAGTGAAATTTCCTAACTTTAGGGAACACAAAAATATGAGAGAGAGAGAGAGAGAGAGAGAGAGAGAGAGAGAGAGAGAGAGAGAGAGAGAGGAGAGAAACAGACACAGAGAGATAAAACAAGAACAGTCCTTGAAAGAATTATTTTCAAGGAAATGATAGTGTAAACTGTTATCTGTTTTAGAATACTGTGAACTCTTTTTTCTTTCTTTTTTTTTCTTTTTTTGCAGTTGATCCATCATGAATCACAGTCAGTTTTGACAGGATGAAATGTGCTGTCAAAACACTGTCAATCAGGATTAAAGAGTAAGCACTTAAAAAAAAATTCATTCAGCACTTGCATTTCACATGGAAGTCTCGCTTTGTTTAACGTTTAACTAGCACATTAAACCAACATTTTGTGTTTTGCTTGAGACCTTGGAATTTGAATTTATAAGTCAGAGGTCATATAGCTGTGGGAGTGTCATTATCCTTGCAAGTCAGCATCGATAACGCTGTCAATCTAAGACGGAGCTGAATTTCTGCTGCAATAGCATCATCAACAGCAGTCGCAGACAAGGAGATGGCTCCATGGGGGGAGATTTTGCTGCACAAGCATGGCCACTTCAGTTTGGGTCCCTGAATCCCTGACACAGGGATGCTATACACTTGTAAATATCAGTACCAAGTAGGCAGAAACAGAAGCATCTTTTGATTTTACTGGCCAGCCACCCTAGTCATTCCATGAGATCAGTGACCTCTGGCTTCTACTATACACACCACCATCATCACCACCAGATATATACACACCACACATACACATATACACCATACACACCACACCACACACATACACCACATCACACACACACACACCACAACAGATATACATACACTACACATACACATATACACCATACACAGAGATACACACATATACATGTCACTTGTAACACCACACATACACACCCACACACGCCCCATACACACACATCACACATACCACACCACACAACACATATACACATAAAGCATATCACGCATATACACACACCACACATAACAGATATACACATCACAAATCACAGATATACACACCACATACAACACCTATCCCATACACGCATCAAAACACACATGCACACACTACACATAATACACATATCACACATCACACAACACATATGCATGCGCCATGCCTAACACATTCAACACATACATATACACAACATACTACACCGCCAAACATACAAACACACCATATAATATGTACATACACTATACATACACATCCCACACACATATCATACACACCCTACACACGTCACACACAGAGAGATTTACAGCATCCAAAGACCCATTTCTTTTCACTTTTCCTCTTCTGTGAGCAAAGTGTCAATCACAGCCAAGCTTACACAAATGGAAAAAAGGAAATCCTTGCACAAAGGTTTGTGCACTACAGGGTTAATTGAAAACCGACAAACCGGAGCTTCCACATTTTTCACTAGTGCTATTAGATGACTGGTATTAGATCACTAGTATTAATTAGATCATCAAATATTAGTTGATTCTATCAGGTTTGAGAACTAAGATAGCTATTATGTATAGGTTAAGGTTTTTTTTTTTTTAAAAAAATAAAGGAATACCTTTTATTTTCTTGACTTTTTTGTAGTTATTTGATTTTTGAACACTTTTTTGAGATTTTTAATAATTGCATCATTTTCCTTGGCTGTCTAAACACGACCTGAACAAGGACATCAACAGAAATATACATGTTAATGTGGAAGGGAAGGTTCACACGGCTCAACCCTGGACAAAGAACTACAGGCAACCACAGAATGCTGAGAGCAGGAGAAATAGTATTCTCCAGAGAAGAGCTCAGAATTTTAAAAAGAAAATTTACAGGAAACAAAATTTGCTTTATGTTGACTTAGTTATTTTTTGAAATTTAGCTTGTGCCGCCCAAGTGTGGCTTCCTTCATTTTCTTTCTTTTTTTTCTGCAGAAATTATTACTGAAAAACATTCCATATGGAATAAAGATTGAATGCACCCATTTTTTTTTTTTTTTTAGCAGAAGCCTCTGGAATTTCTCAGACATTAATAAAAATTGCCCGTTCAGTTCAGAAATCAAAGCAGCGCTAGGTGGCACTGGAAGATCACATGTCGGTGACACTCCCTGCTCTTCATTTTCTCTAATTCTCAAGGGGAAGGAGGGAAGCTATGGGAAAAATAATGACTACAGAGGTAAATATTAATTCCTTTGCCCGCTCGCTTATCCTGGCAGACATTCCAGAATGTGTTAGTGAGAGCACATGGCCGATTTACTAGAAGCTGCAGCACAAGGCCCATTAACCGTTCCGTTTAGTTCGAATCAAAGACAGATAAAGGATTTCACCCTGGCTTCTGCGGCTCCATTTGCTGAGACTGATGACTCGGGTTTGCTGTCTAGATACAGCTCGAGTAGTGACTTACTGTAAAGGTACCCATTGCTTTGTTCATAGGTAAACTATCAGCCATTACTGGGAGCCACACAATTTTCTAATTTTTCTCTAACAAAGAAAACACAAAGGTATTTTTTTTTTGCTTGTTTGTTTGTTTCTTTAAATCTGAAATGGCAGGCATTGTATGTTAACAGATTTGTTTATTTCTTATTTTTCAAATCCTTCAAACTAAGGTCTGCTACACAATACTGGCCTTGGCTTAGCTTGACTGACCGGCAGCCATGACTCATATTTTATAGCTGCGCCTTCGGGGTGCAAGTCCAGCCCTGCTTTTCCACACAGCCACCCTAATCTTCTCTCACATGATCACGAAGCCAGCTTTTAAAACCAGCAGAAGATGTTTCTGTCATGCTCTCAAGCTATAAAATCCATTTCCAGGTTTGGGAGCTGGGAATGATATGTGGATATTTGTGTACAAAACCCCCAAAACCCAAAAAGAAAAATAAAAAAACCCCACACAAATAAACAACAACAACAATAACACCCAAACCACTGCTAATAATATTGTTTATCCCTCTGCCTAGATCATCTGAAGGGTCTTTAAATATCCTACATTCTGTCAAAATATTTCCAAACATACATCATTTTGTCAATGTCTTCTCAATGGTAAGACATTATTTTACAATGGTCGCTTTCTGAAGATAATTTTTTTATTGAATGTGGAATTAAAATTCATTTAATTTTTAAAAATTTTTATGCAATGTATTTTCTTTGCCCTCCCACTCCTCCTCCCAAATTCGCTCATCCAACTTCATATTCTTTTTCTCTCTCAAGAAACAAACACAACACACACACACACACACACACACACACAGTCCCTCTTGTATGGAAGACTTTTTTGAAGAATTTTCAAAAATTATTTCTTAAAATTTTTATTCATGTGTACGATGGCTTTGATAGCAGACCCCCATCTTCCCTCCCTTGTTTTTAAATATTTCATGGTTCATAGAAATTGTGTGGAGTATTTCAGCTTCATTTTGTCAGTCACAGGATTCATTTCTCTCCTGTTATTTCATTCTCTCCATTAGCAGGGACCGGGATTAGCACAGGTCTGTTTAAAGTGGGATTTCTTCACACACGGTGCTGTGGACTCTCTAACCATAGGGAACACTGTGTGTCTGCCAACAGAAATCCAGTACGTGAGCTGGAAGTGTCTGGTCTCCTCTTTAGTTTTTCTTCCCCTCCTCCTTTATTTTTCTATTCCTCTCTTTCCTTTCAGTTTGCCTCTCTTGTCTCTTCTTCTCTTCCTCATATACTTTTTTTTAAAAAAATTTTTTTGAGACAGGGTTTCTCAGTAGCTTTTTTGGTTCCTGCCCTGGAACTAGCTCTTGTAGACCAGGCTGGCCTCGAACTCACAGAGATCCCCCTGCCTCTGCCTCCCAAGAGCTGGGATTAAAGGCGTGTGCCACCACCGCCCGGCTCCTCATATACTTTTGAAATGAGTTTTAGACTTCTCACTTGCTTAAGATTTTCCCACCCATTAGTTTTTCCAATTCCCTAGCTAACTGTAAACATCATTTACATCTAACAAAGAAAATTACTATTTGGATAATAGAATCAGGGTGTTCAGTATTTGAGAGAAGACATTAAAATGTTTTTTTTTCTCCAAGTTGATTAGTTTAATATCAAGGAGAGTATTATATACAGTACAATGACAGAAAGACTTTTCTTCTTAGCACACAGAATAGAATCAATTAAAAATCAGTCAAGAAACTGAGTGCACCCGCGCGTGCATGCGCGCGCACGAGGGGGGGGGGGAGAGAGAGAGAGAGAGAGAGAAATCATTCCATCATTCTTGTAACATGTCATGTTTTGGTTTTGGTTTGAATTCTGTCTCAAGATTTCCATTGTGCTTAGCAACATCACCTGAGAGACCAGCTGGAGATGGATGCTAACACAAAATTGCTCATTCACTATTTTTAGTCTAATGACTTTGAAAGCTGACGTCTGCAAGCACGGGTTTTCCAGTAACAGAATTCTATAGACTGTAGACTGCATAAGATTTGAACTAATAGCTGTAGTGAGCTATCCAAAATGGCTGCAGAGTTAGGCTTCATTGAAAGACAGAATAGAAAGGGTACGACAGTAATATTCTGACATTTTCTCCTGTTATGTTACTCCAAGAAAATAATATGTTTTTATAGAAGTAGCCAGAGGTTTATTGTCACTCTCTGAATCCCGAAGAGAAAATTTCCTGGGCTTCAACCCAATCATAACCTCCCCCTGAATATATCTACCTTTGGAAGGAATTTTGTTTCCTTTTAGAGTTGGTCCGCCTCATTGACTGGTGAAATTGTGTGGCTCCTAGTAATATTTATGGGCTTAGAGTCCAAACAGTTAAAAACAATGTAATAAAAAAATCCATCCAAGGGCAGATTCAGTGGGAAATAATAATTGGCCAAGGTATTTTTCTCACTCCTAATAAAACATTTGTCGGGGCAGGGGAGATTGTGGGTTCCATACACCTCCTTTTACTTAGCCCTGTGTCCCCCATAGTTAACATGTCACTGTGGACATGTCCCTTTCATTAGAAGTGACAGCAAATCCATCCAGAAGATATGTCTCGGTCTCAATGCTGAGTCAGTAATTAGCTTGGCAGAAAGGAAGGTACTCTGGAGACTCTCGTTTCTTCCGGTTGATCAGACTTTTGAAACAGTTGACCCAGTGAGGTGGGAATTTCTCCAGGAATCTCATGCACACAAAAGGAAAATGTCCTGGGATAGGGAAACATGGAAACTTGTCTCCTGAAAGAGATTTCACAGTTCTAACTTGTCAGACCACCCTGAGACTGAAGCCCAGACAATTATGGTTGGGTTCACACCTTGATCAGAAACTCCTAGATGCATATATCCTTGGCATTCTACTTTGGGTCATTTCAGGACCCAAAGACCACTTGTTCATTACTGAATCTCTGTCCCTATTCCCAGTGCGGTCAAATAGAATACATCTATTTTTTTCCCTTCTTTCCACTCTTTTAGTTGGTTTATTGAGGCTGGGTGGCCCATCTAGACTTGGGACATAGACCTCTGAGTTCTGTATATATTCTGCTTTCCTTTAATTGTGAAATCTATAGTCTTTATTATAGTACATTGAAAAATAAAACAAAAGCTAAGTATAAGTATATAGGATATAGTTCTGGATACGAATGCTTTAATTGGCATGGAAGCATCACAATGTTGGAATTGGTTAGGAAGAAAAAGGAAAAGAAGTAAGACGCCATAAAGGTAGTTGTAAAATGAAAGCAGATTTTTGGACTATAGCCTGTTGGAAGGATTGGTGTAAACGAACAGGGAGGGTGGGAGTGGTCTTAGATGTGTAGTTTCCATATTTATTTCTTAGTATATTTTAATTATACAAAAAAGTGAGTGTCCTAATTGCATGTTATAGTTTTATCATATTCACTCAGGTTCCTTCTTGTCTCCCTTTGATCCTTCTCTTTCCAAATGGCTTCCCTTTGTCTAAGCTAGGATTACATACTAGTGATAAAATACTATGAACCAGAGCAAGTTGGGTTCATTTGGCTTAAACTTCCAGATCCTAATCCATCATTGGAGGAAGTCAGGACAGGAACTCAAACAGGGATGGAAAGGAGACAGGAGCTGATGCAAAGGACATGGAGGGGGTGCTCATTATTGGCTTGCTTCCCATGATTGACCAGCCTGCTTTCTTACAGAACCTAGAACCACCAACCCAGGGAGGGCCTCACCCACAATGTGATCCACCATTAATCACTAATTAAGAAAACATCTTCATTTTCTTACTCAGCTTGAGGTATTATGGAGGCATTTTCTCAATTGAGATTCCTTCCTTTCGGACAACTCTAGAGTGTGTTAAGTTGACAGAAGACTATCTAGACACCCCTTGTTTTTAGAATTTAGATTCTTCATACGAGGAAAAGAAAAGGATAGCTGTTTGAGTCTGACTTGTTTTGTTTGTCGTGATGATTTACGGTTCCATCTATTTTCCTGCCAATAACAAGGTTGAATAATTGTGTACATACATGCCAACTTTTCTGTATCCATTCTACCATTTATGAACAAGTAGATCAAGTCCATGTTAAAGTTATTATGAAATAATGTCTCTACAAACAGGGATATGGAGGCATATTTGCTGCATGTTAAAGTCAGAACTTCTTCATTGTAATTTGGACTAGTAATTAGATATAGATAAAGTAGCTTCATAGAAGGTCTTCAAGAAGACATTACAGAAATCTAGCTGAAAATATTTCTTATTAGACTAGACTGGTGTTTGCTAATATTGAAATAGTAAAAATATTTTCTAAAAAATGAAGCCAGAGGCATCTGGAAATAGAAAAGAACATAAAGTATTATAGTTGATATTGGGTAAGTTTGAATTGGGATGCTGTGGCCTTTGTGCATATGCTGTGGAGTGAAGTCATACAGTAGATTTAGTTTCAGTGTCTTTGGGGATTTTTTGGTATAGATTTTCAGAGGAGTTGCACCAACTTGCTTTCTCACCAACAATGAATGGGGGTTCCTCTTTCTGCACAACCTACCAGCGTTCGCTGTCAGTTACTTTGTTTATCTTAGCTATTCTGAATGGGGTGAGATGAAGTCTCAAAGTTTCTTTAATGTGCACATCACTAAAGCTAAGGACCATGACCACTTTTTGAGGTTCTTATTTATTTTTATGACTTCTAATGAAACAGAGATCAAACCCATTTTATAATTTGGTCATTTGTTTCCTTGATTTTATTTTTTTTTAATTCTTCACATTAAGGACTGAAACCACATACACACAAGCAACAAAAATGATTCAGAAAGTTATATATATATATATATATATATATATATATAGTGTGTGTATGTGTGTGCGCGCACACACATATGTAGCAATAATAATCAAAGGAAAAAAATATCAACTTGAGAATGGATGGACAAATTTTGGAAAGAGTAGGAGGGAGGCATTAGAGAGAGGAAAGGGAGGGGTAAGCATGATGTAATTTCTATTTCAAATAAAAACAAAAAAGTAAATAATGAAGAAAACTAGCTAAACATAAGCTTTTGAGACAGCCACAATATTTCTATATGGTTTCTAGGACACCTCCTCTCTCCTGTCCCACTGTTCTGTTCTATTCTCTCCAATCCTTGATTATCTGAAGCTATCCAGCTCACTACCTTCAGAATATTCTTATCTTTGATTATTTTAATAGATATTAAGTATCATAGTTAATTTTTTATATTCCATTTTGACATTAATAATTGTCATAATATAAACTGCCACTAAGTCACTTGCTGCCTGACTATCTTGGTGGTTTTAAAGATTAACGCAATTTCAAGTTCTTATTTATTAGCTTATTTGAATATTTAATGTTTCCTTTTACTTAACTGTTCTAGTACACATAGTTCAGGAGAATGTGGGGTCATTTGGTACTTTATCTGTATATGTCACAGTTAATAAATAGTGATTGAATTAAATACTAGGGATGGATCCCTGAAAATACTGTCTTTTTTCAATGCCCTATTCCTCTTTCCAGAGCTGAGAAAACAAGTTATTTCATCCCTTTATCTGTTGCTATGTTTTTTAGTAAGAACCAGTCACCCTGGAGCCTGTGGTAACATCTGTTCTTTACTGGTAATCTGTTGTTCTATAAATTATTTTTTGACTAAGATGTTTGCACAAGAAAATTATTCCTAATCCAGTTGAAAATTATAAGAAAATATAAATAATTGTCTCAAAAGCTATGTTATTCGCCATGCTCAGAGAGTCCAGTTTTATCCCATGCTTTTTCAGTCACAGTCCAGCTGGCCTTGGTGAGCTCCCAATAGATCAGCTCCACTGTCTCAGTGGGTGGGTGCACCCCTCGTGGTTCCGACTTCTTTGCTCATGTTCTCCCTCCTTCTGCTCCTCATTGGGACCTTGGGAGCTCAGTCCAGTGCTCCAGTGTGGGTCTCTGTCTCTATCTCCATCCATCACCAGATGAAGGTTCTATGATGATATGCAAGATATTCGTCAGTTTTGCTATAGGATAGAGTCATTTCAGGTTCCCTATCCTCAGCTGCCCAAGGAACTAACTGGGGACCTTGGCTTGGGCATCTGGGAGCCACTCTAGGTTCAAGTCTCAATAAGGGCTGATGAGAAGCCAAGGACAATGGCACGGGATTTTGAACCTATGTAATGTGCTGGCTTTGTGGGAGCCTAGCCAGTTTGGATGTTCACCTTCCTAGAAATGGACGGAGAGGGGAGGACCTAGGACTTACCACAGGGCAGAAAACCCTGACTGCTCTTTGGACTGGAGAGGGAGAGGGAGAGGAGTGGGGGGAGGGGGAGAAGGGTGGGAGGAGGGGGAGAAGGGTGGGAGGAGGGGGAGGGAAATGGGAGGCTGGGAGGAGGTGGAAACTTTTTTTTTCTCCTTTTCTCAATAAAAAAATGGAAAAAAAGCTATATTATATCTTTGGTATGAAATCTTTCCATGTAGTACTTTACTTTTTAGTTTTCTTGAAACTTCACCTTTTAATGTGAAGTTCATATGTGCCATGAGTGGTCACATATTAGACAATAATGAGAGGATAATTGGTTGCCTTCTCATCATGCCCCAGACAATATGTAAAAATAAAAAAGAACATATGATGGTTAAAAGTGAAAATTGAGTATGTAATTTATCGTAACAGTTGAGAATCAGTTTTCTATCGTGTTCCTCATAGTACTTTATGAGGCTGACAATGCTAGGAATTTAAAAATGACCCTTTCGTCATTTAGAAAGAAAATGCCACACAAATTATTAAACATGTTTGCATGCCATAAAATATAAGTATTGGCAGCATTAGTGCATTTACCGCACTTCTAGGCTTGAACTTCCTGTTGGGAGATATCTTTCCATGGTTTCTCAAATTTCTGAAAATCTTTTTTTCCCTTCCTTTTTTCTTTTATTTTTTAAAAGAAAGCAAACTATCTTTTTTTCATTTTACAGACCAATTCCAGTTCCCACTTCTTCCCCTCCTCCCCTCCCCTCCACCTCCCTGACCCCCAGACCCATCCACTCCTGAGAGAGGCTAAGGCACATTTTTTGAGGGAGGGTCCAAGGCCCTCCCCACTATATCTAGGCTGAACAAGGCATCCATCCAAAGAGAATGGGTTCCCAAAAAGTCAGTACAAGCAATAAGGGTAAACCCTGGTGCTACTGCCAGTGGCCCTGCAGTCTGCTCCAGCCATACAACTGTCAACCATAATCAGAGGGACAAGTTTGGTCCTATGCTGTTTCCCTTACTGTCCTGCTGGAGTCAGTGGGCTCTCATTAGCTCAGGTAAACTGTTTCAGTGGGTGTCCCCATTATGGTCTTGACCTCTTTGCTCGTATTCTTACTCTTCTCACTCTTCAACTGGACTTCAGGAGCTCAGTCTAGTGCTCCGCTGTGATCTGTGTCTCTGTTTCCATCAGGTGATGGATGAAGGTTCTATGGTGATAGTTAAGATATTCATCAGTCTGACTACAGGGCAAGGCCAGTTCAGGCACCCTCTCCTCTATTGCCTTAGGGTCTTAACTGAGGTCATCCTTAATCATAATATCTCTTTCCTTATTCTCCATATCTGTCCTTCCTCCATCTTGACTATCCTGGTCCCTCAAGCTCTTCTCCCCCTCCCCATCTTCCCTTCTCTTCCTTTTCTGTCCTCCCCTCTCCCCACAACACCATGCTCCCAATTTTGTCAAGTGATCTTATCTATTTCCCCTTTCCAGGTAGATCTATATGTGTTTTTCTTAGGATTCACCTTGTTACTTAGCTTCTCTAGGGTCATGGACTATAAACTCTTTATCCTTTGCTTCACAGGTAGTATCCACTTATGAGTGAGTACATACCATGTTCATCTTTCTGGGTCTGGGTTACCTCACTCAGGATGATTTTTTTCTAGTTCCATCCATTTACATGCAAATTTCAAGATGTCATTCTTTTCCCCACTGAGTGGTACTCTATTGTGTAAATGTACCATATTTTCTTTATCCATTCTTTAGTTGAGGGGCATCTAGGTTGTTTCCAAGTTCTGGCTATTATAAATAATGCTGCTATGAACATAGTTGAACAAATGTCCTTGTAGTATGATTGAGCATCCTTTGAGTATATACCCAAGAGTGGTATTGCTACGTCCTGAGGTAGGTTGATTCCCAATTTTCTGCAGAACACCAAATATTCTGAACATCTTATTGGCCTTATTTATTGAATGTTCCCTCATAAATAGTGTTAGAAGCTAGGTCAGAGTACAGAATTTGGCTTCCTTCTTATGAAACAGTGATAGGATTTATCATCCACCTTGTATAATTAATGTAATGTCTGACTTTGGAAAAATGGTCAGAATTTATTTTTAAATTTTTCAGCTCTATGAATAATTGAGACTTTGTATGTTTACGCTGTCTCAGCTTGCTCAAATACACAAAGTATGTGAAATATAAGTAAATGTTCTGTTAACTTTTTGGAAACTTGGCAAATGAAGAACACATAAACTGAATCTCATTCTGCTAGTAGCAAAGTCCTTTTAAAAGTATCTATCTGGGGGCTGGAGAGACGGCTCAGTGGTTAAGAGCACTGGTTGCTCTTCCAGAGGTCCCTAGTTCAATTCTCAGCAACCACATGGTGGATCACAACCATCTGTAATGAGATCTGGCGCCCTCTTATGGTGTGCAGGCATACATGGATGGAGAATATTGTATGCATAATAAATAAATCTTTTAAAAAGTATCTATCTTATCATCTCTATCTATCTATCATCTATCTATCATCTATCTATCTATCTATCTATCTATCTATCATCTATCTATCTATCTATCTATCTATCTATCTATCTATCTAATATCTATATCTATCTTATATCTATCTGTGCATTTATTTTGAGATATGGATTCACTAGGTAGCTGACATCAAACCTGATATATAGATTAAGCTAATCTAGAACTCACAGAGATCTATATGCCCCTGCCTCCCAAGTGTTAGGATTAAAGGTGTATACTACAACACCGAGCAAAAGATTTTCTTTTTATTTTTAAGTTATATGTATGTGTCTATGAGTGGGTATGCTAAGAGAAGGTGCCCTCGTATCCTAGAAACATCTGATGCTCCTGGGGTTGGAGTGAATGGCATTTGTGAGCTGCCCAATGTAGGTACTGGGAACTGAACTCAGGTCTTCTTCAAGTGCTCCTAAGTACTAAGCCATCTCTCTGGCTGTTGCCATTTGTTTCATGACACAGTTGTCTCATGTCCTACTCCAGAATCTATGAAATTACAGAGGTTAACTGTTAAGTTTGTAAGGAGAATAAAATCTTGAACCCATCATAGTTCAAGAAGCCATCAGTAATATTACCAGCCTGTGCATGCTTGCTGCTGCAGTGGCTTTTGTGGAGGCAGAGGATCTGTCACTCACCGAGTCATCCTTTGTCCCCTTTGGGGTTTTTCATGATGTTCCCATCTCATCCAAATGTCTGATTTAGTTTAAGGAATCTAACTCTTCAATCTTAGATTTTAATTATTAAAATATCTATCTATCTTATGCCTTATATGCCTGTATAAATATATATGACATACAGCTATACTCTTTTGTAGACAGTGATGACATTGCTGCTAAACTTTGGCTAGGGTTATACAAATTGTGGATTTCGAAAAGTGTCAGGCAGAACAAAACCATTCATCTCTTGGGAAGAAGTAAGAAGAGAAAAGGGCCTCACAGTCCTGCTAGGCTCTGCTTCTTGAGTTTAAACACCTCCCTATAGTACCAAGATAGAGATGAAACCTTTATCATATGACTATTGGGGAAGATTGCACACCCAAATTACCTCAAGAGTATCTAGCCTTTCTGTCTCCACTGAGTGAAGATGTATGTTCATTCCCCATTTTCGTTACTCTAGCATCACTGATTAAAATCCATTGATCACATAAGCAAATTAACACAATAACAATAAGGCAAGAAAGTATCATTGTTGAACAACTGCATGGTGATAGGAGAGAGGGTTAGTAACTAGTTGTAACTCTTAAGTGATAAGGGGAAGAAGCTGGAATGGTTTTAATATTTCTACAGTAGGACATTGTGGCACAGGGGTTAAAGACATCATCCTTACTCCATTAATACACTTGCATAAGGAAGACTTCTTTGGTTGTGACTGTTTGATTAAAATATAGCTTGAACTCTGTCCACATCAATGGTCACACAATGTGTTAAGTGGTTCTAACATGATTTAAGGAGTTTGCTTTTTAATTTGTAATTTCTGCACTGTTTTAATTCTAAGATTCTGAGAAAACCATTGTATTGAGCAAAGTGTTAAATTTCTTACAAAAATGAAGGGGTCTTGGTTGGCACATTGTCTTTAGGCTTTGGTGGCGTCATTGTATTTCATGTCTACCTGGATTTGCCACACAGATTGTATTTATTATAATGTTTGATGTGGCATCTTCAATATCTTGTTCTCTCCCCCACCCCGATCTTTTGTACCATGCGCCGAGACTGTCAACTGTTTGACCAATAAATTACTTTATCACACAGTGTTACTTGGAAGACTGCAGCACAGTATAAGAGACATTTGGATCCATTTCCTGTTTGTTACTCTAGCAACCCATACAGCGCTGTCCTTAGGAGTCGGCCCTTATCAGAATGCTCATAAGTCTACTGCTTGAACAAGATCTCGTCATGAGAAGAACATTCTTCCTAAAATAAACCATCCCCAGTCATGCTTCTTTTTCTTATATAATTTAAAAGAACAAAGATCTTCAAAGAACAATTTGTACAGGGATGTGAAAGAAGAAATGCAGAGGATGTTTCTACACAGTCAGGCTTGTATACACTCTGCCACAATTTTCAAACGTTAAAGTCTCAAAAGTTAAACTAGTACTACTTCCTCTTCCCTTTTCCCCTTTATTTCCTTCCTAATGCTCCCAAGTTCTTGTCATAGTAAAACACCTCAGAAGACTTATATTGTATTATTTAAATCTGAAAAACATTCCTAAATTTGTTTTAACATCTATGTGTCCTCTACTTAAACCCCAGCTCTTAGTCTAATTGCTAATTCATTCACTCAATTTAAAAAAACATCTCTGTAATCTTACTGTACATCTGGCAAAGTTCAGTTAAGGTGTGAAGAAGAAGTACTTCTCTACCAGAACCATGTTCTGAGTGCTTGGCCCCCAGCTATTATTGTGGAGGCTATGGGGTGTTTGGAAGTATGACTTGGGTAGTAGAAGTAATTCATAAAGAGTGGGCTTTTGAAGGCTATGTTGGTTTCTGATTCTGGCTGACCTTCTCTGATAAAGAAATTAGCTATTAAAAATAATCTGCACAATGGGGAAGGTACCTGGAGGGTAGACATTTCCCATTCAGGGCTTCAGAGTGTAAACATGAGAATTCATGTAAAAGACTTTCCTTAACAAAGAAAGCATCTAAAACGAGAGAGTTTTCAGGGAACACTACTCAATCACTACCACTCCAGGAAACATTTTCCTCTGGCTTTACACGCCATGGCACTGGTAGGGTATGGTCCAAGAGGAGTCTGCTACAGCTCCAGTTAGCCACCGAACTTTTCAGCTGGTGCTGGCTTCTCATGCATGTGGAGCTACAAATGGACAAAGTTCTTGAGATCTGCACCGAGGTGCTAGGGAAACAAAGCCTGTGGTTTGAGGCGAAGTATGACAGGGTCAGATTTCTTGTAGGGAGGCCCTGAAGGGCTCATGCATGAAGTGGTAAGGGTGAAACCCAAATTAAAATGAAGACTCCAAATGTTAGATTTATTCCCCTGTCAGAATTTATTTGTTTTAAAAAGTCTGTCTCTAAGTACAATCATATTCTGAGAACCTTAGGGTGAAGGCTTCATTACACAGATTTGTTTGGAAGGAGTGTGGCACAGTTCACCCTATCATACACCTTGACATATTCAGGTCTTAGGTTAAATGCTGCCTTATGTCTAATGTTAATAAAATTTGTTTTGCACAATGTAAGTTTAAAAGGGAATGTATTTAGAGACTACTGATTCAAGAATTTAAAATATTCCACTGGAAAGTATTAGTCTAGTCTGAAAGAAAACCATATGTTAAAAGTAGTAGAGCAATTCATTTTAGTATATGTAGATTAGCAAATGGTTTTTGGGGGAAGTTTATACCAAGCAGGATGTGGGGTTTAATTGAAA